>NC_137585.1:42507273-43150626 GCF_963210335.1 Falco punctatus
AGAAAACATTCTAGTATCATACAATGTGCTTTCCATAATACATATTTCAGGGTTCCTAATGGGCCACATTATTTATTTATTCTTTTTATATTTTTCAAGAAAGTCTGGGAATTCAAAATCATAAAGAACTATGTAATTTTGCATCAACATGAGCAATACTTAAATTCAGCTAGCTCTATCATGGGCTGTACCACAGACTTAATACTATGGCACCAGGTGAGGCAAAGTAACACAGAAAATTAAACACTAGGTAAGGCTCTTCCTCGACTAACAAATCTAGAGGACAGAAACTAAGCTATATTTTTAAAACATTAAATTATGGATGCCTAGCTGGTAAAGCAACCACTCTACTAATAGTTAGAAAAGATAAATATGAAAGTAACAGAACCAACCACCAAGAGCGCTGATCATACACAAAGCAAGAGACGTTTCCTTTGTGCATTGTCTATTAAGCTAGCTTTGTAGGGGAATAAATCAACCTTTCTCATAATTCTCAAACAGAAGAAATACATATTCTGTCACTAGCATGTTTAGTGAATGGTAATTTATACATGTGTGCTTTCTCACATAGACTGTACCTGCTGAAGGGCCAGTATACTGTTTCTGTCTACATCAAGTTGAGCCATTTTCATTTTCTCTTTCAAGTTAAACAATGTTTGCTGATACTCCAGGAGTTCATCATCTTTTGAAGCTAAGATTTTCTGAGAAGAAGATAAAATACCATCAGAACACATGAAATAATCCCTAAAAATAATTTAAAAGTATTTAAAAGTACCTTCCATTCTTCAACTTTTGCATTTACAGCTGCCATGAGTGGATCGTCCTCCTCATTCTTTGCTTTCAGTTGGTCTGAAAGCTCCTGAATCTAGAAATGCCATTTAGATGAACATCATATCACAGAAGTGTTTTGCTTAACCAATGTATATGTACAAACACACCACATAAAGCACATGCAACCTAACAGATTAGCATTACAGCAGCAAGGGAAGATCATGACTCTTAAGAACAGAGTATGACTAACTTTTTGTACAAAAAAAATTATGATCTGCAGTCAGATTTTAAAATTTGCAGCAGCTATAAAGATCACACTACTTTTAAGAGTGTGCTGTTTCAGCAGAGCATGTGTTTTTAACTGGGTGTGTTGAATGTTTTTTGATTTAAGCTAAAATATATAATACACTATAAATAAAAAAAAATATTTCCAAGAATATGAATCAGTTCTTACTTGAAATTTGTACTGTTCTTTCTCTTTTCTTAACTGATCCATAACAATATCAGATTGCTGCACTATTAGTTTCATTTTGTTATATTCATCAGTCATCTTCTCCATTTCTTGCACTGATTCCTCAAGATTCTTCCTCATTTCTTGGTTTTGAATGTCTAACTCCTCATTAGCTTCAGTCAAATTCTGCAAAATAGAAGAAAAAGCTGCTTTTAAAAAGTGCACATCTCAACACCTGAATAAGCACTAATTGATAGTTACCTTAAATTTAAGACTTGAAAAGTCCTACATGAAATTAGCACAGAAGAGAGTATTTTGTGTCTAATCATCAATTTCAACAAAACCTAACAGCAAATAAAAGACACATCTCCCATTGCCAGTAACTTCATTACCTTTGCCAGATTCACAAATGTGAAGTATATGCATCACAGAACCCAACTGCATTATGAATTCCCTGACTCCACATGACTCAATCTGTAAATTGACATAGGTTTTTGAAAAACAGTATTGTTAATAACAGTCTAATAAATGCCAATAGCATACATAGATTTTACCTGAATTTCATCCAAATACTGGACAAGCTCAAAGTTCTTTTTGGACAACTGTGATCTGTAATCAGAATCCTCTTCTCTTCGTGATAGAATTGTTTCTTTTTGAGAATCTATTTGTCTCTGATAGTCAACTAGATCCTGACGCAATTGTTCATTCTGCACAGAAAGCAATCCAAACTTAAGTCTGTTTTGAAGAGTTGAAGACAAAGTTGTTGCTCTTCTAGCAAGCTAACACAAAGAGCTAAGACAGTCAAAACCCATCCAAACTCCTATAGTCTGCTTTTAAAAAAACTTAGAAGCCTCACCTTTTTCTTTATGCTTTTTTTCTTCAGATTAAAAAGGAGAGAACAAAGCATGAAAAGTATTAGAAATTATCTTTGCTTCAGGAAGACTAAATAGGAATCAACATAGAGAGAAAATAAACCAGTTTTCTTTATACTTGTGCATGCACATACATACATACACATACACAAAAAGGCATTTTGAGGAATGATTCTCGAGGTTTTCCCCCCAGGACACGTATTTAACTTTTGCCGTCTATTTTATTCTCTTCAGAGGCCAAGAATACAGATATTAAATGCCCCAAAACATGCATTTTCTTCCAAAAACAGTTAGAAAAAAGTGTTTCAAGAGAATGATTAAAAAGGTCTAGCAATAAAGAATGTTAACTCTACCTCTGCAGTTATTGTTACATTAACTTTTGACTTTTTATAATTTTAATCAGGCAACCTTTGCAAAAGCAGCAAGCATAATCTGAATCCCATCTAATATCCACCAGATCTTTTGTCAATAGTATTTAAGAAAAAAACCAAAAAATTCAAACACAAAATCCAGATAAAATTAATGCACTGTAGGACTAAGTAAATTTAAAAGTAGACATCTCCTGACGTCAATTAACTAAGTTTCATTGGAGCAGATGTACTATATATTTGCTAAATGTGATTAAAATTCCATATTCTTTTTGTAGTAGTAACCAGGAAATGTTCCAAAATGGAATTAAACGTTATGCCACACCAAATACAAATACAGAAAGCTAATAATATATTTATAAATAAAGTAAATAATACAGGAAAACAGCAATAATTCTTTACTAACCTCTCTCCTTAATTTGATGTTTTCATTTTCGGCATCTTCATTTCGAAGAGCAAGCTAAAACAACATGGAAAACCTTTATATGTATCCTAACATCACATACTATGAAAACAAAGAACTCCAGAAACAAAACAGAAAATGAACGCACAGCAGTCCTATTTCAATTGCGTGTTTTTTAACTGCAGAGGATCTTTTCAGAACGTCACCTTCTCAAAAGATGTGCCAGAACAGCTTTTAGAGATGCCAAGCTGAAGTTCTTACCTGTTCATTCATTTTCTTCTCTTTTTCTAATTCTTTTTCTGTATCTGTTAACTGTCTCTCTTTTTGTTCTAATTGTTTTTCCAGTTGGCGGATCTCATCACGCAAAAAACGAGTGTCACGACCACCAGCAGATCTTTGTGCCATCTTAAAAATGTTAAAATAACATAAATATAGTACAGTTCTTCAAAATAGAAAGAACTAAAAAAGCAAAGCAGATGCTAAGACTAATGTTTCTAACATTCAGGAAAAGCAATAGGAAAGGCTCACTAGCTTCTTTCAACATAACCCAGATATGTCTAAAAATAAATGGGATTTATTAAAGTATAAAAAAAATCATTGTATATACAGCTTTTTTGCAAACCTGAGGCTGATGAATATTCAAAAGCAAAAAAAAATATTAGCTAAAATGTAGGGCTGTTACATCTCTTTACTAGCTTAAAACACTAGTCTAAAAAAAACTTAATTAAAACCCCACCACCAAATAGCACTCTATAAACTAGCAAAATTTTAAAACATACCTCCAATTCATTCTGAAGTTTCATCACCTTTGTTTTAAATTGATTTTCTGTTAAAATAGAACTGATATAGTGAATTACCCAATAACATAAAAAGTACATAAAACAACAGTGGTTAACCTTAGTCTTTAAATATTTGGCTTCATTGAAGCAACTGACTTCAGAACAGTTGGTATTTTGTTCAGTTTCTTAAACTTCAAAAAACCAATTAAAAACACATTTAACAAATAATTTAGGAACAGCATAGAAAGGCTTGCCTACCACATTTGGCTTGCTCTTCCCCTGCTTTTTCAACTTCTTCTAGTGCCAGCTCTACCTCCTGAGCTTTCATCTGGGAAAAAAAGTATAGTAAACAAAGAAAAAATATTTACTACTAATGTAAATTAAGAGAATGTTCCATAGACCTCATGCTTAAAATGACAAAAATAATTTAGAAAAGAAAATCAATCTTCTTTCTTTAAACAAATGAAACTACTCCCATTTTTCCTCATGCTGACAGTTAAGTTCAGATTGTTGAAATATCTTTTTTATTGATTTGTTCTCCAAGGCTACCTTAACATTCAAAAGCATACTGCTGAAAATTAAAACCAGTAAAAAAGCCTCTCTAAACCAATGTGCTAACCTATGCTGCTGTTATTTCTCACTTTCAGTACAGTTATGAGTACATACAAGAAAGTGTGACAGATTGATAGGATTAATTTTAGGACAGTGGTGTTTCTTCATTCATGGTGACATTTTAATTTACTCCAAAACATCAGCCTACCACAAAAACTTCTATTAAAGTTAAAATAATTACCAGGAACTTACAATATCTAACCAATTTTTGAAATACTTGTTCACATTTTCTACCTATAAAATTAAGGTTCCTCAACTATGTAACGATGTTAGTCCTATTCACTTGACTTCCCGCTGCTACATGCCATAATCCCAACAGCTACAGATAATTAGGTACAAGCACACACTTAGCATAGAAATGCTTCTACAAGTAACCACTGTGCAGGAAAAGAGAAAAAAAAAGACTAATGATACTTTCATTTAAACAAAAAAAAAAACAAAAAACAAATGGATCTGCAGAATTGTAGAAAGTGAGGATTAATACAAACCTTCAATAGCGACTGAGTAATTTTAAAAAGGTGTATCAGGTGTTCCAAAGTTTCAGTTTTTAAGTCTTTCCCATCAACCTAAGGAAAGAGACAACAGTGGGTTTATACAAGTATCAGTGAAGTCCACAAAATAATTCATTTTGTATGTGAAGGACCAGAGACAGTTTAGGGAAGAATGTGTAACAAAACCCTTATCTTCTGTTTTCTCCCTGAGTACCTTGGACACAGTCTCCAGCAATCTATCTGCTCGTTCCTCTTGATGAGGCAAAGCATCCGGATCAACTTTCATAAGCTTCTTCCAATCTAAAATGGGTGCCATACTGATTTTATTTTCCCCTGGAAAGAAAATTAAAATAACAATTATCAGACATTATCACTGCCAATCAATTTTACATCAAATGATTTAAGGGAGACTGGCTACTGAACCACACAAGATAATTCTAATAACTATCGATTTTCTAACACTGATTAACACCGTGTTCATATTTTACTCTACTGCAAACAAGGAGACTACAGTAAAACCATTTTTTCTTCAAGTTAAAAATTACATCATACATACTCCACGAATATGGGACACTACCAGTGAAGATCAGGACACATGTAAAACATCTTTTTTAACTTTTAATAGCCTTTTTTTTTCTCCCTACCTCTCAATGCAGTATTTTTATGTTAATGAACAAACAAACCAGGTGCTCTCTGGACCAGCCCTTGTAGGATAAACATCTCCTTGTAGTCAGAAAAACATTTCTAGTATTTAAAATACAATCAACATCTGCATTAGTTTCATACTATGAACATCCATTTCTTGACATTAATTTCTAAAATAAACTCTTGTATTAAATAACCTTTCCTTTTGTTTACAATACTTGAATTGATAAAGGATAGTAAACAACCTCAAAACTGACAAAAAACTGATCAGAAAGCGGTGCAAAGTTTTGTTCTACTGCTTACCTGTAAGCAATAGGTTGCTGTGGACCACGGTGGCTTCTCATATACCTGGAAGTCAATGCAGTACCTGAAAAAAACAGAAGGGACTGGAAGTCTTGGATCATTCTGTTCTCTGGAGCTGTCTCTAGCCTTTATTATCATTATTTCAGAAATTAGATTCTACCAAGTTTAAAATATAACATTTTTAATCTACTTATTGACCTAAATTATAAATATGGCATAAATAGTTAAGAAAATTAAGAAAGAAATAAAACTAACTAGAATATTAAAATCATCGTTATTCAAAAAACTAATGACACAGCTGGGATATGTAATTTTATAGAAAAAAATCAAGCTCAGTCAATAACTGTAACAATGCTCTATGTGGAAAATGATATTTTGAGATCTGTTCCATTGTCCACCTTGCTTATCATTCAGCTATTTAGAGACTCAACAACTGAAACGTCCTTTCTTAATGAAAGGCTGAACTGGTATTACAAAAAATACACCTAATCTGTCTGAGAGAAGAGCTGTAAAACTCTGAAATCCTTCTGTAGCTTAAGGGAGGATAAAAATCAACCTTTACTCATCTTTTCTGAACACGTAACCTGTTTGAGAGCTCCCCTGTATTTACCATTCCTTCAGCGTTGGCTAAATATTTTAGAAAACATGCGTTCCGTATAAGCCATGACTTTGTAAAGTTGACATCACATATACATTTTTGCTTTTCTGCGCTTTGTTGTAGATGGCAAAGGAAAATACGAGAAAATCACATACAGGTGCATACTGATCTTGGCAGTTCTTCAGTTAATTGAATACTACTTGGTTTCATTAACATATTTAAGGATTGTTTTTTAAAAAACACTATTATTTCTTACAGTAATTATTTCTTAAACAATGAGATGTAGAAATTATGGGTATGAAATGCTCAACAATGAAAAATATTCTGAAAGCAAATGCACAACCTTACTACTGTCAATCTTTTCCTACCTTCCATCTTCCAAATCCTTCTCTTAACTTATAGAATGTCTTAAGAAAGTATTAATCCTAAATTTTTATCCAAAATTAGAGATATCTGTACATAGAATAATCCAACTTGTTGGGAGACCAGCTATAGTAAGGTGTAAGGGGGACAACCTAAGCATACAGTATGTTCCACAGTATGTGCATACTTGAGGACAATAAGAACTTATTTAATTGAAGAGTTTTCCATCATAAAATTAGCTGATCCCTTGCCCTCAGCTAGAATCTGTGCTTTTGGTTGACTGATGATCTGTGTGCTGAAATAGATGTGCATTTGATGATAGTTATCACAAGATTTTCTTGACTTAGTCAAAGGAGCAAACATATATAAAATGGCCAGATCTTACAAAGATCGATGAGGGCGGACAGAAAAGGTGGCCCGGTGGGCATGGTCAAGCACTATCAGAACAATAACATCCTTTGCTGTCGACAGGGAACCATGTAACGAGGAAGCTATGCTACAATGATGATACCTTACCACCACAGCGAAATTCAGCACCAGTAGGAATAGCTGTTCTTTTCCCATAAAGGTGTGTATAACGTGTAGCACAGAATCATATATATTTAAACAAGGCTTAGTCATGCGGGAGATGTGATTTGCTAACTCCACATTAGTTTACCAGGACTAACCCAGTTTAAGCTACTTCTGATTTTAAACTGACGTGACCCAGACCAGCTTTCATCTACTGGCTCAACAGAGCACTAGAGCTTAACTACAAAGCCCCAGTCAAAGCGGCATCTTTCGCAGGGGCCCTATTTCCTTCCCCTTTGCATATTCCAGCCCCGGGAAGGACGTAGTGACACCCCGCAGCCCCTCCGGGGTGCCGCCGAGAGACAATTTTGCCTCTGTTTCGCCTGACTCCGCTGAATTCACAAACCGGAATGTTTTGCGTCCGCCTCGCAGCGGGGCACGGCTGAGGCAGCACTCCAGAGCGGGCACCGCTGCAACGGCCTCCGCCGGACGCTTCTGCCCGGGGCCCGCCGGCCCGGCTGCCCGCTCTCCACGGCGCTCCACGGGGAACCCGGGCCGCCCCTACTCCGACAGCGGTCGCAGCCTCCTTCCCCAGCGCACCCCCCGCCCCTCGACCTCACCGCTCCCCGAGGGCGGCGGCAGCGGCCGCTGCTGGGCAACGCCACCAAACTCTCCCGCCGGCTCCGCTCCCAGGACTCGGGTACTTGCCCCGCGGCGGGGAAAGTCAACGCTCCCGGGCACGACCACCCCCGCGGCGCCAGCCGGGCGCTGCCCACCTCAAGGCACTGCCCGGCCACGCAGGGCGGAGACGGGCGGGGCGCAGCGTGACCCCGCGACCGGAACAGCCCCGGGCCGCAGCCCCGCGCCGCTGCGGGCGGACTGCGTGTCCCAGCGTGCCACGCGGCTCCTCCGGGACCATAGCTCCCGGCATGCCTCGGGGCCCGATGACCCGGCGGGACGGTTCCCGACAGCCTTTGCTGGCCGCGGGGCGGGGGTGCGGGGCGCTGTGCGCATGCGCCGTGCCTGGCGGCAGCGGCGGCCCGAGCGGTGGGCGATAGCGGCGTAGCTGCTTCTTCCGCAGTCTCAGGTAGGGCGAGCAGTGGCGGGTTGGGGGCTCGTCCGTCACAGACGGGATCTGGGGGGCTGGGAGGCTTGGGTCTGGCGTAGCCCGCTTAGTTTTCCGCTGCGGCGGGTGGTTCTTTCTGCTGTGGCTGGGCCTGCCGGGCCTCACCCGCGGGCCCTCCGCGCCTGCTGAGCGCCGGGCCGCGGTGCGGCCTCGGTCCCTGGCCGTGCTTCCGCGCCGCTGGAGCGGTTACGGACCCGCACGCCGGCTCGCCCCGCTCCCATCCTTGGGCTTCCTGATAGCTGCCGCTTCCCTGGCCCCCTCCGCCCCCACCCTGGCTTGGCCTTTCCTGGCTCCCCCGGCGGTGGGCAGCGTGCTCTTCCCCCTCTGACCGGCCGACGGGAGGATTGCGACACTGCTGAGATAGGCGTATGCTTTATAGGTAAATGTGTAATAGTCGAGGCCCAGGAGGTAGCATGCAGAGCAGTATAGGAAAAGGTCACATCTATAAGTTACTGGGATCTCTTGAGTACTGGTGGCCAGCGAGTAAGTCTGGGCGTTTGTAGTGGTTTGATGGCCCCAAAAGTTTAGGATCTTACGTTTTAGCTAAATGAATGTGAACACATCACTTTAAATAAAAAAGGAAAAGCAGCAACCGTTCAAGGCATGTCTTTGAATACATTCAGTAGCTCTGGAGAGCTGAAAAAGATTTGTTTTTTTCTTTCATAATGGAAAGGCAATGGTGATTATATTGTCATCTTGGGACTTTTGCCTTTTCCTGGATTATTCATTGTTTTTGGGTTTTTTTTTTAATCTTTTGATTAGTGTTGATATTTAATGAAGGCTGACAAGATGCAAGCTGCTTGGCAGTCCTTACAGTTATGCAACTTGTTTCAGTCTTGACATAACTTCATTCTTGAACTGAAAGTAAAGACTTTTGTACCTTCAGCCAGAGACTGGTTAATTGCAGCTCTATCAGGTAAGAAAAGCGAACTGTGTAGTTAGGGAAGGGAAAGAGACTGGCTTATGTTTAATGAATGGGAAATGTTGCTAAAACCAAAAAACGCTAAGGTTAAGTGTAAAACAGTGTTTCTTAGCAGGAGGCACTTTTATAGGTGGAATGGGTGATCCATAGAGAGTAATGCTGCCTTGCTGCAAGATTTCAGGAAATGGGTACACCTTTGAAATGGAAAATAAAACAATCCATTGATTTTAGGATGTTTCTGAATAGGAACTTTTTTTAAAAAAAATCTTCTTCCATCAGGTCAACAAGCTGTTAAGGCCAGTATAGCTATTTAATGTGCTTCAGCATTTTTTTGAGTGTTCTGTTACAGAATCACCAGAAAAGACACCATTGTATATACTGGTAGTGAAGCCAAATGTAGGTTATAATTGTGTCGAGCAGCTTGTAAAGAAGATTGATGCAGAACTAAAAGTGATTTTGAGGTGGGCACGAAAATTTCCAAAGTGAAAAGAAGTATTAACACTACACAAAATGAGAAAAGGTTTAAAATACAGAATGCCTTTGAGTAAGTGAACTAGTTTTTCCTTTATTCTGCATCACATCTAATGGCATGACAAACTGTTTAAGTGGATTTTCTTTTAGCAGGAATACATGCTTGTAGTTCTGAGGCCAAAGAACATTGTAGCTCCGTAGTACATAGCTTGACCTACCCTGTTAGACATCCACGTTAAATGGCAGCTTTGATAACTGCCAGAAGTATGCCATTTCAAAGACCTGATATGAAAACTGCAATAGGAAAGACTTAATGGAATGTTATTAAAAAGACCACAAGAAGTCACATACAAACAAAGCATACTAATAAGGACATGCATAGCAGAGTCTAAAGGCTGTCTTTTCAGCTTATGCCACCCACGTAGCTTTTGGTCATTTATTCTTTGGAGTTAACAAACACGCAGTTTCTGCTGTTGTATTTCTAGGTTGCTCAGCATTATTTTAGACACTATTTTTGCATCAGTGTCCTATGCAGACATTAATCATGTCTTATGTAGTTATTCTAAAGATAAAAGGTATTATTTGTTACTGTTTGAATGTAGAAAAAAAAAAAAAAGCCCAAAACCCAACAAAAAAAAACCCTAAAGGTTTGGCTTTGAAGTGTGACATCCTATTAATCATTTTAAGCTATAAAATACAAACCATACCTATGTGGCTTGTTTTTCAACTGACTGTTGCACCAGTTGTATTGAACAAATTGAAGCTAAACGATCAGCTAAACCAGTATTTTCTCTTACCCATTTTTAAATTGGTTTATGTTTTGGTCCTTCTTTGTACCAGAGTACTCTAAAATGTCCAGAGTGTTAGTTCAGCTGCTTGGTTGCCAGCAAGCTCATCACAGTCTTGCCCCTGGGCAATCTTTCCTCTGGCCTGCAACATGTGCTCTTGACTCTATGTCAGAGCTGCCATTCCTCATCTAGTTGATCTTTCAGAACTGTATGAAGAGAAAGCTGGTAGCCATTTCTTTGCTGGGGAATGAAGAGTACTTCAGATTAATCCCATTCCTCTTTATCCTGTAGTATTTGCCGGGGAAGATTGCCACAATAAAATTTTCTTGTTACATTCTGCTCTAGGATCTTGGCAAGATGAAAGGAGAATCCAGGCATGTTTCGCATTCTTCCTCCTCTCATTTTCCTAAATACTGCTTGCCTTCTCCTATATGAGATTCAAGCCAAATCATTTAAATCTCAGCTGTGCATCTAAGTGGTTTCATACTGGAGTTATGCTTTGGAGTGACATTTTTAAGAGACGATTAAATTTAAAGTCTGTGTTGGAGAGGGACAACAAACAAAATTATGATCTCTTTCTGTCATTAAACACTCATATCAAGTCAGGAGAAAGTGTGTTCCATTCATCCAAAAATAAA
The DNA here is from genome assembly GCF_963210335.1 of Falco punctatus. Taxonomy (NCBI): domain Eukaryota; kingdom Metazoa; phylum Chordata; class Aves; order Falconiformes; family Falconidae; genus Falco; species Falco punctatus. The sequence continues at coordinate 42,518,385 of NC_137585.1, forward strand.
AATACTCTTTCTAAGGGTAGAAAGTAGGTAAGACAAATTAGGATATTAGCAGAGCTTCAGAAGCTGTATTAAAATGCCATTTTTAAGTGACTACTACTGGGTTTGGTAACGCGTGGTGTGTATCTCTGCTGATATTCATAAACTCAGCCACCAGCTCTTGGATGAACTTGTTGCTCACCTGTGTAAAAATAAAAATAAATCTAGGAGGGTTTTAACAGTTCTTTGTTTTATTCCACCTTGGATAATTTGAAGGTTTTCTGTGTGAACTATAAATACATTTTAAACAGTTAAGGACCTTCAGTGGTTATCAAAGTATATGTCTCCAGAGTAAATGAGATGCACGACTATTTTTTGGCAGCTCCTTTGTGTGTGTCTGTCTCTTCACTGGCTTTAGAACTCCAAACAGGAGAGTGGGAAGCCCACATTTTATGATTAGGTATGAGCATAAATGCTCATTAGTTGGTTTTCAAAGCTTTTCAAGGAGCTGCCTGATCCATATGCAAATTGCCTGTGTTTTCTTACCAGCAGCCTAATTAATCTAACACAAAATTGAGTGAGTTCCTTGAGATTTACATAATGATTATGCTTCACATTGCACAGGCAAAGTGCTGTTTATTAAAGTGACGCTGTGGAGTTACAGACTGTTGCTTCACTGATTCTTGTTACATCGTAATCTCTAGAGAGCAATTGCAGTTAGATTATGGTTGAAAATGCTAGTATCTTGGTATGACTGAAAAGTGTCAGGTGTATTTTTAATATCTATGAATATTTAATGAAGTGTGAATGAAAATATATTAAAAATATGAGATTAAAAAATTAGTCTTTAGATCGTCGTAACTAATGTTCTGTTATGGACAGTGAATAAGGTGAATATTTTAAAAGGTTTTCTGACAGCTTGAACTGACTTTCAAAATACTGACTTGTATCAAAAGCTGTAAGTATCAATAATATGTCAGTTAGTCTGGATATTTTTGGGAGTAGTAAGAGCTTTCATACAAAAGCTGGAACAGGTTGAAACATTGCAATTGTGACATCTGTTCGAGACTAATTTTAATGATCACATTTGTTCCTGTCAGTTTCTTGCAATTCTGAGCAGGATTAGGTGGATTGTGCAAGCTTTTTCCCATACAAAAGTGCCATGGTTCTCAAATTCTCTATTACTCCTCCTCCTCCTCCTCATGTCTTTTTTCTAAAGAAGAAAGAAATGACTTGCATAGAACGTTTTCTTTGAAGTGGGGCTGATTGGAACAGTAGTTGTTATTAATGCCTTTCAGAGTGTAAAAATGCCATTACCCAGTAGAAGAAAAAATTTAAATGTCTGTTTATGTTTCTAAAATTAGATAGTAAGATGTGTCTAATCAACCCAAGAATATGTTCTCCTGCAGTGGTCTGTTGTTGATGTAAGGTGGTAGATAGCATGCTTTTTTTAGTTGATAGCTAATTATGAAGTGCTAAATAGCTGTTGCGTGTTTAGGGGTTGCAGCTGTATTCTTACCTAAATATATACCCTAATTTTTCATAAATTCATATAGTAAGAAAATGTCTTCCACACTCCCAAATATCCCAAATGAGGATACTCTTAGAGCATCATTATGTAATTTTTGTGTTGAATTTTTTTGTGCAGACTACTGTATTTTGCAATATGTGGTGCTAAACCTTCTCTAGTGTCATGGATATGGTAATGATTGTAGAGAAATAGTTTTTTGGGTTTGGGTGTTGGGGTTTTTTTTGTAATTTTTTTTGTTGTTATATCTTATATATAATTCTTGAAGGAGAAGACTGGATGAACTGGTAGAGGGTTCTTGATAATTTTGAAGAGGGAAACTACATGCCTTACAAGCCAAACCTGCTTGAGAGCTGTGGTTCTTGTCTGTCCTTTCCACTTAATGTCTCTGTATACGTACAAAAACAGTACAGTGCAAAACGCAGATTTATGTGCCAAACAGCTTGAGAAAATTAGACTAACAATTGGGTGATTTGCAGAGCTTGGGCATTCTGTTTTTCCGCAATCGGCTCTCAAGGTTGTGCAGTTTCTGTCTCACAGGGCTTATCTTGTTGTTTATTGTTTTCAGCTACATATTCTTCACAACATGGTCAGATATTGTTGTAAATTAAAACATCCAACAGAAATCTTGGTAATGAAGTATGTGTGTCTCCTGATTTTATCTGGTCAAACAGGGGCTCTGTGGCTGTTCCATAGACCACAGACTGGCAGGCATACAACCCGAGGGGTGGTTAAATTATTTGATGAGCAGTCTTACAAGCTGTGAAAGTAGAAGGTAGATAAAAAAAATGACTTGAGGGACAGTCAATCTGTTTACATGTGTTAGAGCAACCAGTGATGTGGTTCTTCATCACAGCAAGCCTGTGTTCACAAACAAGTTGTTCAGCAGTGTTTTACAGGTATTTATCAATACATCCATCGCTAGGAGTGGTGAAGTACTGGCACTTGCAAGACCGTACTTGGTATTAATAGCAAATTTCAACATGTCTATTGGGCAAGAAGGGGAGGGAATATGAACACTCACTTGAGGTGCCCTGTCATACCAATGCTTCAGCAGCCTCTTGGGCATCTTTGATCTGTGAGATTCTCAGTCTTGCGTATTCTTCCTTACTTTCCCACATGGAAATGATAACAGATTAGTTGGCATGAAAAGTGAGTTGGCTGCCAAATAGTAATTGCTGTATTCCACTGAGGTTAATGGCAGACATACTTTTTACTGGCTTACCAACTACAGATGATCTTTTTATAAGCCTCCCTCTGTTTTAGTCTTGCATTCTCAACGTGCTGATCAATCATTCAAGGTTTGAAGCCTGGAATTTGGTGGTGGACCCAGCTATAGTAGCAGATAGGAAGTAGTAGTTGTGATGGTGAGCCTTCCTCAAAATCTGCCTTGTTATGCTAACATAAAGGACTGTAAAATCATCTTTTCCATATTTATGCTTCAATTCAGCAAGAACGTTAAACTACCCTGTAATCAGGCCAGGTGAAAGAAGTAATTTTCCTAACTTTATGTATCTTTACAGTATATTTAAGGAAAATAAGACTTTAGAATGGCAGTATGCAAGTCCGAAGTAATAAAGTATCTGTGATACAGTTTTGTGCGATCTACAGATTGTGCATGGCCTTGCATTTCCAGTTTTTCTCTTTGTGTTTGCCTTGGAAGCAGTTTGCTGGAAAATGAGGGCTGGTCCAGATTTCCATTGTGCCTGTCTGTTGCCAAGACCTCCTAGTACTTTTGCACAACACAATAATTTGAGAGGGATGTGGTCTGATGCACTTGAGATTACCAAGCTTGGCATGGTTCAAGCAGTGTGTTGTGTGACTTGCTGCTACAACCAGAACAATGCATTTTGTTGCATGTGTTCATTCCTTATAGTAAATTTGGGAAGCTCTTCAGAATTGCCCTGAAAGACCAAATTACAGCCATGTATTTGCCAAGATTTGCAGTCCTATCTGTGATTGAAATGTGTGTGTAAAGGAGAGAGTGATGTGATGGTAAAGGTGAATTTCTTCTGGTGTTCCGAACAGATTTCTCTGATGGTGGGCTAGCCACTTGACTTTGGATGTAGCTAAAATCTTGATTTCTTTATGCCTAACAGTTATCTCATTCAAATGAAAACAGTGCTTTGCCTACAGTGGTATGTAGGGAAAAGTAGTTCTGTCAAAGAACAGCATGGTCAGCAGTGGTGTAAAATTAGACTTCTGGGTAGAAGAAATACTAGTAATTCAGAAAGGAAAAAAAAAGGCTTGTGAAAGCATCAAGATTGCTTAGGATAAAGGGATAAGTAGCTGTCTTGACATATATTCTGTGTAAAGTAAAAACCTACAAAAAGTAGTTGAGGAGCTAGCAATTAAAGTTAAGAATTCCCTTTTGATAGGAGGCTAAGCTTAGGAATCTCTTTTTTTTCCCTAGTTGGGTAGCAGCAATGTTTCTGAAATAGGGGTGTTAAAGAATTACCTCAGTGTTACTCTTTGATACCTAAAGCAGTATCTGCAAGGGCTTGTAGCTTCAACCAATACAGTAAATTCGTATTGTTAGTAAAGAAGTCTAAAGTCGTTGAAAACCTACTCACCCTGTGATGCTTTTTCTTACGGTTGGTTCTGTCTGGCAATATTGTCTTGCCCTATTAGCTTTTGAAACACAGTATTTAGAAAGTGTAGGCTTCTATTTTGGAAAAACATTACATGTTTATCATATGTCCTTTTTGGATACCACTGCTTTTCAGTAGAACTGGTGAACTTCAAGAAATAGGAAGCGCACTGTTCAGAAGCTGTTGCAAACAAGGAATTTCAAACTGTTTCTAGCAGGGTGAGAAACAGCAGTTTCTTCTCTTCCACATTCTTGGTGGAGCCTGGGGGAACTAAAAAACTTTGGTGAGCTGAAGTTCAAAAGTCGGCTGTCGTTTCATGTATTCCTGCAGTACACTTTGTTTTCTTAATAAGATTTTGTTGGCTGCCAAGAAGACCATAAATACGTTCAGACTTAATCTTTGCTTAATCTTTGTTTTAAAGTACTCTGATTCTGATTTAGCTTGGCAAAAAGATGTAGCAACATCATTTAACATTTACCTTTGTGGGTTTTTCTCCTTTTCTTTGTAGTTGCAAAGGTGGTGACAGCTCTGAAAAAGTTCCCAAGTACTATAAGAGAAAAAGAAAAAGCCCTTTGCTACCGTTATGTGAGTAACACTGAATGGATTGGTTTGATTCCTTTTAAATGATCTTTGTCCTGGTTTTTGGTTTTAACTGTACCTGCATCTTGTTACAGTGGTATTTCTTCCTGTACTACTGCTCCTTTACCACTAGTTGTGATAGGTGATTGTTATGCGCTCAGGCCCAGGCTACAAACCACAACTCAGGTTACCTATCTGGATGAAGTATCTCTATGGCCGATTTGTAAAGGGTAGTATACTTAAATCTGAACACAGTTTAAAAAAAACCCAACAAACTGAAGCAAAATAAAAAAATCACCAGCCTTTCAGTGTTTAGGGCAATAAACCAGACTATAGCTTCCAAATAACTCATCAGCTTTGATATGTGAATCCTGATAGACATAAGGCTGGTGTTTTTACATATTTATGGATCCACATTATCTGGCTGTTATTAGTTGTTCTGTGTCCCTATAGATGTTACCCCTCTTTAGTTTTGGGGAAAATATTATATATTTTTGTTCAGTCATCTCTCCTTCTTACAACTAAGTCAGTGTCCAGCTGGCTGTAGTTTTTCAGTATCTTTGGCCCCAACAATTGGCAGTAATCCATGCTGTGACAATCAGTGGTCAAAAAGAATGGCTTTGACCTGTAATTACCTTCTTATCTTCCAAGGTGTAACAGGGTTTTTGAACAACCCAATATATAGTAATTGCACCTTTTGATCAGGTCACCTATATAGTATTTTTAAATAATCATAAAACTTCTGTGTAATAATTTGTAGGGCTTAGGCAGTTTTTGCAAGGTGAGAGAAAATAAGATAGAGTTCATTTGTAGGGTCTTTTTTGCATGATACTTTTCTTTAGACAGGACTCTCATGAACATTTAGTGACAGAGCAATTGGCAGAATTGAAAAAAAAAGAAGACCTTTTAATGAACTTCTGTGAAGAGTGCAAATGAGCAAAGTGTGAGCTTCGATGGTAAGTTTAACTCTTTATTATTACTAATGTCCTTCTTTACCTGTTCTTGAACACCTATATTTATGAAGTTCTTAAAGTTTCCTGCTTGTTCTTCAAAATGTTTGAAATTTGGGTTTTTAATTGTTTTTGAAATTTGTTGAGAAACACCTTTAAAATTAAAAATAATGAATAATTAACACATGGCCTGCCATTTTGATAACTTAGTGTTCTGTGTCAGTATGTTAAATTACTCTGGGTTCTGGAGAACTTAATTTTCATGGTTTTCCAGTTTTTGCAGCATTCACTTGAACCACATAGCTGTCTGCTAAAAACTATATCACAATTTATCATCTGGGTTTTTTAGTAAAACATGCAATGTAGCAGTGTATCCAGCTTGTGTGAAGGCTTTTCAGGGGTGAGACTTTTTAATAGGAGTATTTCTTTTAAACACAAAGTTGTGTAAGATGGATAAGACCTGAGGAAAGTTTCCCATCTTACTGATCTTTAGATATGTGGCGTCATTAGCTTCTAAAATATTAGATGTCTTAAATTGACTTTATTTATCAAGTTTAATCATTAAAACTACTCAAGTTTCTGTCCATATTTCAGCTTTTGTCCATGAAAACTCCTCGAGAAGATGGCTGATGTAAGCCTGAAAGAAGCAGCACTAATAGTTGGTGTGGTGTCAGCCTGCTACTGGAACAGTCTCTTTTGTGGCTTTGTTTTTGATGATGTTTCAGCAATTTTGGATAATAAAGATTTGCATCCTTCTACTCCATTAAGAAATCTGTTTCAAAATGACTTCTGGGGCACTCCAATGTCTGAGGTAAACTGCTTGCAAAACACTTTGAGGCATTTCGGAACTCGGGGGTTTTAACACTTCTTTTCCCTAATGTGGTTTTAACAGGATAGTTTGTTTCTGATGGAATTTGGTGTTAGTGTTTTGTACTGTAAGCTCAGGAACAGATGTCATTTATATTCTTTCCCTTTGTTCAATAGAAAAACTGGTAAGAAAATGAAGTCATCTATCACGCTGCAAGATGTGTTAACTAATTCCAATATTGAAATTGTACAACTCTGTCCATTTTCCCTTCTCCTGTAAAAACTAGACAATGACATACAAGGGTATTTATTTCTAATTGCATTCTGGAAGGAAGGATAACAGTCTTAGACAACTAAGGTAGGAGCTAACGAATCAGTATTGAGCCCAATAAATTTGAGTAGGTTGGCTTATGTGAATTCAGAGTTTTTGGTTTGTAGCCCATGTAGGGTGATTGTTTTTATCTGGAAAGCTCTATTGGCATTAAAGACATTGATAAACATCATTAAATAGCAACGGCTTAAGGATTTACATATAGTTCAGAAAGTTACACATGGTGCCATTGCTGAGCAAATAAATAAAAATTCTCTAACAGTCACAGGGTTTTTGCCTATCAAGGCATTCGACCTTGCACTCGTCTTCTGTCTGTAATATAGAGTTAATTCCTTGTGAGATACTAATTGCTAGCTCTACAAATAGACTTCGGTACATAATTTTTTGTATAACCCTGTAATGAAAGCTTCCAGAAGTTTTTTTCAGATGACATAGAGTCCTGTAGTTACTGAGAGTAAGTGGGTTCCTAAATTCCTCCCAGTAAAATTTCAACAGAAATGCTCTAACTATGTGGAGTGGGAGAAGGCAATCTCATTCAGTGTGGATTTTGCATTTAAAACCAACTGAATGTCAGGTTAATTTTAACTAAATTAAGTCGGATTAATTTGATTGTTCATGCCTTTTAAAATATTTTTTTCCTGTATTGTGCTGTTGTTTGTCTATATGTGCAGTTTGGTTCCCTGTGTCATCGTCCCCCTGTCCTGCCTCCCATTTTTTTCTCTTAATTTTCTTCCTCTGTTTTATGGATGTATTCAGCAAAATATCAACAGACTGTGGTTGCCAAATGCATTTTGGAACAGGAAGATGGGTTTAAGTGTATTTTTTAAAAGGGTTTGTGGATGGAGTAACTGGCAACATAGATATATTGACTGGTAGACATATTGAAAATATGTAGATAATACATTTCGCTGAGTGCACTGGATTTTTATTTTATAAAATACTGAGCTAAAACATGAAATGGCAGAGTAATCAAAATACTTGAACAATACATTAAAACAATGTGGAAGTAGGAAAAGTAGTCATAATTAACTTCTCTGTTTAATATTGAAGTCAAGTTTTCTTTTAATTCGCTAGATTAGGGTTTTTTAGTAGTGATTTTCAGTTTATTTGAAAGGTAGATGCCTCAAAGTAGAGTGGGGAATCTTGTGTACATAGATTTTTAGAAAGATATTTTGAAGTAAAAGTCCCTTTGTAAGTTGGTAATGACTGATTTATTTATTTTCTTTTAGGAGAGGAGTCATAAATCTTATCGTCCCCTTACAGTTCTTACATTTCGCTTAAACTACTTGTTCAGCGAGTTAAATGCTGTTTCTTACCACTTCCTAAATCTGGTCTTTCATGTGGTGGTTTGTGTAGTCTTCCTCAAGGTCTGTAAGCTTTTTCTGGACAACAGGAGCAGCGTAGTTGCATCCTTGCTCTTTGCAGTGCACCCTATACATACTGAAGCGGTAGGTACAGTTGTGATGTGCTTAATTTGATCAAGCTGTATTAACCTTGTTTCATGGGTTTTGTACATGTTGATATATTGTAACTCCAAAAAGTGTGTGATTTTACTTGTACTTACTCTGCCCTTTGCAATGATAGGTGGAGATGGCAAATTTTAGTGCTTGGGAGGTTTTGTATTCCATGCAGCTATTGAAAAATAATCAAAGAAACATTAATTTAGTTATTTAGTAACTTAGATCTCTGCTATGAACATGGGCTTTTATGGTGGTAGCTACATTAGCTTATGTAGATATTTGTGTTCTGTGATGATCATATTTTGCAAATACTGTAAATGCCTCTTAAAATTCATTTTCAGAATCGCTAAGCACAGCCCTCTAGCTAATCACCAGGTCTGTTCTGTCCACTATGTCAACATAGCTACCTCAGCAGGACTTCTTCTAGGATTGTTGCTATGCTACATCCAGCTTAGGGCCGTTCTGTTTCATCCTTCCCTTTTTGAACATACCCAATGTCAGAAAAAGGAAGTACATTTCTCCCCTCTCATATTCACCTTCCCTTTGATTCTGAAGTTTTTCGCTTCTATGAAAAGCATTCTTTCTGCAAGCTGCCTGTCTGATTATATACTTTTAATACTCAACCAGGCTCGCAGTGTTGTGGAGTAAATGGAGTCTTGTGATCGCTATTAATTAAGTTTGTTTCCATCAGAAACACTGATAAAGCAGATCTATGGAATTCTCTGCTGTTACTTCTGTGCCACTTAGATTGGCTTTTGTAGATTGTAGTTCACAGGTGTTAAAAAGCCCATTTTCAGTCTCTTTTTTGTTTTTTTTCTTAGTGTTAGCTGATTTTCAGAAAACTGAAAATATTTAAACATTCTGCTGCTTTGGAGGTGTCCCATTTCTTTTTTTTATTTTTATTTTTAAATGTGTTTTTTGGGGAGGGAATAGGGGAGGTGTTATCCCATTTTATTATTTTTTTAAAACAATATGTTTTTTGGGGGAGGGAGGAGGGGATGTCTTCTGATTCTAAGAAAATGAGAAGGATTTGCTCTTATTTTTTGCCATACTTTTGCGGGGGGCTGATTTGTTTGTGTAGAGAGTTCACATCTCTCTCTCCTCTAAAGACACAAATCCCTGTCAGTAGCAATCCACTAGCCTGCATCTGTGTACTTCGAGCAAATCTTTGTAGGAATTAAGTTCATGGGGTTTATAATTGACTGCTACTTGAGCTACTAATAAGTCCTTGCTAGAAGTTGTTAGTGGCACTTTTAAAAATACAGAAGCTAAACCCCTAAGAATGTTTGCTTGCTGTTCTGCTTGAAAGCACAAACCTCCATAGGATCTTGGGTAAAATATGCGTTAAAAAATATAATGTCTTAATTTAACCTGGTTTTCAGTTTCTTTGAAAAACACATGTTTTAAATTTCAAAGTCTCAAAAAAATTTCAAATTTCCTCTTGTAGTAAATGTGGTAGTATCTTTACAGGAGCATTAGCAAGTTGCTCGTGACTTATTAGTGGTTTGTGGCTTAGATCATCTTTTGTAATTTTATCACTTTCATTCCAAATATGATGATTCTTTATCATGCTTGAACTGTTAGATTCCATATAAGATAACAGTAACACAGTTTCTTTAGTACTATGCAACACAGTTAGCAAAAATTATCACACAAATTCTACAAAACAAAAGCATATTGTGTAAGGCATTGTATTACAAATTTACCAAGTACAGTTACGAAGCAATTTGGTAATAAGTGCGTAATTCTTGATATTAGCCACATGAGGGCACTTTAAGACTACTCCAGTGGTGGAACTCGGTGCTGTATTTAAAACACTTGGAGACTCTGAGATTTAAATGCAATTGTAATTGAATACCCCTGCTGTTGTACTTAGGTGCTCAGTGAAGAATCGGTTAAGGGGTTTTCTTCCTCATTGCCCCACCTTTTCAATTTAATCTTTCTGCTTTTGAGAAATAGTGCATTTTATCCTTGCAAGTTTGCATTGAGAATTCTGCCTAACATGCAACCAAGAAAGAATTGTTACGAGTTGGCATTTGACACTTATGCACATTATAAAAGGCAAAATAACTGAAAGTTTCTGTACATGGAAAAGAGGAGGTAAGAATGAGCTGTATTTTAGACCTGGGTACTTGGGTGCCAGCTAAAACTCCAAAACAGATCTCATTCCCAGCTTTTATATGATTTGATGGTACCTTTTGTGTCTTTAATAATTGAAGTTTATCTAATATGCATTCCTCCTAAATAGTCTCCTACTTATTACTCCACTACACAAGAGTTTGGAAGAGCAGATGCAATACATAAACATTTCAAACTGTACCTGTCTTTTTCTGAGAAATGGATTTTTCCTAGAAAACGTAGCAGAGCAGGATAAATAGAAAATAATTTTCTGCCTGACTTCAGAGAGAAGCTGGGCTCTTGCAGTGGTAATACATCATTTTCCGAGGAAGAATTTTGGAGGAAATGGTCATCATAGTTTCATTTGTCCTTGTCTTTAGAATTACATTTCAGTCTTTGTACCTACTTTGCTACTGTTCTGGCCAAGGCATGCTGACCATCTTTACAATTACAGGATATCACCTAACCTGGTGAATGCTGGGATCTTCTCTCATAAGTCACCTTTGTATCCAGAAATAGTATCTTTATTTTGGTGGCGGGGGACTGTGGAGGCATATCAGCACACTTGCTTTGCTAATGATCTCTTTCAGTTGATCTACAAAGTTATCTTTAATTTCTGCCTTAATGCTGGACAATTTTGAGATCCACACCAGGAATCCTTGAAACATCTTAAGACATTTTTGAAACAAACATCTGTATACTGTCCAAAATGTTAACACAAACTCTGATGTCCTATCAGTTGTGAAACATGCTTTGTCTGCGCATTCTTCAGGGAGTGCTTCAGTAAAGGTATGCTACTCCCAATGGAAGCACCAGAGCACGAAATCAGATTCAGATTTGAATACTTTCCTTTACACTGTGACCTTGGATATTGAGTTACTTTCTCTTTTTGTGCTGTGCTGGATCAATTATGCTTGACCAGGAATGTACCTAGCAATAAAAACTTCTTGCTGGCTCCAGATGACTGAAAAGACAGTTTTCAGCATCTTCATAATCAAATGGTGAGCTATGAGGTTTCCTTAGCTAAATATGACTGTCTGCCTTGGTATAGCACGCCATTTTTCAGCCAGCTTACTTGCAAAAATTTGGATACAATCAGGTGTTACAGAGGAGGACAAATGAGGAAGAAAGGCAGTCCTGAATGGTACTGTGGTCAGCACAGTGGCTACTATAGTAACCGTTAACTTTTGTTACGTTTGTTACGTAGTAACAATTATTTAGGTTGGAAAAGACTTTGAAAATCATGTAGTCCAACCGTTAACCTAGCACTGCCAAGTCCACCACTAAACCATGTCCCTAAGTGCCACGTCTATACTTCTTTTAAATACCTCCAGAGACAGTGACTCAACCACTTCCCTGGGCAGCCTGTGCCAATGCTTGAGAACACTTTCAATGAAGATTTTTTTCCTAATATCCAATGTAAACCTTCCCTGGTGCAACTTGAGGACATTTTCTCTTGTTCTTTCGCTTGTTACTTAGAAGAAGAGACCAATGCTACCAATGCCCACCTGGCTGCAAGCTTCTTTCAGGAAATACCTATTTACATCAGCATATTAACCAGTGGCATATACAGAGTTAATTTTTTTGGGGGTGCATTTTCCTGTGAATTATACCAGGGTAAGGATTTATTCTCTTATATACATACATATAATTCTCTTTGCCATAGGCTCTGTAACTTCTGTAGCACAGTAAATATAATGACTTATTCTGCAACTGGTTTACACAGGTATTTCTGGTAGTGGTCAGTGTCTTACAAAAAACCCAGTGATATGTCTTCCATTTCTGGTTATTTGTTGTAATTCAGTGTTTTTTGAAAACAGCTCCTGAAGTGGAAATTAATCTGTATGTCATTGGGGATTCCAAAACAGCCTTCTACCCTGTGGATTTTAGCACTTCTCCAAATTTTCATAAAATCCATTCCTCTCTGTCTTGTTACCAGAGAGCGTGCTACCTGCGATTTTAATATTGCCAGCCAAATTGTCATTCAGAAAATTGGTAGTCCTATAGTAAAGCCAGAGTCATTCTTTAACTCCACTACACAGAGTTTGCCATTCAATTTATTTGTAACTGTTGACTGTTCACCTAAGAGCTGCCACAGCACCAGTCAAGGGAATGCTTCTTTCAGATTCAGATCTGTTCAGTCCGTCAGAAAACTTACGAACAAAAATAACAATCACAGTTTTTGTATGCCACTGTGTGCAGGATGTATATGTACAAAAGTCCTTGTCAGGCTTCACTTAGAGCCCCTATTGATGAAAGCTGTTTTCTTCCAAGTATGATGAAGAAAGCAGCTATCGTGCCCAAATTCTGCCTCAAATGCTGTTTATGCCTATTGTTACTAAAGATAAAAGAATGTACTGCATTTCTCAGTTGTCTCATTAATGGTGATACTTAGGGGCACATCAGCCACAGCTGGCCACCAGCCACCTGTATTATTCCATTCTTGAATTCAGTACTGATTGAACTGAAAGCAGCCTTATTCTTAGCCTTTTTTGCTCAGTTTACAGGTCTTGTTTATGCATATCCTGACAGTGTATCAGTCAAGCTATTCTAGTACTGGAATAGTCACCAGAAGAATAATCTAGATTTCACTTCTTTTTCAGGTAACTGGAGTTGTGGGCAGAGCAGAGCTTTTATCATCTATCTTTTTCCTAGCTGCTTTTTTGTCATATACAAAATCTAAAGGGCCAGATAATACCATAGGTAAATATTTGACAAATATATACATCATAATTTCTGTATCGCTGATAAAAGAGCTCTTAAAATGGTAATATGGGTGTGTACAAAAAACCCCTTCAGCTGCAAGATACCCATGTAATAGTACTTTCCATTGTAAATAGGTTTTTTTATTTTTTCCTTCTTTAAGACATAAGGACTTTCAATTGTTTTGAAACACCTAGAGCATGGTACTCTTGCACTGACTTATATTAATGCATGTATATGGAAGTATGCTGAGATGCCTCAGATGGTTACAAGTAAGCTTTAATGTTTCAGCAGAGGCCTGCCTCTTTTCCAAAGTCAAATTGACTTTGTGAAAATTCATGGCTCCCTATAAAATGTTCCATTTGAAGAAGTGTTCTGGTGAATTAGGAAAGATTGGGGTTTTTGTTTCCCTATCATAGATTAGGTTTTTGCCTTTCATTTAGTTCTTTCAATTTAAGGGAGGCAATTTTAGAACTGATACATGTAATTATTTTCTGTGGAGCAAAACTGGTAGTCTTGCCTTTAATAATGAGTGGCATACTGACTAAGTTTATAAAAGATAGCATGCTCAAATGGGAAGAGGCAAAGTATTCACTTTGTAGGCTAATTTATTTTATTAAATGCTTGGGTTTTTTGTGAGATAGAACATTTCAATAATGTCTTCTTTATTTGCAGTGTGGACTCCAATTGCAGTGACTGTGTTTCTAGTAGCTGTTGCAACACTGTGTAAAGAACAAGGAATAACAGTGGTGGGGATATGCTGTGTGTATGAAGTATTTATTGCTCAAGGGGTAAGCTGTTGAAAAATAAATTGGATTTCTTCTCAGGAATTCTGTAATGAGACATTAACTACTTTGAAGCATCATATTTCAGTACTGCTTTTTGTCAGTTCAAGTTAATGTAGTTCTGTTAGATTTTTTTGCATTTTTTTCTTTATTTTTTTTGATTCAACTAACGCTTAACGTATATGGTTCATGGTGAGGGAATCCAATGTCCTTTACATGCCATGCAGAGATACTACCAAATATACTCGATAAAGAATTGACATGTCTTAATGCAAACCTAAGGTTTTAGTTGACTGATTTCTGAAGACTGGCATGTAACAGCCTTGATTAAAGTCAGAAGTGCATAAACATGGGGGATTATGTGTTTTTGAATTCGTGTAGTAAAAATAGAGAATGTTGTATACAAATGCATTTCATTACATTCTACTGAATAACTGGACATTTTGGAGTAGTCTTATTTGAATCAGTAATAGCCTTATGACTTTTTTTGTACTAAGAATACCTTTAAATTTAATTTCAGATCTGATAGATTTTGCCTTAAGTATTGATTATTCTTTAAGTTAATAGTAACTTTTGTTCAGAGAAACAAGATGTTCCTGCAATGAAATAATTTTTGGCTTTTAAGCAGTCAAACTATATGCCATTTAAAAATCTACGCCTAAGCAAATTTTCTAGTTCACTATTCCTTAATTACTTGAATGAATGTTTTGCAAAAACTATACCAGTAAAAGCCAAAAGACTGTCTGTCTGGGGGATACATATTCAAGGCCAAAACACCAAAATCACATTTTTCTTTTGCTTATAGAAATATGTGTTTGTAATGATTTCCTTTGCAAGTGTAGTGAATAAACATATAATTTTCAAACTGGATTTCTAAGGAAATCACCAGCATGTGACTGTGCTTTTCAATCCACTCTTCCTTTTTTTTTTTAGTAACTCTTGATCTTATCCTCAATTTCATGAAACTTTAATACGTTTGTGTTAGTCAACTGAGTAGAAAACATAAAATCCAAACTTAGACTTCTTCTGAGGGCACAGGTGTAGCATGAGTTAGGAGTGTGACCAGTTCTCAAAAGCCAATCGGTATCTGTAGTTCAGCCAACCATATATGTGAAGCAATAAATAATCTCCAGCACAAGATACAGGCAAAGAGGTACATGGGGAAGAAATCAGGGCTTGTAATGAGGACTTGTGCAAGATCGTCATGTTCGTGAGGCAGGGAGAGATGGATTACTGCAGTAGAGGCATAAAATAGAAAACCAGTGTTAATCAGAAAGTGAACAGTATTTCTGCTGTTTGTAAGGAATTTTGTTTATTGAACAGGTTTTCAGAGGCGCTGATAATTCTAAAAGTAGTGATTTCCCATCTTCAAATTGTATTTTGTGGCATACTTGATTTGTGGAAGTCTCTGAAGATGGTACAGATTTTTTTAATCTGTCAGTGCAAAATACAGAATTACAGGCATACAAGTTCAGCTATGATAGTGTTAGCAAGAATACTTGAATAGAGTTATTTTTGTTAGAATAATGGGGTTTTTGGGGGGGGATTGTCATGAAAGCCCGAAGAAGCTGAGTTAAGTAGCTATTGGGAGCAGGCATTTAGAGTAAACCAAGGGAAAAAATAAAAAAGGGTAACTAATATTTATCTAAGGGATTAATAAGTACACTGTCTGATTATAAACACTTCTTTCCTTTGCAGTACACCTTGCCAGTGTTGTTGGACACAGCTGTACAGATTCTTCAAGGGAAGGGCAGTATTCCTTTCTCTATGCTGCAAACACTGTTGAAGCTCATAGTCCTAATGTTCAGTACACTGCTGCTTGTAGTTGTTAGAGTCCAGGTTATCCAGTCTCAACTTCCAGTGTTTACAAGGTAATAATAAAGTGTCTTTTATTAACAGACACTGATAAATAAGATGTGACTTAATATCTGAGGTCTGAATGAAATGGCCAAAAATACATCACTGTGTTTATGACCTTATTTTCATATTGGTAAGTAAAGACTGTACAATATTGCATTTTTTGTGAAATTGATAAATGGTGTGTTTCGGTACCCATTGACAAGAATGTCCTAAATATTGAAGCATCTGGGCAGGTACTCAGCTTTACAAACTTACAGTTGTTAGTTCATCTTACTAGTTCAGAAATTGAATGTCTTATTACCAAAATATTTTTTATTTGTTATGCGTTTGAGCCTTGCCTGAATACTCCAAAGCTCTTAGTAAATTCTTCCTCTTTTACATACAAAATATTTTTTTGGTTTTATGTATGTACCATGCAGAAAGCGTGGTTGTCTTCAGATACAGCAGTTGAAGATAAGTGTATATGATTAATATTACACCTCAAAAATTACAAATTATCATAAAAATGTGTGAGCAATATAGAAATGCAAGAATCTAATATTTTCCCTGAAAAATGAGTCAAACTATTAAAAACATGACCAAGGACCACTGAACCCAACTTTTAAGTGTGAATTGTTCTGTTTCTTTAAACTTCTGTTGATTATATCCCAAACCAGTTTCTTAAACTTGGAGGAGGCTCCATCCTGCGCTGAGATGAAGCATCATACGTGGTTCCCAAGTTAGATGCCTGACAAATGCAGGGGGATTAGGATATTGAACATGTCTGTAACAGCTAGGTCTAGCTATGAATCCAAGTTGTCTGGTTGCTGAGCACAAAGTGGATCAAGACCATATCTTTTTTCATTAAAAGCTCTTTTTTCTCCTTTCTTTTGCTTTAGGTTTGATAACCCAGCTGCTGTTAGTCCATCTCCAGCAAGACAGCTGACTTTCAACTATCTCCTTCCTGTAAATGCTTGGCTTCTTCTCAACCCCTCAGAATTATGCTGTGACTGGACAATGGGAACTATTCCTCTTGTGGAGTCTTTGTTAGATGTTAGAAATGTTGCCACCCTTACATTCTTCTGCTTTCTGGGATCTTTGATTGTCTTCAGTCTCAGATATCCTGGGGATTCCTCCAAGACTGTATTGATGGTATGGATGATGCATTGTTTTTGTCCTTGTTTTTTTAAGAGTGTGTGTGGCTCAGGTTGGTCACATGTCCAATCTGCTGTGACCTGGAGATACTACATGCATCTCCTTTTGGGCTAGAATGAGCACATAAGAAAGAGGAAAGTCGTAGCAACAAAACGGTGAAATTGCAATTAAGCATATGATTCTGTCAAGGTTGAGATGGAGAAGAATAGACAAGAGATGAGAATAAATATGCCCCTTGTTCCGTATTTGCAAACTGTATTGCAGCCTTTCTCAGGTATTCAGAACTGAACTAGCAATAGGGAGTTTTCAGTACAACTTAAATGTATTTTAAGGATCAGAATGCATTTCTGTCCTGCAAACTCTCTGCCTTTATTAAATGTCAGTATTCATGCTGTGTATTTAGCAAGTGACTAGATTTTCTTTCTCATAGGTATAAAAGAAAAGGCCACATTTTGGCATTAAGGAGTGTAAGTTTTCCTCTGTTGTTTTAGTAAAGGCACTTTTCTCTAAGGTCTATCTGTAAAGAATATTTTGGAGGAAATGAAAAGGAGCAAAAGAGCTAGTATTTTTCATCCAAACCCAGTCATATTTTTGATTGCTTCCATTGCCAATTTTCACAAGATGAATCATTAGCTGAGACCGTGATTTTTGTTAAGTCAGTGGTGCAATTATGTGTACAACAAACCTGCATGCATAGATCTTCGTCTGCTTCAGAAATAATGTACTTTTTTTAATATGTAACTCAGCCAACAGAAGTTTCAGATGGGTGGGAATACTTACACACAACTTAATATTAAGGACTTCTTTGCTAATCAGCTGACAAACTTTGATTCACTTCAAAGAGACCAAACATCATAGTTCTGACATGTTTTTTCTTGATGTGTCACTGGAGCGAGTCAATTTGTTTCACTAGAAAATCTGCGAAAATTATCTTTAGTATTGCTGACAAAGCCTCTTGTCCTGAATTTGGAAATTGTGTATGAAGAAATTCAGGTAGCTTATTGGTATAATAAATGTGCAAGGTGACATACCTAGAAAAAAATGTTATATTTTTACAGCGCTTTAAAAATGTGAAGTAGTTTAATTTTCCTTCTTACATAAGCTGAAACAATTTTTCTCCAATGTACTGGTAGCAGTAGAGGTGTGTGTGGGGAGTGGTTCACTTTTTTCCATAGGACAGCTCTTGAACTTTAAGGCTCTTTATTTCCATACATTTCTGTTTACTCCTTACCCAGTAAAGCTCAGAAGAGGAGAGAATTAATGGGATTGTCAACATACATTGTTATAAGTCAGTGTTTGAGGGTGGTATTTTTATGTTTGTTTTTATTATTGCAAGTGTTTTTTTGTAGAAAGGGTCTTCTGAGATAGTTTACTCCACTGTGTGAGCCTCAGAGTCACTTAACACAGTATAATCCTTGTTTAATGAAAGTTGTTTCCTTTAATATATACCCATGTTGTGTGTATAACCTTCAGTACGATGCTGATTTTCTTTATAGGCATAATGTCTTAAGTGCCTGGAAGCTAATTTCTTAGGAAATGAGAATGCAATATTTTATATTAAAAATTGTGAAGTACTATAACACGCAATAATACTGTAGGCCAAAGCCTATTTCTGCGTTCCAGTAAGCCATTAATGTCCTGTGTAGACTGAATAGTCTGCTGAGGGGGTGAGAACAATTTCTTTCTTATGGTTTCTCAGTCTGACTTACTAGAGAAATCACAGCACCGTCTTTAAAGTGAAAAAACTTTTTTCCACACTTGGTTCTAGTTCTGCCAATAAAAGCCTAAATTTATGCTAGTCAAAATAAACTACTACCCTGGCTGGTATGAATTCTGTGTCCTATCCATATTGCTGGTGCATGGTGTTAGTACAATGGTGGCTGCATCACAGGTGTTACCATGATTTTCTGCACTGTTTGATGTTTCACACTCTAATGAATGTCACTCTAAAGATGTCAAAAAAGGCTTAGGAAGGAGCTTCTGCCATTAGAAATCTCTAGCATGTTTTGGCTTTTCTGCTAGCTCAAGGAGATCCTGAGATGTCATGCTGAAGCCTGATCTAGGGGCAGAGTCTCAAGTTATGAGATCAGAAAAGGTACAACTTTAGTTAGACCTGCTGCAGAATTAAAGATGTTTGTTTGGACTTTGCAAAAAAAATGCAGAAGAGGGATTTCCAAAATGCAAAAGGGAAGGGAGGTTGCAAGTATGTCTGAATATGTCTATCTGTATTTGCTGATGTGGTTATCAATTTGGTGCTGTCTGCTTGAGGGACAAGACAGAGGGAGGGGATTCCTTCTCCCACTTCTTCAAGTGCCATTGAACATTCCACAGTTCTCCCCAAGTACAGTCTCGCAGGATTAACTCATTACTGGGGAAGCAAGAGTTGAAGGACTCATTTTCAGTCAGTTTTCATCTGTTTGATGCCAGTCATCTCCAGGAAAAATAGCTCGGTAAGTGGGTACATTGTATTTCATTTTGTCTTATTTAATTTTTGCCATAGGTTCTAAAATTGTCTTTTCAGAATAACAGAACTAGGAAAGGACAAAAGAGATAATTGTTCTTTTTTATCAACTGACAATATTAAATAACAAAAAATGGGATTGTATATTGTGAATCATGCTTTGGCAGGTTGATGTCATGTTGCTGCTTGAAGTAATTCAATTATTCTTAGATTAGTAAAGGACATGCCCTGGAAATAAAAACTGACTTAACTTCCAGAAGAGCAGTTAAATTCTCTTCTATTTTCTGTTTACTTTATCCCTGTGAACAGTCAGATAACTTGACTGTCAAATAAGTGACCTTTATAAATAGGTTACACTATTCATATTAAAAACGTTGAGTACTAAGAATAGTACTGATCTGGAATTACTTTTGTGGGTTTTCAGTAGGTTTCAGAATCAAGCTGTGATCATGGCCTTTGTTTGCTCACGGAATTCCTTGGGTATAGACATTCCTTTGTTGGTTGGTAAAATTTAGCAAAAGCTTCTTAGTATCTTGGTATTTGCTAAAGTGTCCCAAACAAGGGTGCTTTACGCCCCTTTTGATAAGACAGCACTTGGTGCTGCTCAGCTGCAAACTTTGCTGGCTTGTTACTGTGCAAATGTCAGGAACAGACAGGTGTTCTTAGGCTTCTCTGACAAGTTTTTAACTCTTAAGTGTTATGCCAAGACATCAATACTTCTAAATTTAACATTTCTCTAGTCTCTATGCTTACACCTCACTCAGGCTTAGAAGTGTTTCCTTGTGAACTTTCGACTGCTAACTTAGCAGTTCATGTACTCTTCATAGTTTATAGTTGTATTTAGTTTTATTGTATGCTTTTTTCTTCGTGTGCACTTTAATGATTTTTGTCTTTTGTTTTTTTTCAGTTGCCATGACCAGGATGTTTTTTGAATACAGCCTTGTTTTTTGAATGCAGCCTCTGCATCTTCTGAAAGACTATGATAAAAAGAAAAAATAAACAAACAGAAGAAAATTCATTTTTATCTGTACTAGGACTTCAACTTTATTGCCCAAGAAATGGTATCTGAAGGACAGTACTAAGGGGAGACAAAAGGATCTAAAGAGAAGTTCTGCAAAACGTTGTGTAACATTTGTCATGAGGAGTTGCACAGACCAGAATGTGCAAAAACCTTTTTATTAAATGTCTAGATCATAAGCACTTAATGGAGACCAAACACTTGCTGTATCAGCTGCAAATCCTTTCCACTCAAACCTACTGGAAGGAATTGGCTTTTGCTATACATACGTTTACCACATGGGGCTGTGGGACCGATGTCCTTACTGTATTAAAAAAACGCAAACAAAACTAAACCAGAAAAACCCTGAATTTTTTTAACAATAATATAACCCAGATTTTTTTAAAATCTTAAGAGATAACTTCTTCAAATCAGTTTCATAAGTTAATTCATTTAAGCCTATGTCCAAGCCTTATATACATTATAAAGCTAAATACACTTTACTCACATTGCAATAAAACCATTTGCAAAATAGCACCTTGTTTGCTAAAGCACACTTTGAATGTGCTTATGTACATTTGCTTTTGTACTCTCAAATGCATTTGGCTACTCAAACCAGAATGAAATATAGAATGATACCTTCACTTCTGATAATCCACTCCCGAAAGTGGAAGGAAAGGGAAGGCATTTGCTATAACTAAATTAAAAACTAGCTTGGGGATAGCATGAGGAATCCTGCATT
The DNA here is from genome assembly GCF_963210335.1 of Falco punctatus. Lineage (NCBI taxonomy): Eukaryota > Metazoa > Chordata > Aves > Falconiformes > Falconidae > Falco > Falco punctatus. Next base: position 42,539,407 of record NC_137585.1, read on the forward strand.
TCAAAGTGGATTCCAGAAATTTATTGAGAGATCTATGTTGAGACTTTTGCAGATTGATAGGTGCTCTAGAAGGAGCATATACTATAAAAATGTGAAGGAGGAAGTGCTTGTGCTTTCTTCAAGGCTCAATTATGTATTTGTTTTTGTATAGCTTAATGAATTGTCGTGAGTCAGCTGAGCCATGTTAATATTCTTGGCCCCTTGAAATATGAGCCAACTCCTTACTTGAATTTTTAAATCATTGTTGTATTCACATATATATATGAAATCCTAGATTGACTTTCAAACTGGCTAATTAACTATTTTAGCTTGGGAAAGGCAGTTAAAGTTATGCTTAAATCTAGACAGAATGTGACAGCCAGTTATATTGACAATTTCTAGAAAATTCCTCTTTTTTTTATTCCAAAGAAACAATCCATTTCCGTAGGGGTTTTGTTTTATGTGAGTTGGAGGCCAGATATCTTGAAGTCATTTAAGTTATTTCTGGTACTAGAGATTGTAAAGCTGCTATTTAACATTCACCCAGGAGTTAAAGGAAATGGTTATGTCCACTTCCTTTGCAGCAGATAGATTTCTGGCTTAATAAAAACACACATTTGTTTAAGATGTCTTGTCACCAACCTACGAGCTGCAATTATGCAGTTCTTAAGTTCTTTGTCATTTAAAATATTTCAGGGTACCCTTAGTGCACTGTCTAAAAGACTGATGTTTATTCGGTGGCTGATTCTGTTTTTTATGTTGTTTGTTCACGTTTTCTACAGAAACTAAAAATGGACTTTATTGTATTGTAAAAATAACTGTTTTATACATCATATAAGCTGGTATAATTTTTTAATTGTTATAAAAGATAATACCCAAGGTTCTCAGACTGTCATAGTTTTGTATGTGGAACTTTATTAAAATATTGTTTTGAATTTGATTCTTCGATCCTAGTGTTTTGTCATACAGCTGCTCTTTTCTGTAGTATAGAAAAGCAAATACACTTGTAGGCTCTTACGGAACAGTGTCATTTGCAGGTTAAAACTTGTCGTGTTCGGAGTGCTCTCAATGTAAAACAACTTAATTTTTAAAAGAAAAAAAACAAAACCCCAAAGATCTACTATGTATGTCTCTCTTCGATATTTTGTAATTGCTTCATATTGTATTTCTTGGGTACAGTTTGTCACTGCCTAATCTTGATTACTAAATCATTTGCATTGCTTTTCTAGGCACTCTGCTTAATAGTGCTACCATTTATTCCTGCATCAAACCTCTTTTTTCCTGTTGGATTCGTAGTAGCAGAACGAGTGTTGTACGTTCCTAGCATGGGATTCTGCATTTTAGTAGCACACGGATGGAAGAAATTATCGAATAAAAGGTAAGGTGGTGTTACCTACAACTGGTTTAACTCATATCTCATGATTTCATAAAAGATAACTATATAACTGCAAGCTTTTCCAGTAGAGCTTTTACTAGTATGAATTTATTGCTTAATAGCCCTTGATCTGTTTCAAGTTCTTAATAAGCACAGAGTAATGACCAAGAAACCATTTGGTAGTCATGTGAACAAATAACAAGAAGGAGGTTCTTAGGATACCAGTGGATTATTCTGAGAGTATTATAACATTTATTTTATATATATATATACATACACGTATACAGATATATTTTAGGTATATTTTATTTTAGACATATGTATATAAGCATATATATATATAAAGTCAGACTGCACCAAACCTTTTTAGAATGTGGTATAATTTACATTATACATAGCTACAAAATAGACTTTACCTGTGCGCCTAGTAGTATAACCCATCTTTTTTCTGTAAAGAAACACAAATATTTTCTGTATTAATTTTAGACATTTTCAAGGATTAGGCAAAAAAATTTCTTGGCCAGATTTGATTTGTAATTTATTCAAAGGCGATTACTGACTGAAATTTACATAATGTGTGTATATCAGTCTGCAGCATATTAAAATCTTTTACTAATTAAATTTTTAGGTGCCATGCTAGGAGTGGACATCAGAGCCATTCAGTATTTGTTAAAATAAATAATTTTTTGGTTAATAGTTTCTCCATCGGAAATTCTGCTCTAAAAGCATGTTTTGCACCCACCTTTGTTTTTTCTGTTATTTTCTACATTGATCTGCACATACGTCCCTCTGACCTGGATGCATTTTTCTGCAACTTCATCCAGAAGTGATGTGAAAGAAAGCTAGGAACCAGGAGAAGATGGCTGGGGAGAAAAATCAGGCAGCAGAATCATTTACTACAAAAATATTGGGAATCCATACTCTAAAAAGTCTTATGAGGGAGAGAGGGCTTCTTGCTTTAGAAGTATGTGGAAAGAAAAAATCCTCATAGGGCTGGAGGGAATGTAATTACTGTATATGCCAGTTCTCTCTGACTGCTTTGCTAATATTTTAGAATTTCTGTCTTATTCTGCTGTTCTACTTTTTGTTTTTTAATATTTTTTTTAAACTAAACATGGTAGTCTTAAGTCTGTGGAGCATTTTGTATATCTTAAAAATGGAGGCGGGGGGAACAGGAATTTTCAGGTTTTATCAAACCCCTGTGAAGTACATAGTGGTGTGAACAGCTGTTGCATAAGTCAAGTATAAGAAATAGCTGGCAATGGTGAACAGCTGTATGCTCAAGGATGAGATTTAAAAAAAATATATATTCAGTCTTGTAGGAAGGCTACTGGTTGTTTATTAGATTTCAAAGACCAAATGACCAGCGTGTTAGAGAGTATGGGATTTTTTTTGTATCTGTGGTGGTCATAAAAAAATAAACTGCACAAAATCTAGAAGATTGTTCCTGACAATATTGCAGAGAGTGACTTCTGTCCCAGCTAGCAGCTTTAAAAATAAAATTGCTACAAAGACAGTAAACACTTTCCTATGTAGATACTACAGTAGCACTAAGATTTTATTTGCTTATGGAAGATTGGGTAGTCTCCACAGCAGACTTGTGTTAAGATGTGTTCTGCAGTGTGGGAAAGATTTGTGGTCTGTGCAGTAAAGAATTTGTGTGGAATTGTCTGATACGAGACAAAAGAACGGGATGATATTTTAGTTACGTTTTCCATTTTTCTAACATTCTGTACAGTGTTTTGAAGAACCTCACTGTTCGTGAGGTTCATAATCATGTTCATTGCCTTAAATTACAGATAAGCTATAACAGAAGTATAATTTTTGTACGTTTTTTGTTTATATTATGTGGATTGCATTTGTTTTTAAGTGAATTATATAATGATAATAGAAAAACAGGTAAATAACAAAATTATCTTGAAATTGAACATTATTTCCTTCCAGATGTTGGAGTGCACCATTCACAAATACAGTCCTCAGTTTATTTTCCTCCTAGCATATAAGATATTCTAGTATAAATTGAAATTGTTTGTATGCTTGTAATAAATCTTTGTTTGTTTTATTTTGTAGCGTGCTAAGAAAAATTTCTTGGGTTTGTTTGGCTGTGGTACTATTCACTCATGCCTTAAAAACACTGCACAGAAACTGGGATTGGGAGTCAGAGTACACATTGTTTATGTCAGCTTTAAAGGTACTGTATTCTATTTGAAAAGAATAATGAAAAATTTGTGCTGATGTTCTCAAAAAGCTGCAGTAGAGCATGATAAAAATGGAGAGAAACAATGCTTTTTTGCCACTTACTTCTACATTGACAGTTTTAACATCTAATTAGTTGCTTTTGGGAATGCTTTAAAAGCAATGTGATGCATGCATGGGAATTCATCTGCAAGGAATAGTAATTTTTTATTGCATTAAAGCTTTTGAATGTATTGTCTTATATGGATGAAAGCATGATGTGCTTCTGTACAAAAATCTACAGAAAGTTTGATGCATAGAATAATTTCTTCAATGTGCATATGACATGATAGAATAGTTTGTACAACATCCCATAACAATTATAATGAATTTTAAAATATTTGGTATTTCTAGGAGCAAATAACCAAAATAAATGCATGTTGAGCAACAAGTTCAGTGTACTCATTCAGTATACATATAGCAGCTTGATGAAATCTGACACTTGCTGTGCATTTTTACATCTTTAAGACAGTTGAAAGGAAATCAGTTGTTAGGTAATTTCAATTTAATACCTTATGCATTGGTATCTTTCCGGTTTTAGGTAAATAAGAATAATGCAAAACTGTGGAACAATGTGGGACATGCGTTAGAAAATGAAAAGAATTTTGAAAGAGCTCTGCAGTTCTTCATACAAGCCACACAAGTGCAACCAGGTAAAAGCTTCGACTAGCTGCCATTAAGTGGTGTCACTGCACTCCTGGTATTGCAGTACGCTTAGCTTACTTAAAAAAAAATTATCAATGACCTGTTTTTCTGCAACTTAACATCAAACAATGTCATACACTAAATTAATTGATCCATAGTTTTTGGAAATAAACTCAAAAAAAGTCCTCCAGAAAAGTTTCTGTCTATTAAAAGATGCAAAGGCTTTCAATTTAAAACTATTGTTTGGAACACATTCTTTCTGAACTAACTTGAACTGAAATTTTTTATGAAACATAATTATTACTTAGTTTTCTTATTTAAAAACTAAGGAGGTGATTTTAAAAAATAAAAGAATCTAGATAGTATCAAAGTGCACATTTACTCCTGTTGTACATTATGTGGCAAAATAAGTTCTACATTGTGCTGGACAATCCTTCCTTTTTCCTTTTAGAAGCCTAATAAATAATCTTCAATTTATGTGCCTCTACTATAGTAAGAGGTTAAAGATAGATACATGGAAATGACCTCTAGTTTTTTACCATTTCCCAAGTAACTTTATAATCAGTCTTTGATTCGTGGTTAAATTATTAGCTTCATAATTAAGATGAAAATTAATATAGAATTGGGTTTTGTTGTTGTTGGTCTTTATGCAGTACCTGTCCTTCACGCTAATCTGAAGGCATAGGTATTTATTTTCATGATACTCAGTGCATTGAAGTACTTGAAATTTCATTGTTTTCTTTATTAAGATGACATTGGTGCCCACATGAATGTAGGAAGAACTTACAAAAACTTAAACAAAACTAAAGAAGCCGAAGAATCATATATGATTGCTAAATCATTGATGCCACAGGTAATTAGTAACTTTATTTTATCTACCACCACAGGAGGGAACTCTTTCCTGTTGCTGTATACTTTAAAGATTTTAGAGGTTTTTTTAAAACATACCTATTAGAAGAGTAGGTCGTATACAGTCGTGGCTGTTGAAAATATGCTAACTGGGAAGTTCTTCGATTTAAGTTACTTCTTATCCTGCTGTGCGATTATTATTAATTTTTTTGCCTGTTTACGTTGAGTTTTTTTCTGAAATCGAAGATATAAAAGAAAGATGACTGAGTTTCTGATCCCTCAAGAGAAAGATTAAATACAGCATTGGAGGTGGGATAAGGTAGCTGCAGCAGCAACAAAAATACCTTTGCCTGAACATACTTGTAGAAACATTTGCCTTGTTACCTTCACCATTTGTTAAGTTACATTTGTACCTAACAAATACTACTTATTCTAGCTCTTTAGGAGAAAGAGTGGAATATTAGAGATGATATGAAGAACATATGAAGGTAACAAAAGCCATGGGTAAAATGAGACTGACAACAAAAATCAGCACCCCTGTGAGCAGGAATACCGTATTAAAAAGTTTGTGTTGTGAAACAGTTTGAAGATTCTAGTTGGATAAAGTACAAACAGTACAGTGGTTGCAATGTCATAGTATTTTTGTCATTCATGACTACTTTTCATCTGCTGTATCAGTGGCTGGTAAAATCTTTTTTTAGGCTGGAGGGTTAAAAACAGCAATGAAAATGTCAGAATGTCAGTTCGGCTTTAGGAAGTACTCTTTGTCTGAATGGGGAAAGTTTGGCAAGGTCTGTTTTGGTTTCTAATGGCTATCAGCATGAGCCCTGTAACATAGTAGCAGAGCTTAATTAACTGATATCTTAAAGGTGGTATCGAAGTCATCTATGCGGTCATAGAATTAAAGAATTAAAAACATTCTGTGTATATTTTGGTATAATTTTCTGTGAAAGAAGAATTGCTATTTGTAACCATTAAGAGCCTGCACACTAATGTCAAATGATACCCTAGAACAAATGTGGCAGAGTGAAGAGGAGATCTATGCTGTTTTTCATATTTTCATTCATCTGTGTTTGGTACATATATTCATTTTGACAGATTATTCCAGGTAAAAAGTATGCAGCAAGAGTTGCTCCTAACCATCTGAATGTTTATATCAATCTTGCAAATTTAATTCGAGCAAATGAATCTCGCCTTGAAGAAGCAGATCAATTATATCGACAAGCAATTAGTATGAGGCCGGATTTCAAGCAGGCTTACATCAGCAGGTATCTTTTCTAATTTTAGAGATACATAATTTTGAATAAACATTCATGTGTTTGCAGCGCTATGAACAGTATTTAGTTCATACAGTTGAATTAGCTGCTGGAATTGATTCATTTCCAAATGAGAACATGAAGATTCGGGGCAATAATCACTTATTCATTACATGCACTGTTGTTTTAAATTCCTGCTTCAAATGATGTTTCCACATAGCCTGTCTATTCAAACACGGTATTTCAAAACACTTTCATTAGATTTCTCTATGAATCTCAAATTTCTAAGCTCCTACTTCAATTCTGAATTAAAAAGCTTTTGGTTAGTCTGAACCATGGCACTGTCTTTATCCTTCTTTGTTAAAAGGTGGTCCAGAAAATGTAGGACTTAACTAAAAAGCACATAATAAAGCTAAATAGATTGAGAGTAATGTGGCTGTGGGCACTGAGGCTTCTATTCAGTATTTTGTTAGTTGTGATTCCAGGGAGGTGCAAAGATGCCTAAACTGAGACAGTATCAGGAACCCTGTATCACTTCTGTTTTATCTTTTGTCCTGCAAATGCATTTGTATACAGACATTTTGAGAGCAGAAAGCTTTGGGAGTGGTATGTAAAGAAGGTCCTATATTGTTTTGTGTTTAAAATAAACAAACAAGAAAAAATGCTGTTATTTTATATCTACTGACTACAAGAAGGCAAACTTCTAAAAAAGCAGTCAATTACTTTCATATTAGTATGAATAAAAGTTGAATGTTAAATCTGATTCTTCAACAGGGGAGAATTACTTTTAAAAATGAACAAACCTCTGAAAGCTAAGGAAGCTTATCTTAGAGCTCTAGAACTAGACAGAACCAATGCAGACCTGTGGTACAACTTGGCGATTGTTTACATTGAACTGAAAGATCCAACGGAAGCCCTGAAGAATTTCAACCGAGCACTAGAACTCAACCCAATGCATAAACTGGCATTATTCAACTCAGCGTTGCTAATGCAGGAATCTGGTATGTTAGTCATCCCTTAAAAATGTTGAGTATTCGCATTTATAGGATGCATACTATTTACATTTTTTAATTAACTGTTCTAGTTTTGGAAAGCAGAAGTTCGTAGCATCATCAAAGAAAAAACTATTTATTGTAATTTATTAGCAGTGTATGGAATTTGTGTAAAGCATACATATACCTTAGCTGATCAGCATCTTTAATACAAGTGCTATTTTACAATATAACATCTTAGACATACAAAGGATCTTCATCTTCAAACTTGTGCCTATATAATTTAAAAATGTTTCGTATTTAGTAAAATGTGTGTAGTATCTATGTTTTGCTTTTATATTGATACATTTCATTCTTGTCTAAAAAAATATAGCTGACTTCTGTGGGCCTTAAATGCAGTCCTAGGAAATTCTAATGTTTTCATAGGTTCTTCTGTAATACTGCTAATTAGGGTGAATGAAGTTGGATTTTCATCATGAGTTTATTTTTTCCTGTGTGTAGCTTCTAGCTGTATGGGTAAGTGTGAGCCTTGTTTGAATTCAGGCTGTTGCAGAGAATTTGGCAAGTGACTAAGTAAGGTTTGTTTCCTTTTTGTTGGGATAGTAAACTACCCTTAAGAAAGTGATAGTATGAAGTGTGATTTGAGCTTATGCAAATGGATTGTTCTCCATCTCTTCTCACATTATAAGTTAGGTAGTACAAGAAGTGCCTTGTTTCTTGTCTGTAGAAGTGCAAAGGGCTTCAAACAAGCAGAAGCATTAGCTATCTAGTATTCAGTTAATCATACTGGAAGGTGCAGCACTGTTTCGGGAGGTGAAAGCAGATGCTAAAATTAGCTCCCTGCTTCCCTATCCCTTAGTAAGTCTGTGCTTGGAATTCCTTACTAAAATATGTTTGCTGGAGTATTCAGAAAAATAACACAGACTACCAGCTAGTCTAGCTAATCCTGGTATTATCAGATAAGATTTTACTACATCTTTTTCAAACTTCGATGCAAATTAAATATGGGAGTTACATATTTTATTGTTTTGGTGTTAAAAGGTATTTTAGTCTGGCTACATCTGAAGTTACCCTATGTGATCTGTCTCTTAAACTGTCTAACAAAATGAGATTTTCCACTCCTAAGTTTGCCTCTGTGAGAGCTGGTTTGTCAGAACTGACATCTTTTCTGCATTCCATTTGCTCAACCATGCATGAAAATAATTTCTCTTAAACTTGTAGGGACACCTTTTGCATCTGTTATACTAAAGCTAAATATAATTCAACAGATTAATAGAATAATGATGCTGACTTTGGCTACAAGTCAACTGTAAGTGGTTTCATTCTGTAAAGAAGGTAATGTCATTTACTTTTCCTGTTACACAGCAATGAAAAAATGTAGCATTTTAAACTTCACTTTTACAGTTGCATAAAAGATGTTACATTTCAATTTGTATAAAAATTAGCCTTTTACAGGCCTGGTCTAAAAAATTATTCAGAGTAAATCTAGAATCAAATGTGTTTTCTGTCATTTAGGTGATGCTCGGCTTAGACCTGAAGCTAAGCAACGACTGTTACATTATGTGAAAGAAGAACCACAGGATGCAAATGGCTACTTCAACTTGGGTATGCTGGCAATGGATGACAAAAAAGATATGGAAGCAGAGGCATGGATGAAAAAAGCCATAAGGTTGCAGCCAAACTTCCGAAGTGCTTTGTTCAATTTGGCGCTGCTTTATTCTCAGACAGCAAAAGAATTAATGGCTTTGCCTGTCCTGGAAGAGCTACTGAGATACTACCCTGATCATACCAAAGGTCTGATTTTGAAAGGAGATATTCTTATGAACCAAAAGAAGGATATCACTGGAGCAAAAACATGTTTTGAAAAAATTTTGGAACTGGATCCCAACAATGTACAAGGAAAACATAATCTTTGTGTTGTTTACTTTGAAGAACGAGACTTAATAAAAGCAGAAAAATGTTTGGTAGAAACTCTAGCACTGGCACCTCATGAAGAGTATATTCAGCGTCATCTAAACATAGTTAGAAGTAAAATTGCATCACTCAGTGCTACGGAACAGTCATCACTTCCACCAGATGTGACTGCAACTGCAGGTGCAGAAGAAAAACAAAAATCATTTCAGAATTTGAAAGAAGAAAAAAATGGGCAGAAAACCACCCAAACAACAGTAGATAACAATAAAGGGCACTCAAAAAATAAGAAACGAACAGAGAAAAACAATATGGACAAAGAAACTCCCAAAAAATCTACAAAAGAAATCAAAGACATTGAGAAAAAGAGAGTTGCTGCCTTGAAGAGACTAGAAGAGATTGAACGTATATTAAATGGTGAATAGTCTTTATCATGTCACAATAGAAAAAGGGGAGAATACTATTTTTAATTATTGTTTAATATGTGATCCAATTGGAAGCTGTTCTCAGTACTTTGAAAACAGAAATAATGTTGACTGCATATCACTTAGCAAACAGCAAAAGGCATTACAATGCTTTATGTGAGAAAACTGCAATTTTGAAATGTGCGGGATGGGTGGGAATCAAAGGGTAAAGGGTTGAGAATAATCTTAAATGCAGAATCCCGATTGTTAGAAAGCAGCACTCATAAAAATCATTGATAGTCAGGGATATTCAGTAATGCTACTTGCGAAGAATCAGTGTAAGAACTGAATGGAGAATTAATGGAATAAGCCAGACACTGCTGCTTTCACCCGTATAAATCTGTTTGTAATAACATACTCTACATTTCAGTTGACACATTGTCGGTTTAAATCTTTATAGAGCTCATAATATGAGAAAAGAATATTTCTTTCCATTATTTGTTTCTGGAACGTAACAAAGTCATCAAAATGCCACTGGTTGTAGTATAGCAGGATGCAACAACACACTAAAATTTTCAGTTGCATTCTCAATATGGAATGATATAACTACTTTTTAGCTGTTCTTTACTTACAATACTAATGGTTTGTACTGTTTTACCTGATAGAAATTTCATGGTGCTCTTAAGATCTTTAGACTATGCTTTTACTTTTGAAGGAAATGTGTGTTTTTAATTCAACTGTCGATCATCTGGTTGTTTTTAAAAATTATATAAAAAAGGGTGGTTTTCTGACTTTTTCCCCAGTTCATTGGATGCTGATAAATGCACTTTTGGTACAATAACCAGTATGCTATGCAGTAGTCCTTGTTGACTTTGTATCAATGGCTGTGGATTGACTCCTTGGTGTAGTAAATTCTTATTTGTTTATAGCAAACTGGCTTTACTGTTTCTGTCTTTGGAACAGTATTTCTATTCTCATTACTTCTTACAACACTAATATAAGTAATGATTGCTGAAGGCAGTGTGATAATAAGTAAACCACTGAAATCAGCAGTGTTTAACACAAGGAAGTGTAGATAGTATCCTTCCAAATACTAAGTTCTATTGTTTTGATCCTTTGTCATGGGTGTGTGGTTTTTATTAAATATTTATTTTAACAACTAAAATATTTCCATTTACACTTTTCTGCTAATGCATTGTTGTTTTAATTTCTTATATTAAATGAAAAATCCTTGCAATTTCAGTGTTGCTTTTGTCCTTGTGCAATGCATATATTTTTGTTTAAATACACTATGGATTACCTAAACCCAGTGTTTTCCTTAATTGTGAGAAAGAAAAGTGTAAGAGCTGGGTTCAGTAATTAATTAATTAATCATTAAATCTAACTCTTAGTCTTCATGTTTTGTCTTATTTTGTGATGTAGAAGTATTCCTTAGCAACTCTACTGTTTAAACTTAATCCTTTCCATAACTGCCCAACTTTCTGCCTCAGGCAGTAATCCAGCTGCAAGATGTAATTTATCCCTGTGGGAGGGATTTTACAGGGCTGAAGGCCTTGCATGGACCTTTTCTTTGTTATCTATCAGTTGTAATGTTACCACATTTGCTTGCATGGTAGTAACTGGGGAGGGGAAAGGGAAGTGGGTTTTTAGAAACATGATTTAAAGCTGCAGAAAGGAACAGGTACGTGGTGTTCAGCTGCTCTTTGGGCAAAAGTTTTAAGTGCTGCTTGTAATGAAAGTGCTCCCGGGAATCTATTGACCACACCTTGAAAAACACTGTTTTATCTTGTCTGTGAATAACTGGGATACTTGTAGCTAAAATAGCTGGTATGTTGTAGAAGCTTTAACTTGCATGTTAAATCTTCCCTCCAAACCTTTGTTTTGTGAAAGAGTTAGTCATTGTTCTGGGCAATACAAAGGAACGTTCATTTGAAAGTGGAAGGAACTAAGTAGTAAGAAAAATTAGTTTCTGACGGAGCAGGCCAGAATTCTCCTCTCTTTTATATCAAGAGCTCCCAGAAACTCATTGCCACAGCACTTTCATTCAGTCTGTAAAATGAAGATGGGAGGAAAGGCACATTCTCTGCAGTTGAGCCTCTGTCATGCTGCTCTCATCTTGATGATCCAAGTATTTTTCCTTATGGACTAGGAAAAATTGTTACATTCATTGATGCTGAGGGGGAGGATGCCATCACGTTTAATTAACTGAAATCATCAGACTGGTGTAAACTGAAGGATTCTGGAGGTAACTCAGTTATTAGGCATTATGCCCCTTTTGTCTCCTTTAAAGAAATTTTAGTGAAAACAAGTATTTTGACTAATGTCAGTGTGCTGTGTTTGGTCTGTTAAGATGTGTCAACCGTTTTAGAATCATACTCATGGGAAAAATGGTTCAGTATGTTGAAATGGCATAACTTCTGAAAAGTTATCAGAATAGTATTTGCTCATAGGAAGGCTGTCAGAGGAAATAATTTTGGCTTTGTCTGTTTGCAGATAGAACAGAGTTATTGACAGGTGGTTTCCCCTTTCAATTCAACCTGTCTTTTCTCCTCTCCCTGCCATCCTCATATGCAAGAATACCATATATGCCATCCCTCTTCAGAACTCCCGATTTCACTGATGTGCATGAACTGGGAATTTCTAAGGATGGGACCAGCATACTGAAATAATTTGTAGCCCTATTCTCATACGATGCAATTGCTGAAAAAAACCTGAAGAGATGTCTTGTATCACCTTTGCATACATACACAAACTGTTCAAATTTACATACACAGCTGTAATAAGCATTTTGAAGCATTATACACATTTGTGCATATAATTCTAGTGCAGACTCATGCATTTTTCAGATTAATTTTTGGATCTTTTGCAGGTGAATATGGTCATAAAAGAGAGGTAAATGTGTAAATAAAGATTAGTTGGGTATGTATGCATGTAGTTGGAACAACTGCATGCTTATGGGTAGTGCCGTTGCAGAAGGACAATGTGTGCGATTGTAGATTAGAGTATGGAATTTTTTTGGTTTTACACATGAAACATAAGACTTGGTTTTCTAAGTATTGCAAGTATTCTGTATTTTCTGAGTATTCTTTGCATTGCAACCATACGTGCAGGATATATGTCTCTCTTGCAGATGGCCAGAAGAAACTATATACCCATCAACAAACAAAAAGCAATGATGACAAAACAAAAACAAAACAAAATGCAAAAAAACCCCAAACCAAACCAAACCCAAAAAAAATCACAGAACTTTCTGCATAATTACCCTGAAATGGGAACAACATAATAAGCTATACAACTTTCTTGGGCTAGGAAGCAGTTCCAGAAAAACATCTATAGTCTTCCCTGGCACAGTGTCATACTTTCAAAGATTTCTATAAGGAAAATTCAACATTTTAGATACCATGTACTCTGAACTAAGGAATTCTGTTTAAAATAATATAATGTTACTATTCCAGCATAATGCAAACTGCTAGCTGCTACATCTTCACCAGCGTAAGAAATATAAGAAAAAAAAAAAAAGTGAGTAAAAAGTCCTGTTCAGCTGGTGTCTTCCCAGTGCTTATAGAACTGAGAACTCTTGATAAATGTCCATACAGAAGCACTAATTTTCATTACAGTGAGTTTAGAGGTTACATGCTTAGTTGGGTGAGTTCAGCCTTTTTCAGATTGGACAGAAACAGAGAAAGAAATGTTTGTGAGGCTTTGCATGCCAGACTACAGCCTGGTATTGTGGAAAAATGTATACATACTTGCCAAAATTGTAGTTACTCTTAAGTCAACGTAGCAGACATAGGTGTATTTGATATAGTTTTGTAGGGTGATACAGCTTACAAGATCTATATGAGGTAATGAATTCTCTGTCTTTTCTACGCTGTAACTGTAACAAATACGAAACCTTGAAGGATTCCAAGTAGAAGTGAGCATTAAAATAAAGCATGTCGTTCAGATTCCCTACACCTATTCAGCATATATGTTTGTTCCTTACATTTAATTATCAGGGTATTGTCTTTTAAAATACGCATAGCAAGGTATTTTTAATTATGTGTGTATTCATCTACGCACAATGAGAGTAGGTGGAGGAGGAAAATACAACAATGACAGGATGTCTTGCAAAAAGTAGAAGTCATAAATCTTGATTTTTAAAATACCATCTTGAACATACGCTCACATTTATTTCATTTGCAATTGTTAACCCAGTCCTGCACTTGTGTTGTATGTGCTCAGCAATGCTGTAGCGCTGACTGCCCAGTACAGAGGGCTCAAATGAGACTGTGACAACTGGTACTTAAAGAATGGGGGATTAGTTCCTCTCTCTCCTCAGGCTCAAGCTGAATAATTGAGGCTGGCTTGCTTGTTTGTGCGCGCTGCTCATTTAATCTACAGGGATTTCAGACACTAGGGATGACTGTCTCAGTTTGCAAGATACAGTAATTTCTCTGTCTAACGTGTGCTTTCTCATTAACAGACAAAGATAGCATGATGGTATTGGGCATACCTGAAAGCTGTAGAGGAATTATAGGAAATGTTAAGTGTTAGTGAAATCTAGTAAGATAGGTATGTAATAACTGCTGTGGTCTGAAGTTATGCAAAAATATGGCAAGTCTTATTCAGTTAAAAAACCAAAGAGAGCAAATGATAAAAGAAGTTTAAAAGGAGCTTGCAAAACAGCCTTTCTACCCTTTTGAACAAGTTTCAGACAGGTCTGGAATGCTGGGTTTTCTTCAGCCTCTATACGTAAACATTTATCACCAGTATAAATAGCTACAAACAAATAAATAGAGACAAAGGTATGTGAAAGCTGAAAATTCATCAAATACTGTGCAGGAACATAAAAGATGATGAATGGGTAGTATTGCTTTAGATGTATTTATATGAGAGGGTTTGCATGAAGTTAAAAGTATGAGCAGTAATGAGTGTTTGTTATTTGGAAGTCATACAACATTTCTGCCTCTTACTTCAGCAAATATAGTCAAGGTCTTAGTGCAAATATTTAGGTTTAAATTTACCTTTCCAGGCATATTCTTTCAGCTGTTTTTATAGATACTGCAGAAGAACTAATTTGCTAGAATGTTAATGAAAAGCAAAAATAAGGAGCACAAATAAATTTTGAGAATAATTTCCTTCTGATCAATGTACATGAAAAAGTATATATTTGAACAAAAATATGTCTTGCACAAGGATAAAAGCTACACTGAAATGGCAAAGATTAAGAAATTAAAATGATGCATAAGAATTTTCCAAGGATTTTCCAATTATTTGCACTGGTTTATCTTGTGATAAAAATAACAAATGGAACCCTCTTTCCATTGACTTTACCTTTTGATTATCTTGCTGTCTGTAAGAATGAAAAAAACATAAACCAGAAAGCAACTGAAATGCAAGAAGACAACTAGTTTTTTTTGTTTTAAAGGTAAATACCAAACACTGTATCTTAGGCTTTCTAGTGTCTGGGTGTCCTAAGAGACTTCTGACTAATGAGGAAATACAGCAAACTTAACTTATCAATTATTGACCCTCTTGACTTCAGAGTTTAAACAGCATTTCATAAGGTTGTTTTTAATAGTATAGTGTTCCTTCTTCATCTCTAGACAAAATGTTATAAAGGGATTGAAGGTGAGACTGAATTTCAGTAGCACAGTTTCTGCATTTCTTAAATACATTTAGGTTTTCTTTTGTTCTCTTGTGTTGTTTTTTTTTTGTTTCTGTGGCAGTGGTACTTTCTCACACTGGCAGTGTTCCAGGACAAAAGGCTTTAAAGAGGAAAAAGGAGAGGAGCTAACTGAAGGGATTTAGGTCTTTGTATATATATTACTAATAAGCCTCTTCAGTGTTCTGTTTTTTGCTTTTGACTTAAATATATATTTATAAAATATGTATGTATTTAAATTGCATAAGCAAGTCTTTGCTAAAGAACTGGAACACAATTATTTCAAAATTCACTAGGAATAGTGTTCATTTCGCTTTATTATTGAAAACTATTATTATTGCTATTTGGAACAACTATGCAGAAAAATACCTACAGGCAGTGATGACCCGAGTTACTGCTTCAGATTATTACCTGGTATGAAGCAATTGCATAAATCACACAAATGATCAGCTAAGTGCAGAGGCCTACATAAATAAATCTATAGAGTTGTATAATATGTAGAACATAATGCCACATAAGTGAATTTTGTTGTTTTATCTTTAAATGATTTGGTTTATTTATTGCTCAAGATCTGGCAGGGTTTTGAGAACGTAGTAGTTTCTGCTTCCAGGGGCAGCAACTCTGCAGACTGTTGTTCATCTGCTGTCCATTAGCACTTCAGAGGTGAAGGCTGTTATCTTTGTACTTGACCTCTTGGTAAATGTCTTGTTAAAAGGAGGAGCAGAGGGTGGAGTCAACAAGCTAAACTGGGACAAGATTTCAAGATCCTTTGATTTTGATTGTATCAAAACCAGCTGATCTGTGGGTAAGGATGAAGTTAGCTATCATTGTTCTATATTTCTGTCTTACACTGAGCAATTTAGAGTCAGTCTTCCTTGTAGTCCCAGTAGCAACTTTGGTACAGATTGGGCTAGTAAAAACAGAAATCTTAAGCAGCAATCCAGCCCAAGTTCTCCATATGACAGGATAAATTACGGTGCTGTGAATAACACTGCTGGAAGATGTGGCCTCTGACCTCAAAATCTTATCATCATAGAAGTATGTGATGATCTAAACTAGGAAATAAATTAAAATGACGTTCCCATTATATATTGGGGACTAATAATAAAGTATCTAAGGTCTTAGAAAGCTTTTGAATTCTACTGAAATATGATGATCTTTATAACATCCCTCCAGGACTGCAGTTTTCTTCTTAAGAATTTACTGCTTTTCTGCGACTGCATAGTTGGAGGAAAAATGGCAATTTGCTTTTAAATGTTAATGACAAATCCCATACTCACAAATTTTTAATTTTAATTCAGGGTAATTATATGCATACATCCTGAAGAACCTGTATGTAGAATTGCAACGAATACCGAAAGCCCTGCCAAGGCAACATTTGGAATATTGCAGGTACAACATGACTGGGAAAGGTTAAGGTGGGGGGGAATCATCCAAGATTTTTGAACACAAAGATACAATCAGTTTACTGGGTGCTTGAGTACATGCTAAAGAAATATCACCTCCAACTTGGTTTTCACTTGTCTTTTTCTAAGCATCCTCTTTCAGAGACTGGAAGTGGGTTACAGAGTCTAATTCAGTGCAGCTGCTCTTAGAAGGAATTCCACTGTGTGCCGAAGGTGATTGAGGCTGTAGCATATGATGTGTGAAGAGAGGCTGAAGAATTTGATTTTGTTTTGCCTGAAGATGCATATAGGGACTTCTTACTGGAGTCTTCAACTCTGTAGGTATTTGCACAGCTGGAGCCAGATTCTCCTTGGTGATGCATGGCAAAAGGTAGGGGACACAAGCTCCAGCAGGGGAAATGATAATTCAATGCAAAAAAATAATTCTTCTCAGCATTCCCATTTGCAGATGATCACACTATTCAGAGGTACGTCACCCCTTTGGCATATTGCCTGCTTCAGGCTTTTCAGCAGTCATGTCCCTGTGAGAACAGGACGTTACTGCCCAACCACTTTGGTTGAAGCAAGTCATTTTACTGTGGCAGATACCGTTTGGGCTGACTCCAGGCATACACAGTAGAATTCGAAAAGGTACAGAGAAGGAGAAGAGTAACTGAATTATTGCAAAGGTATTGCAAAGGTCATGCATTACTTATGCAAGGGTTTTACAGGGTAGAAGAGATCCAGTAAAGAATCATGCAATTTACAGTAAAGGTGAACAGGAAGTGACTTTTCTTTATTTCTTTTAATACCAGGATGGGGGACTTAAGTGAATGAAGACTTTGTTGGTAAAAAGGATGTCTTCACAAATTGTGTCTTGCAATAAACAATCACATTTAATTACGTTGTGGTTGCTGAGGTATAAAAGATCCCAATAACCAAATAGTTACACTGATGAAATTGAAGATGTATGAAATATCATTAAACACAGATAAATAGATGCAACTTCTGGTTTAGAAAGATCCTTGTGTGCAAACTCCCAAAACCTGGTATGATATACAGAGAGAAAAAACCACCATGTACCTGCACGATTCCTAAACTTTATCCTAAGCTCTTCCCCTAAACATTTGGCAGTAGACCCAGTCAGAGACTCCGTAGCAAGCTAAATGAACTTTGTCATAAGAAATATTATTCTTAACTTCAAAATCATTAGAGGAAAAAGTAGAAAAGTTTTGATTGCAGTAACATAGAATGAACAATTATGTATTGTAACCCCAGGTTTGGATATATAAATATAGATGAAGATCTTATCTGTAATGTTTTTGAACAGATAAATGTTATGGGTTCTTCAGCTTTGCAGATACAGGTAGGGAACAAATGCTAAGAATATGGTAAGGCATGGATATTTGTATGTACGCTGGTCAGCAAACTTAGTTGGATAGGCTGTGAACCTGAAAAAGGTGACATTAATTGAAATGAGTTTTGATAAATTGTGGAGTATTTGAGAGGATCTGGGAGTAAAAAAAAAAAACACAAAACAAAAAAACCAGTTTTGAGGAAAAAAGCTTCAGAGTGATTTATCTTAAATTAAATGGAAAAAATAAGTAAGCCTGTTATTCAAGTCTGGTTTTGCAAAGGGCAGATTTTTATACACAAATGTGCTAAGATAATTAAAAGGATAAATTAAATATAGAGAAAGGTAGAAGTAAAATACCATAAAGTTCTCTATGTAGATTGAGATGCTATTTTATAGTTGAATTTACAGGTGAAGATAGCATTTGATACCATCTTTCTGAAATTCAGCTCTGGAGAAACTAATTTCAACTACAAATTACAAGAATTAATGGAGTTATTGGAGGGTGGATAAAAGCTATCCAAAAGGGAAAGAGCAACAGGCAGCCCTGCAGTATCTGGTAGCACAGTAGTTACTAGTGATGTTCCTAAAAGAACTTGGCACTGAACTTTAATATGGTCAATAATGGCCCTGGTAGAAATACAGTAAAAATGGTGATTGTATCTGTTGCCAATATAAATCTGTAAACACTGTAAATGCAGGGTAGGGTATTGAATAAAAATCATTTGTTAGGACTGGATTAGTAGAAATGGGATGAAATTCAGTAATATAAGATGATGCACCCTGGCATGGATATCAAACTTCTGTAGAGAGCTAGAAGTTTGCAAAGAACTAAGGTGGAAATGCAGTTGGCTGTTCTGCATAACAACAAGGTTATAAATTGCTGAAGTCGTTTAGCCAAAAAATGAGCTGACTGTTGAAAAGGTAACTCCAGTAGAAATAGAGGTATTCTTACTACAAGACACTGGTGATGCTCATCTGGAATACTTACTTTGTTTTTATTACACATGTCCAAGATCAATAAATTAAAAATCAAACAATTTACACAAAATCTGTCTGGATGGGTAGGAAAAGCAGGGGGTTTATCTTCTGCAAAGAGCTAGAGCTTGTTATCTGAGGCTAAACAAATGTGGTTATCAAAATATTCAGTAGGAGGATAAAAACTGGAAGAAAAATTGCAATTTAGTCTAAAAGCAATGTTTGTATGAGAACAAAAAGGGAGAAAACAATTATCAATAAACTTGGGCTGGAAATGAGGCAAAAGGTCCAGTCTCTACTAGAACAACATATTTAGGGACTATCTTTAAAGGAGAAGCTGGGGGGTGGGGGTGGCAGGGAGGCAGGGAAAAAATGTTATTTTAAGCTAAGGCTGTGAACAGTTTTCAAAGGGAATGCATTAAATGCTACCTGTAATAATAAAGAGCTACATTTTGTGACCCAGGATGTTCATTCTAATTTTGTGCTTCCTTAAAACACTCTGAGGTAAGAAATGGTAGGAATTTCCATCCCATTTTCTGTTTATTTTAGAGTGTATGTTTAAATTGGAGATACTCTTGTGAAAGTAACAATGCCTATAGAAGACTGATGGTTTTTGCATATGAAATCTTTCTGCACAGAACAATGCAACATTAGGTTATATGTTTTCAGTGGTTATAATTTTACTGAGATCTTGATGCAGTAGTGAAAATAAGTTGTCTAAACTTGCATGTTTATTTTCTTCCTGAATTACTTTGCCATCTTACTCCTTTGAATTAAGAAGCTCCCACTGCAGGTTAAACAAAGGAACTTTTAAAGAGCCAGCTGAATGATGTTGAGACAAATCCCTTGATGTATCGTCATGTGTGCTGAATTACTAGTGTAGTACATGGGGGAGGGAGTACATGAAGTGACTGAAAGTTTGCAGTAGAATTCAGTTTTTCTGAAGATGCAAATAGTGCCTTTTTATACATGTATTGGAGATGGTAGTGAAAGCCTTAACAAAACATTGGAGTGAATCAGTATTGTGGGTAACATGAAGTTAGGGAAGAATAAGCTATGCAGATCTCTCCCTCCCTTTTCTTGTTTCTGTGCCCTCTAGCTTGTAGGCCAGGATAACGCGATTTGCTACATGTCGATAATAACAGTCAAAATTAAAAACTGTTTATAAATAAAAAAGAATGGAAAATGCATTATTTTGTACTATCTATTGTATTATATTATATATGTACCAATTTATATTACATTCCTGTTTTTTAATGTGATATATAGTTCTGACTTTCAGTCTATATGAAAAGTAAATCATAGGCACAGGATTGTCTTCTAAAGGCATTTTAACTGGTTAAGGTAATAAAAAAATACAGAACAAAGGTAGGAACTACTTTATTCTGTTATTCAGGAAATATGGAAAAAGCGGTTGATGAAATAATTTGTTAAATTTAAAGAAATATAAAAAATATTTCAGATGCATCTTTTACATGTCAAAAAAACCAAACCAAAACAAAAGCAAAACCAAAGCAATGAATCAATTATAAGATCACAATGAAGCAATGACAATACCAAAGAACACAGAGAATGTATGCTTAAAAATAAGATTAGGTCCTTGAGTTTCCAGGGTTTCTTTTTTATAATTATTGAAGAGATTTTTTGGAAAATTTAGTCTGATCCTCATCCAAACTTCTTGTGTGTCTTCCTTTTGTTTCTGAGAGCATGACAATCTAAGGGATATAATTGCATTATGCTAAAATGAATAATAATTGTGTAATTCAGAAAAAAGCCAAATGTAAACCTAATTATCATAATTTGTTATTTTATTTCCCATTGGTTAACAGGTTCTTCCAGCAGAAGTCATATATTTGAAATGCCAGGTGAGGGTCTATCTTGACATTTTCTAAGAGGCATAAACGCATTTTTATATTTATACTGAATCAATGTTATATAGTCTTTATTAAAATTTTAGCCTTGTCAATTTTTATTTAAAAGTGTTTCCTGCTTGTATTACAGTAAAGGTTTGACGCTGTAATGCTAAAAACTTTGCTCACCAATGTGCCTTGGCACATGCATGAGAAGATAGGTGCAGGCAGCCCTGACCACCTGCTCTGCTGCTGCTCTGGGGTGGCTGATCTCAAAGCAGGGTAAATCTCTGCAGGGTTGCGCCTAATTTAAGACATTTATTCTGAGCAGCAGAGGTTTAATCCAAAACCTAAGAGCATGTCCTAATCCTCATTCATCAGTGCTTTTTCAATGTTGAAACTCTTTTTTTCCGAGTTTACTTCTCGCCCCATGTCTCTACCCACTGTGCTGGTAGCCCAGCTAGCATGCTTCTGTCTTCGAAAGAAAGGATACAGACAGTTTATCATCCATCCCTGTTCAAACAACTATGAAAAGTAGATGTAGTGCTTTCTCAGATTTACCTTAAACAAAACCAGTTTACCAGACAGTTAATTTAAAAATCAAAGCAAAACAAAGGCTTTTTCTATTTTCTATGCTGTTGTAGCTTTCCCCACATTTTTCCTTCCCCTCCCCACTTAAAGAGCATGAGATTTGTTCTTCTCCCACCTGCAGTCTTTCCAGAAAGACTTGACTGACTTCAAAACTTTCACTTCCAAGAAGATATATGCTTTCACCTATTTCTGAGCAGCATGTGAGGTCCTTAAATGCCTGGCTGCTGCGTGAAGGGTTCAAGGTTGAAATGCAGCTCCTCAGTAACCCTACCACTCCGTCCTCTCATGCTGAGGTTTTCCTCACATGCACAAGACTCACTTCCACAGCAACCAAAGCTTCTGCTTGTCGAGGTCTCCTGTGGCATAGGTTTCTGCTACTACACGCATGCACAGCCCCAAGTCATTAAGGCACTGAAGCGCTCAGTTCTCAGCCTTCAGGCCATGGGCACACTTGAGCTTGTGTTCCTAAGGAGACTTACTCCCTTTCCCATTTTTAAAATGTATCGGGAATATCCAGCCTTGCACAAAACATAGATCATGAAAAAGAGGTTTAACCTTTTTTTGGTATTTTGCTATTTTTTGGTATTTACTGTACTGTACAATCTTAGCTCATGCACTTTCAGCACTGAGATCAGTTTTCATCAGCAAGCTATGAGCAGTAGCAAAACAACTGAAAGGAAGAAAGAAGCTGCTATGCAATACCAAAATCAACCTTTAGTTTAATGGAGCATCTGGAACACACTGACTTTGTTGATTCTTACTTATTGGTGATACAGAATTCAACTAAGTGCTGTTAAAGGCGTATAAATTTTACGTTTTCTATGGATAATTTTTAAACAAGACTACAGTTAGCTTTTAATGCTACAAGCTTTTTAATTGTAGCATTTAGGCAAGACGTGCTATAGTTATGGAGAAGTAAACTTTGGTCATCTCTTTTTTGCAGGAGGTTGGATTAATTCTTTTTCTGACATTATGAAAGCTTGTTCAGATGTCTGTGAATGGCACATTCATAAAATGTCATAGAAGTAATAACTAAGACTTCAGGGCTGGTTTTGTGTGTGTTCAAATTTATTTGGATATATTTAGACTTTTTCCTTTTCTTAAATAGTAAAGTAGATGTTCTTAAGAGGTGTGTGTAGCTTACTTGTCTTTGTGTTGCATCCCTTAAAGTTGTGTAGGTGAGGAGTGAACGCTCCCTGCCCTACTCTCAGTAGTCCCAACCCCCAAACCAGTTTCAGGGAATGTTTTTAGCAGACCAGCTGGCACTGATTTTGTTGGCATGGTTTGCCTTTCCCCCCCTCTTTTTTCCTTTAGGCTATGTATTTTTACTCATTTGTGGGACAAAATTACCTGGTGCTTACCATCAAAATGCTTCTTTCTGTGCCACTGTCTGACAACTAATAGTAGACCCTGAGAGCAGGGTGTAGCCAAACCTAGTGCATATAAATGACATTTGTAACAGAGAACCTGGCTCATACTGCACTTTTACAGAAAACACTCGTTGCATGACAGAATTTCTTTTGATTCAGCTCCCAACAGATGTGAAATTCCAAGTTTTGCTGGTGAGGCTCTTTTTTTGATAAATAATTTATCTTCTGCATCGCTATGGACCGTGTATGTCTACCCTCTTTAAGTAGAAATTCAGAAATGATAGAACATTAGTTTCATTCTTCAAAAGGTTTTGCTATATGAATTTGAAAAATATCTATTTTTTTGGCCTTTCTTTCAACTTTTGGATAGAGCAACCTTTTATTTCAACTAACTTTATTACATTTTTTTGTAAGTGGATCCAAATCTTACTTGAGCAAATATAGGACTTTGTTTTCAGATCTTGCTTTTTCTACAGATTCTGTATGTGGTATCCTTCATTTAATTTTGCCTTTGTCTTAAATGCTCTGGTCTGATTTTTCTTCTAGAAGTACTTTTCAAAATTGTTGAACTCTTATTTATTATAATGTATTTTGTTGTTGGGTACTGAAAAAATTAAGTATATCAAACATCAAAAGCCATCCAGCTGGATTTTTGCTCTCTTCTCTGCATTCTGCAGATTTTACATCAGGTGTAAAGCCATTGAGAGTTGTTGACTCAAGCTAATGATTTCCACTTAAAATAGACAATGAATTCGGTAGACTTGTGAGATAATGTGAAATGCCTGTACAGGCCATTTAATCAAATAATGTACTTAACATTAATGTTACACAGAATCAGAACTTAGTATTTACATTTTTTATAAAGCATTTTCTAATGTTCTGCTAACAGAATCTGTGCATTGACTGAAATACTGATCAGAAGTTTTAACTGAAAAGCAACACTGAAATTAATACTAGCAGTAAATATGCATTTCATCTGCTCCTTTTTTTGTGGTATGTGCATATGTCAGGTCTGTCTTACTCATCTAAAAAGTGCAGATAGAGTTTAGGCAACTTTTTCAATGCCATCCACTGTACATGTAGTCTTGCCTGATTTTTCCTGGCATTCTTCTGTGGTGCTTTTAAGCATGACAAGTATTCTACAGAAGGTTATTTTTTTTAGGGAAACAAAATACATTCTTTATAAAATCTTAATTAATAGCAAGGGGCAAGCAGGCATAATTTTCTGATATCAGAAGATTATGTTTAAAACAAAAAAAACAACGTTGAAACACGTTGATGAATTCGGTGTTCCACATTCATCTGGTGTGAGGCATACAAACACAAATCCTCAGTCCAGTATGAAATGATGTTAACTATTGCTCAGATACTAGTTTGAGACACTAGCTTTGAGGTCATGTTCCAAGGATAGTGTCTGTCTACAAGGTATAAAGGGGAGCAGACCTCTAATTTTCCCCAGTCTCAGCTGGGTGCAGAGCTAGGCTCTTCTTATTACTTGCTCTGCTCTAGTGCCATGGCCAATGTGTGGACATCCTCACTCAAGGTATTCTTTAACCTGTCATGGCCTTTTCCCCTTTCACCAACAAACTTAAATTTCAGCCCTGCAAGGTTTAAAACATTAGGACCTGTAAACAGAGGGAATGGAAGGGATAGGAAAAAAATGTCTACCTCTTTTACCAGCATTGTTCTACTTGTCTGGTAAGAAAGTATTAGTTGAATCATGGTGAATTGGTTGGTTAGTACATTCACTTAACACAAAGTAGACCATTGTTTGCTTCCAAGGAATGCTTCAGTATTTCATATTAAGCAATCATTGCATCAGAGATCACAAATCACATTTTGCTCATGCCTCTCAATGAGTAATTCATTGATGCAGTGCATTAATCAGATTGTGTTAACACTGTTAGGATAAATTACTTTCTAAGAAATTTCAAGGGAAAATGGTATTAAAAACACTAACCAATTTCTCTAAACTTTATATTCTAAAGGATGCAGGAATTTTTCTGGTTTGTAGAAGGGTCACTGGGGAGCATGCATTTTAGTGAATGATGAATTAGGCCCACAATAAACACAAAACCAGTAATCTGCAAATAGTTCTCATGAAAGCTACTTCTTGTAGGCCACAATTTAAAAAGATATGTAGGAACCCTCATTAACTAAGCATGTAAATAGTTATATTAACCTCAGGAAGTTTACAGATATTTTCAATACAGGGAACATACTGAGCTTGGAACATCCGAAAAATACGATGCAGAATTAAAGGCAGGCTGAAAATAAAAGTTTTAAGTTCTTGTTTCTAAGATTCCAATTTTCTTTCTATCTTTTTATTGAAATTTTAAAGTGAAACTTTCTGAAATTCCAAAACCTTTACTGAAACTGAAGAAGGAGGTTTCAAATGCCATTCACTTCAGTTTGATAATTTGAATTAAATTTATTTTTGGTTTTGTCAAAAGCTTTTTGATTGTCTCAAAATAATTTCTCGTACTCTGCAAGCATAATCTATAGTTTGCCAACAAAAGAATGTCGGTTCCAATTACATCACTACATCAGTGCTACCTTTTATTTTTTCTGAGCACAGTTGATAATCTCTATAAATTTAATGATTTAAATCACTGAAAAATAAATGTCCACACATATTTTCACATATTTCATTATGTCTTTTTGCATATCTTAGGTATATCTATTTTACAATATGTATGGTATTTAAAAAGAAAACACAAACCACAACAAAAAAATTTGGTTGGAACTCTATTCAGTGTGACTTCTCAAATGAACAGGGTTTTTCCAGGAATACTTGAATAGCCACAGTTGAAGCTATTAAGGATATGTGAGTTACACAGAGTCATAGAAAGTAATCTCTAAGGACTCCTGAAACAGTAACTACTGTAGTCTTTTTTCCTAAGGCAGAATCAATAATGTATAAGCTGTTGGTAGCAATTTTTCTAGCCTGAGCTTAAACATGCACAATGGGCACATTATACAACCTCCTTTGGTTATTTGTTGTGGTGCTTAATTGCCTTTACAGACAGGTCAATCGTAATAAAAGCTGTCTGTTGCTCTTGCAGCAGTTTAACTTACTGCTCAACTTCAGGGTAGTCTGGAGTGGACGTAAAGAGCAGTTTGCTCTTCTCCACTTCCTTGGTGTCTGAAGGAAAGGAGGAAGGTGCCTCCAGATGGGAAGGGGATGGCTGTCACCAGCACACCTGTGGGAGGCTGGAGGTGACGAGCTCCACACAGCCGAGCGCTGATCCCAGAGGTGTTTGAAAGGGGAGCCAGCGCTGTCTGTGCGGGTGGGCCTAGGCCTCTGGGGATACAGCCACAACTACAGGGCGAGTCATCTAGGCCAGCGGCTGGGGCTGTGTAACGATACCTCAGAATAATAATTTCATTTACTAAGAAAATGTGAGGACTTCACTACTTCCAGTATGTTGAGCCTCTAAATTCTCACAGGAGGCTGTGTTGTGCTTTGCACATGATGGCGTTCCAGAGATGAGCAGCCTGACAACAGAGCTGAGACTGTTTTGCATTACATATTAATTATGGGGTAGGTGGTGGTTTCTTTTTATTTTTAGAGAGTGAAAGATAAATTTGGCTTTTCCAAGTTTTGAAATAAAAGTGGTTTTTAAATTATTGCTCTTAAACACTGTACTTTATTAAATACAGCTACAAATATTCTTATTTTGGGGTGTTGGGATTTTATTTTTCCTTTTATTTTCTATGTATTTCACCTTCTTCTCACCTGCTGCTTCTCTCTGTAAATTTTGGTGATTGAATGTATTGGGAAAAGGAGTAATCACATGAAATATGAGGGATTTAATCAGAATTCTATCTGATGATTTTGTTAAAAAAAATCCTATGCTGTAAATGAATAATAATTTTAAAAAGCTGAGAATATGTGTTTTTCTGAACAGTATTTTAATGTGATTTAACACACTAGAATTTCTTATTGCATGGAATCCATTCTCTTGGACATATAAAAGATATATGGTGTTTATCAGAAGAGCTACGCTCTGACATAACTTTTAGTTAGCAAAATGACAAAAAAGAAATCATAGATACCAGCACAGATGAGAGGAAGAAAAAGACTTTAAATCATCTTTTCACATTCAAATGATGGCTTACCAAATATTACAAGAACAGAATAAAAGAAAGTGGGACGGAAATATGAAGGAAGAGATATGAGGGAAACTATTTTCAGGATTTTGACTAATTATTACCAAAACCATATGTCTTAGAAATCATTAAAACAACCAAAAGCACTTTACTTATTATTGGTTCATTTTGTAAGAAAGGACATCAGTTATTATTCTTGACATTGCTAAATTCTTTATCTCCTTCACTCAGTGATCTTTATTAAGCTTTTTAGCAAAACATGACTATTTTTACAATAATAAATGTTTCCGAATGAAGAAACATTACAGTTCTTTTGGTTGGATGGTTGGTTGTTCTCCAGGAAAGAAAAATTTAATTAAGATTTTTTTCTTAAAATAAGTACTTAAAGATTTGTGAAGACCAAAAGCAATATGATTATAGGAAACAAAGGATTTATAAGCTTAAAGACTATTCTTTGTTTTTAATTTAGTTGTTACTGTAAGATATTATACAGAGGAACAGATGGATGAAGTCACCTAGCCAAAGCTCTGTCAAAGGCAGGTTGCAAAGCCATGTTTCTGTGCTGATATATACTTTATCTTTTCTCCTCCAAAAATATTTCATTTCTTAATGACCATTACCTAAGTGTTAAAATTTGAGCCTCTTCTTACAAAACTTTAATTAAATTGAATTAATATTTAATTAAATATTGAACAATTTAATATTTTTTATTAACCTGTAGTTAGTTGCTATACTGCTTTATAATTTCATTATTGGGCCTGGCTGTAAATGAAATAAAGCTCTGTTTCACTCAGGAAAAAAATTAAAAAACTTAACAGCACAGTAATTTTTTTAGAATAATAGTATTAGTAGTAAGTAGTAATACTATTATTTCAAATATAATAGTAATTTTCTCTCAGGAAGTTGTCTAGAAGTTGTGTTAGCATGGTCCCATTACTGTCAATGTGAGAGAACGGATATTTTTAGAGAATGGAGAATAAAGTAATTGCAGAAATTGAAGAATGTCTAATGATTTCCCCTTTAAAGCAAAAAATTCTTTATATGGGACAACTGAAATGGAAATATAGATTTAATGTGAAAATTAATAGAAATCATTTAGATGGCATGACTTACATTTTGAAAATAAATACAGTCATGCCACAGCTACATTGCTTATTCACAAGCAGTTACGTAGACAGGTGTATGTATGTATGTGAATGTATTTATTAGGTGTAATAATATGGCAACAGGCAAATCAAAAATGGCTAAATGAAATTCAGGTTTCATTATTTGCAGAAGTTAATTAAAATCTTGGCAAGATTTTTTTCTTTGATGTTCTATACCTAATTGTTTTTAAAAATGAATACTTTTGATAAACTTCCTAGAATTGTATTTGATATTTTTAAAGACGCAGTTAGTTTAGTTTGTACCTAGTTCTCTGTTCCGAAAGATAACATTGCCTTTGTTGTTTAAACACAAAGCATGCCCCTGTTGTCACTTCCAATTTCAATTTGAGCTGGTCTTAAAATTAAAACATTTTGAATTCTAGGACAAATAGGGCTTTCATGACTCCATCAGAGCATCATCTTTACTTTGTATTTTATCCACCTATATGCACCTCTGTTCATATATCATTATTAGATTGCACAAGGATGCTCTTAAAATTTAGGAACTATCAGAAGTAAACTTGCCTCTGCAATATTATGTCAACCCCCTTGTGTACTTTTCAAGTTTTAATTATATTTTTAACCTTTAATCCAAAGTTGTGCTTACAATCAACTTTACAAGTATTTCTTTTCACTTTCCATAATCATTCACTCAGACATAAAAAGATGGAGCTGAAACAGAAAGCATAATAGAAGGTGTAACTGGCTGAGTTAAGAATTTGTCTATGATGTTCAGGTTAACTCACACACTTATTTCATACTTTAACCATGTACTTTAGCTATTCCTCTGGAACATTTTTCCACTTATGGAGATCTTGACACTCAACAAGGACTAATTCAAGAAGGAAAACCTTAGCATATATATTTCTCTTGAGTAAAAACTTTTCTTCTAGTGAAACGTAATCCAGTTATATATAAATGTATATGTGTGCATATTCATGTGTGTGTTATGAGTTTGTGAACTGCAAATAGAGATATAGAAACATTTTTTAAGAACAAAGAAGGGAGTAGTTTATATGAATCATGGCACTAAGACTTAAACATTGGCACTGATTTTATTGGAAGTTGTAAGAGATGGCTGACAGGTCATGGCTGGCCAATTGAAAGGGAAGAGGCAGCTTTATTTTTGACTGTCATGTATCTTGGAACACTGACAGGGTTCAAAGTTTTAGTTAACTGGGGCAGAAGGGACTAGTGTGTTTGACTATGATAATTTGGCAAACACAAGAAGTACTGACCAAGGCCTATGGAAGACAAAATTATGACTTGGGTCTGACCAAGTACAGATATTTTCAAGGTAGAACTATCATGCACTAGCTGAAGTCTGAAGTGACTGTCTAGACAGGTAAGTGGTGGATTGTGGCCAAATGTATTTGGTTTCTGTGGCAAGGTATTGGCAGTGGTGGTGGGACTGCAGGGGTGGCATCTGTGAGAAGACACCAGAAGCTGCTTCCATATGGGACAGAGCCGGCTCCAAGACAGACCCACTGCTGGCCAAAGCTGAACCAGTTGGTGATATTGTTAATACCTCTGTGATAACGTATTTAAGAAACAGTAAAAAGCACTGCATAACAGCAGCAGAGAGAAAGGAGTGAGAATACATGACAGCAGCAACTCTGCAGACACTGAGGTCACTGCAGAAGGAGTGGGAGCAGGTGCTCCAGGTGCCAAAGCCGAGATTCCCCTGTAGCCCATGGTGAAGATCATGGTGAGGCAGGCTGTGCCTCTGCAGCCCATGGAGGTCCATGGTGGAGTAGATATCAACCCACCACACCTTTATTTATACAATCTCTGAGAGGTTTACTTTCCCCCAGTCTTGTTATTCGCGACACCTGACATTGTAGACAATTACAGCAGGATGGATTACTGAAGATTTGGAATTAATCCCTAAAATAAAAACCCCAAATCGGACGTTTTCAGACCATGGAAATCATAATGAATGAAGGAATACAGGAGAGGCAACAATCTTATCTACTGATATACTAAAAAATTAAAACAATAGAAGCCTGTAGGGTGCACATCCCTCCTAAAGGAACATATGAAATATGTACATTGGTGAATAACAAATTTAAAGTGATGTATCGTAATGCAAAGTAAAAGAGCTGCTGTTACTGGACTGGCCATGCACCAAGGTTTGTGCTTGCTATTGTCAGGAGGATATCCTCATCAAGGGTTCAGAGGTCCAAAACAATTAAGTAGTTTAAAAATGTCTCCTAGAGAACAAAGAAACTCTTACCAGAGAACAAAAGGTAGCTGGAAGAGATCAACTCAGGATGTGTATATGTAGATCACAGCTCAGCTGATATCACCACAAAGGTGTCTGCCCTAACTGGCAAGGAGAGTGTCCATTGGAATGACAGATTATGCCTGGAAATTTTTATTCAGTTTTATTGCTTAACCCAGCATCTTGTGAATGCTCTTGAGGAGTGTTTCCCCATGCACATGCAATGCAGATAAAGACACTGAGAAAACGAAAACTTACACAAGTTCAAATTCTCGGTCCAGCTGAAGTACAAAATGTAGTTCTCCACAGGTACTTCTAGGGAGGCATGCAATTCCATTCCAAAGAAATAAGACCAAATTTAGAGATTTAGGTATTTTGATCACTAATGAAAATTGAAAGTATACTTCATCCCAATATATTTATTACTGTACTTTGAAACCTTCACTGAAAATGGCTATATATATGTTGGACAACCTGGCCTTTGAGAAAATGGAAAAGAACAGGCCTGATTTATCTTCCTTACCTTTTGCTTGTTAGGATTTGGTCATATTACTCCTACTCTGTTTCAGTACCTCTAAATACATAAAGTTACATATAATGGGTTTGAATAGATGCATAGAAGAAAGTTTCATGTCTTTAACTAAGACTGGTTGAAACTCATTATAAACCACGTGCTGATGTTGTTTAAAAAGGATAGAAAATGAATGTAGGTTGGAGACATGATTTTTAAGAAATTTGCAAAAAGTGCAAATAAGCAAACTACAAAGTTATTTTTTACAGTGGCATGTTTTAACCTAAACCAAACAGAGAATATAACCAGTATCAGATGAAAAAGGACGTGAACTGTCCAATCTACTGGTCAGTTGAATATACTCTGACGAATGATTGAAACTATCAGAACAGGTTGAATAGGATAACATGCTTCCAACCCTTAGCACCAAATAATGACGGAATGGTTGATGTTGGAAGGGACATCTGAAGATCATCTAGTTAAGTCCCCTCCCTCAAGAAGGGTCAGCTAGAGCAGGTTACCCAGGGCTGTGTCCAGTCTTTTGTATCTTTGAACTAGATATACTTTGAGTATCTCCAAGGATAGAGACTCCACAACATGCCTGGGCAACTTGGTCCAGTGTTCAACCACCCTCACAGTGGAAAAAATTCTCCATCTGTTGAAGTGGAAATTCCAGTATCTCACTTTGTGGCCTTTAGCTGATTATCATGAATAAAAGTACAATTTCATTGTCTTCCCCCTCCCACGCCGCCAATATTTGTACACATTGGTTAAGACTTGCCTGAGCCTTCTCTTCCCCATGCTGAACAGTCCCAGCTCTTTCAGACTCTCTTTGTATGTCATATCCTCCTTTAATTATTTTCATGGCCCTGCATGGGACTCACTCCAACTAGTCCACATCTCTCATACTGGGAAACCTAGAACTGGGAGTTGCACTCTAAGTATGGCCTCACTAGTGCTGAGCAGAGGGGAAGTATCACCTCCTTGCTGGCATCACTTGCTGGCAATACTTTGCCTAATGCAGCTCAGGAGGCTTTTGGCCTTCTTTCCTACAAGGGTGCATTACTGCCTCATGTCTAATTTCTTGTCCATCAGGACCCCCACAGCTTTCTCTGCAAAGCTGCTTTCTAGCTAGTTGTCCCCCAGCTTGTACTGGTGTCTAGGTTTATTCCTCCCCAGGTGCAGGATTTAACATTTGCTTTTGTTGAATTTCATGAGGTTTCTGTTGGCCCATTTGTCCAGCTTGCCCGGGTCCCCCTGGATCGCAGCACAACATTTCTGGTGCATCAGCCACGGCTCCCAGTTTTGCATCATCAGCAAACTTGCTGAGGGTATGTATACTCTGCCCTGTTGTCCAGGTCATTAATGAAGATGTTAAACAGAATTTGTCCAAGTATTGGCTCCTGGGGTGCACCACTAGTGACTTTCCTCCAATGTACTTCATGCTGCTGATCCCAAACCTTTGAGCCTAGCAGTTCAGCTAGTTTTCAGTCCATCTGCCTAGCCCGTAGTTCATCAGTTTGTCATTAATGGTACTATAGGACAGTGTCAAAAGCCTTAATGTAGTCAAGAGAAACAACATCCACTGAGTTACCAAGTCAGTCATCTCATTGTAGAAGGCTACCAGGTAGGTAAGGCATGATTACCCCTTCATAAATATGTACTGGATACTCTCCATCCTCTTCTTGTCCTTCATGTGCCTGGAAATGGTTTCCAGGAGGATTTACTCTGCCATGCTCCCAGACAAGGACTGAGGTGAGGCTGACAAGCCTACAGTTCCCTGAATCCCCTTTTTTTTGCCCTTCCTTAAGTAGCATTTGCTTTCTTCCAGTCTTCAGGAAGCCATGACCCTTCAAAGCTAATGGAGAGTGGTCTCACAGTGATATCTGCCAGCTCCCACAGGACTCATGGGTTCATCCCATCAGGCCACATGGACTTAAGTAGGTGCAGTTTGTTTAAGTGCTCCCTAAACTGTTGTTCCTCCACCAAGGGTAAGTTGTCTTTGACCCTGATTTTCTCACCTGCCTCAGGGAGCTGAGATTACTGAAAATTGTCTAACTAATAAAGACCAAGCCAAAGATGACATTGCATATCTCAGCCTTTTCTATGTCCTTTGTCACTGAGTGTGCCACCCCTTTCAGCTGTGGGAATGTTTTCCCTTGTCTTACTTTTGCTGCTTATCTATCTGTAGAAACCTTTCACGTTGCCTTTCATGCCCCTTATTAGATTTAACTCCTTCTGGGCATTTCCTAATGCCATCCCTACACAACTGGACAGTGTCTTTTTATTCCTTCCATGTGACCTGACCCTAATTCCACTTCTTGTATGTTTCCTTTTTAAGTCTGGACTTTTTAAGCAACTCCTTGCTTACCTATGAAGGCTTCCTGCCACCCTTGCTTGACTTCTTACTCATCAGGATGGACCATTAGTTTTGTAGGAGGTGATCCCTGAAAATCACCTAGCTCTTCTGGAACCCTCTTCTCTGCAGGACTGTATACCATAGGAGTCTTCCAAGAAGATCCCTGTGCAGGCCAGAAGAATACAAAAGTTCTCTGGAATAGTTTGCTTGACAGCCTCCAGATACCAATTCCCAAATTATCTGAAAAAGCTGCACTTCTCTGTACCGCAGTTAATACCATAAAGCACTGAGGATTCTTTGTTGGTGTTGGAGAGATGTCGCAAGCTTGTACCGTCTCTCTGCGTGCCATGTTCCTATTCTGATCCCCCCCACCCCCCACGATACTAGATTCATCTGTAAAAACAGCAATGTTGAGGAAACTTTGTACTTTATATATACACTAAACTGTGAGTAAATAAAGAAAATATGTATAAACAGGAATTATTCATTTACATTATATTATTTTCCCTCTACTACATAAAGAGTAGATAATGTGTATTAGTTCTGGGTTTTTTTCAGCCATGGTATATTCACAGGGGTCTATTTGTTGAGAGATGTGGGCATGATTCAGGCAGTTTACAGTGAAATACGGATTTCAATATGTAACTGCTATTCCTTATAACCCAGTGACATAGGCTGGTGGAAAAAAATAACCAGACTAATAAATGCATACTGAAGAAGAATGCAGTCAGACACTGATCCGTATTTAGCATGGTTGCTATGGAATAGCACAGATTAACATGCTATGAACTGCTGACATGTTATTCAAGGACTGGGAATCTGAGAAAATAGAAGTGAACAGATAAGACTTCAAAAAAGCCTGTCCAGGTATTGTATTTCAGAAGAAGGGTGCAGGGGATACATATGGTAGGAGTCAATGATTGCTAGGCACTGTGAAACATTAAGGGAGTTGTTACACATCAACTCTAGTTGGACACATAGAGGCAAAGATTCATTGACATGTTTTATACATTCAGTTGGTGAGGATAAGGAACATTTATTCTGCACTTTTTCCTGGGAAGAAACATCAATTTAAGACATGTAAGTCCCAGGACATGGTACTGTTAGAACAAATGAACTTGTCATTTCTCAGCAGTACTCATAACCAAAGATTTTCAAGTCCAAATGGAAGAATACGGTATCTTAGAGGATAACTGGACAATTTCAGAAGTACGTAAACCTCTGTATTATTAAACCAACTGCTCTTCATTGTTGGTGCTACGCTAGCCTGGCAAGCGAAGATATACTATTGGAAACTATCTTCAAAGCAGCTTAGCTTTGGAGACAGGATGCCTTGGACAGGGTTGCAGACATTGGCATTTTGTTAAAAAGTTTCATTTACCTCCTCTCTGAAAATTACAACAACTTTGTCAAATTTAACTAATCCCTACGGTTCCCTTCTTCCAATGTGATACATTTTGGGTTTGGTTGGCCAGCCCTGTCATTCAAAGAACAGTCACTAGTTCAAGCACTGTAAGACCTTCTCAGCAATATGTTTTTGTGGATAAATATGCACATCCATATTGTCTGTGTTAAAATAAATTCCTGGTATAAAAAATTAATGGTGTATGTTGTATTATTCATTAGGAAAAAGATTTCCCTGACAATTGTTTCTCTTTAAGTGGGTGATCTATGATGTAAAAAAAAATATCAGAAGAATATAGTGACTGCACGATCTAAGCATACATTGGTCTCTTAGTCATATATTCCCTATAAGCTGCAAAATTCAAATAAGCTGTATTTCACATGATTACTTGGAGGGAAAAGGCCAACTTTTATATTGTTAGATCTTGATATATTCTTTTCTCTTTTGGCTTAAATTGTGTATGTACATCTATCATGCATAAACCAGAAACATTTAAACTCCTTGGACATTTCAGACACATCACTAGAGCTTACATAGTAGAAATATCATGTCCCCTCCAAAAACTGCTTACATTGTCACCTGAATTTGTGTCTTATTATTTTGTAGAAAAAAAATGGGGAAAAACTCTAATTATGTGATTTTGCAAAGGAAAGCAAAGAGAAATACTTTCATGAATGTTCATTGCAAACGTTTTTGTATGATGCTGCTTCTCTTATCTTTTCACTTATACAAGCAGCAAGAGATTTCTGGTGCCTTCACATCAGGAAACAATGGGTAGAGGAAGTATTAAGTAACAGAGGTTTATTTTAGGTCAGAAAAGTCAGCCATAACAGTAACATATGCATGTATATGACACTCAATAACATGTATCTACTGACAATTATTTTTCTTTCAATGTATGTTACTTTTTAGGCAGAACTAATTATTTTTATTTCCCATAATAACACTTTCTGTCCATATGAGCTCTTCTGCTGTGTGAAAGATCATATGGATAAGTTGTAGGCTGGGAATCTGAAATGCCAAAAAGACCGAGTAGCTACTTTGAAGCAATCTACGCTTAAATTTAGTTAGCAAGACTTGTAACAAACATTTTAAAGTAATTAATATAAAAAATATTCCAAAGACAGAGGACATATTAATGTGCTAGTTGAAATACTATTGCATTGCTTCTATCTTAAATTTATGCATGCGGTATTCCCTTTGAATTTGTGTTTCTTTGAAATATTTGTGATTCTTGTTGGATAAACACTCCTGTTGACAGAGTATGTAAGTGTAAGTGTTATACTAGCAACACAGTTTTCAGTCTATCTAGACTGTCTGAGCTGTACCTAGGCAACCTCTTGTCAAACTTGGCATCTCACAGTGGTTTCAAAGGACTTTAATAGCATGAGGTTTAGAAAATACTAGCAGTAACATGCTTTTCCATATTAATTCTAGTTTATGAAAGGAATTTCTGCACACGTACGCTCCCTCACCCCCACCCCATCCCCCAAGTTGATTTGGAACTAAACTAATAAATCTGAAAGTTATAACCATTTATTTCTGGCAGGAAAACAACTCAGTGTTAAATAAGTGCTACTAGGTTTTTATTTAGCTTGAAAGTTTGTGGACTAGCTAGTCCTTTAGCTAGAAATTCTAGTACTTCTCAATAAATTAGGGGAACCCCATGGCAGAAAGGGTAGATTATTATATTTGAAAGATTCCTGGCAAATTGCAAAAGGGAAAAGTAAATGCACTATAGACATTATATAAGTATGCATGTATTGTGTATTATGTGTGTATATATAGTATTCCCTCCCATACATATATATGCAATGCCCATAACACATTGACTATATATTGACTGTATACATGCATACAAATGTATATATGTGTGTGTATATACACATATAACAAAATAAAATTGATTATTTTGAAATAAATAAATAAATCCAAAGCATGAGCTGCAAGCTTACTTTAATTGAATTTGTTGATTTCTGCTTTTGGCTGATAATGAGAATGTAATTCAAAACAATCGGATGTGCAGAGCCATAGCAACTCAGTAAGTTGTAGTCCACTTCAGAGGTGTAGAGGATAAGGGAAATGAAAGCAATGGGGTGCTTCCCCAGTACAGCAGTTCGACTAGCAATGCCAGGTTATGGACTTCCTTCCTCTCTCTGGCTATTTATTTCTGTTCCTGCAGCAAAGATCAATTCTTCCACCTCCTAAGCCTCTAAGCTGCTTTGTACTTAACTAAGAGAAAGACATTATCCACAAAATGAGGTAAATCAAGAATATCAATGTGCCACTCATACCTAGCTGCCTTTTCATGTGTGTAATGCCTCTACAAATCCCAGGGTTTTCCTGGCCATATAGGCAAGAATAAAGACTAATAAAAACACAGCTATTGTCCATCATTCAGTCTCCTGGAAAAGTCCAGATATTCATGGTAATATCACTTGTAGTCTGAAGTTCAATACCTTGCATTTCAGCATATCTCTCTGAGTGTAAATGATGGGAGCTGGGTGCCTTAGGCAGCCTGTGTCAGTGCGTTTGGTTCTGTACTGTGTCTGCACTTCACCTAACAGCATACTCTGCTTGGTTTTTCTGTAAATCTTTTATGTCCTGTCCATATTCTGTGATGTTGTCTTTGGAAAGGAGTAACTGAGGCATGTCTGACCATCCCAACATACTGAGTGCTTCTTTAGTCTAGAGAGTGCACATAATAGAAAGTCAAAAGACCATATTTAAAGGGATACCAGATTAGCTAATAGACCGGACTGAAAAGTAGAGAAAGCAGATTGCCAAACTGTTCTAACTGCTAGGGTTTACAAACACGGTAAGTGAGCTGTGGACATTTAAACCTTGCCTAATAGAAATGGAAGAGTCACAGATCACATTTGCAACAACAGCTATATGTGCCTGAGAGATGCTTTAGTTCATTACAAATTATTATAGCAAAGCTGTTCTGCTCTGGGGCCAAGAATCAAAAGAATGTAATATTTATATGCCATGGATACTTTAAGCTAGGAAATATACATTGAACAATTTGCATAGAAAAAGAACAAGAAAAGAGAAAGGGGAAAAGACAGAAGCCATAAAATGTGGTTTCATTTCCTTCAGATGTTTTGCACCATTACTTCTCAACCCAAGGGGTCAGGATATATTTTGAGTTTACTAGTTCCAAGGAAAGGAACATCTCACACCTGTCTACACATACTCAACTTTGCATTTCTCAGTTGTATTTGTTCGTTGGCTTATGATCATCTTGTTTTGTTTGTTTTTTTTATGTTTGACCCGTACATCCAGTTTGCTGTCCTCCTCTGCTATCTCCCATGATAAACCACAAAATTTTCTTCACCTCCTAAATCAGTGTGTTTGCATTGCATACTGTCAAGCGTCATTTTTATATTTGATTTAGTATACAGTATGCTAATAATTGGTCAAGCCCATTGATACGATACCTCAAAATATACTCACACATCCTGGCTGCATCTTTACTGACTATCAGGGCACTTTCCCCACCAATATTCCCTTCCCGTCTTTGACGCATTTCTTCAAGCAATAATATTCCTTAATTTCTTTTTTCTATTGTGAATAAGATTCTAATTAAGTAGAGCCTTTCTGGTGTTGGTTCAACATTTGGACTGTACAACACTGAATATTCTATTTTTCTCATCGTATTAAAACATTTTCACTAAGGACAACTTCTAAATTTTTCAAACTTGCTTTTAATTTTACTGCTGAATATAGTATGAAAATTTTCTCCACTTTTATAAGGGTGGTGTCACAGGGAAAATGCTTTCTAAAAAGATACATACAGAAGCTTCCTTTTTGTTTTTCCTAAAGTATCTTTTTCTAGTGAAGAGGTAAAAATCTTGATTTCATATTCTATTTTTATAGATATTACTTCATCTGTTCAATTTAGAAACCACAAAGGGCAGACATCAAAGGATACACTCAATACAGGAGAAAAAACACTAAAAAAAAGTTTGTTTCATTCTGATAGTTTTTTCTATTTACATATGGGTCTCCTTTGATAAGAGACCTACACTTCAGTCTATCTTTGATTTGAGCTTAAAATCTATTTTTCTAAAAATATAATAAAGTTCTTATTTGCCTTATTATTTAATGCTATTTACTCTTCCCTGAACCTCTATCAATAATGTAAAAAAGGGAAAAACCATTGCTGTTTTAAATTCAAATGCTTAAATGACAGGCCTATTGTGAAATATCCAGGGTCAATTGATGTCACTTCATGTTACACTCCTATACTGTAGACTTTGCATCTGTGGCAGTTATCTCAGTCCCCCTTTAGCCAATGGAAGGGAGCAAACACTTCTTGTGTGCAATTGTGTCTCCATTAGGATGAGGTAAATTGGCACCAAGAAAAAAAATAACCTACTTTCCTTCAATGTGTATCTGTCTTCTCTGATATTTTTCTCACTATTTTGCCTCCCTGGTTATTACATTTTCAGAAACTTTTTCAGAGTCACAGTGTTTCATAATAGTGGTTCAGGAGATCCAAGTCAATTGAATCTGACACAAAGTTGGTGATTGACAGCATGTATGTTCTCCCCCAAGAGCCAGTGAAGAGCTGCATGGCTGAAGACTAATCATACATTTGTGTGAGAGGTATTCTTAACATTAAATTCTTAAATAAGTATGTTTCAATGGATGGAGGCATTTTATACTGAATTGTAGATGGCTATAGACTGGAGGGAGAAGTTTTACTCCTGCCTCAACAAATTGTTAGTAGGTGAGTCACGTGCAGAGACACTGGAATCTTCATACAGGTGACACTGTCCCCTTGTGTAGCAGAAATATTGCCAGAATGATCTCCAGAAAATGTTAAAGGTAATACGCTTTGGGAAGAAAGAATTGAATGTGACTACGATCACTAGATTTTTCCTAGAAAGCTACCATGTTTTACTAGAGAAAAATGTTTTGCTGGATGGTATCAGAGAGCTGCATCAGTTAAATGCATGTGGAGAGCCAGCTGTGTTTAAGCGAAGGGAAAGAAACTATGAACATTTATTTTTGTGAGGACATTCACTATCACATTACCTCTTATATCCACAAGGATCTTTTTATAAAGATCTGTAACTGCCATCTTTATTTTGTCTATTATAAAACCAAACGAAAAATCCCAAACTTACATTCTAGTGTCCAGTGATAAATAACTAAGAAAGCTGCCTTGTGATGCAAGAACATGTTTGTATAACTAACATACTGAGGTCCTTTGTCCTCTTATGTCCTAACATAGGAGTCATAGTAACCTTACTTCTTCTTTAACAAGGCTAATTTAAACTTTCAATAGTGTTTTAGGTATGTGAACTCATGATAGAGACTGAAAGGAAGAAGTCAGACCCCCTGGAGATTCCAAAACAATAAATAGAAGTGAGGAACTGCTTCAAAAGCATACTTCTTTTTATGTGTGCATGTAATTAGTGGTTATAGATATTATTTTGTTTCATCAAAGCCCCTGAAGTGTGCCAGCACAGCAGATGTAGTAAGAAAAACCTAAATCCAGAATTCTTATTAGGCAGGTGCAAGATCTGTGATGCCCCTGAACACCATTGATGCTGTGTTCACAACTTTATAATGAAGGAAAAGAGATGAGGTAGAGCATGTGAAGTGGAAAGAAAGGCTGGTGTGCTGTAGGGCTTCACAGCAGGTGGTGAAGAGGTGGGTTTATAGCTAAGCATTAGAGGCTTCAGAGCCACTAATAGATTTTAGGGGAGAGGAACTGAAAGGCAGGACTTGCAGTGCATCTTTTTTTCAGTAAATATGATACTTTTGTTTTGAAATTTGAGAAAGACTTGCCTTTATGAGACATACTGCATTCACATTCAAGAACTGGACACATAAAGCTACCATACTTCAAGTAACAAAAATGGTCTGATTCCAGCACTACATATGATAAGTAATCATTATTGGTTTCTGATCTGTTTGATTTTAGGTGAATACACACTTTCATCCACTGAATTTATCTTTTTCTGGGTTGCCTGTCTGATTAGATCAGATACTGATGGGAGATATAACTATTGTATGTAAAATTCCTAAGTGTGTAATATTTTTTAAGAAATTAAAATTTTGTACGTGGCAGTTGTAAATGTTATTCGCCGTTGCAGGAAATTACTTGAATGCAGATATCTGTACAATACTTCAGGAAGGGAAAAGTTCAGTGAGGGTATACAGTGATAAAGCACTGGAAAATAATGTTTCCCTCTCTCTGCCCTTGGCTGCATGCTCCCTCTTCCCACTCCTCCGTCAGGTTAAGATACACTGCATCCACATGGTGTTCCCCTTTCCTAGGGACTGGTAATGGGACCCTGCTAGCGTGGAGTTTTCCTGAGTGAATGAAGTAGCTCTTATTAATGCATTGGCTTGGAAACTGCATGCACAGTGAAACACTCCAAATCTTACTATATATAGAATGAGTTTCCTTCTGGCAATAGAGAGCTATGATTTTTTTTTTGTAAGTCTAATTTGGTAGGCTAATAAAAATAAAGCAGAGAGTTATAATGATACTAACACAATACTACCATTTAATTGTACTACCATTCACAGTCCAAATTAATATGGGAAAGTCTCTGCAATATAGGTAATTACATAGAAAAGAGTTAGTCCCTGCTTACTTTCTCTGGCGTTATGTTCCATCACTTTCCAGTGATGTTCCAGGTTCTTAAGGTTGTTGGCCCATCTTTCTCAAGCAGAAGAGACAGGAAAGGGTGCCAGCTTCTGTCCCCGCTTCTGTATTAGGGGTTTGATGCTTCTGGAGAAAAGGGAAGGGGTTCCTTCCTCTTTGTCTTGGGGTCTGCTTGTGTGTATGTTTATCCATTTTCTTAATGTGTATGTGAGCATTATCTTAATTTGCTATTTTCAGTTGCTTAGTGTTCTGTTCTCTTTGTATGTCTAAACTGATTTAACAAGATTGTATTCCTGTAGTGACCACTGACTGACCATTGTGATTTTTGTTTAGTTCAGGTACCACTCTGTGTTTACACTCTTGCAAGCCATATTTCATTTTGTGATTATAGATAGCTCAGCCTACAAAGAATAAATTATTCTTTCTCACTATAAACTAAAGCTAACTGAAACCAAACCTGACTGCTAGGTAATAGCTATTGTAGCTAAACCAAGCTAAAATCAACTTAGGCCATAGGCTAGCTCAGGCAAATCTGGAGCTTCTATGCTGCCAGGTTAACACGAAGCCTGTGGACTTTCAGTCATAATGGTAAAATACCATATTTACTGGAATCAAACATCTTTACCTCTCTCAGCTTCCCCAGCCAGGTCTGTCCAGCTCGGGAAACTCTTAATCATTCCGGGCTCCACAGAGAATGCGCTGCATGTCTTCAGGTCCTCATCCCTGAGAAAATGTTCTTGACCTCATAGGGACTGGAAGATTGGCTACCACCCTGGGACTTATTTCCTGAAGTGCATATAGCACTTGTCTGTGCTGGTGCTCAGAGAGCACCAACAGAAGCCATGTCAGGACCCTGATGAGTATGGCAGGGCTGAAGAGACCATCAGCAAG
Source organism: Falco punctatus (assembly GCF_963210335.1). Taxonomy (NCBI): domain Eukaryota; kingdom Metazoa; phylum Chordata; class Aves; order Falconiformes; family Falconidae; genus Falco; species Falco punctatus. The sequence goes on from NC_137585.1 coordinate 42,581,507, forward strand.
TGTCATGCCTACAATTTACTTTCTGCCTTAAGCCTCTTAAGCTTTATCTCTGCCAGTGCCATTCTACCTGTCAGGTGCTTTTGCAATTAGAAATGGCTATGTCTTCCCACAGCAGTGGGTGTTACCATTCCTGTTAAGCAAATGTTGGAACACTCTGTAGAATTGATTCATGGGGATAAGCAGAGCTATGAATTCTGCTGTGGATAAAGAAAACAAAAGTTATTTCTTAATTCATGCTTTTTCTTTCCCAAGCTACATTTTTTTGTAGAAGTTTAAGCACCTCAGGTTTCTTGGCCCAGTGGTGTTTCCTTGCTTCTTTCCCTCTGCTTTGTACATACAGCATATTGGCATGGTCACATCCAGCCACACCTTATGTCCACAGTGGTCACCTTCCTTTAATTCTGTGGTTCTTCTTTTAAAGAACATGTGACAGGGACTTCTGCCCTAGTTAGGAATAATCATCTACAGTGTACTCATAAAACACAGCAAAAACTCAAATGCTTCTCTTTTGCCTGTAATATTTACCTAACATAGAAAGAATTATCTTTTAAGATTGTGTTAAACTTATGGGTGTGGGGCCAAGACATAGTCAGCTTTGTTAGGGACAGCAACCCATATAAAAATGTTAAGGCATTGACATGTGGTTTCTTCAAATCAAAAAGTAAGCTTGTTTTCATTAACTATTCAATCTTGTAAGTGTTTGCATTTCAGTTTAGGAAAATTAATAAGAAAACCAGGAAGTCTTACAGAGTTTTGAGGACACACTAGTTCACATAAAGCTCAGAACTTGCAACCACCTCTGTATTTCATCTTGGTGAGTTAATTATACATTTTATAAGGAAAATAAATGACTAATAGAGGAAGAATCACCTTGAGTGTTGAGTGGAAAGTGATTACTGTGCAGTAATTTGATATACCTTGTTCAGGTTTTAGGTGAAAGGTATTTTAATGTGAGAAAACTAAGCTAATATTTGCCAACAGTTACTCATGACTTCTCCTCCTTTTACTGAAAGGGAAGCAAAATGCAATCTATAATGAATCTTTTCATACTTTCTTTCCTGGTGGATCCACAAAGAAAACCCTGTGAAAACTAGTATAACACATGACTAGTAGAAATGCCCCATGACATTTAAGGTAGTTCTTTAATTTTGAGAAGGGTGTCAAGAAGTAAAATTCAAAAGAAATTTGACTTTTCTGTCTGTAATGCCATCAGTATCCTGCTCTGCTGGATTTTTGAGAAATTCAGATGATCAGAGAACAGAAAAGAATACTATTGTTTGTATTAGGATGGCATCCTGGGGACATCCAAGAACAGAGCTCCACTGTGCCAAGCAGTATAGAAATGGAATAACTCGTATCATCTGCCCTGACAGGATGCCAGAAATTCCTCAGAAATTTGCATTCAGATTGGATAGCTAAAACTGTACAGGGCTCAACAACACCAGATCAGACCTCAGGGTTGCTCAGAGCTGTAGGGTATGTCTTCCTGATCAAGACCCAAAAGTGATAGAGCTGCATCTATGGATAGCAGGATTACCTATGGGGAAAATCTGAATCTTGATCTATGGCTCAGTAAATATTTCAACCCATTGTTAGAGCAGGGTTCAGGGTCAAAAAAGATATTAAGTTGTATGGTTCTGACACCAGAACATAAAGCAGAGATCCTTGGTTTATGAAATAACATTAACTATTGAAAAGAAGATGCAGGGTAAACTACTATAAATCCCACTAAAATTATTTTCTCATATGAGAGGAAGAGAGCAGAGTCAGTCCATGATAAAAGACTTCCCTGAACTAAGGAAACAATTGCATTTTCTCAGGAGTCTATGAAGCCTAATTTTTATGAATCACAATGCCTTGTTCTTGCCAAGTTCTGCCCCTTGTGCTTTTCAGTTCTAGGATATATATATAAGAGCCATTTCAGCTATCTTAAAGTAAGAAACATCTGTTGTAACAGCATGCCAGCATTGCCAGGGATTGGCTTTCAAACTGAATTTTTATTAGGCACTACCTTAGCAAACCAACTGTGCTCATCAGCATGATGTAAAAAGGGGATCGTACATTACATCTTTCTGTAGCAGATTAATCCTTTGTCTTGGGAAAAACTGAAAAAAATTTCTAAGTGACTAAACCCCATATGCTTTTCATAAACATTTCTAATATTAGTAAACATAAGGTGTGCTACCTGTTACTTATTCTGTGAGAAGACTACTTGATCTAATAGTGACTAATAAATTATGTTTCCTGGTACAAATTTTTAAAACCTGAACAATGATTTAATGATTTTTCCCCCAATACATTAAATTTGGCAGATATAATTCAATTATATGATGGAATTAGTATGTTTCTCTCTCATAATACTTTCTCAATAGTTCTTGAACTTGCTGTCTAATTAGAACCAAATTTTTCAAAGGGGCAGAGGTATCAAAATTATACCAGGTTCCTATGAACTTTGTAAAAATTTAAAGTTGGGTTGTTGAAAGATATTTTTTCTTTCCTTTTTAGGAAAAGTTTCTGAAGAAGAGCCAAAGGAGGGTTTTACTGTGCTCTGAAGTGCTCTGGCACATGAAACAGATCACTCCAGCACACCACTGTTCATACAGTCAGCAGCCTAACTGGATGTGGCACCAGTGATAGCATGTGGTAGTTCAAAGCGTGAAAGGAAAACATAGCAAAGGAGTTGGGGGTCCTGCAGAATGGCTCATGTGCAGAGCTGGTTGCTTCTTGTGGTAGGGCCAACACTGACATGATCGTAAATGGTATAGGAATAAGGCTTTGTAGGTCATTAATAGACCCACTGGAGTAGAGTTCAATTTACAAATTCTTGTTTCCTACCACCAGACCTCATTTCTATATTTATTAATGTAAGATAACCACAAAAGGGAGAATTTACTATTGCCAATACTACTACTGTTAAGACTATTACTGCTACTACAAAAACAAACAAGTAAATTAAAAACTATTGCAGTATAAAAAAATCTAACAATACTTATTTCTGAAGTGATAACACTAGTTAATTGCAGTATGATCTAAACCTTTGCAATTACTGTAACAAGTGGATCCTACTCTTTGAATTGCCTGTATTCACTACATTGCCTGTCATTAAAAAACACAGGATAAATCCATATTGGAAGTAACTCTTAGTTACCATCTATAACTGTCAAATACTTTCATTTAAAGTGGAAGTCTTAGATTTCAATATTATTGACTCATTTTTAAAATTTAAATCAAAGCCAGTAACTTGTAACAATGAGAGCAAGAGAAAAAACAAAAGCTAGTAACCTTCTTGAGTCCAGGATAAGGATTGACCCTTAATTTTCATATTTTAATTGCCTTTGGTTTATGGCTGAATAGCACTGAACCAAAAATGTTCTCATCTCAGTTGTTTTTAACCAAGGAATGTTATGCAGAAGTTGATTTACTTTATTTTTACTAGCAAAAAATTTAGAATATGTATCCTCTAAAGTTTTTCTCCTAGAATTTCTCATGATGCATTTCATAGTGTATGTCTTTCTCTGTAGTTAAATTTTTTCTTTTGTCTTGGCATTACTTTGAATAAACAGTTTATACAGATATACCACTTAGTTCTGTGATTTTTGGATGCATTTTTTTCATTAACAGTTCTGAATATTGTTCCCATAATATTTTTTTTACAGTAAAAAAGAATTCAGTCTGTACTTTAGAAACATTTGCTGCAAGACACAGAGTTCTCTCAGACAATCATGTATGTTTTCACGGGGTTTTAAAATTAACTCACCTTGTAAAGGACCAGAAAGTTAAAACCAAACTAACAACTTTATGTAAATAATAATAAAAAAAAGATAAAAACATCCTTGAACCCCCTCAATAAAAGGCTGAATTTAGAGCAGGGTCAAAAGTCAGTACTTCAATATTTTTCCAGGATAAGGTAGGAGAAATCCTATTCTTTAATTTAAAGCCATTGTGTAATATCATTGCTAACAATGTTTTCAAAAATATTTGCCAAGCCCTTTTTGAAAAAAATCTTTGTTGATTTCAGCCACAATAGGATTGCATATGTTAAATAGAAATTGTTTCCCATTTTTCTTGTTAAAATGACCAGGTTTTGTCTTTGTACATATTCAGTTGCTAGTTTATATGGGGTTTTGCTTATGATATTGTAACATTTGCATTATTAGTTACAGTCAACATTTCTCAACAGTAGCTTTTTTGTAAAGAGGCTTATAAACATCACAGGCAGCTCTCTCTCAAAACATCTTCAGTTCTTCAAACTCAAAGAGAAGATTTAGATTTAATTTTATTATATAGTGATCTATCATATCCACCTGGATACTAATGAAGGTGATGGCTTTCATAAATGTATTTGAGAGGGAACAATTTAACTTTGTGGAGTCTCCTTCCATGGCATTTGCATAAAGTGATCATGTTAAGCTCCCAGTAGTGCTCTTCCCATCACACACAAGATCAAAGAGCTATTATTCTCTTAAGCCTGTCTGCAGCTGTGAGCGCTTTCAAGGACTGTTTTCACTCGCTCAATTTTTCAAGAGTATTTGCCATGGGGGAATATTATACTTTCCACCATACTTGAGCTGCAATTTCCCCAAAACAATTTTGTGTCGAGGTAGCTGTCATGTTGTTTAATTTCTTAGGATTCAGCAGCTGAGTTATGCAACACAGCATATGAGGATCATGAAAAATATGGTCTCTTGTTCTCAGACATTGAAGTTCTCCTGGGACTCTGCTGACTCACTAGGGGAGAAGTGGCTGCTAGCACCTTCCTCAATATGCTGCATATGTTGAATAATGACCTGGCCAGCTGGAATGGGGAGGAAACAGGATGCAAAGACATGCATGTATGTGTGGGAATTTAATGGAGAGGCACAAAGATGAGACTTCTTCAGGCTTATTGTTATGGTACCAGAAACTGAACTCTCAGTGCAAGGGTAATTATGCATTGAAGCACCATGCTGTGGTTATAGAGTTCTAATTGAGTATGATGAGGACTTTGGCTTAAAGCAAGCCCTGGTGGGAATTGTTACAAAACACTGGTAGGGCATTACTTAGTTATATACCTTTGCTGATCTTAATACATCATTTAACTTTGGAAATCACAGAATGGTTGAGGTTGGAAAAGACCTCTGGAGATCATCTTGTCCAATCCTCCTGCTCAATCAGGGTCAGCTAGAGCAGGTTGCCCAGGACCACGTCCAGTCCAGTTTCAAGTATCTCCAAGGATCAAAACTCTATAACCTCTCTGGGATACCTGGTCCAGCATTTGATAGCCTGCACAGTAAAGGTGTTCACGTTCAACTCACTCCAGTAAGTCTATATCATTCTTGTACTGAGGAGCCCAGAACTGAACCCAGCACTTAACGTTTAAGTTGCAGTAACACAATCTAATAGGGTTTTGCAACAATATGTTTGGACCTCAAATACAATAGTGGCTAAATACCCTGGGACTAATGGGATCAAGAAGAGGAAGGGATTAGATGCTCACATGCTGTAATAGTATTTATGTTGTAATAAATTGGGTTTTCCCCTGATTTTTCAGTATTTACAATATTGGAGTTTATCTAAGATATCCCTCTCTCTATTTCACATAATTATATCTCATCACATGAAGAAATATTTATTTTCCAAAGGTTGAGCACTTTATTTTTTGCCTCCACAAGTATTAAAAAAGAAAATTAAAGTATGCTTATCAGACGTTTTTGGTAACATTCATCAGAAATTAAACTAGCACTATCTACTTAGATGAATATAAGTCACTTTATCATTACTCAATTATAAATCAATAGCCCTCTTATTTACTATGGATTTCTGCAGGTGTTTCTTAGCACTAGTTTCCAACTTTTTCAGAACACCTTAGTGTTTAGGTATATTATTGGGCTGTAGGAGGTATGCAAGCAAAGTAACTTGTAATCCTTGCTTTGAAGAATTTGCAACCTAAGGTTACGTGTATAATATCTTCTGTGTTTGCAAGAAAAACTCTTATGGAGGGTATTGACTTGTATTTTAATACTGACCACAGCTCAAAATAGACATTTATATGGCTGTTTAGCGATTCAAATGGAACTACTAATTGACTAGGAAATAACATGATGTATAAGCTAGTGTCAGGTACTAAAACTCTAGGCAAAAAGTGACCTTAATAAACCTAGTGTGTAGGGGACAGAAGAGGTAAAAAAAGGACACAAAGCTCCAAGTGATACCACTTACCATCTGCAGCAAGAAACTGAGGCTTACTACTTGAATCTTATTAGTTTTAACATCATCTTTGCCCTTACATGGTTGACCTCCTAAAACACCCCTAAACCACTCATATTATGAATATTTATGGTTGGTTTGTTAAGAATCTCAAACTGGGAACAAAAGCTAATAATTTAGAAGGTATTTCTCTAAAATCACCATTAAGATAATACCATCACAACTGTGATTTCATTTATAAATATTGTAAAAAAAAATGTAAACTCACTTCTTGACCTCAAAAGCGTGAATACAATGAGGGGAAAAAAATCCATTTTCACACTAGAGAGCAAGTCTAGTAAGGAATGCCATCATTTTTCTGCATTCCTAATTAAGAGAGTAGCATGAAGATAATCAAGTACCCAAAGGGCAGGGGTGTTTGGGCCTACCAAATAAAAGCCTTTGCTGACAAAAGATGACCTTTTTTTAACATGTGACTATTCTGAAGATAGTAAAGGGCTTCCTAGTCACATTAATACTTCTTTGGCTTTAGTTTCATTATGGAAGATCTGCTGCTAGGCTTTGTTTCATAGGAAAAATGGCTGAGCTCAAGTTTTAGGATCAATAATAAACAAAGTCCTATTTAGTTATCAGGGAAAAAGAAAGGTGGCCTAACACCCACTGAATTAACATGCCCTGCTCAGGAGTATGACTCAATTGACTTAAAAAGACAACACTGTAAGGGCAAAAGGACAACATGACATGAGTAACCCATACTGACTTCCCCACAGCATAATGATTTGCAGTCTTCTAGTTTCCTGGAGAGAAAATTGTTCATCTAACAGGCACCAGACACTAAGTTTGTAATTCACCACACAAATTTAGGCTGCATAAATACACAGGTTACAATATCCAGTAAAATCCATCACTTTGCAAATACTGGATCACACTGAAGATTTACAGATGTGAATTATCCAAGAAGTTATTTGCTTATGAATTGCAGTATTTACTAAAAGAGAGTAGCTTAAGTGACAAAAAAAATAATCTTGCTTTGTATTTTAGGATATTCTTAATGCTGAAGCCTTTACTGTAATTACCAAGTAAATCCAGAGGGCTTGTCACAGACCACTCTTGAAGCAGATACCTATTATACTAAGAAAAGCTTTCTCTGGGCAGATCTGCAAGTGATACATGGCGGAGTTACGTAAAAAAGATAAATCAGCACTGCATATTCAAGCCACTTGCATTTGTAAGGTTATTTTTTAATACAGCTCTCGGGCAAAAAAAACCTTGTGCTGTCTTACATACCTCTAATAGAAAGATTGAGTAAGAAAATCACCTGTTAAAAGTTTTAGTCAAACATAGCAGCAGTGGCTGAGATCATCTGTTCATACGCACTGCAAGCTCCAGCTGATGCCTCTATAGCATAGTGTTTCTGCCCTCGCTCCATCTCTGCTTATATCATGGAAGTATTTTCTTTAATGTGACTACAGAAATACAGCAGGTGTACCAACCCCCTGCAGCACTGAGTTAAAAACAGTCTGTTCAAGGGAAGACTGCATATCAAGTCTTGACATTGGCCAAATCCATCAGAAGTGTCATGAGCTCTTTTTTTTAAACCAGAACAGATTGGCAAGAGTCCTCACAAAAACTCAGTGTCAAAAAACGCTAACAAAAAGCAAGCAACCAAAAACCAACAGTAAAAGTATTTTTGAAGCCACTTCTCCAAAATCATTGCTGGGCCAGAATCTACAAGCACTGGTGCCCCTACCTGGTTTAGTGGTATGGCATGCCCAAGGGGACCACTCCTTGGGGACCAGTTCCCTGAGGAACTGCTCTGAACATTAGCTCTGGAGCTAGGCATCTGACACCCTGCCAGCACAGGCACTGCAGACCTAAATTCACACTAGTAAATAAAACATACCTGGGATGTCAGGAAACAGCACAGGCTGGCTTCCTCCTCTGGGACAAGGGCTGGGAGCAGCAAGGGCTCCTGTGGGGCAGCCAGGGAGCAGGCCAGGATCATAGGTAGCAGCCAGGTCTAACCGTCAGTCCAGAGCAGTAGCACAGTGATGAGGTACATCTGAAGTCAAGCCTGGAAGTCAGCCTGCAGGTCAGGATCAGGTCCAGCAGTCACCTGGCATGCCCATAATGATGAGGCAGGACTAAGGTAAAAATAGGGAATCAGCCTGCAGGTTGCTGCCAGCACCAACAAGGCCCACCACCAACCATAACCACAGCTAAACCAAACACCACCACTCCCCCAACTCAGGCCCAGGTCCGAGCTTAAATAGAACTTCTGGCCCCTTGGGTGTGGGTACAGGCCCCATGTGTGACTGGTCAGGGCCATTAAGGCCTATTAGTGCCCTCAGGGCCCTGACAGGGATATTTTCTCTTTCCTGGAGAGTAAGTATCACAAAAGGGTTTACATCCATCTTCTTGTGCAAAATAATTTGCCTTTATGTGGACTGCTAACTGAGAACAGTACCCAAGCCGTGGAGTGATAGTTACAGTGGGGCAAAGCGTGCCAGGAGATGTCGTACATGGATGATTTCCACCTGGGCTGGAGCCCGTGACCTGGTGCTGTTTAGTGTTGTGATACAGATGTAGCCTAAGAGCCTGTGCTGGGAGTCAGGAGCTGATGACTCTGTTAGAGCTGACGTGCAGGTTCTTGACTCACTGATAGCAACTTTGAACTGAATCATCTTGGAGTAGTAACAGCAAGTTAGTCTCAAGTTTTTCTCCTCTACTGACAGCTATTTTAATTATAAGCATACTAGAACTGTTTGTCCTGCTAAACATAGTCTCAAACCTCTACTTCTGATAGTATCATTGGTGATGCTGACATACAGAGTGCCAGGGAATGTAGATATCCCCATTATGGTCTTCCTCCAGGAAGATTTTTACATTGGTGTAGTTATTTTCATAGTGGGATCATCTCCAGCAATGATACCGAGATCACATAAATTTAGATGTATTAACCTGTATACTGTACCCTACCCTGCACATCTACATCCAGGAAATGAGAGTGTGGAGTGCGATCCCTGGATCCAAAAGATACAGTGATGCCTGTTGTCTAGATGCTGCACTGAAGCTTTTACTCCAACCTCAGCTTTCCTGGAGGGGAGCAATCCACCTGGCAGATCCAGTAGACCCAGCAGCAGTAGGGAAGCTCAGTTTAGCCCAGTTCAGATACAACTTATCCAATGAGTTCAAGAAAGGGGTTAACTCATGGCTTTCTCTTATTGGGGTACTGGCATTGGGAACATTTTGAGGGCAGTTTCAGCATTCTGGTATGTCTGAGCAGAAAGAGAAAGCCAGCTTGCTGGGGAAAGAGAGGAGAAGAACCAGGGGACAACCACTGGTTTCCCTAAAACCTCATAAATTCAGGCGCACCCTACTGAGCAGTTTGTCTTCTAAACAACCACACCCTCACAGGTTGTTTTATTTTGCCAGTTTTGCTGCAGACTGAGAAGTTTCCTTCTGCCTTGTTACCAGCTGAATTCATGGCAAGACTACAGAGGCATGCAGGCTGAGGTGTACCTGGTGGTTCTAGTCCCACTGTGTCTCACAGGGTGGCAGTCACAGAGTGCCCCAGGAGGAGCCCCTTGTATCAGCACTGAGGGTGCACCGTGAGGCACAGCAACACACAGTGCAGGCAGGCGTCATAAACTCACAGACTGAGAACAGTCTTCGTACTCTCTGGAAACCATAGAACAATTGTTGCCTTGATGATGTATAACACCCCTTAAGACAAAGAAGAGTTAAAAATATTACCTGCCCTTCATAAAGGTACAGTTCAGGTGATCAAGTGCAAATGGATTAGTTCTCCTGGACACTGTAGTCAGTGTATTTGCCAAATCTTATAATTTCTTTCAGAGTAATTGTAGGCAATTATGTTCATAGCATTGATTACCTTATCAGCTGTTGTCCCCCAAAGTTCAATATGGGCTTTGAGAGAAGCAAGACTTCTGATTTGAATCATTCCTATATGGGGTGTTTTTGTTAAGCTGTCTGCTTTCTTTTAAAGGATACCAAAAATACACTTTTCACACCTACACTTTTAGAGTATATCTGTTGCATGAGGCAGTTGGTAGAGACTTTGGCTGTTGAAAGCTTTAGCCCTTGTTCCCAGCTGTGTCTAAGCTACCCATCTTTCAGGAGAATTGCTATTTTTATTTAGTTGCGTTATACTTAAACCTTGAAGCCCAGTGAACCTGGGTGTAGCTTACCTGTGGGCATGCCCAGAAAAATTATTACATTTGCCAAACTAGTTACTGTTAGATGTTAATGTTAGATGCATCTGCTGGCAGTCAAGTATGACAAACAGGTACCCACAAATGGAGTTTGTAAGGAATGTTAGCTGTGAGAGGGCTCCTATAAAATCGACTAGATACTAGCTACATTGGACACATGTCAATATTTCCATAAAATATATCCTGAATTACTACTGGCATTGAAAGTATAATTTTTTAATTCAGCAGAACAAGTGTAATTCTACATGAAGTACTCAGAAATTACCCAATTTTAGGATTACAAAGGTAATTTCCCTCAAGCTAGCCAAAGATAATGATCACTGCCTGATTCATTTTTATTTCATATTAAACTATGAAAAATGAAACAGGTTAACAATGTGAATGTTTGGTATGTATTTTCCTTTTGTTCTGTCTTAATTAAAAACAAAATTCTTGAAGAAGTCCAATTTACTTTTTACATGAACTAAAGTAATTTCCTCCTAAAGCCCTAGTCTAGTCTTTTCATATTCTAGTAAGTTTTAATTGACTCCATCATTATTTGAAAAATTCAGTCTCTAAGGCTTTTGGTCACATTATGAATACAAAACTAGTGTTTGATTCCCTGACACTACAAAGTCATTTGAACTCCCACAATCCCCCCTAAGTCCTAGCCTTCCTGTGCCACTTCTGTAAAATGCTCTGTTTATTTCTCAGGTAGATGACAGCTTTGGGCAATTTACAGGTAAAGCTGGTAGATGAAAGCAGAACTGTTACAAATTATGTTATATGTAGTGTTCTGCGGTTTCTGTCTCTGAAGAACTGCTACAAAAGTATTTTTATCCCTTTTCCTTTGCAGTACACAGTAATGCAATAACTTTTGGAATTTCAGTGGTGCCTTTCTATCAGTGTTGCTATTGAAAATTATCTTCAAGAAAAACAAGATTTTCTCTCCCTTCTCAGTTATTCAACTGTGTCTGCATTGTCTTGTTTCTGGAGACATCAAAAGTCATGTGGATATTTTTTTGTAGTCATGGCTGTTGCACTTTGACCTTGTCTTTCTGTGATTAACTTATCTTCTTAGTGCATTGAATTACTAACTATGATAAAAAGAATACTAAGTAATTGTTCCTTTGGATTAGCGTTGGAAAGTCCATAAAATTGTAGACTGAAACTAGATCATCAGTAAAACTCTGCTATTTCAGCGTACTTCCTTCCTCATCATATATCAAGCAATTTAAGTTTTATTGGTGCATCTATTGCCAAAGTTTAAGAGTTGCAGATTAGGGGAAAGTAATCCAAACTTTTTATTTGCATTTTTAAATGTATTCTGGTATTTAACCTAAAAGATAGGACTTTGACAATTAAACTTATAGAGTTGTTGATTGGATGTGCTATATTAACTAGTATGTGATTAAGATGATGTACAGTTAACTTAGAACTTCCATGGAGCAAAAATAATACACCAATTCTTCCAAATTGGGAATGAAAGAGTTGGAAGGTTGGAAGGGACCTCAAGAGGTTCTTCTCAAAGCAGTGTTAGACCACATTGTTGAGGGCTTTAACCAGTCTAGGTTGAAAATCTCCGGTAATGAGACTGCACAAACTTGCCTAGGAAGCTTAATCCAATGCTTGACTGTCCTTATGGTGAAAAGCTTTGTCCTCATACCCATTTGGAGCCTTCTTTGTTTCAGGATTTGATAGAAAACTGATTTTAGCCTTTGGATAGATGACAGCATTACACATAAACTATCACACTGTTATTTATTCATGCTAAAGGACTTAAGGTACTACCTCAATATAAGTAATCAAGCTGTGACAGATATCACCAAGTTTTATTATAAAATGTGGGTTTCCAGATCTAAAATGAATAACTTAGCAGAAACAGCAGCTTCCAAAAATCTGTAAGTAGCTATAAGCATACCCTACAGTTCTACTGAGCACATCTGCCACAACAAACCTGCCAAAAATTCAGGAAATCAATGGATCTGTCAAGAATGGAGAACTGCTTTTTGAATCTTTTATTTATAACTAAATTAAGCATTTGACTGTAGCCTCCTCCATACCGGGATCTTCTTCTGTCACTAGAATAAGACGTGTGGCAGACCTTTAATGCCTCTGTCTGATAAGAAGACTGTATTATGGCTTAGTGATGTCTAACAGAGCAGCCCAGTGAAAAATGCTTGAGCTGAAGGAAGGCTGTTTTTTGAGAGCTTTCACAGAACAAAATGAGGAATTTTCATCTAAGTACAGTCTGTAGACTTGTTATGCTATTCAATCAAACATTTCTTTCCCACTTAACGATATGGATAGATACTGTCAAATACAGAATATTTTACAGAACTACTGAACATGACTTCCCTAAATCATTATGCAGCCAGGCTGAAACACAAAACCAGAAACTTGAACACTTAGAAGCTTTCCCATATTCTGAGATACTGCATTTTGGGATATGTACAACTAGAGGACAAACTGTTATGTTTGATCTGAGTACAAATGTTACTTGCAGCAAAGATCAGCATTGCTAATCCCTACTTATTTTTGTAAATTCATTTAGCCTGAGAGAAACTGTGGGAACATCTGTGAAAACATGTTTCTTTTTATTCTATCAAAGTAAGGATAAAAGGTTATGGTACAGAATTTACATTTAAACCATCCTTCAATTATCAATAAAAAAAAGGCAAAATCTGGCCGTGTTCTAGTAATTGCAAATGTTTTAGTGGGAAATAAAAAAAGCACAAGAGCTCTAGGTGAAGGTGAAGTGAGGACATAGTTAAATAGTAAGTTTAAATTAATAACATACAAATAAAATGAAAGGACAGTCATCCAGATATTACCTAAGTTTCTAATGTGTCTAGGAAGTCTGGAAAAAGGCCATGGACAGGATATATGTCCATGGTCCCTGATGGATGCTTTGTTCCCTGTAAAAATTGTGTAAACACATTATTGACACCTTTGCAAAATATTTTTATGGATTGTCTTTTTGAGGATTGCATCCAAAGCAGAAAACCTCTGGCTGGTGAAGCAGCACTATTTAGGTCCAGAAAACTTTATAAAAACAAGTATTTACAATTCATGGCTTGTGTAAGAGTTGGTCAAAATCATATAAGGCTAAAATAAGATTAATTGGTTTAACCTCAAGACAGGGGTTAGATAGAATCCCATAGCATGTCCAAATCCTTTTTATTTGCAGCCTAGAAGACCTCACAAGAACCAGCACTAATAAAAACCTATGGGCTGGAATTTGCATAGGGAGAGCCAAAAAAAATAGTGATATATATACTTTGAGGTATTGAATGTTTTGGGTTATTGCAACAAGATGTGGAGAACTTGAGGAAGAACAACAGGAAAAACAAACAAGTCATGCCTAAAGCCACACAGTGTCAAAAGTTGTTTCTGTCATCTAAAATACTGGAACATTTTCTTGCCATTTTTGTCCTAGCCCAAAGAGACAACTGAGAATTCAAGTCTATGAGTAAAATATTACACATAATAATTTTACATTCACCTTACCAATCTAATAGGCAGTTAGACTTCCAAATAGTGTAAAAAATGAATCTGTTTCAGTTTCATGTGAAATGTTTTACCATTCTCATGTGAAACTTGCATACTGAAAAAATACTTTCTTTTTTAGCAGCTTGGTTAGATAGGATAAATGAACTTTTCCCTAGTTCTAGTTTTTCTTGTGCGATCCTTTTTACACGCATCTCAATCTTTGCAGTTCTTTAGGGCTTCTACACATTTAAGTCCTTTAAGTCACTACTAAAAGGAAATGTGTCTAAGCCATATCTCTACATAAACTTAGTGTCTGAAAGCTGTTATAAATTGTTTTTCTTATCTGGTTTTTTATTTGTATACTTTTAGTTAAGAAAGAAAACTACAGTGATTCTTAAAGTATACTACAAATAAGAATTGGCCTATTTAGTCATTGTAGGGCAGTTTTCACCATCCCTAGATATGTGAACAGTTCAGTAAGCATCCTTTAGAGGGAGGAGACCCCTTATGTAAAACAAATCCAAGATAGATCAGCTGTTGGATAAGGATTAACATTTGTCATCCCCCTCTGAATTGTGTAAGTGCCTAATTTCTCCTGTCCAAATGAAGCTAGACCAATTAAGGAAATAAACCTTTTACTCAGCTTTTCAGTTTAACATATTAATAATTTCTTAATCCCATGACAGAGGATTTCAAATTCATCTGCACAGTTCTATTTAGTTTCTCAAATATAAATTTTGTATTCGTAATATACACAGGATTCTTCAGAAAAGGTCCCCAAAATATTGCCACAAACCCCTCTAGCATTCTCATCCTCTTTGTGACTGAAGGGCTGTCGAGTTCTTAGTTTTCAGAGCTGCATAATTAGAGTCCTTGTTAGTTCACGTAAGAGCTGTGAATTGTCATTTCCCATGGAAAGTCAAATAGTGGACCAAACCTCCAAAATTCATCTATGTGTCAGTCTACACAGGAAAGCAGAACATCACAACATAGCCAGGCTAGTGCGGAGCAGTCTCATTCAGTCAGTGCTAGACAGCTGTGCACATCTCTGTGGAATTACATCCAATTACATCCAAGGAAATTAGTTTGGCTTAGGAATGACATGCCAGGGCCAAGGCTGAATATTACATTAGAACGACTATGCCATATCCTTAGTGACAATGTTTTTAGAGTTAGCTTACATGTCTTCATATAGTTCTGTCTTGCAGTACTTAAACATACCCTCTAATAAACAACTTCACAAATAATATCTTTGGTTTGTGTAACTATTTTTCAGGTGCTAACATGTTACATCTTTGGATATCCTACATTTTAGCAGTACCATCTGCAAAGTGCTGAAGGCAAAGGAGATTGTGAATGTAAATATTAACACTTGTGATGATTCAGGTGTTAGATTTCCTAAAGGTTTCATGCAAGTGGTAGCCTGTGTCAAGCATGGATGACTGGATTGGCTGAAAATATCTCTGTATTATAAAATGTAGACATCTGTGGGGGTTTGCATAAGTATATAGAGGACATGCTATGGTAAGGTTTTCATGAGGAGAAAAAACCTGCAAGTTTTCTTGATATTCCTGTGATTTTTAGTTATTCCTTTGAAAACAGTACCTTTACTACTATATAGTACTAATAGTACCTTTGAAAAATAGAACACTGAATTCTCCCTGTCACTTTGAAAACAGAAAAAAGATTTTAAAGAAATCACTCCAGGAAAGCGTGACAATGTCATTTTAGACCCTGTCTTCATGTATTGCACAACAACTGCATATTGGTGGTCTTTTAAAGAGTCCATTATCTATTTTGTAGTGATTTGCACTGCATTAAAAAACAAACAAACAAACAAAATAAAAGTATAAACAGATATTAAAAAGCTAATTTCATTGAGATCTAGGTACAAATCCCATAGAAATAAATAAAACCTCAATACCTGCTATAGGTGTTATATTATTGTCTTCATATATTGTCTTGAACCAAACTTGATACAGAAATATCTCACCTTTAATTTATTCTCAGTATCATGAAGCTCTTGGCAACATGGACTGTACACTCAGGAAACAAGAAAATAAGTACAGCTGTCAGTATGAAAATGCTACAAAAGAAACCAATTTCTTCTACCTCATTGTAGTCTATATTTAAAAAGTTAAACTACCTATTGGTTTTTATTTCTGCCGTGTCCTTTTTCCTCCTTCAGAGTATGTCAATGCAGGATTCTACTAAATGGACTTTTTTAGTAAAGTAGACGTGTATTTATATGCGAAAGAAAAAATTTATAACATGAAACTTTCCTATAAAAGTAAGAATACATTGAAAGGGTTCCTACAGTATATATTGCCAGGATTTTATTCTTAAGAATTAGGTATGAAATGAGATTTACAAGTCCCCTACTGTACTGTACTTAGTGAAAAACTATTTACGTAACAGAATCCAGGAGCACAGATCACACTGATTCAAGAATAATTTTGGGGGGATATTAGATTAAAACTGATATCTAGCGCCTTGTCTCTGGAAGCAGAGGATACAGGATCTGGATCTGAAAGGGGGCAAAGCTTTTCTTGTTTTGTAAAATCTTTGATGTTGAATCAAGCTAATTCAATGCTTCCAATGGCATGGATTTTACAGCCTTAGACTACTGAATCATCGCAGAGACCTCTTGGATCTCACTACAAGAAGTGATGGTGCAACACAAGCAGGTCACTATAGTGTCTCTTTGTGTATCTTGCTTATTTGGTTCTTATTTAGTGTGCCTTGAACATGGCATACAAGCATGACTGCTTGTTGCAGCATCAAGATGAACATGCAGAGCAGATATGTGTATGTGCTTCCAAGGCCCACTCTTCTGTCCTTTTTAAAGGATATACAAGTTCTATGAAATTAATTCAGAATGCTTTAAAGTATTTAAGGTATCTTCAGATTACTACTTCCTCACTTAAATTATATCCATAACAACAAAACTGGATTTTCTCTTCTTTAGCCGATGTTCCTAATTGATTAGTTATAGTTGTCAGCTGGGATATTTTGGCCAGAAATTCTTCATAATACACCCAAAATAATTGTGTACTGGTAGACCTGGTTTAAATGATTGTTCCTAGTTTTGAACATGCCCACTTCACCTTCTGGTCATGTAGAAAATTTGGTAAAAAAGCACAAATAGATTAATTTGAATTGCTTAACTTAATTATGACTAAATTATTTGACTAATGAAAAGAAATCATTCTAATGTCATTTTCAGAATAATGGTAAAAAGTTAAATGGTAAATATGCTAAATAAATATCTCTGATTCCTAGGAAGAACTTTTTTTTTTTTTTTTGTCCTTTGCCTAAAATTGTTTATCTATCAGGATATGATCATGTTCTGCCTGAGACAGAAGTGGACAATAATATATCTTGGTAACAATGGTGGATAAGCATAGAATCATAGAATGGTGTGGGTTAGAAAGGACATTAAAGATCATCTAGTTCCACCCTCCCCCTGCTATAGTCAGGTACACCTTCCACTAAATTATGTTGCTCAAAGCTCCATCCAACCTGTCTTTGAAGACTTCCAGGGATTGAGCATCCACAGCTTCTCTAGTCAACCTGTTCCATTGTCTTGCCACCTTCACAGCAAAGAATTTCTTCCTTATATGTATTCTAAATCTACCCTCTTTCAGTTTAAAGCTTTTCCCCCTTGTCCTGTCACTACATGCCCTTGTAAAAAGTCCCTCTCCAGCTTTCTTGTAGGCCTCCTTTAGATACCAGAAGGCTGCTATAAGGTCTCAGAGCCTTCTCTTCTCCAGGCTGAACAATGCCAACTCTCTCATCCTGTCTTCATAGGAGAGGGGCTCCACCCTCTGATCATCATTGTAGCCCTCCTCTGGACTTGCTTCAACAGGTCCATGTCCTTCTTATGTTGGGGGCCCCAGAGCTGAATGCAGTACTCTAGGTGGGGGTCTCATGAGAGTGAAGCAGAGGGGAAGAATCACCTCCTTTGATCTGCTGGCCATGCTTCTTTTGATGCAGCCCAGGATACCGTTGGCTTTCTGGGCTTCAAGCACACATTGTCAGGCCATGTGTGCCCTTTCATCTGCCAACACCCCCAAGTCCTTCTCCTCAGGGCTGCTCTCAATCCATTCTCTGCCCAGCCTTATTTGTGTTTGGGATTGCCCCAATCCCCATTCAGGACCTTGCACTTTGCCTTGTTGAACCTCATGAGGTTCACATGTGCCCACCCCTCAAGCCTGTCAAGGTCCTTCTGGATGACATCCCCTCCCTCCAGCATGTGCTAGTGATATGAAGCATAGAGGAAGGATTATTTTTTTTTTTATTAGGAAGTGAATTAATTAGGGAAAAGATGTTTCAGTGATGGTTTAACTTGATCATACACAAGTTAACACTTGAAAGGTGTAAAATTGCATAGTGCTGAGCCATAGAAAAAAATAAATGATGGTGTTAATCTGAGCCTGTTTTCAGATTTTCAATTAAATATGAACCCCCTCAAAAGATGTAAGCTTGGGTTGATTCTAGCATATGTGTTCTACATTTCTTAACAATTCGAAAAAATCATCTGCTTGCAGCACCTTAAAGGGTCTGACACTGGTTCCTGTTTCCACAGTTAGCTTGATTGCACCTCTGGCAACCTGATACAGTCAGGTGCAAACAGATCTTCCATGGCAGTGGGATGCAGTTCAATACTGCTTGAACACATCAGTGTAAGTATCTGCCCAACTGAATTAGCTGTGATGAGAAAAATCAGTATTTCATTGAAGTCATATTTTGTTCATTAGTATATCAAGACTTTCTCTTTGAAAAAATAAATTTATTATTATCACAAGTGAACGAGGTATAGAAAAGACCTTTACAAGAATTTGATTCATATAATTCCACTGCCTGGAATGCAAATGCTGTGGGTCAGATACACAGCCACAGATAAATACTCTTTGTTTTAAGTGTACTTTTCTGTGTTTAGCTTCTGAGTTTTCACTTACGACAAAACCCATCTGGTGCATAACATGAGGATGATCCCAGCAACCTGTAAATGAGCTGCTGTCATTTCTTTCTGTTTACTTTTGGTTTATAATAACTGAGAAATAAAACAATTCTAAGTGCATATGAAAGGGACATTTTGATTTATTTAACATAATTGTTTTCTTTTTTTGATGTATTTTAACTATAAGTAACTAAGATATTTGATGTTGATGGGACTGTTTATATGCAGCTCTACCTTGGGGTATAAACCTTGACAGGCTCTGTCCCTTAATGTCTTAGATATTAACACTCAAAAATAATGGAAATAATAAGCTAGAAAGAAATAGCTCTCTTTTAGAAATTTCTAATTGTCACCAGCCTCTTCAGCCATATTTGTTGTTCCCTCTGCTGGATATAACAACACATCGAGTTTAGGTGGTCATCACTCAGCCACACACTATCAGTCTCCAAATCCTCAAATGCTGTCAAATGCTGATCCTTCTCTAAACTTCTGGAACTAGACTAACATAGTTATTACTGATTACTTTCATAGCATATAGCTGAGGAACACTTAGTGAAAGATCAGTATTGACTGTTTAAATACTCTATAAATACAGGAAAAAATATTGGCAATTTCTGAAGGCAGTGCCTATAGGCATAGGAGTAGAGATGTGAGATCAACATTGACAAATGAGTGGTGATGTAGGCATCAATGCAAAGGAGATTTTTAAAGAAGAATTTAAAAGGGAACAAGAATGTAGCTTTGTGTGCATTTACAGAGACCCCAGGCTGGCCTTACTGGGCTGAATGAAGGTAAGAATTGATCTTCTAAGGTCAAAGGAGACAAGATAAGAGGAAGGGTATAGGCAGTCATGGTCTTAACTTGTATTTTTATATAAAGAGCTACCTTTCATAAGAAAAGGAAGAGTAAGCAGGCAGAAGGATACAGAGATGTGAAAAGAACAGAGAAACAGACTAAGGACATTATTTTTGAATTAGCATTTTGCTTCTTTCCCTTTGAGCAACACAAGACTGTTTATCATAAACAAAAACCAGGCCATTAGGATGATTAAAAATGGCATTCTTCACCCCAGTGTATCCTCTTGGGTGTATGTCCCTGAACTCCTCAGGGTCATTTGCTAAGTTCCTGCTATCTCTGGAAATACTCTGCCTGATATTCCTTCTCAAAAAAAAGGGTCTTTCTAGGACAATGTTAGCTTAATCACACTTCTTCTAGACCTCCTCTTAAGTAAACCATCTGATCACAGTTTAACCCTGCAAAGTTGTACGAATGTAAAAGGAATTCAATAGAGTTTTAAAATATTTTAAATATAACTTCTTACTTTAGGCAGCATATACAAGAATTTGTCTGTCTGTCTTGGTAGATATAAAAATATAGGAAAGATAAAAATCACTTTCATACCTCAGCTTTATAAACCATACTGAACATACTTTAGTAAGACTATCCTGAAAACAGTATTTCATACAGTTTGAGACTTCTTATGTAGCAACTTCCACTTCTACTTACAAGCTTACATCCCAGTGGCTTTAAAAACAGGATCTTTGTAGCAGTATTCTTAGTTTCCCAATCCCCTTTGAGATATGCAATATACTTTGTATGTAAACCATTTTATTTTGTATATAAACTATTTTATTTTGTCATCAAATATTACAGAAGCATCTCCTCAGATTAGTCAATAATTTAAATTTTTCCATAAATAAGTTAGTTAGCCTTTGTGTCTTCCAAACAAGGCTTCATGTTGTTGGGAGAAGTCAAAGTTTTTGGAGTTTTATTTTGTTTTGTGAGGAAGACTTCTTAAGAAAATAGGTTGTCATATGGGGGACCTTCTGCAAACCATTTTATAAACCATATTTTTTCAGAATGAATGTTAAGACCATTACGTCTCTCAGCTATAGTAAAAGTCAAATCATCCACTCACTAGAAGTATCAAAATTCTCAACAGCCAGCATCTAACTGGGTAATTTCCCAGCCGGCCAGCAGCAAGATCTTACAGGTTAAAGCAATATTTTTCCTTTCCTCTAAAGATGTTGTCTTGATTTCAGCTGGGATAGAATTAGTTTTCATCTTAATAGCTGGTGCAGCGCTCTGTTTCAGATTTGGTGGGAGAACAGTGCCGATGGCACACTGATGGCTTTGGTTTCTGCTGGGTGATGTTTACACTGAGTCAAGGACTTTTCAGTTTCTCGGGCCCTGCCAGCGAGAAGGCTGGAGGGGCACGGGGAACTGGGAGGGGCACAGCCAGGGCAGCTGACCTGAACTGGCCAAAGGGATATTCCATACCATATGACTTTATGCTGAGTATATAAGCTGGGGGAAGAAGAAGGAAAGGGGGGACACCTGGCATTACAGCATTTTTCCTCCTGAGTAACTGTTAAGTGTGCTGGAGCCCTGCTTCCCTGGAGGTGGCTGCCTGCCGATGGGAAGTGGTGAATGAATTCCTTGTTTTCCTTTGCTTGTGTGCACGGCTTTTGCTTTACCTATTGAACTGTCTCTATCTCAACCTACGAGTTTTCTCCCTTTTACTCTTCTGACCCTCTCCCCCATCCCACTGAGGTGAGGGGAGTGAGTGAGTAGCTGCGTGGTGCTTTGTCACCAGCCGGGGTTAAACCATGACAGAAGTACTGTCTGTGACTTGACGCAATCCATTGAATTTACTCAAACAGTAGGCAGCTGTTTGAAATGCCAAGACTCGGAAGAAGAAACCAGTTTCCATTTCATTGGTGCTTCTGAAAAGCCACCTTCCCACAGTCAATGAAGAAGAAAGAAGAGCTACTTTTCCATACCTAGCTCAATGGATTGAGGTGTCTCCTGTAACTTCCAGCTCTACTTTGGAAAGGACTCAGAGAAAATTCACCATCACTCCATTATTTTTACTGCGGAATAGGTGTGGCTAATGGCATAAACACAGTCATGTTGGGCATTGCTATTAAAAAGGCTTTATAATATAGATCAGCTCATCTGAAAAGTGGTTTGTACTGACATATACTACCCCTTGATGACAGGAACCAGCACTGATGATTGCTTTAAGTAATAAATCTCACATTTAGCCAAATCAGTTCTGTTTTCTATATCAGAACTGGCTAGTTTTGTTCACAAGAGAATTTGCGTTACTTTTCTTGATGCTGCAAAGTCCACCCTTTAATCTAATCAACAGGTGTCTGGATGTCCCCCAGGGTGGGTTTACATCCTTCTAAATACTTGTCTCCTGGCATCAATGGAGTTGCAGATTGTAAATAGCTTGAATATACTTTCCATTCAGTGTCTATTTAGTTCTTTCATTTTTTGAAAGGGAAGTGTTTCTGGCACAACTTATATGGACCTACTGCAACAATATGACAAGTACATGATCAAAGGCATTCTATTATCAGATGTCACCACATAGATATTGCAAGACATAGCCATCAGATTGATCCACATAATTATAATTATAATTATTTAAGACATTTCAAAAGGACAAACTTTAACAATTTGGTATTAAAACCTGCTGCAAAGAAAGGTAACTAAATGCTAGAAATTCAATTTGTTAATTTTGTGTTTCCATATTTTCTTGGTGATCTTTTATTCTGTACTGTGTTCTACTATTTCTACTTTGTCAGAAATAAATATGGAATAAGAATGGTAGTCAAAGACACACAACATGAGTTTGAATATAGTGAACTCTTTTAAATATGTTACATATTATAACGCCTGTTTTTTAAGCAATTACTATGCTGAGACTGCATTAACGAGATTAATTTGACAGATTAATTAAAAAAATATTTCTTTGTTATGTAATCCTCATTTCATCAGAGCTTGAATGCTGACACAAACTTAACCCTACAAAGTACTATGAAGACTGTATATGAAGAAAAAATTACTAGTAAATATTAAATTTTGGTAAGGATAGTAATTTAGTTGAAATCCATGTGCAGATTTTAGTTATCATGTCTTTTCTTTTATATTGTTATGAAATTAAAAACCTTCTTGCACTTTTCTCCACACACCCTTAAAGCAAAAAAGGGAAACTCCCAGAAGAGAGTAGTTTAAATCTGAGCTTCATTTAGCAATGTTAGCTGCCACAGTGGCCGACTTTAAATACTTTTTCCCTGATACTTAAATTTTCCCTAATGTTGCTTTTCAGCTGAAAACAATAGCTAGATTGCTTTAAAATTGCTTAATCAGCAGTTAGTCAATGTTTGTTTCATATAGGTTGTCATTTCAACTTTTGGTTAAATTGAACAGGAGGAAAGTGTGATTTTATAGAATTCAGGATAAAAATAGCCCAATTTAACCAAATTCTAAGGCTTTGAGACTGGTTGGATACTAAATCTTGGTATAACTAGCCATGCTTCATTGTTTCAAGTTGTTCTAAACAAATCATAGCTTTAGTGTCTGTATTAACAGGAAGATAGCAGTTATATGTACTTAAGGTATACAGAAGACAAAGAAGTTAAAAGCAGGGGAATGCACACCCATTGCTACATGGGCATGGGGTGATGGTGGCAAAATAAATGGACAAAGCTAATGTACACAATGTCTTCTTTGCCTCAGTCTTCACTGGTTAGACCTGTCTTCAGCAATCCCAGGTCCCTGAGACACATAGGAAAATCTGAAGCAAGGAAGACATACCCTTTGTAGAGGGTGTTCATATTAAAGGATGTATAGCAAACTGGACATACTCTGATCTGTGGCACCTGATGGGATGTACCCATAAGTGCTGAGGGAGCTGGCTGATTTCTCTGTGATGTTGCTTTTGATCATTTTATATCACTTCTATCTTTAGGAAAGGCAAGAAGGAGGATTCAGGGAACCACAGATTGGGGAGCCTCACCTCAGTATCTACCAGAGAAGGTAATGGAGATAAAGCCTTCTGGAAACCATTTCCAAACCAGAAGGACAGAAAGGTAATGGGGACTAGTCATCACACAATTATGAAGGGGAAATCATGCCTGACCAACCTGGCAGACTTCTGTGATGACATGACTGGCTTGGTGGATGAGGGGAGGGCAGTGGATGTAGTTTATCTCAACCTTAGCAAGTCTTTTGACACTGTGTCCATTAACATTGGTGTAGAAAAACTAGTAGAATACAGGCTAGGCAAATGGTCAGTAAGGTGGGCTGGAAACTAATTGTACTGCTGGGATCATACGACTGTTATCAGCAGTGCAAAGTCCACTTGGAAGACAGTGACTAATGGTGTCCCCCAGGAATCAATACTGGAACAAATTGTGTTTAACAACTTCATTTATGACCTGGTTGATGGAGTAGAGTGTATCAGATTTGCAGGTGCACAAAACTGGGAGGAGTGGCTACTACAGCAGTGAGTCATGCTGCTATCCAGAGGCACTTGGGCAGGCTGGTGAAATGGGCCAATAGGAACCCCATGCAGTTCAACAAGGGCGAGTGCAAAGTTCTGCACCTTGGGAGGAGTAACCCCAGACATCAGTACAAACCAGGATCTAGGGAGCAGCTAGAAGGCAGCTCTCCAGAGAAAGAATTTGGTGTCCTTGTGGATAACAAACAAACCATGAAGTGGCAATGTGTCCTTGCAGAAAAGAATGCCAAAAGCCTCCTGGGCTGCATTAGGATGAGTGTTGCCGGCAGGTCAAGAAAGGTCATCCTTCCCCTCTATTCAGCACCAGTAAGGCCACATCTGGAGAGCTTCGTCCAGTGCTGGGTTCCCCAGTACAAGAAAGATAGGGACTTATTGGAGTGAGATTAATATAGGGCCATGAAGATGGCTAAAGGATTGGAGCACCTGACATATGAGAGGCTGGGATTGTTGGGAGTGTTCAGCCTGGGGAAGAGAAGGCTCAGGGGGATTTTACCCATGTGTACAAATATGAGAGGAGGTGTCCTGGTTTCAGCTGGGATAGAGTTAATTTTCTTCTTAATAGTTAGTACAGTGCTGTGTTTTGGCTATGATGTGAGAACAATGTGGATAGGACACTGATGTTTTTAGTTGTTGCTGGGTGATGTTTATACTAAATCAAGGGCATTTCAGTTCCTTGGACCCTGCCAGCCAGACGAAACTGGGAGGGGGCACAGCCAGGGCAGGTGACCCAAGCTAGCCAAAGGGATATTCCATACGATATGATGTCATGCTGAGTATATATACTGGGAGAAGAAGAAGGAAGGGGGGAACACCTGGCATTATGGCATTTCTTTCTGAGTAACTGTTATGTGTGCTGCAGCCCTGCTTCCCTGGGGATGGCTGAACCCCTGCCTGCCCATGGGAAGTGGTGAATGAATTCTTTCCTTTGCTTTGCTTGCGTGCATGACTTCTGCTTTACCTATTAAATTGTTCTTATCTCAACCCTTGAGTTTTACATTCCTTTCCAATCCTCCTTCCCATCCCTCTGGGTGGGGGGAGTGAGCAAGTGGCTGCGTGGTGCTTGGTTGCCGGCTAAGGTTAAACCAGGACAGAAGGTAATGAAGAAGAGGGGTCTTCTCTCTAAGACTTCTTTAAGTGGGGCCCACTGATGGGACAAGAGACAATGGGCACAAATTAAAAGGCACAAAATTCCATCTGAAGACATGAAAACACTTTTTTTACTGCGTATGTGGTCAAATGCTAAACCAGGTGTCACACAGAAGTTATGGAGTTTCCATCCTTGGAGCTACTCAAAACTGGACTGGACACAGTTCTGGGCAACCTGCTCTAGCTGACCCTGCTTGAGCAGGGGGATGGGACAAGATGATCTCCAGAGGTCCTTTCCAACCTCAACCATTCTGTGATTCTCTGACTCTATATGTGAAAGCCATCTTAAACTCTGAGTTATTTTCAACAGTGTTTAAAATTCTTTTTAAAATGTCTTTGGCATTATGACTGGTGTGGGAGGAAGTTTAAAACAGGAAATATGTTCTGGCTGCAGCCTTCGTTTGCTTGTTTATAATAGCTAGTATTTTGTTTATTTTCTCCCTTTCTCTATAATTTCCAGCTTGGGAGACAAAAAAAAATTGCAATTCAGTGTATTTAGATTGCAAAGGTTTACTAAGATTTCTTTGACTCTGGTGGAACAAACGGTTAAAATACATCTTTTAGGACTATATGAATGGGGTTTAGATGCTAAAGATATAGGCATATGTTGCTTATGATTTCTTGTTTTGCAGAAAGGTTTTGATCAATCTGTGCTAGAAATATTTTGGATATGCACAATGCTGATTCAAGCCATGTAACAGCATGTTCTCTGTATGTGTGGTGAATTCCAGTATAGAAAGTTGAAAAATTAAGTCTATTTGTGTATATATCTATCTGTGTGCAGGTATGTGCTTCGTAACAAAAAATGAGAAACTGAATATCATGTGTATTTTTATGCCTATAGATATTTATAAATATTCATTGGTTACATTTTGCAGCACAATAGGAAGTTGCATCTAGGCCAGTGATAAGGACACGCTCATCTTTTCATTTAAAAGCAGCAGTGAGTTGAAATATGGCTCTTTTCAGATGATAAAAAATTAAAATAAGATACAGGTGAAAATACAATGATAGTACTTGAAAGGTTAGTTCATGGTTTGAGCAATCTACAATTACCTGCATGATATCAACCAGTTGATAGCTCATTACTGCTGGAATTGTGTAAGGTAACTACAAATTTTTGCTGTTTGGTGCACATGAAGAAAAAGATCATTAAAAAACCCTTGTAATCAATGAAAACAAACCTACAGTAATATCACTGTCAAATAATCAAAACAGGCTTCTGCTTGAGAACAAAAAGGTCCTATTCCTAATATGCATGAAAATGGCAAGCTCTTCAAAGGAACAATAGCATACGTGCTCTACGAAAAAAACTTTGCTCTACTAATACCATTCTAAGTTTCATTCTTGGTAGAATACTGTGGAACAGGCTGTTACCACAGAAAAGATGCAAAACCATTCAGAAGTGGGAGATGTTTTTTAGTGCTTTAATTAAGTTTATGTAGCTAAAAAGTTACAATATGAATAATTGGTTTATGAGACGCTTAACTTGATGGGTAAACAGTAGCTGAAGTCCCAACTGCTTCCAAAGTTGATTGACCTTTGGGTAGAGATTTTCCAATGGGTCTATCCTTCTATTATCATCTATTTTCATAAATTTCTGTAAGAATATGCAAATTATAAAGATACTCAAGCATATAGCTTTCAGCCAGTAACTCCTTTATAGTTCATAATCTAACTTGAAAGTCATATATAGTTACATTTTCCTTAGATATCCCCCTTTTGATGTAGTAATTTTTATTTCACTAAGCCATACCATTTTACAGTAAAACTGATTTTTCAGAAAGTTATGCAATGCTGATATGAAGACACCTTTTGGATAAGTTTTACTGAAACTGCTGAAAATACATTTTGTTTCTCATTTGGATTTCTGATGAGCTTTCAAACACTTGCTTTTGTTATGTCATCTTCATTAAAATAAAAGCCACTTGACTAGGTTTTTTTCCTTTCTCTAAAGATATTTGTGCACAGTAACCTCTTAATCATCTTTTAAAAAACTGGACAGAATGAGCTTTTTATTATCCTTCCTATTATGCTTTTTAAAGTACTTGGATTGGTTTTGTCTGCATCTTCCCTGAAGAGATGTTCTAACAACTTAAAAAATACAGACTAAAGCCATAAAGAGTATCTCAGCACCTCAATAAGGATATATACAGGTATAAAATACACTTTATTTGCAGTGTTAATTTATGTATTTATGCTATGGTGGAGTGCATGATAAAGACATATTTTCCATGGAAGTGTACTGACAGATGTTCAGGATTTATAAAGCAGAATATAATTGTTATAAACCCAAATCTACTCTGGAACATCTGGTTTCATTGCTGATATCACATGAACTCCGGGTTTGTCTACTACCAAACTACGTTAAGGAATTCACAACTTTTTGTTTAATTTTCCTTCAAGACAATTTAATCTGAAAATTCACTTACTTTTGTAAAATTAACCTTTTTGAAGAACTAAGTATATGCATTACTTGTTGATATGCTACTGTTTTACTGTATCAAAAACAGTCAATTTGTGATGACTTTTTTTCTTACAGCACAAGTCCTGGTTCAAGAATTAGTCTTTAACTATCACAAGGAGTTTATAACAGTGTGAAGGATGTGATGGTAACTCTCGGAGATGAGCAACAAGAATCAGTCAAAACCTGTCTGTCACACAGAACGACTTGGCAGAATAGTCACTTCGGTGACATGGGCTCCACCTGTTTTCTGAAATTCAATCATAATAAACCCAGAAGTCCAGCGTAAGTAACTTAAATTCTGTACAGTATAAAAAAATGGCATTTGGGGAAAAAAGTGAGGACCAGAAAAGATAACTATTGGGACTGAAACAGGAGTTGTAACAGCAGGGTCGTTACAAAAGCTAAAGAGCATGGGGAATGCTGTAGAACTCAGAAGCTTTGATGTCTGGATGGAATTAGCTGGGGAAGGGTGACTCTCAAAAGAAAGAGATTTTCTTGACCACCAAAGGACGCGAAACCACCACTGAAAAAAAATATGTTGAAAATGAGGTTTGCAAGTTTGCAGTAAGTTGCATTTCCAAGAGTGTACAGATAAAATTGAGACTAGCTGCTGGGAAGGTTACTTGGAACACTTGGAACAGCTCTGATTAATCTTAAGCTTGTAGTTGGAAAAGTAACTGATATTTTGGCTCTTTTTTTTTTTTTTTTTTTTTTTTTTTTTAAATCAAATAGTTATTTGGATCAGGTTTTCCAGGAAACAGAAAAGACTACTGTAACATGTAGCTTTTGCTAAGTCTAAACCAGGTACAGAGAGCTGGCAAGAACTCACATTCACACAGCAACTCATCCGCACACATTGCTCCTCAGAACCTATGAAATGCTGGCAAAGCTGTTTACCCATCCCATAGAACTATGGCTGAGTGTTCCACCTAACAGGAAATTTCTTTCTCACCCATCATGAAGCTGCTGGCTCATCTCCAGTGCTTTCTGCTTTTTTATTCCATCTGGTGGAGAAAGTAGGGGAAACTCCAGAAAAATGTTGATTTTTTCTTTCAAGTTGACCTCTATACTTGGATAATTTCATGTAGTATTTATTTTAATGTATGTTGTCATTAATGGAGACAATCCAAAGGATTGCATAATGATGCCTAATCTAGCCTTTTCTTTCCAGAGAAACACCACGTAAGGAAGACTCACAGACAATAAATGGAGGAACTTTCTTGACAGCCAATTCTTCTCCTTACAGTTCTTTGTTCCATTGCTCCAGAGACTATTTGCTTGGCAGTTCATTGGTTTAGAGACAATTGTGATTGTAGTTCAGCTGTGGGAACTAAGAGACTGACTCTGCAGCACTTTGACTCCAATGTTGGTCTGTGGCTTTCTGTCTCCTAAGTTGTACCTGGAGGTTTTCTAGTTTCCTTTTAGTGCAAACAGAGCACCAAAACTTGTTTAAGCCTTCGGTAATTCCTCCCTTCCCTCTTTGATGTTTGTTTAGGTGAACTTCTGTTAGTGACTTGGATGAATGGCTGCACACATCTTTGAGGCAAATTTAGAGTACAAGATCATCTTGACAAATCAAAGAAATGGTCTAATAAAAACATGCTGCACTTGTATAGTAGGATAATTGCAAAGATCTGTCTTTACAGAGAAATATTTGGCTGTACAAATACAGCTTGAGGAACGATGCACAAATAAATCAGAGCAGAATATACATTTATAGTAAAACATGCTGAAAATGAGGTAAATCTCTCATATTTTTATACAAAAGACAAACCCCATACATTAATAAACAAATCAAAGTATTTTCAGTTTCTCACTAATTGAACCAATTTTGTGCAATAATATTGCAGGTATTTCCCCTGGCCCATGAAAGCAGAGAAATACTCTGCAAACACTTAAAGACTGAAAGAGAAACAGTTTGAGTACAGAATATCCTACTGTCTGAAAGGATTTAAATACAAAATAAATTGTAATATCTAATTACAAATTTGTGATAGTCGGTATTTTCTCTCCGAGCTTTGATTTGACTACTTAAAGGTTGTTTTTAGATAAGCATAGGATAAATGGGACATCAGTCTAAAAAGGACTTATTGAGGTCACCAGGCTCCCCCTAAACATTCTAGTAAATAGTAATGCTAAAGAAGCAGGCAATTTTATAATAATTTTAACTTCAACCTTTTTGGCTGTTGTAATCCCAGTTGCCTTTTAGGTGCAGTTAATGAAATTAACTTGATAGGCAGATAACAGGAAACTGAAGATGAGAGATACAAATGCTTCTGACCTACTGTTCCCTTAGCACCTGGAGCTATGTATATAGTCTTTTTTATGTGAATTTTGGCTTTGTGGCATGTGCAGTCACAGTCACAGATGGGAAGAGGGCTAGGGAAACAGAAACAACTGCCTGTTTCCTACATAAGAAGTGACATGGTACGCCTTGGCTGAATGGCTTCTCATCTTTGCTAGAAGTATTCTTGGCTGTAATTTTCTCAAATGCATTGGAGGGAGCTGTTCAGCTTTGCAGGAAAATATTCATTGTACCAGAGAAAAATTAAGTAAAAAAATATTAATTGGAGCAGACTTTGGAGTCCAGTTCTTCCCCTTCCCAGGTGAATGCCCTCAGGATCTCACTCTTTCTTACATTCTCTTGTCTCATTGAATATTTAATTTTACTATGTAAATTGGAGGATCTTGAATAGGTGATAACGAGAAACCTAATTCCTGAACATATAATAACATTATTTTCACCCAAGATGGTAGACACAATCCAAGCAAATGAGTTCTCTTAGAAATGGGTGTTCTGAAAGTGCAGAAGATGAAAATGTATATTTTAATAGGTAAGTCAACAGAGCAGTGAGGGAAAAGGAGCAGGAAGCAGCCCTGGGCAAGGCGCAGGGCAGTAAAGAAACAGAGATGGCCATTCTGGTATAACACTGGATGGAGCACAGAGCAATACCAGTTTTCTCATGTGATGCTTGGCTACAAAAGGCTTGAGATTTGCTTGTTTGGTGATCTCTCTGGGAGATAGTGATTGACACGTAACAGACAAAGGAGCAGCCTAATCTCTTCGATCTCCAGCAATACTGAAGTTCCTGGGTGTACTTTCTCCGGTTGGATCTATCCAGGTATAGTGAGACTGCCTATAGGATATACAAGGGAAAAGACAGATGTCCTGCCTTTGAATTATGATCAGGCTTAGATGTGAGGCAGAGATCTAGCAGGTGAGATACATCACTCCTGGTCATATTCAGGTTTCTTATTCACAGAAACTAAGTGTCCTCCGTATTTTATTGCCCTGAGAGTTGGGCAATAACTGAAAAGTGATTCTGAGGATCTTGACCTGGATGTTCAAACTTTTGCCATTTGTGTCTTTTGTGGATATAATCCTGGGACTACACTGTGTGTTTTCCTCTTCTTCAGCTCAAAAGAGTCAACATTTCTGTCTGTATGCCTGTAATATATTTTCAAGAGGAGCACCAAATGCAAACTTCTTGAAGCACCCTGCTCCTGAGGGTTTTTGATAAGCGGCATTCAGTTAAACCAATTGTAAGGCCAAAGTGCAGTGAAAATCAGAAACAAATCTGGCTTGTTATGTAATTATTTTGTTGCTATATTTATAGGGTAGAAAATTAAGAAATCTGAAAATCTTTCAAAAATCGTTATTGTTATACCAAAAACTGTTTTGACAGTTGTGTTCTGACATGTGCTGATCATACTGAATATCATTAACAACCATAATATTTTGCATAGCTTTGATAAGACAGATACCATCATTCTACAAGAAACTTTTTTTTTCCTCCAAAACATTTCTGTTATAAAGTGAAAGGACAAGGAAAAAAAAAAAAAGATACAGTTTTCTTATTAGCTTGAGGACCAGTTGGCAACAATTTTCACTTCAAACAATTTATAAATAGGAGTTATATGAAATAATTTGCCCAAATCTCTCTTTCCTTCTAGGCCTGCTTCTCATGCCCTACTTTGGGAAAAGGGCCAGTAAGGACTAGAAGCACATTTGATCCTTCTTTTGCATAAAAGAAAATGCAACAGAGGTTTTGGAGCATCAGAGCCTACAATTTTAAGTTGCTTGGTGAAAGTCAGGCTGTGTCATGTTTAAATGTGGCTTAAGGGAATTTGGTTGTATTCTGTAGAGCTGAAACTGATGTTCCTGAAATTTCTCACACCTCCACAAGAAGGGAAACCACTGAGTAGCCAAACCATTCATATAAACTGTGTTATGGCCAAGTTTAATTCCCATATGTGTCTAATTTAGAAGCAGAACTTGAAGCTGTATCTCCCACAGACTGAAGGAGTGGCCTTGCCACTAGTTAATGAAATTTTTGTGTATGTGAAGCAACCAGTCATGAAAGTGAAGCAGATCCAATTACCAGTTTTAGTTTATAGAAAACACAGATAGAACAGATGACTAAATATAAGAACTGCCAGAGTCTGTAGTTTCACAGTTTTATTCTGAGCTGCTATAGCCCCTATAGGCCTGCTACAGGCCTGATCCATTCTAGCTGGACTAGTTGTCATCGGCTATCTCATCCCAGAACTGAGTAACTTCACAAAAATTTTGGCTTCAGTCAATCTGCATCTTTCCACAAAAGTTATTTCACAGGAAAATTCCTGTATAAATTTTAATTATGACAGATTAAGTCTGCTAATATGTGATACTTATTTGGTTGACTAAGTGAAATAAATCACTACGTTTGGTAGAGTTTCAAACTCTGCCCCTGATTATCTGTAGGATAATAAGCTACAGGATGTTTATGCAAGTTTGGGCAAAGTACATGACAGTCCAAGACAAGGAGAGAAAGAAAGAAGGGAGGGAGGGAAGGGGGGGGGGGGGGGGAAGGAAGGAAGAAAAGAAGGAAGGAAGAAGAAAGAAAGAAAAAAATAAAGAAGAAAGAAAAAGGAAGGAAAGAAAGGAAAAAGGAAGGAAGAAAGAAAAGAGAAAGGAAGGAAGGAAGGAAGGATGGAAAGATGGAAGGAAAGAAAAAGAAGAATGAAAGAGAAAGATAATTACAATAATAATAATAATAAAAAAGTAACTTTGGCATCAGTTCTAGATGAAGTATGGATTGGTAGGTAAAGCTGAAGTTTAATTTCCCAAGAGGAGTGACTAAAAAAGAGTCTACATTTACTGTGAATGTTTTTTTTTTTCAAGGGAGAAAGCAAACAGGCCTGAAGTCTAGTGATATACTTGTGGATTCTCCCTACAGCAAACTGGAGATTCCTAGAAGGAGATATAAAGAGAAATTAATAGGAAGAAGTTATTTCAGATGACAATTCAGAAACTCTCAGATGTTCTGAATTGCCCCCTGCAGTAGCTCATCTCTTTCCATTAACTAGAAAAAAAATGTAGCAAGACTTGTCTGAAATTAACCTCTGCATACAGTCACTCATCCCTGCTGTGCAGTGCAGTAATGCGTACATTTGTACACAGTCTCTCTGACTTCTGGAACCCATCACACATTCAACATGATCCAAGTATTTACAGGACGAGGGTGGGATTTACTTTATATTCACTTTCTGGGCCAAAAAGATCAGAAAAAAACCAGAAAAGCACTCTACAGAAACATTCAGACTTGCCTTCAAACATTGCCCTTCCAAAATACAATCAGAGTCGCTCACAGATTGCCAAAATTGCAAGTGCAGTCTCAGCCTGCTATAGGATCCCATGTGGGAACCATGCACAGTTTTGCAGCCTTTCTGTTGGAGCCCAGTAGGGCCATCTGACCAGAAGCTAGTGGGCTGATGTGGGAAGCTGGCAAGTAAATATCTCTCTCCGGCAATACTCTTCCTTTCTGGGGTTGGCTCATGGCTGCTGAAGGGATGGATTCCCTGGTTTAATGTTTTCACCTATTGAGCCAGCAAAAGTAAACTTAGATTTAGCAAAGAAATGCTGATGGAAATACAGCATCCCTGGTAGCTTTGCGTAACATGATATCTATTCTTTATTGCGTTATGGGGATGAGTGAGGTTATCATTGATGTACTTCTATTATCTCCTCCTCTTAGGCAGAATACTCATTTGAAAGACTGGCATGTCTAGGTAGCAATGCCTGAGAATACACAGTTGTATTCCTACCGAATACAACCCAGTAGACAAATCTCATCCCATTGCTTAAGGCTGAAGCCCAGCAGCACATCCCTTCTACAAATACAATATCTAGATATTCTCAGCCACACTTTTTACATCACTTGGACTATTGACATAGCCTCCACTCATCCGTGCAAGCCTCCATTGCTGGATGAAGCTTAAAATACAGGCTCTCCTGATTTCAACAGTCTTGGCTGCAGTAGTCTTCTTTGTGAGCTCTTGGGAACTATCCTCAGGTCTTAAAATAGCAGGAAGGCCTCAGGCACTCTGAAGTCTTTCAAAATATTATGGAAGCCCTGAGTGCAGGTATTTCAAAGAAAAAATTAGGATAATGGCTTTCCTAGCTGTGGACTCAAGCCTGGGTTTTTTGTTTTTTTTTTTTGTTTGTTTGTTGTTTTTTTTTTTTTTTAAATGATAATTTCATATTTGTGGCATTGTTCATTGGTCCACACTCTCTTCTGGTGTAATTCAGCTAAACGCTTTTGAAATCAGTGGAACTGTGCCAAGTTACAGCAACAAGTAGCCAAGCCCTTCACTTTTTAAATAGATTTATAAAACTCATTTGTTAAAAGCAAGGCACCTTAGGATTCTGAGAATTCCCTGTCATATTTGGCAGAAATATAACACCTTAGCTTGTCTGGTGTTAATCTGATTCATAGTCCGGCTAAAAGAGTGTGCCAAAGGAATACCTAAACATAAAGGCTGTTTGGCTTTTCTGTCATGGCTAAAGGTGTGTTCCTCCCAACTTCTTCTTCCCACATTCATCCCCGTCCAATCAAGTTTATTCCCCATGTTGTAAAATATGTACCATTACTATTATATTTTAAAATTACCCTGTACATTAACACACTATTTCAGGACTGTAGCATTTCAGGAAGTGGCAAAATCATGAGGCAGATCAACTAAAGGCCATAGGTGCCCAATTCCCAAATTATCATCTGAAATACTCAACAGCAACCCAACCATGAAAAGTGGCTAAATGCGTGTTCTCTCTCCCATTTTGATCTGACAATTCCCTAGTGTTGTGGTTTAACCCTGGCTGTCAACCAAGCACCACACAGCCTCTCACTCACTCACTCCTCACCCAGAGGGATGGGGAGGAGAATCGGAAAGGAAGGTAAAACTCGAGGACTGAGATAAAGACAGTTTAATAGGTAAAGCAAAAGCTGTGCACACAAACAAAGCAAAGCAAGGAATTCATTCACCATTTCCCATTGGCAGTCCTTGACTGAGTGTAAACATCACCCAGCAGCAACCAAAGCCATCAGTGTGCCATCAGTATCTCACACCAAATCCAAAACACAGCACTGCACCAGCTACTAAGATGAAAATTAATTCTGTCCCAGCTGAAACCAGGACATCAAGGCATATTTAACAGAATTGTGTTGTGAACATACTGTATTGTCTTTACTAAGAAAATTGAGCAGATGCCTTCTGTAATGGGCTTCCAAAAACTCTTTAAAAGGAATACAGTGATGAGCCAACCTAGTAGGTGTGTGCAACTACTGTGCTTTGCTAATCTTGGATACTTCTCAAAATGAGCTGATTAATATTATTTCTTTTAATTTATTTTTCTCCCCCTCAAAATACAATGCTAGGAAAAGTTTTCTTTCTCATATGATTAAAATACTTGCAGAGGAAGTGAGAAGTTAAAGGTTTGATTCTCTCTCCCACTTGAGGGAGGTCACTTCTCACAGTTTCCAGGAGAAGCATCTTCCTCCACTCTTTGAGCAGAAGTTCCTTGTTAGAGCTAGTCACAGGTCTGTCCTTAAAAAGGCAGCATGTTTGCCAAGGAATTTTAGGTGAGTATTTCTGATTTTCCAGGGTTTTTTTCGAAGTGAATCATATGCACTACCAGGAGATAATCTTATCAACATTTCTACTCAGAGTTTTAACTTACATTTCTAACTAACTATAAAGCAATCAGACAAGATTATTAACGAGATATTTACTCTAATCAGACTAAAAGTCCTACTGTTATCTTCTTTACTCTAAGAAGCCCATTAAAAAATTAATTGCCAGCATTATCAGTCTCAATTAAACACATTTGACCCAAAATTTCCCTCACTTTTATGTTTAGTTTTAATTTAAGTCCCTGGAAATTCTTTCTAACTCTTTCTATCAGTCTAACTAGTATGAATTTCAAATGTAGGGTGATATATTCTCCGTAATTACCATTCACAAGTCTTCGGTTGGTACCTAAAATCATTGGAAATGTAAACAAATCTTTTGCCTTCTAGCCCAGCTGATCAGGTCCTGGAAAGTCTCAAAATATCTTTAGTCATTCTACTGTATACTGTAAGTAAGTTATTTTATTATTTTGGAAAGCTTTTGTAAATATTAGCTATGGAATTGTTACTTCCCATTACAACCAGTGTTTCTCAACAGGACATCTGATAGTTGTATTATGTATTGTCCTGGATATGACCTGATACACTCAAGCTGTCAGTTATCCATAAGATTATTTGCATACCCAGTCTATTGAGAAATAAAATGCTATATAATATTTTAATGGATCAACTGCTCTTTAAAGAGGCAAAGTAGATGATTTTTTTCTCTAACGCATTTTGTAAAGGAACATATTTTAATCGTGTTTTAGAAGATTAGCTGTATTCATTTGCAGCTAAGCTTATTACTAAGTCAATCTTTTAAATCCTAGCTTCTATGCATCTGATAAGAACATAGACATAGCCCTTCAAGTACAAACAGTGCTCCTGTTTAGATATACTAATGAACTGAAAGACATGTCAGTTGTTCAACTTCACAATGTCTTACCTTATTAAAAGTATATGGATTGACCATATCTACAAAGACTTCCTTTAATCTTCAAATTAAAACAACACAGTCATCTTATTTACCTCCTTTGACTTCAGCAAAGCACTGGATTGCATACAGAATCTATATGCAATCTAAGCTTTTTGTGATGTATTATTCAAGAAGTCTGCCATTAGCTACGGTATATGCTGCAGTACCAGCTGCTGTTGCAACATAAATAGCAAACTGCCACTTCTCTACTCTGTGATCAGGAGTATGTGCTGGATCAGTTTATGCCATGAAGGATCTGGCACTAAGCTCTGCTCAGGTTTCTTCCAACAGGGCTGTTGCAAGCTCAGAAATCCACTATGTGATATGCTCCTCATCTGAAGTGCAAAGCCTTGATTTCTCCTGTGTATCACAGTCCTGCAGATCAAACTGTCTGGCTCATGGAAGTGACAGAGTAGCTGTGAATGTGAGTGAGATACATGCTACCAGACTGAGAACGGTGCTACAGCATGAACGATGTCAGATTAATAAGTAGCACAAATGGGAAGGCTGCAGACTTCTAAACTCTTGACATTAGTGTCATATTTATATAATCCATTTTAAAAAAATCAGCCAGACATCAGTGGCTTGTTCTACACTTTTATACAATGGCAGCATATTCATCCTAAAGATTGAACTCCTTGACCATTCCTACTTCCTAGCTCTTGGAATGCCTTCCATAATATGTTGAGGGATAAAACATCGCTAAGGGTAAAACACTAGGACCTCTTAGATATCATACCCTCCGCAGTATTTTTAGAAACAGTCTGCATGATGGATACACAATTTTGAATGACCCCACTTAAATCTAATAGAATTTGTCTCAAAAGTACACACAGTGTGTTCTGAATCTTCAAGGAGGCACATATGTTTCTTTCTGTGGAAAAGGAAGGATATAAATGACTGAAAGACTCTTTACATCTGTTTACATCTCTGATCAGATGGTGAGCTGTGTTATATGAGGGTAGGAGATCAGCAGTGGATAAAAGTGAAAGCACTTTTACGGCAAGATCAAAGTTGGCAACAACTGCTTGGAAGTGAGAGAGAGCAGATACAGAGGAAGAACAAAAATGAAACTCTTCTGTCTCAAACAGGACAAGGTCAAGTAGACCCATAGTAGAAGTTCTGAGGGTAAAACGTCCATAAAAGGTAGGTCTGTGGCAATGCATTTATGCTTCTCAGAATTTTGGGAAGATAAAAGAAAGTCTGTCCCATTGCAAGGATGAAACAATGAGGCAAGAGGATAAAACTTAAGGTTTGACTGATGTGGAAAAGGAAAACATGCATAGGCCTCATATTTTTGTTACATCAAGCCAATTGGAACATCCACCACCCTGAGTAGGACCATCATCTGATAACAACAAGATGCCTTTTTCTAAAGGCATACCACTTGGCATCATCCCACCATCATTTCTTATGACTAGGACATAACAAAGCCATGCCACAGGACTTGGTAAAAGAATGATGACCTTTTCTCACACTGCCAAAGGGCACTAGGTCTGGGATTTAGAGGGCTTCAGAACTCCATAGGTTCCAAATATTTGGCAATCCAGCCAGACAAGAGCAGTTTTCCTCTTTACTCCTATCGTACAAGAAGCAATCTCGCAGATCTAATAAATGGTTAACTCCATACGTGCTCACATCTGTGTGGGCCTTGGCCTGCAGTCAGAAGGGGAGTGATGCTGGCAGAGGATTTCTGACCTGAAGAAACGGCTCTTGTAACAGACAGGAAGAGACAAGGGAGTGTTTGGGAATGGTGCCTGGCAGGATGGGTCTACAGGACAGTGAATGGCCACCAGGTTTTTCTGGCCTCTCCCAATGGACAATTTTTCTTGATGGCTTTCACAGAGACCGCACTTCTCATAGAGAAGAAACAACTCTTATTTTTATTAACTGCTCTTTGGCCACAGGTTACTGTTGTAGGTGAAATTTTATTCCTTCATTTCCTTGAAATGCCAAGCAGAAGCATTGCCTCTGTGTGTATGACTTCCTCTGAGCAGTGTCCCCAGACCATAGCCTGAAGAGTACCTATGGGTGCATAAATCTTAAAGGCTTTGAAAGACTCCATATGGCCTTAGTAGGAAAGGGTGGCTTTTCGTGATATATTCTTGTTGCACTTCGACTGATGTGTCCTGGCCAGTAAGAATGCCTGGCCTAGATGTAAATATTCTGTTGTTTTCTTTTAGTTTTCCAAGAGGGCAGTCGGTCCTTGAAGTTCTGTTATGTATGGGCTGGTTTTCAGGTCCAACACAGTCTGTACTTGTCAAAAGAAAAATATTTTAACATTTGACAAGAAAAAAATTCTGGACTTGAGAACTTTGTGTATGTTCTCTTGAGTTCAGAGAGCTTTTAGCTCCTCTCCTTCCACCTCTCCTTCCTACTCTTGGTGAGTGCAAGAGCCACTGACCTGTGCCTTGATCTGGGCAAGAAGGAGCTCTGCTCCAGCTGGGGAGCATTTCATATGACCCTCAAGTCATGTGCTTGGGAGAGCAAGGACAGTGCAGAAATACGTGGGTCTGGGCAGCGAGCACCAAGGGACAGAATGCTAGCCATTGGTACCATGGCAACCGAATAGTAAAAAAATTCAGAAGAAAGTAGGTGGGATGCTGTATTTTAGTCACTTACAAAGAGGTGGTGGTGGTGGTGGTGTTGATAAAGAACAGGAAAGACCTGCGTGGGCTGAGCAGCCTTAAAAAAATTCGATGGTAAAGCCTCCCTAGGCAAACAAGGCAGCAAAGGGAAAGGCAAAACTGTGTCAGAATGAGAAAGCAGAGGTGTTTGGGAGAGGTGTGGAGGATTACGGGGTGTGCCCAGTGCCCATGCATGCACCTGAGAAAGTAGCTAAATATGTCATATGAAAGCTATGTTATTTCATGATTATAAACGCTGTCTTATGTTAGCACTGAAAGAACTTTAAAGTGAATGAGTGTGTATATTTGCTTCAGAGCTATCTAGCTATATGTACCTAGCATCCTTTTATATTGTCTGGGATTAATAACAAGGATGATACAAAAATTTTACATTAAACTTTTTTAACCAAGCTTTAAATTTGAAGATGTTTTTGTGTCTCATGCACACAACTTAATTGCAAGCCAACTCAGACACCACATTTCTTTAGCAAAGAATCAGAGATAAACTGAAAAAATCCTCCATCTCCCAGCCTCCTAAGGCAGATCCTCCTCCCCTGTTGTTTTCTGATAAAGAGGACAGTGCTACTGGCAGGATGACTGAAATGCACTGCCAGCTGCAGGGCTCCCACCAGAGCAAGGCACTCCCTTTGCTAGGGCCCAGGCCTCTGGCAGTGGTGTCAGGATCATGCCAACAGGGCAGGGAAATGTCTTCTTTTGGAAAAGATGACTCCTCAGGCACTTAAGTTTTGGTGTGTGAGAACCTGTGTCACCTGGTTGAGTCACCATCCCTGGAGGTATTTAGAAGATGTGTAGATGTGGCACTTAGGGACATGGTTTAGTGGTGGACTTGGCAGCGCTAGGTTAATGGTTGGACTTGATGATCTTAAAGGTCTTTTTATAACTCTTAAAATAAGTAGTTAATTTTTGTGACACTTGAAGCATCTGTTTTTTTCAGCCACAATACTTCGTAAGTCTTTTTAAAAAGTTATGTTTTACACAAACTTCTTCAGATTAGGGACAGAGGTCTCTGCTGTGTGATTATTTCATTGCTAGAGAAGTGTTCTGTGCCAGTCTTTGCTTGTCTTTCCTGTTTGACCAAAACCAGAATTATTTTGTTTAAAAACCCCTACATACATGCAGAGGTCATGTGTCTCCTATTCTTACAAGCTCTTTAAGCAATGGTTTTCTCTCAGTATCAAAGCACACTATGTTTGTTGAGCATCCAGGATGATAACTAGAGGCACTTTCATAGGACCTTTGTCACTGAGGAGCATTCCCAGAGTGGTTTTGCAATAAAATATATACATGTGGAAAGCATATTCCTAAAGTTACTATGTTATCTTGACCATATATCTGTAAAACGAGACGTAACAGTTGTTTGTGATTATGACAATTCCGGTAATACCAACTGGGGCTTTCTTCAGCCAGATATAATAGAAGTGGAATGTATGGGTTTTTTAATAATTCTATCTATAGTAATAAAAATATGGGATATTAAAGTATGCAAGTGATAAAGGGAAACTGAAATTAAATATAATGCAATTACTATTGATGGCACTTTTGTTAAACTGCATTGATGGACTAACTTGCATTGATAGGCTAACACTGCACTCAATATTCATGTTCATCACAACTAAGCTGAGGTGTAATTCATGAAAGAAATTGTCTTTTGGTAGAAATCAAATTATATTAGCATCTCACCAGAAGAGTCTCTTTTTTTCTGTCATCTGCATTAACATCTTTAAAATCAACTTGTTCAGCTTAAATGGAATCATACTCTTACTACTCTTGGATCCTTTAATGAAATTCACTGGGAAAATGAACACTGTCAGCCTGGACTCAAACCTGCTTTTAAACTCTCTATGTCCGTAAGCATGGAATGCTGTGAGGTCACTTAAACACACTTAAACCAGCTTTTATCTTGAACCAGACTACGTAAGAACAAACAAAAGTAGTATTTATTTACCATATATAAATATATGACACTGCAAACATTCAGAAATAAAAAGAAGTATCATATATCTACCTAGCATTTTAGCTTTCAAGGTCCATTCCACCCCTGCAGAGGTCAGCTAGCTGACAGATGCTTCACAGCCTTCCTGCCTGAAGCCTGTTTTGTAAGAAACCTGATTTTGTCCAATTGCATTCATGGAAGTAGATCCTGGATTTGCTGTTCCTACTTCACCAAACATCATAGTTTTGCGGCTGAGGTTTAACAGAATTAAAGTTCCTTCTGCAAGATTCAGGATTTTGGGCAAAATTTCATCTTTCCTGCCACCAGAAAAGTGTCTTCTTTATCTAACCTGGAAAAGTTAATGTCTTTTGGGTGTGATCCAGGGCTAACCTTATTTTTCCATACTGCAAATGAAAGATTATTTTCAAGGTAAGCTGAATGAGTAGCTAAGTCCTTTACTGTAGGGCAAAAGCATTTCCTCCTTCCTGACTCAATGAACATTATCTCTTCACATTGACTCTGATATTTTCTAGAAGCATATAACTGGACAACCACATGTTATACTGACATATACATTGTACTAATATTATGACTTTTTTCTGACTTTTGATCGTAAGGCAGTTTCAATGGACATGACGTTGATGGATCACTTTAGATGACTGTGGATTTCAAATGGGTTTCTTTGAGTAACAGTGCAACACCAGAATAAACTACACACAATGACAAGTTATGT
Source organism: Falco punctatus (assembly GCF_963210335.1). Lineage (NCBI taxonomy): Eukaryota > Metazoa > Chordata > Aves > Falconiformes > Falconidae > Falco > Falco punctatus. The sequence goes on from NC_137585.1 coordinate 42,623,507, forward strand.
TAACAAATAAGTTTCTACTGAGTAATAATTTGTGCCTCATTCTTCATTTCTGGTTATGTATATACAACTTTTAAAAGTTATGGTTCAATTGTTCATGCAGGCTATGGGAGGCATTTTTTGTAACATTGTCAGTGAATTTTTAAAAGAGGTGTATGTTGATTACAGCCCTGGATTTTCATAGTAAACAACATTAGCCTACTTTAGACTATGCCTCTGTGAAAAAGAAAGGACTGTGACATATAAGCAGGTAATATTTGTAAACATTTTGGTTATGCAAAAGAAGGTGACATCATTTGTTTAACTTAAAAGTATCAGCTTGGGTTACAACCCTTTCTGCCTTCACAAACAATTGATCTCCACATCCATCACAGTATGCATGAATACTTGGCTGCAACCCTGGGCTTAGCAGCTTATGCATAAATATGTTGCTTAGAAGTGAGAAGTGGCAACTTATGCAAAACTTGCATCTACTTTTCCATCTGCTTTTCTTATATTTTGTGTCTTTTTCCTTCCTTACAGGGTCCTAGCACATTCTGCAGAACTTCAGGCAGAAAGCAATTTGCATTTGCAAGTGCAAACAGAATGACATTGCAGAGAGGGAGCTGCAATTCAATTATCTCTCTTAGTTAAATGCTGAGAAAATCTGTGATCTGCGGGGATTACCCAGAATATCTTAGGAGGCTGTAAAAACCTTACCCTGATAAAAGTCACTTTGAATATATCATCTAACCTTCTTGTGTGAAAAGATGTTTTTCTCTTTTGTCCCCCTGCTAAATTCTGGTAGGCTCTTTATATTATCTAAAGCCACTAGTGTTTCTGCAGCTTCAGGAGATGATCTACAGAATCCCAAGGAATCTACATTAGCATCTCTGGGGTTTGGCTGGGTTTTGTGCTCCTTGCAGACTGCTCTGGGGATTGTATACACTTCGTGCCAGTGTGTTGATGGATGTTTTCTGACATTATATAAATATTTTCTTACTTTTTTGCAATATAATAAACATTACAGGTGGAGAATAGGTATTCCATGTCTCAACTAGGGTGATTGTGACAGACCTTATGAGAAAGGGCAAGTTAAAACAACCGCTTACATTTTAAAATTCAGTTCCATCTAGGACACTAAAAAAATGCTGAGAATGCCACATCTACTTATTCTTTGTTTATCCACTTTGCAGCTGTGCCACTTCCCTAAATATTCTACTATGAAAGCGTATAGTCGTATTCAGAGAAATTAGTATCACACTACAGGACACAGCTTTGCTCTAGCTCATTTGCAGTAGGGTGCCTGGTGTAATAATTTTACATAAAAAAAGGCACTACATTCTATTTCTGTCAGGCCACAAGAATGGGATTTTATAGAGAGCTATTCCCAAGGGCAGGCCTGTGGGAAAAGTTGTAATAAACTGGCTCCCACCATTGTATTGTCCAGCAGACCAAAAAAAGCAAACAAATAAGTCTCTTCCTTTCTTTTTAAAGAAACATGTATCATTGTAATTATGTTATTTAATCTCTATGTATTATGAGTGACGTACATGAATAAAAACTATCCAAATCTTATTGCAGGCAGTTGCAACATGGCCAAAAATGAGATTGCTTTCTCTAAAGAGAAATCATACCAAACTGTCCCAATTCATTGTGAAGAGGCCAACAACCCCTCTCTTTAAAAAAATTTTTGAGTGGCCTTCTGGTACTTCTCTTACTATCAACCTTCTTTAATAAAGCAGTTCTAATTCAAGTTGCCCACTTAAGAACACATCATTTAAAGCTAATGACATTTTATATTGCAGTAGAATTTTTCATGTCAGGATTCTGAGTCAGCTTACAAGTACTTACTAAAGCAGATTGAGAGGCTGTGTATTATATAGATGTGGATGGAAGAAAAAGGAACTTTGAAAAAGATTCTCCACCTCATGTCTTTCCCTTCTGGTTGTGGTTATTAGGGCTGGTGAGAAGAAACCTGTTTTGTAAAGGTTTTAGATTATTTCAGGATACATACATACGGTCTTTCAGAATGCAAATTGTTTCATTTACTGGAAAATCTTGCAGAAGAAGAAAGACCAAGAAAAAATACTGCATTTTTTCACAGACCACATTCTTTATATCTTTTCTGTATTCACTTTTGAAAATAAATGCATAAAAACACCACCACCAGAGCACATGCAGCTATGAAACCTAGAAGGACCTATGCTGCTTCTTGAGAAGGATTGCCTGCATTAGGAGAAATGCCAACTTATTAAAAAGACATCAAACCCACAGTCTATCATGGGGAAAGCAATGACAAAAAACATGGCTCAAAAAGAGAGGCAAGGCTGATTCCCTAGGCACAAATGCCAGATCATTTTTGCAGAGCAGGCACAGACCTTGTCAAAGGTGGGGTGTGGGTCAGAGGGACATGATTTACCCAGCCAAGAGCTCTGGAGACCGAGCAGGAGGCAGCATTATGTGCCTTTACCACATAGTCTAAGGGCTTGTGCAAATAGGATTGATTCTGCCCAGCCTTAAACACTGACAATCTAAGCATTTACAAGAAGAACTAAGCTGAGATTGAAGGATATTTAGAAGATTTCAGGGGCCTGGGCGCAGCATCACCCCCGCTTTGTGCAAGAATTGAGATAAGAAAACTAGTCCAGGAATACGATTTAAGGACCCATGCCATAAAAAATGCCAGTGCTCTCCTGAAAGCCAGCTGGCTTGACACCCCTTGCCTGGCCCACAGAAGCCTTCTGAATGTACCGAGCCAGGCTGTGGTATGGCTGATGGTGGTTTTATTCATCCTATTTTTGTCCAAATACTTTTGGATAGCTTTTACTCCCTTACTAGGGAGTAAAAGCCATCATTAAATAAGACTAAACTGAGTTGAAACAATCACCTTTTTCATTGTCCAAGTGTGCTCAGTAATTATTAATTAAAAACAATTTTCCTATTTAAAGGGAAAACTGGTTTTCATATTCTTTTTGGGCAGTATCAGAAGATGACTTGTGAAAAGTTCCCTGAAAGAAAGCATAATAGTAGACAGCAGAAGCCTTTCTGCAAAGTTTGGGTTTTATATATAAATATAATGTTAAAATTAGAAACATAAACAGGAATTATGACAAATGGTGCAGACTGTGTTACACAATGCTAGGTTTTGGCAAGGCGAGAGACAGGTTCGCAAATCTTTGGAATTTGGGCTCTAGCTCAGATCGAGCAGATAGCCATCAGGGGAGAAGACAAGCTGACAGTAGTTTCACTCTGGTTTCTCCTCAGGTCCCATCTTCTTTGGTGCATAATAAATATGTTAGTTCTCTCCTAAATTCTTGTTCAGAACAAACTAGTCAGTTCTCCCTCTGTGGCACAGCTCAGGGAGTGCTTTGCTCCAGTAATGATTTCTCAGAAGTTGCTCTGGACAAGATGAGTCTCCCTGCTTTGCACTGCCTTTAACACTGCCCCAGCAGGTTGAGAGTCCTCAGCTAACTCTCCTCACCTTTACTCCACACTTCAAGATGTGCAATGTCTACCGTCAATGTCCTACCATCCTGTTGGGCTTTGCAGCATTCTCTATATTATTTTAAGTACTTTCAACAGAAAGACCACTACAAAATCATACCTTTTTCATGCTTCAGATGGGTACCACATGAGATTCAGAGGACATTCAGAGGAGGGATTTGGGCCAAGTGTGACTCAGTGTGCACACAGCTTCTGCGCTTCAAAGAACATCACCATCAGCAGTGAGAACGTGACCCATGCTGCGCAACTTGGCCTGTACTTCAGGGAATGCTCCCAGGGGACAACGTCACAGGCAGCATAGACATGGTTACAATCTAGTAATGTGTTCTCTCAGTAAAAACTACTCCTTCAAAAGTTGGGTGCTGTTTCATGGGCAGCTTCAGAGTTTCAGCTGATAAGGGTTGGGGTTGCGTGCACACTATAGCACAGCTCAAAATGCCAAAGTCACAGGTTACAGAAGCCAGTTGCTGCAATGGACAACAACCCCTAAGCCTCAAACACAAACACAGATATTTGAAGACTGAACCTGGGATGACTAATTTTTACGACCACCTAATCTCTAGTAAGCACAAACCCTGTATTAAGTGTGGCTGAATTAACCAAGGCAAGGCACGGAATTCTCCAAACTCCCCCATGTTTTCCTACAGATTTTAATAATCTTTTGCTCTCACACAAAGGAGAGACAGACAGAGAGACAGAAAGAGGGAAAGTTAGTTCTGACTGAACAAAGTAAAGGCATGAGAGAGACAATTTTGTTCAGTGAAACATATCCCTTCGGCTAAGGTGAATAATTGCCTTTAATAGTCCCTTCCCTGGGCATTAATGAAATGGATTTGGGCCAGCCTGTTCTCTCTTCTCTTTCATTTTCAATATCACTGATGTGAAATTTAACCTTATAAAACTTCTATGAAAGTCTGTTTCTTAGATTTAACTCAATGTGTATGTGAATACTTGATGAGAGTTCTGAGTTTTCCTAAGATTATGAGGGAATTATTTCCATCTGGCATCCTCAAACTAATAGCCAATATACTTTAAAAGGAAGTACATTTCACATGTCAAATGCAGAATTGCTCAAGCAATGAGTGAAATATTGCTAACTTCATAGGCTGAGTTCATATCAAACGGTATTTCTGTACATTTCAATGCTAAGTTTCATTTAGTGGAAGAGGGTGTAATTTTTGATTAGTATAATGTGGAGTTATTTTTTTAATCAGATAAGATCCTGTGAAAATTAAGAGCTTCAACAGAACACTTATACTCCTTCTAATGAAAATGATCTTATCTAGCTTGTTAGCAAGTAATGCTTGAATAAAAGAAGTTACTTGCATTTGAGATGTAGTTATTTTTAGTCTGCCTGCACTCTAAGTTTATACAGCTTCATTCACTCAAGCAAAGTTCTTAAAGGTTTTTCTGAGGGGGATGGGAACAGGAGGGTAGGAACAATGTTAGTCATTTGTGGGCTTCCTTTCTGACTGTGCAAGATATTTATACACTAGCTGTATTTGTCAGTTTAACACATTATGGATTCATAGAACAATTTTGACTTTAAAAAGCATCCAATTATGAAAGCTGGCTACTTTTTTATATATCTATAAATGCTTTTATTTGTGTTGACATACCTTATCCTTGAGTTGAGCAAGGGAAAAATGAGTTAACAAGCTAAATATATCCGAAGTGTCTACTGTTGGCTGTTTCTCACAGTATTTCAGAAATGTTCCATATGGAAGGAATCAGATCTGATAAGTTTTTTTCAAGAAGGAACAAAACAATGAGAAGATGAAAATAGATGGAGAATCTTCTATCATAATTAGAAGCATTTGGTCCCTCAGGTCTGAGAACTAGTCTGCCAAAAGAAAAAGTAAATTTCCTAGGGAGGGACAGTAGGGAAGAAATAGAGATAACAGTAATATTATTAGTCTTAGATATGAGAAAATGCCATCAGTCAGAATAATAAAAAATGTTAAATCAGTCTTTAACAAGACTAACTACTATTGTGTGTGAGTTTTTTCCTTCGTCTTTATTTATTTATTTATTTATTTATTTACTTTGAATAACTTCTCCACTGGAAGGATATAGATTTAACATTTATATAGAAAGCTTATAAATAACTGGGTAAATCCATACGTGAAAAATCTCCTACAAATAATTATTATTTGCACTAACAGCATATCTTAATTCAATTTAAATTCTACTGCAAAAAAGTTTGATTTGATTCTTAACAGAAGGCTATGTGTCACGATCTCAGTTAAAGGACCTGGGTATTCCTCTTTCACCTAACCTCTCATGGCTCTTTTTCTCAGAAATTTACCCTGCTGACCTGTTGATATCACACACCTCTTGCAGTCTATAGGAAGTTTTGTAAAAACCCGCACTTGGACCTTACACCTGCATCCCCATAGGCAGAAGCTGTATGTCTGCAAGCAGCTGAGTACATTCTAGCAGCCTGCCAGAGCAGATGGACGTTGGCTCCTGCCTCACCCAGCCCTCATCATTCTCAGCTCCTCACACCCAGCCCTGCCTGGGAAGAGCCCTTGTGCTGCTGCCTGTGGGATTTACTGGCTCCTCCTAGCACCATTCCACTTACTGACCTGGCTGCTCCACCACTGTGGAGAGGAGAAACTTTCCGGGAGCTAGAAAGAGTTAAGTGGAAAAACATAATGGAAACACTGAATGTTAAACAGCTTGGTGGGGATGAGCAAAGGAGAAGGGCAACGGGAGGAGTGGAGATGTGCAGGACCTGGGGCGAGTAGGAGATAGGGGTGAGGGGCGAGGGCTGGGCACACCACCACTGAGGATGGGGCAGACAGCTTTCTGAGATTCTTTCAGTATTGCTGTGGAGACTCTTTCAGTGTTGCTTGTGGAAGGAGTGATACTGGGAGCCTGGGGCACACTGTGATGCTGCCTGATGTCCCCACCAGCCAAGAACTGTGCCAGCTCTTTTCTACCCACTCCAATGACCTGATTGCTGTGGAAAGGCTTCATTTTCTCCCAGCTCTCACTGAGATCAGTGAAAGCCTGAATATCAGCTGAATGGATATTTCTCTCTTTCTGTTTGAAGTCTACTAACTGCTAAGCTGTCTGAAATGTACTTTTGATCCTGCAAGCTTAGTGGAGGCAGGAGACAGGGCAGGATTACAGAAAGGCCTTGATTTTCTCTTGATACTTGGGTGTTACCTCACTAAGTAGATCACCAATTTGTAGATTCCCTGGTCTGCAACCTATCTCACCTATAAATGTACGGCCATTTCAGAGTTTGCCCTACTTCAGTGCTTGTTGTGGCTTCTAGCAACAGGTGATTTGTATATATTTTTTATTTCAATCAAAATACACTTCTTGTCTGAAAAGGTTCTAACTGTGACAGGTGGCTTACATGCTTATAAATACCTTGAAATGTGAATAGGAGTTAAAGTACACAGCTCAAAATCTGTAACCTCTGCGTTGTGTCAGGGTCTGCTTTTCAGAAGTTATGTAGAAGGATGCTATCTATGGTCTTCAGTGGGTGTTTTTGATAGTCAGTAATTAAATAGGGGTTTAAGTATCTAAAGGATGGGTCTTGTGATCAAGTTTGGCAGTTAGGATGTGGCAAGTTTAATCACCTTTTAACCCAGATATTTTAATTCCCTATGTCTGTATCTATAGTTAAACTGTGTCTATAAATGTGCTTCTAGTTCACTTCAGTACTGAATAAAATAGATTAATTATTTTTTTTTGCAAAATGACATTGCATCTGAAAACTTTGCTGAAACTTTTGGTTCTAATACAAGTTAATGTTTTAAAAATATGTTTACATTATTAAAGCCTGAAATAGTGACCTGTTACTTTTTTTTTTTCAATTAGGACAAAATGTTTATTACATGAAACAACAATGTTTTTAGTAAAATCTATTCACAATATAAACACAGTGTCTTGCTTGCCTAACCAGAGAAATAAACAGCAATCAAGTACTTTTATTGCTCAGAAATACTCAGTTATGTCACCTGAGTAAACTTCTTGCTGAAAAAGCTTTGGCTTCTTTCCTTCTTCCCAGCATCATGCTTTAACTGTATCTGCCACTTTGCTCTCCCAGAAACCCACAGCTGGTGTTGATATCATCACCCCTACACTGAGTCCTAGATTAGATTTGGAAAAAGCTCATGATTAGAAGCTTGAACAGTAGCCCTTTTTGTCTGCAGCTTATTTTATTCTGGGCTTGTTGTACAGTCATGATGGAATACCAAACTAAATGGAGACATGAAAATCTTCATCTCAGTGTTAATGCCTAACCTCTCAGTATTCTGGCATTTCCTTCCAAATTAGTTGTTGTTTTAATATTCAGAAGAGCTTAGTTGATCTTTTGTCAAGCCTGATGATGTGTGGCTGGGAAACTCGCTGGCTGTATGAATTGTTCCTTTCGGTTCAAGACTCGTATCGTATTGCAGCCATTTCCTCCCTTCTGCAAAACAAGACTTTGTAAATAAATGTAGCCCTGGAAATACTGATCTGAATCTTGTGTAACATAGTAAGATTGATCACAATATGAACTTTGGTATGAGGTCTTCCATGGTGCCTGTCCTAAAATGGCTTTCTATACAGACACTCTGAATACTGGAAACTCCAATAGTTTCCACTGAGGAGGCAGGACATTCACTTTTATATAGGACATATGGAATTGCTGATAGAGAAAAGAGAATTCTCCAGTGATTATTCTAGGAAAATTCCACTCCACATGAGCTATAAATTTTCTCATTTTTTCTTCATTAGGCATCTCTCAGCCCAGGCAATTTTAGTCTTTCTTGCTACTTGGAAACCAGTAAACAATTTCACTTAGCTTCTCCTTTTCCTTCCACATCACCTATCATAGTGTTTGTGCCTAATTTTTTTTTGGGGGGGGGTTGTGAGGGCTTTTTCACGGTGCAGTAACTAATAAGGAATGCAAACCAAGTTCCACAGAGATTAAATTAATACATTGAAATCATAGTATGTAAGTAACTTTGGAGTAAGGCAGAACATATATTTTTGTTGTAAGGATACATATCTAAACTTTCCTATGTTTTCTACACTGCAATGGACCAGAAAGGAATGTTTACTCCTTGGGAAAATTAAGGTAATATCTGGAAAAAAATACAGGCTCTCTAGGCTCAGGTTTCTGATTCATTGCGTGGCCACTCACTGGTCATAGAACCAGCATAACTCTGCCACAATGCCACAGTACCTCACTCTCTTAAAAGACTGAAAGCCCTTTCTTTTCTCAGTATCCCTATTAAATTACAAAAAAATATTGTATATCTCGGTGCCTATGCAAAAGCAAAAACGCAAACCCCAGAAAACTGACTTCAGGATAAAGCAGATCACACATTGGTTCTGAGCCTCCGCTGTTCTGAAGGGTGAAGCAAAAGTATTTAATTTAGTGCATCATATTCCAACAAATTTCCTATTAAACTGGAGGAATGTAAATACTGAGTGTATTTATTTCATTATTCCACATTTAATGAAGGGCACAGGGCCACACAGTATGCAGCAAAGAGCAACAGGTCCTAAAGAAAACACATAATGTGGGTAACATATCCTTCAGAAAGTGTGAGTATTGTTCTGTATTTTTTCCTCCATCTCTTTCCATTTCTAGCTTCCTTTCACCTCTGTACTTTTCATTTGTTCTTCTTCACATCATTTAAGTGTGCCTTCCCCTTGTAGTCATCCTGTTGATGTAAGTCAGGTGCTATACTTACAGCTCCCACTTCCAACACCAAAAAGTACTCTAACCTTCTCTGAAAGGTTAGAATACTTCTATCACTTCAGTGGTGGAGGTGCTAAATGTTGGCAAGTGTTAGACCAGACAATCTCCAGGCATCCCTTCCAACCTAGATTTTTATCCTATGTTTTTTATTTGATACTGGGGTTTAAGCATGGACAAGGGAGCATGTACCAGCAAATTCTCCCACTCTGGGGACCAGATGCACCTTTTATGGGACAACTACTGGCTCTGTATTTTTTTAATGTGTGGTAAAGCATGCCTGAGAAAATAGATGTTAACTTCCTTCCCTGCTAATCTTTCAGATTTTGTAATGTGCTATAGGAAAAAAATCAAAAGCAAAATAATCCACATCCCCAAGCACTCTGCAGCGCCTCTGCCAACAATGGACAACTTGTTCTTTCATCCTCCCCTAAAATCCTTCACATGAGACACTCAGCTTTGCCTTTTTTTTGCCTTCAGTTGAGATCAGTCCATTGTGTCCAGCCACTGGAAGCTGGCATCTGCACAAGAATATTTTATGGGGCTGTGCGTGTTCAGCTGAAATATGCTCCACTGTGCTCTGCTGTGCTTGTGTGTCTGGGTGAGCATGTGCTGGGGCAGGAGGAGAGGAGCAAGGCACTCACAAAGGGCAAGCTGGTAGTTACCTAACTGCACTGAGTCTGGTTGAAACTGAGTTAATTCTAGTCATAGCAGCCCTCATGATGCTGTGCTTTGTATCAGTAGCTAGAAGGGTGTTGATAACACATAGCCAGGACAGCTGACCCAAACTGACCAAAGGGATGCTCCATACCATATGACGTCTACTCAGCAATAAAAGCTAAGAGAAAAAAAAAAAAGGGGGGGGGGGGGGAAGGGGGGAGCGGAGTGGCAGTTGTTATTACGGCGTTTGTCTTCCAGAGCAACCGCGACATGTACTGAAGCTCTGCTTCCTGGAAAGTGGCTGAACATCACCTGCTGATGGGAAGTAGAGACTAAATCTCTTGTTTTCCTTTGCTTCCTTTCGCGGCCTTTGCTTTTGCTTTATTAAACTGCCTTTGTCTTGAACCATGAGGTTTTTTCCATCTTTTTTTCTCCCCTGCACATCCTGCTGAGGAAGGGAGTGATGGAGTGGCTTGGTGGGCACCTGGTGTTCAGCCAAGGTCTAGCTACCACACTAATGCTACCTGAGCTTTGGACACTGGGAGCTGTGTACATGTGGCTTTAAGCTTGAGTTTGCTGTTGCATAGGCTGGCAACCTACAGACTATAGACTAATGATGGATTTGAAACACCTCCCACCTTCCTGTGTTGCCATTCAGACCTGAACTTGCTCATTCCTTATCTCCTCTCTGCAATGGAGCTACCAACAGCTTCCCAAATAATCTTCACTGCAATAAGAGAAAGCCCTACAGTTTGGGGGATTGTATTCCTGGAAAAAATGTGAAAAATAAGGAAGTCAGAAAGGCATGTTCTGAATCAGAGTACAGTCCTAAGAGACTGTCTTATTAACAGTGCTTGCTGCCAAAGGCTGTTTCACTTGCCTTCAGAACTGTCTGCATTAATGACTACTTCCACTTGGAAGTTATTTACATAAAGTATTGTTCTTGTGTCACTGCTACAGGTAGCAGATCCTAGCTAGGTGAGATGAAAAAGGAACAGCTAGAGCAGGCTGCAAGCAAATTCACAGAAAGCTGGGTTTCAGACAGTGGTGGGAAGGATGAAGTATTCCTCCCGTAAATGTCCCCACCATGCACAAGGGTAAATACGTCACCACTGGGGATGCCTTTACAAGAGACCATCACAGGTAGGACTTCACAGTGAAGGTGATGATCTGTGCTAAGGCAGAGTCTGTTTCACTAGTTCCTGTTGTTTGATGTATTTACCTGTTTCCCAGCCTTTCCTGGCAAATGGGTGGGTCTATGGAGGAGAAAAAAAAGGACATCCAGGTTCTTGAGGAGAAGTCATAGATAAGCGGAAACTGCAGGTCTTCTCAGTGTCTGGGCTGGGCAGCACTTGCATAATCTCTGAGGGGAAAAAGTAGCATCTAACTCTTGTGACTGGCAGTGAAGAACTTCATACAGCTAGAAAGCTCACCAGCCTATCCGCTAGTTCTTCTGTTGCCACACTGCTCCCACCCGCGTCTTGAATCAGCTTTAGGTGCCTGGTGGCAGGTAAGCAAATACAAGAGTCTGAAACATTCTATCCCCTCTTTGAACGTCAGTGGCTTCCCAAAGAAAAGAAGACCATTAAAATACGTAATGACACTTAGGTGTGATTTAAAATCTGCTCAAAAGTAACTGCTTTTGTGGTTTTGGCCAGTGACACAGAATTGGCTAGAGATGTTTTATCTGAAGAGCAAACCTTATCGTATGCATGTTGGTTGGTAACACAAGCCATGTTTTTTGCAGATGGTTCTAATATACTTTGTATAGGCTAGTGCTTCAAAGGGTGTTAGACTGATGCTATCATTTCATAGTGAGTGACTCTGTCTAAGCAAGAGAGAAACAGTGTAAAACCTATGTCTAAAACATAGGTTTCACTGCAGTTTGCTGCTGCTGAAACAGCAGCACCTATTGATCTCATTCCAAAATGACTTAGAATGCTCTTAATTGTTTTTATTTTTTGCCCAAAAAGATAAAACTTGATGCCTTAGAATGGCTGTAATGACTGGAGCCCAGAAGTTGGTGGCATTTTTACTTAAATGAACAGATATTTAGAGACAGAATTGCAATATAACTTATAATATGCACATTTATTGAAGGTGGTGGAATAATATTTACTAATACTTTGAGAAAGTCCTGTAATAATAAAATATAATTAAAAGTTGGGTGAATAATTAGTTCCCAGACAATGTACACGTTCTAGCTTTGCACAACTCATTTGTCTAATGGGTTTTGACACTTTTCCATTGCTGGCATTTATATTGCACCAGAAATGTGGTTCAGTTGGTGACTTGTTTATCAGCAAAATTAATTTCTATCAAAGCAAGTTTTAAATTAAAGCAAAATCCCCGCCCTTTTCCTCTTTACCTCCATTATGCAGTTAATTTGTACATGGCATTGGACATGCTGACTGAAAATAATACTGTTTGTACTAAATGAATTTAATCCCTTTTAAAAATGGGTTAACATATTTGGAAGCAGACAGTATTAGCTCACATTTAGAAGACCCACTCCTGCATTTAATCAGAAGTAGTTATTCTGGAACAACTCCCATGTAGGGAAACTTTCATCCTCCTTCAGAGACAGCTGGAATTTCTTTCTTAAGGTAAATGCTGTACTATCCAAAAAATGCTTAGGTTTTAAAGTCACATGCAATCACCACTTTTTAGAAAGTCTAAGGAAAACCTGTGAACATTTCTGTTCAGTAGGTATGATGGGTTCTTATCAGAAACTTCAGTAGCACATCAACTGTTCAATATTTGGAGCAGCTGCAATACGGCTGCTGAGGCTCACAGTGACTTCCTAGCTGAAAAACAAATCTGAAATGGCTATGTCTAATTTCATCATAACTCATTCATCACTCTCAAATTCATCACACTCAAAAAAGAGAGCTTCTCAATATAAAACAATTTTGCTGATTGAAACCACTATATAGCTAAACTCACTTGTTGACTGCTGATTTACTATTTTCTCACGTGCAAAGTTCCCAACTTGTTTTGTTCTGGAACACTGCTAGTTGTAAGAAAAAAAAGTTTCAATATTTTGGATAAGAGTACTTCATATAATAACAATAAACGGGAAAACCTACTGCTGTGTTCTTCAAAAGGTGTTAGAGTTCACAGAAAGTAGTCTGGCCCAGAAAATATATCAGGAACAGGAGCTAACTCATATCTATGTTGTATCAGAGAAAAGTAAAATCCTTGACTTTTCTAGTGTTTTGGCATCTACTGATCAAGTCCAGAGGAGTAATAAATCCTTTCGTCCTATTTCAAATAGCAGCCGCTTCAAGAATGTACTGTTAATTTATGGACAACACCTTCTGGATAAATTTGAATAAGTTGGAGAGTCCAGAGGACAGCAGCAAGTGGAAATTGCTGGAAACACGGGCTGTGAAGAAGAACTGAAGCAGAGTTGTTTAGTCTGGAAAAGGATGAAAAGACCCAAGTTGATAGACTTCAAATGTATAGAAGACTTTTGAAGAAAGAAAGGGAATAGTCTGTTCTGCATTCTTTAGGGAAGTAACACAGTGCAGCTGTAAGAGAGACACTAAAGGACATTATTTCAAGAGTAAAGACTGATGATCAGTTAAGTAGACCCAGGGAGACCATGGGCTCTTTCTTACTGGCAGGTAAAAGTTACTTGCTTCAGGACTGACAAAGAAACTGCTGCCTCTGTACTGGATAGAAGGATGAGTTATTCTTCCATCCTGTTTTCCTAAAATACCAGAGTCAGAAACTGATCAATTGTAAAGCTTTACAACGTAGTAGGAACTTCTGAGAAAACAGTTCATATTTCTAGACCCATTGGAGAGGGGAACTTACAGATAGCTGTAAGTAGGGGGAAGAAACCACGTGATCAAGCTGGAATGCCTGCCTTTTATTGCTATGAGGCTTATTCATCTTTTGTATCTTTGTCATGCTACCTCCTTAATATAATGAGGTTTATCTAGATCCACCTTAGCATGCTAACCCTGAGTTAGATCCATATAAGATGAAATACTGGGTCTTTCAAAAAATCAGTTAACAGTTTTTTTGCTGAAAATGCTTTAGTATTTTTTTTAAAGCTTCCATTTCACAAAATGTTCTAGTTTGTTGTTCCTAGAGGTAGTCAAAAAAAGTCAAGTAAGAGTTGAAGAGAGAAACAACCAGAAGTGTCTTAAGTTTAAGAGAAAAAGATTGCAAATGTTTGTGAAGAAATAAAAGAAAAATAAGAAGTACAATAGTCCTTGGAATAAATGATGCAGATACTATGCTTGGCTGTACTCTAAATGGAAAATTTTTGTAGACACTAATCAGTTTTGTACATGGTAAAGTAAGTATTCCCAATAGACTGGTAAAATGTAACTGGCTTTACTTTTCTAGGGCACAAACTTGAATCTTTGTCCTCAAGGTTACAGCGGAAAGTAAATTTTGTGCATCAGTGCTTCCAGCAGAGTGACTCAAAAACTTTTTTGGAGCCCAGAGAAGTAATGTTTTAGAAATTGCACTTTCAAACTCCTTTCCTTCCCATACTCTAGCTGCAACAGCCAGTGGATTTGATTATTTTTGCCCCACTAGTGCTCTGAGGTCCTGGCAGTTGTTGAGAAACACTGCCTGGAATGAATATGTGCCTCATATAACTGGAAATTAGGCAAGAAGGGAGGGTTTCTTCTTCCTGATTATTGTAAATGTAAATTTCTAGGGAATAACTTCAAAACTGGAGTTTGTGCTTTGATGTTTCTGAAGCTCATATGGTACCACCAAGTATCAGCTTCTGTGTTGCTATGCTCAGTCAACGTGTTTGTTCTCTGGATAGGTTATTTGCCAGCTCACTCTGTTGGCATGTTTGTTTGCTTATGTTTAGTAGCAGACTGCAGTCAGATGATTGCCACTGGCTATGGTGTGATTTTTCACATTTGCAGGTGTCCGTTAGCAGTCCTTTGCTGGGTGTTGTCTCTCCCTCCAGAGCTGGCAGAATATATGATGAGAGAAGACCTCAACCCTTGCAGTGCTGTATCACCTATCTCAACTTCATTTTTTAAATATCATTGTTTTTTGAAGTGTTTCAAGTTGGCCTGGTTGATGTTGTAACAAAATGGGCAAGAAATGCTTACCTGAGCTGTTCTGCTAGCTTTGCTTTGAAAGCATTAACCTCAGGCAGAGGAGCTGTGATGAATGGTGGAACCTCTAGAGACTTCTCTGCAGAAATTTTTTTTCTAGAGTTGTAGTTTTGGTTGATTTCCAGATGTGCTAACAACTAAAACTTGTTGAAACAGAAAGAAATTTGTAATGAGACTGTAAACAATTAATGAAGAATCAGTCATGTTCAGAAATGAAACCGTTCATTTCAATCATATCCAGTGACTCTAAAGTGAGTTTCATACCTTACTGATAGGGCAGAGAAGTATTTAAGGTCATAAAAATGGCTGTGAACAGAAGGGTATCTTATACTCTTCAAAGAAAAAGCCTTGTGTTTTCTTGTTTTACTGCTTCCTCCTTGAACAGATTTTTAGATATCCAAGAAGAATAATGTCTTATCAAGTAGGTGTCGTGTTCTCATACTTCAAATGCTTTATTTAATTGCCAGAATCATATGATGGCTGCCTCTGTCTCCTGCAGTTGAACTTTTCCTTTATTAAAGCACTGCTACTGCTTTATGGAACCACACAGAAAAATCTGAAGTGGAAATAAAATTACTTTTAACATAATGACAATTTTCTGCATAGTAAATTTGCTTTCATATCTCTCTCCCTTCAGAGTAAATGGATTTTTGCAATGTAAAAAGTCCATATAAATCAGCAGATTAAATTCAGTAATCCCTGTGTGAAATTCTTTGGTTTATATGCAAGAGTTTCATATAATTAAGTGCTAAACATGAATTAATGAATTGCTATGTTCTCCTCTTCTTTTATGGTTATTCTGGCCTTCCAAAGACGTTATAGAATTCTAGGACCTGGAAAAAATTTTTCTAAAAATAAATTACCTCCAAACCTCTAAAACCTGATCTTTTCAGTGTAGAGCTACTGTGCAACATGACTTATTTTTTTGACGTTGCTTTCTTAATTTTTTGGGTTGCTCGCTGTCAGTATATACAGAGCTAGGCGGATTTAGTAGAACTTAAAACATTACCATTTTTGTGAAGGGTATTTGACTTTTTTGATGCTGTACAGTTTCTCAGAGTTATCACATTTTTCTAATCTCAGAAATGTAGAAAAGTCAAATTTTGCAGTTTATTTTTAAGTCACTGTCATGATATTTACAAAACCATCAAGAAATTTGACAACTATCTCAGGCTGTGTTCAGTTATACTGACTCCCTGCATTGTTGCTTATCTTTAATTTTCTTCAGCTTTTTTTTCCTTTTTTTTTTTTTTTTTTTTTTTTAAATAAAAGGGATCAGACACCCACCTCCCTGTCACTGCACATGATGACAATGATGGATATTCCTTCTGTTACCCAGTATCCAATCATTAAAGAGTTTGTTTGGGAAGGAGCGTAAACGAAATAAAGGGCTTCCCAACCACCTGCTCACCAGGCTGGGAGCATGGCCACACTCCTCTCTCCCCTTGAATCTGAGTTGATATGTAAAATATAGTGCAGTGCTCCTGGGACCAGGGCAGAGGGAAGCTAAAGACAGGCACGGCGTGGCTGCCCACAGCCTGTGGAGCAGCACTGCTGGTGCAGGGTGAAGAGGTAATGGGCACTGTTTGCCCCCCCAAGGGCCATATGCACCTCTTTTGGAGTCTGACTGGTCATAGCATGCAAACCTGGCTACTGGACAGCCGTAAGAAGGTACAGACGTAAGAAGGTACAGATGGTGCTGGGCTGGGTGCGCTGCCTGTGTTGGGTCAGGAAACATGCACTGCTCCTCAGCCTTGGTCAGCACAGCAAGGTTTGGTAGCGGACAGAGTCAGAGGTGGGAAGAGCATGGGGCTTGAGTCGACTTGCGGTTGGAGAGGCAAGGGTCGCAGGAGGTGGTGGGGATACAGCAAGATGAAAGGCAGCAAAATGAGCTCAGGCTATAATGGGTCTGAGAAACAAGAGATTCATCAGAAGGAGAGGCTGGACTTCAGTCAGTCTGTTCAGGCAGTTTTATCAACAGGAACCCTATGAGAACCGATTGCACAAACAAGCATCTGATTAACTTGACCAGCTGTTGCTATCTTAAATCTAATAGGCAGATATTTTTAGGGGAAAACAAGGTTAACATATTTATGCAACATAGCCTTTTTTTTTATTTTTCCTCTGAGAAAAAAATCTTGGGGACTTTCTGTGCTTGCAGCCTGTAAGCATACAGCAGTGCAGTACACTTCACAGACTAGCAGCACCCCAGTTACAGCTGTACCATGTGCATATATGGTGGTCCTGGTGACTTCACCCTTCATCTGAGTTACAAATATAGCAACTTTTGAGATTTGGCCATCTGGGAAAATTTCAGAAGTCCAATCTTTTGTTAAACAATTTGAGTGTTTTCTTCCTGAATACTAACACAAATGTTTACTGTCTACATAAAACCTGCTAATGTCAGGGCTGCTAAGTGCAACTGGGATATATGAGGCTTTAATTGCGGTGTATGACTCAGCAGGAGAGCACTGGGAGTTGGGGTAGGGGCTGTAGGAGGGACTGAACAGTGACAGAATACAAAGGCGTGTGTATGCAAGAGAGGAAACATGGAGCTTTGAGGAGTTTCCAGTTATCATCCAGGTTGGAATGCAGAAGACCTGTTCGAGTCATGAAACCTGGAGCCAGATTTTGACTCTCAGTGAAATAACCTTGGTGGCCTATGTAGAAATACAGAAGGATTAATTATAGTCGCCCCCAGGGACATGGTGGGTGCATGCGGTTTGGCGTGTGCAGCCACGGAGCAGGAAGGCTGATGGTGCTGTGCTGCCGATGGCTGGGGAGTACAGTGCAGAGTGGGGTGCCCAGTAAGCCTTTTGATCAGCACATGGGACTTGGCACTCCTGTGGCTCACTCTTGCCAAAGGCTGAATTTGTGAAGTGATTCTGTAACGCGCAACCATTCCTTCAGGGTGTATGACTGAAGCAGTGGTAGTTACCTGTAAAGTTTGCTAAATCCAAGCACTGCCCTCCACCTTCATCCCCACCAGCACCCTCCACACCACACACATGCACACACTACATTACAGGTACATTAGTATGCCTGCTTAAAACTTTGCTGTGTGTCAGTGATTCTCTTTGAAATGTAGTTGAGCATCTAATTATAGCATGTAACAGCATCATTCGTGTGCACAACTCTTTGTTTGATCCAAAGGTTAAAACATTTTAAATAAAATCAAGAGAACTGGAAAAGTATGAAGCAGGACTTAATAAAAAACTGCCAAGTGGTACCACCATGTAGATGGGATACTTCCTTCTCAGCTTCTGGCAAAGGGGTAGTTGCCCCAAAAAGCTCATTGCATTATTTTCAGGGATGCGATTCAAAAGATTTAGATGCTATGTCTTTGCATTCACTGATGCTATTAATTGGTTTTGAGACACATCCCCATTTTTGTCATTTCTAAAGGTGAAGGCTGTTCTGTGTTTTGTTAGTGATGACAGCATTGCTGAGAAAAAGGAAGGTCTAAAATATTTAACTTTAAGAACATGACAGATTAAATAACCTGTGGGGTCCTAATAATCATTATTCACAATGTGGGAGATGACAAGGTGAAATTTCTAAGATGACATTTTGTCACTTGGGGTAGTCACTTAAACTGACAATAGCTATACATTCTTCTCTGCAGCTTCTTTACTCTAATTGGGCCAATTTTACTATCATGTTATTACCCTGCATGGCAGAACTGGTGACAAACAAAGAGGCTTTTGTGATCTCAGTCGAATATTTTTCCATGAGCTCAAGAAAGTATCTTATTAGCCAAAAAAGAATGAAAATTGTCCCTGTATTTTGTGACTGGCCAGAAGCCCAAGGTTCGTGCCTGTCTGGAAAAAGTCTAATCTATATTTTTAGATCCTGCTTCCTTATCGTGGGATCTTGCAGAAAAGGCCACGATTCAGGGGAACTATAATTGCATTTGGGATTTTTCCTGTTACATGTTGAAAAAACTTTCCTCAGGATATGGTGGAGGAAAAAGAGGGCTAAACTTCCATTCCCTGACTCTTCACAATTTTGGCAGTCTGCTTTAATTTAGCATTGTTTTCTGCTATACACTAGCACATAATAATTCCATTTAGGCATATAACAAAAAAAACTTGACTGTGTTAGCACATGCTACAGTGTAGTTACTGAGAAACTTAATCTATTTTAGAAACATTTGAACTTTGGAAGAAAATTTATCATTAAGGGCTACATGAAGAGTAGTAAGGAAGCGGTTCTATAAGTTGTTAATGTAGGGTGAAATCCTGAAACAACCCATCCTGTTTTAGTTTTAAAACTAAAAACAATTTATGTATAACCATTCAGAAATTTTGGGCAAAAATATGTTTAGGAACGCACATTTGTTAACATGGAATAAAATTACGCTGGAGTGTAATCTGGAACGTATGTGGAGTGGGCATATGTCCAGCTGATCTACAATACTGTCATTTCACAGAAGCGTTTATTGTTCAAATGTATTGCTATCAGGAAATAGTAGTTTATTATAATAAGCATTGTTTTTCTGCATGACAGAAGTAGGAAAATGCCATTATTAATGCTCTCCATGCCTTGGACAAAGATTGCCTTTGTTTTCATCCACTGAATGAGACATTTATAGTCATTGTCTTGGAGACACAGACATTGAAAAACGAATGTAAGTACTTCTCTTGACCCTTTAGCACATTTAAGACTCCAGCTTTGAGATTAAGTGGTGGTGATGGTGGGAAATAATTAGTCAGCATTACGTAAGGCACTAAAACCTGTAAGTTAGGCTACTAAAAACATTTATGGTGATGTCTCTTTGGCTGAAGGGTTACATCTGTTTTCCCAAACTTTCAGTCTTACCCTTTACTCCACCTATGTATGTTTCAATTCATAGAATCATAGATTCATAGAACAGTTTGGGTTGGAAGGGACCTTTAAAGGTCATCTAGTCTAACCCCCTTCAATGAGCTGGGACATCTTCCACTAGATCAGGTTGCTCAGAGTCCTGTCCAACCTGACCTTGAATGTTTCCAGAGACGGGGCATCTACCATCTCTCTGAGCAACATGTTCCAGTGTTTCACCACCCTCAACGTAAAAAATTTCTTCCTTCTATCTAGTCTGAATCTACCCTCTCTTATTAGTTTAAACCATTACCTATTGCAACAGTCCCTATTAAAAAGTCTGTCCCCATCTTTCTTATAACCCCCTTTTAATTATTGAAAGGATGCAATGAGATCCCCCCTGGAGGCTTCTTTTCTCCAGGATGAACAACCCCAACTCTCTCAGCCTTTATTCATAGGAGAGATGTTTCATCCTTGTGATCACTTTTGTGGCCCTCCTCTGGACCAGCTCCCACAGGTCCATGTCTTTCCTGTGCTGAGGGCTCCAGAGCTGAATGCAGTACTCCAGGTGGAATCTCACCAGAGCGGAGTAGAGGGGTAAAATCACCTCCTTTGACCTGCTGGCCATGATTTTTATGCAGCCCAGGATACAGTTGGCTTTCTGGGCTGTGAGCGCACATTGCCGCTCATGTCCAGCTTTTCATCCACCAGTACCCCCAGGTTCTTCTCCACATGGCTGCTCCAAACCCCTTCATCCCTCAGCCAGTATCGGTACCTGAGCACAGGACCTTTCACTTGGCCTTGTTGAACCTCTTGAGGTTCACATGTGCCCACTTCTCAAGTTTGTCCAGGTCCCTCTGGATGGCATTCTGTCCCTCAGGTGTGGCCACCTCACCACTCAGCTTGGTGTCATCTGAAAACTTGCCAAGGGTACACTTGATGCCGCTGTCATTGATGAAGATATTAAACAAGTTCTGGTCCCAATACAGATCCCTGAGGGCACCACTTGTCACCAGCCTCCACCTGGACATGGAACCAAATTACCAATTACCAGCTCTTGACTTCAGTGAGAGTTGATTTGTTAGCTAGGAACTCTCACATCTCATTTCCAGGTACCCTGCTGTTAGTTCTGCCTTCCTGAACTTCCAGGTCAATCCTGCCTCCTCTTTGTTACATTGGTGCTGCTTTCCACACAACGCATGCTCATGTCCAGCCTCTGCAGCTACATGGTGCTCACCCAGCCCTAGCTGAACCGAGTGCCCATCATACCTCCAACCCACCTGAGCCATTGGTGCTGCTTGGCAGGACATGGCTTCTGCTGCACCGTCAGCGCAGAGCTCACCTGCTCCGTAGCCGCCTTCAAGCCCATCAGCTCTGCATTTCTTGCTGTGTCCAGACCAAGAGTCACAGCTCTCATTCTTGCCCATGCCCTAAATACTGCCATCCCCGAGTCCTGTTGCCCTGTCTCCCAGCCTATTAACCCTGCTCTCTGCTCTTTCTCACCCATCCTGACTGTACCTTGCTCCGATTTGTAAGCCCCCTGGTATCTCCCTACTGTGGCTTCACCTCTCTTTCTTCCAAGGCTCCTTACCTCTCTCTGAGGTAGGTTAAAGCAGGTTTACCTCTTCCTCTTCAGCTGGTGTTTTTCCATTCTCTCTCAGCAGTGGAGAGATGTCAGAGCTCCCTGATCAGTTCATTTTTTCCTCTCAGGCTTGTCCCCTGCTTCTTACTGAAAAGCCACAATAAACTGTTGCTGAAACCTGAAAGGAAGGATGCCATGCTTACAGGATAAACTCTGGTCTCAGCTGAAAAAACCCTGTTATTTGTAATAAATGTTTGAGTTGGTAAATGCCACTCACTGCAAAAGAAGTGCATCAACAACATTCAGACTGTTTAGTGGTAAATTAAATTAAAATCCCAATATGTGCCTAAGAGCAAGAATGGGATGTGTAAAACTGCCTAAAGTGAGGCACCAACAACAACAAAAAAAAAAAAACCAAAAAAAAAAAGAAAAAAAAAAAGGCACTTATTAGGGAGCTACAGGAAGCTTTTTTAGTTCTAAGGTTGGAATAATTTTCAAAATCACATATACACTATGGATCAGCACTGAAGGCTGATAATCAGGACATGTACTTTGGTGACACAAGACTTCAAAAATGCATGATTAAGAAATAGAATGTATTATGAAGAAGTCTGCATCTAGTAGCGTACATTCCAGCAGAAAATTCTTCCAGGAGATGGCAGGACTTAAAAAAAGTCTTAAATGGGACTGACACAATACAATATACTAATTATTTGGCAGTGCATAATATCTTTATTTAGAACAATAAAGTATATGTATATAATGTAAATTCCAAATTTGAACTAGTATAAAAAAGGATCTGGGAAAACATCTATCTTTAAGAGGACACATATATACATACACATCACATTTTATAAACTTTGTTGATTACCTTCAGTCAGAATGTAACTATGCAAGATTGTGCTGACATTTACAGTAAAATAAATGAATTTGCCCATGATACAACCAGCAAACGTCTGTGTCTCTATCACTAAAGAGTCTGAAGTTTCTGCGTTCCATCAATTTGATAACATAATAGCAACATGCCACCATTACTGTAGATCTGCATTTAATAGAGTTGAATCAGATTCCTGAATTGAAGAATGTTGGATAGTTCTTAAATGTAAATCTAACTCAAAATACCTGCATTTTATGCATATAGTTAGCTTTTCAATTTAATAGTTGTATTGTGTGTACTGAACAGTTTCAGCATATTCCAAAGAGAGAGCAACAGAGGAAACAGAGCTGGTGGAGATCAGATTCTAAAAAATGTGCAGGTTGTACACATACTCCATAGTATAGCATGTTTCATAAGCTTACTTATAAAATGACCTTGTGATGAAATAAGTACCATTAATTTCTTCAAGTAAACAAACATCTAAAGTAGCACATTGAGTTACTCAGTATATCACTATCTGCTTTCTATTCTCACAAGGCCACTATTAATTGCATGCAAAGTTCAACTACTCCAAAGGAAACCTAAAAATATTAGTTTCTCACAAAACCACAGGTATCTGAAAACCAAATTTGGTTGACTTCTGTATAAAAAATATAACACTCACTTTTCCCCAGTTACATTTTAAGCGAAAGGCTGTTCATTTTCTAATTGTGTTAATGCATCTAATGCATTGGGTTCCATCTACCCAAAAAGAAGACTGAGAAATTGATCACTCTTGAGAAGTTAAATAGCTTACAACTGGGTAAACAAGCAATTGAGGGACTTTTTCTGCCACCTCTACTCCCACTGAAAAGTAACATTCTATTTCCATTGACTTCAAAGATTACAAGTCAGTAGTCTATCAGACTTTCACTATGTTCAAAGTAAGAGCCTCCTCAGTGAGTAGACAAATTAGGCACAGAAACCTTCAATTATTTCATGATCACATTCCCAAGTGCCATGCCATCCACTCTATCCACTGATGTCTAGAAGTGTCCTTATGCTTTGCAAAATGATTGAGAGCAACCGATGTTTTTTTCAGATCTCTCTAAAGGGGGTGCAGAGAAGAGGAAAACCATGGGCTCCAACAACAGGTCTGCTACTCCCTGTGTCGTACTACTTTGGTGCATATTCAAAGAACAATGTTTGTGATGTGAAGCTGGAAGGTTTATACATGATTTTTCTTTCTGTTCTCATGTAGCCTTAAATTTGCCTTGCTCCATGGAAAAGATTAAAGTAGCTGACATTATTTGAAAGTGACTTAGTTACTATTTCAAAATGTTACTCTTGAAAGCGAACATTTTGCAGCAGTCTATCTGGGTTTAATGTATTTTTCAATTTAAAACTGATATTTTCTATAGTATCAAACAGTAGACTAAGGAGCCTAAAACATTGTGCATTTTAAATATCAAAGTATAATTTGGGGCATGCCAATGTCCAACATTACTTGATTTTCTGGAAAAAACATGTTAAGGAAAATGAACATTCTTATGAAAAAACATTAATAAATAAAAGATTTTTGCTTAATTGAATGTAGGAAAAATACTGTAAAACTTCAAATGTATAAGCTTGCTTTGAGAATGTATTGTATAGCAATATGAAGTATTAAGGTTTTTGTAGACTGTGTAAGGATAATTGCTTCCATTTACTGTGGATACTTTTCCGCTGTCAAAAACCAATACCCAGTTATTCTCCACATTACCAATAAGGTACAAATTTCCCATCAGTTGGGTCATGCTGACATTTCTTCCAGGGTTACTCTTAAACAAGTCTAAAACACTAAGTCTGAGGGCCTTGTGAGTAAAGAACTACGCAGTATCAAATGAGACTGAGCTGCAGATGGGAAATTCTGCTGTCTTGATTTTCGCAGAGGTCAAATTTGCAATGCACTTGCATTTCGGAAGTGATGAGCAACCTTGATTATTTCTTATTAACTGGTGAGTGCTTCAACATTTTCTGAAAAAAATGAAGGCTAAATTATTGCACTAAGCTTCTTTTGATCTAGTCTAAGAGAAGTTCCTCAGATGATGCAAACCCCAAAGCTCTCTTAATGTAAATGTAACTATGCTAGTTTATACTAGCTGAGCAGGACTTGAAGGCCCTTTTCTGACAACCAAGAAGTGCAAGAAGGCCTCAGTATAAATAAAAATAGTTCCATGTGATCAAATCCTTGTATAAGTGAATTCATGAGAAGTTTTGACATTGATTTCAGTAGGGTAAAAAATCTACGTGGCGTGGCTACATGCACGTACAAGCTCTGTCGTCAAACACAGTAAGGTTTTGAGTTTTTTTCTTTTTGGTGAGTATGAAAGAAAAATCAGTTTTACCATTACTAGACACACACACATGCACGCACACACACACAAGTATATATTATATGTATGTCGTATTCTTTTTATGAGTGGTTCTCAACAAATTCAGCAGATGGTTAAAATTTCCACAAGAATTCCTAAAAAAATTAAGTAACTATATAATTTAAAGAGAACTTCAACTTTATGTAAAATATTAAAAGGGTGGTGGGGCTTTTTTTAAGTTTTCAAGTTACTTAAATGAAAACTCTTGCTGATCTGGTTAGTTTGATGACAGACAACAGTTTGTCATCTGAAGTGAGTCACCTTTACCTTCTGCAGTACAATACCCTAATACAGATAAATAATTCATACCCATTATTTGGAAAGAGCCAAGATGAAAACATGCACAACTACACTTGTAATTTTTACCATGGTATTTTTAGGATTTACTTGAAAATGCATGTCTGTACATCAGTCCTGTATGCTGGATTCCATGGATACATCCTGTATTCCATGGATGCTATAACAGCAGAAGACAAGTGGGAAACAAAGCCTTTCTCTTTTGAGAGAATTAACTTTAAGAGTGGAGATCCAGATTATTAATGTTTAGTGATCACTTAAAACACAATGCAAACATTAATTACAGCTGATGTAAGTAAAAGCTAAATACACTCTCAGGATCTTTCAGATTTTCTATGCTGTACATTTAAAGACAAGTTATCAATGGCATGAATCTTCAGCATTTAAAATGCATTTTGTGGGTCTGTCCTTATTCTGATGTTTGAACGCAATTCAGACTCTTTACTTGCCCTTCCCTTGGCATGGCTGGAAATTTCACCTGTGTTCACACACCCAGCAGTTACTCTTTATGCTTTGAAGCTCCATGAGGTACATTCACCTCCTGTTTACTTTGTCTTCACCCAGTATTTGCTTCTCCTGAACAGCGACCACCAACGCTGATGAATTCTTGAGGCTTTCTAGGGTGGGCATCCAGCCACCTGGCACGTGACAGAGACCACATGTTGCTGTACACACGACCTTTGCCAGGTATAAACACAGCTCCTTATAAGTAAAAGGCTAGAACATGGGTCCATGGCATGACTTTGCTTTCAAGTTTTATATACAATATTGAAGAGTATGTTAGCTGTATCCATTTCTGCATTTTCTGTCAGTTCAGAGAACTCCATCTGAAGACACCAAGGTAAGGTAGAGGACACAGAACTTAAATTAAGTATGTAAAGGTATTTATGACTTTTAGTGATTACACATGGGAGACATTTGAAAGATGCTTTTTGTTCAGGATATGTACTTTGTTTGCCAGAGTCAGCTGCAAGTACTAACGCAACTAAAACTCCTCAAATGCCACACAAGGTAGGTATTCACATAAGATACAGTCCTGCTAAGCACACACTCTTCTTGTTGTTCAATTCAGTGTTGGTTTCACAGTGACAAATTGTCCTCATTTCTGTATCATGTCTATGGAGTCATGGGCAGCAACAACAGATGCAGACTCAGTCTGTCACTCCAGAAGGAATACGAATGTGTTTAAAGGTGCTTCATTTATGAAGCGAACATGGAACTGTTACCTGCCTGAAGAGAAAAACATAAATTATAATTTTGCTGATTAGTTTTCCTCTCTGTATTGCTAAACACTAGAGCTTTTCACAAACATAAAACATAGATATTTTTCCTTATGTTTCTGGCAATAGTTAAGTTCAACAACACTTGCATAGACATTCCTTTATTCTGAAAGAAAAAAATATTTTTACAAGATGTGCTTTCCTGTCCAAGAACACACTTGCCTGCAAAAGTTCATTGATGTAATCTGTGGTGATGAAACAACTCTCATGGTTTTACAGAACTGTTATGTTTGTGCATTTTGGTATCTGGGCAATCTCTGGCAGGAAACTTCCCATTGAAGTCATCTGGACATACCAATATCACACTGAGTTTATATCTTTGGAAAAATCAAATGACTTGTCCAGTGCAGTGATGATTTTCTTTCTCATTGAGCAGAACAAAGCAGTTAAGGAGACTGGAAATCTCTCAAGCTGTAGCTAACTTGATCACAACGGACAGCCTGGAATACACCTGAGAGTGACTGCTACAGGATGAACTGCAAAACCCGGATTGCCTGTTACACTCTTATGCTGCTTTTCCCCCTCATGATATAAAACAGGGGTCCTCAAACGTTTAAAACAGGGGTCCTCAAATGTTTTAACCAGGGGGCCAGCGCACGGATGCAGTGGCAGGCAGTCACCTGCAGCTGCTTGGTTTCCCCCCCAACGCCCGGCAGGGGGGAGCAGGGGGGTTCTGTAAATACGGGGGGCCTGACTGAGGACCCTGGGGGGCCGTATCCAGCCCGTGGGCCGTAGTTTGAAGACCCCTGATATAAAATGAAGCATTCAGTGATGCCTGAATCTTCCAGACCCTTGCCAGAGATGCTGTGAGTTAAGTACAACACAACTCCTGTGGTATGAACTCCCTTGCCAGAGACATGCACCATTCTGTAGAGGACAGCTGGGACCAAGAAAGCTCACTTGCCTTTGCTGCTCACTCTTACATACTAAAGCAAGAATGATGTATCTGATAAGGCTACAGAGACTGCAGACTGTGCTGAGTAAGCAACAATTTATAGAAGCTCAGCTTTACTTGGCCTGTTCTCTTACACTCATTAGTTTAAGGATTGTGTTTTTTAGGTCACTCTGCATTGAAGCAGTTGTAGGACAACAGCTGAAGACTTCTCTGCATCAGCTCTCATGCCAAAAAGGAGAAGCAGTAGCTGCCCTTCATTTTGAAATTCTGGCATATTTCATTTTGTAACATTCAGGTTAAAAGTCAAATGCTTAAATTAATGATACAGGATTAATTACATTAACTACTGAAGACCTTAAGTACAAATTAAGCCCACTGGTAAGTTTTATTTTTTTTCCATCATAAGGACTCTGAATCACTTTTTATTTCAGCAGCCAAAAGTTATTAAGCATCTGGTAAGACTCTCAACTGTAACAACTTACCAATACATGAAACAGTAACAGTGTTGAGGGAGAAAAAGCAACAGCTACACTTGTAGATGTTCCTTTTCTTTTTGCTGCAACATACTGGGGGAAAAAAAAAACAAAACAACAACAAAAAAAAGTCTTTATTACTACAATGCTAGTGTTTCAAAGAAATAGAATGGAAGGGTTTATCAGTTAATTACAATAAAGGGAAACTCAAAGTATTAGATTTTATGTTTGCTATTAGGCCTTTCTAGTTAAAGAAGAATATTACAAATTTCTCAGGGAGGAGGGCAAAAAAGCCTACGCCATATATTTAAGGAGATGTCTGATGGAGAACGTAACCTGTTTAAATTTCCTGTTAAAGGCCGTCTCCTGCATTTAACTGTTTCCTCTTCCCTCTTTCCTATTTTTCTTCCTATATGGCAATGTTTTGTATGTCCTGTGAAGTTAAAAGGAAGATGTATGTTCCATTTCACAAGTTTTAATTTAATACCTGTGAGGATGAGGTGCAGGATGAGTTATTTGTAGCAACTTATACTTGGTGAATACTGTGTCTTCCATTCTATGTACTGTACAAGAAAATTTCTTTTAAAGAAAGTATTACTCTAGAAAGTTTAAATACAGAAAAATTCAGGTCCTGTGACCAAACTGATGGGTCAGAGTCACCTATTTCTGCCTTCAACAGCAGGCAGCACCAGGCATTTCACAGTGTGAGAAGCCTATAGGGTAAGATGTGTCCTTCTGCCATCTGCATCAGATCTTTCCCTTAATCCCTCACAGTTAAAATTTGACCAAACACCCTGAAATATAAGGTTAAATAATACTCTCAAATGCTTTAGCATGAATTATTCTGACTTAAAATATGCTGAAGTGCTTTTCTGAATTTCAGACTTTGCCCAAGTCATGTCCAAGAAACTTTGAATGTCTTCAACAATTTCTAAGGTATATTTGATTGACTGAGTTACCCAGAATTTTTTCTGTGTAAAAATCAGATAAAGTAGTGTTTAAGTATGCAGTGAGTGGTGAATCGTATCAGGACTACCTTAAGAAGTTATTAGAATTTGAATGAGTTCCCATTAACTTTCTATGAACGTTAAAAAAGGCCCAGAAAACACAGATGCTTATATACACATACCCTGGGGAATGTAAAAAAGTGAAAGAACATAAAAAATATCAATGTAGAAAATATTTAGAAGGATTTAGGAGCACAGCCAGGAAGACACTGTTTTCTATTTATTAACATAATATCAGCCTAGCTTTACACCATACAGCAAATACCAAAATTAACTTTTTTTTGTTGCTTCCCCTAAAGGACTCAGCAATCCTTTCTCATAGTGGGAGTAAGGACAGACAAAGCAAAGGTAATGGCTCTTTAATCACATTTTGTACACAGAAATCTCCTCCATATAAATTTTTATACTCAAACTAGAAGCTCATTTAAAGGACACACCTTAAGCACAAATTTGACCTCTACAGGATGACCTTGTGTTTGAGTTTTTCTGTTTGTCTCAGAGCTAGAAAGAAACCTTCAGGAAGTAGCTCTCAAAGATACACTTGTACGTAAGAATATGAAGTGAAACAATATACCTTATCTCATTTTCTTCTTGACAGTCATGACACTGTGTAGTTTCATCACTTTCTGGTCTGGATTTGGGATGTGTTTTCTAGGAAGAAAACGCGTTACATATAAATATTGTAAAGCCTGCATTAAGAACTCCCTAAACATATGTTGTATATTTCAGTTTGCTTCAGATTTTCTGTATCAAAATCATCTTGCAACATGTAGGCCAAATCTTGTCCTCCAACATACATTTACTACTGGTATAATTTTACTATCAAAGCCTTTGTATTGTAGGCAGGGGCACAAGGGGCAAAACCAAAATAATCCTCTTCTCAAGATACAATAGGAGAACTGGCAAATTGGGGCAATCCTATGTTTTTAATTTCCAATTAGACAGCTATCATGCTGATTAGACAGAATTTGCACTTTGGTGGTGGAATTCAAGCATGTGACAATATAAAATTTATGTTTGCATGCCACAGTTAAGTGAAGATCAAAAGAGACGTCTCGCTTTCAAATGCAGAATGGTTCTGTTTTCCCTGCCTCCCCATAGCTACAAAATGTGCTATCACTATGTAAACAAATGTAATTCTTACCTTCCAGTATATGGCTCCCAAAATAAAGCCAATAAGAAGAGACAGCAATGATGTCAGTGCTATGCTGATCCCTTGCAGGCTGGAGCTGCTAATGAAGCCAAGTGCCTCTTCTGTAATTACAGATGTTCTTGTTAGCTAAGACAGATTTATAGCAGAAAACTATCTTCAGGGCAACACTACTAGCAAGAGCGCTTTTATGCACTACCTGCATAACAGCAACCTAGATAGCATAAAAGATACTTCAAAGTGCTGTGTACATGAGGTGCATTTCATACAAAATCTCACAGGAAAATTTTGACTATAGGGAAGCTCCTCCCATTTCTGAAATAGCTGTGTTGAAGAGCCCCAACACTAATTCTCTTTTCAACATTTCTACAGAATTTTTTTTCTTGCGTGCACTTCAAAATTTTCCGTTTATCAATTTTTGAAGGTCTTCTTTTGTAACGTAGTAATTCTTTGGAAGACAATACATGTGTCACTTTGTGCATTCACTTAAATTCCACGACAGACATCCCACTGACTGCAGATAGATGCTTTGCCTTACCACCAACGGACGACCAGCTATGAGGCCTCTTGAGGGAGATTATAACAAAATAAGCCTGACCACACTTCTAATGATTGCCTGGAAAGGTCTCACTGACTTCAGTAAGATCAAACCCTTGTACCTTGCAGTCTAGCTGTGTGTTATTATGTTGCAACTATTTCTTGCTAGCTTTTTACATTTTATACGGAAGAGCCCCGATCCTAGTCTTTTATGTACACAAACAATTCCATTCCGCTCACAGGAAGCTGTACACATGCTGTGACTAAAATGCATTTAATTTTAGTTATTTAATCCAGTTATTTGATCAGAACCAGGATGTGAAAAGTCCTACAGAGTCACCCTGGGATCCACCTTCTGAAATGCAAAGTGAGCCACAGGAGACTGCTGGTTTAGACACCATCCACCCAGTTTTGGTTCATCTCAAGATTTGGTGTCTGCAACTCAAATGGTGGGTGTGTGTCAGATTCCAGGAAAAGAACCAGCTGTAAGCACTGGAAAAGTGTAGATGATTAGATACAGAAATGAAAATGGACTGATAGCACCAGAAATTTGTGTATCTCATGCAAACAGCAAATGTCTAAGCACACACAGTATGATATACTGTGTCAAGTAATGTGTATTTAGTATATTACTAAACAGCCCCTAAGAAAACACTTTAGAAAGAAGCATTCTCATAATTAACTAGCAATTCATTTTCAACTCAGGTTTTCTGGTTTGACATTTTTACACAAATTCAGCTGTTTTCTAGTCACAATAGACAGAACTAAAAAGTAAAACAAAAATTCTGTAACTTATATACTCATACACTACATATATCTCTGCATCTCATACACTGTTTACAAGCTCTAGGTTCTGACTCCAGGGGCTTGAATTTTACTTAGAGCTGGTAGACTCAGCACACTAAAAGGAAACATTGGTCATGCAGAACTGACGCTATTTTACCATGAAAGAAATTTGTCTACAGATAAAGGCAAGATAGCAAAGTTCTACAGACGTGAACATCAGCTGAAAAGAGAGGCTATTGATTAGTCTGCCTCTCTCTCCTCAGACATTAAAGCCAAGAGCAGAAATTCACTGGAGGAGCATATTTTTTCTCCAACTCTCCATCCCAGATTAGGCATAGAGGAGGCTTGCTTGCAGAAATTATTTTCATGTAATCTGGACAAACTCAAGTGGGGTACAGCCAGCCTGAACATCTAAATATAAAAATTATTGCTATTACTTTATCTGATCTGTGTTCTCAGTATATTCTCAGAAGAAAATTCCTACATTGCTCTTGTGCTGTAGTCAGGAAAAGTGCAACATTGATTTGACTAATACCATTAGCCATTCTTCCCAGTGACAGACCACAGAGTTATACAACTGATTTATGTACATCCTATGAGGATCATCATGTTTTCTGGATTCTGCCCTGCAAACTTCAAAAATAAATGGAAATGTGACATAAAAATAATAATAAAAAAGTCTTCAGGTCACATATAGAGCATAATTTATTTGATAACATGTTATAGTGGAGTGTAAAACCTCAAAAATCCTCTGCCTACTCTGCAATGCTGTGCAGCATGTCATGGCAAGCATGCTGATTTTTACATGAACTTCTAGAGAAATGATCTATATGCAGGGCGATCAGTGACAGTCTAGCACCCTCATTTTTATTGTTACTTTTCACAATCTTTAGGGAGTCTTAGACAACAGAAGAGTTCCCTTTACAATACGGTACCTAAAAGTGGAAAAATCTGATTTCTGAGAAGGTATCTCCAATGTGGATGCTTTCTTCAGCATCTATGAAAAACTGAAAGGAATGCATAATTTAGCTTTCTATGTGGGGACCCACAACCCAGGGACAGAGCCTAAATATAGTCAAATTGTGACACTTTCCCTAGCCTACTTCTGAAAAATGACAACAGACTTTTTTCATAACTTGATAGTGTATGAATTAATTTGAAAGTTAAGTAGCCCACAAGTACCTTAAAAAGTAAACAACAGATTATTTAATTTCACTTTCAAGTCCAGAAAAAAAGTATCTTGAAAAGTCTGTGCCTTTTATTTATAGTAACATCTAAAATAGAACAGGTTGGAGAATTTTCAGTCTGGACAACCTCCTGGGCACCTATGTCCTAACAAAGAAAAGGGAGATAAGGAAAGCAACCTGGCTGCCAATGGGTTTTTATTCCTTCCATAGGACCTTTTCTTCTGTTAGAAACATTAGAGCTGTACACGGAAAGGTTCTCACTCCCAATAGTTGTAAAGGCAGAGTAGGAGAAGGAATAGGAGGAACCAGGTGTGTCAGGAACTTTCTGAACTCCTTGAGCAATGCCAGAGG
Source organism: Falco punctatus (assembly GCF_963210335.1). Classification (NCBI taxonomy): domain Eukaryota; kingdom Metazoa; phylum Chordata; class Aves; order Falconiformes; family Falconidae; genus Falco; species Falco punctatus. The sequence continues at coordinate 42,656,077 of NC_137585.1, forward strand.
AACTGCTGGTTTTGCAGTTAGTGTATTATTCACTTAAAATAGACTCTATCCAGTAAGGTGCAAAAGAGGAGTGGAAGCAGGCCAGCACCTCTCAGAACTCTCTACTCTGCACCTTGTGGAAGATCCTCTAAGGAAATGAGCTCATCAGATGTTGATTTATGTATAGTCTTCGTGGACATTGGGATGTTAAACTGAACACAATATATTTACATTAAAAGCCACAGAGCTACACAATGAAGTTATTGAGTTGCTCTCCACCTTGAGCCATGTGTGTAGCTTTAGCAACCAATTATGATTCAAAGCACTGACTCCATTTTTTTTCCCATATATGTCTCAAAAGAATTTTCGGTTTACCTCTGCTCAGCTCCAACACAATTACCACAAGATCTTATCTAAAAAAATGCAGAGCAGCTCTCACCTATTCATTAGGGTTTTCCATTAACTATGAAGTTGGAAAAAGGAACAAAGGCACAGAAGGGTACACTAACTGCATTAAGCCATGGATGAACATTTTCAAATTGTTGTGCAATTACTAAATTAAACCTTGGCATTCTTTGCTTAATTAAAAAAGGAGACCTTCTTTCTAAAAACAGTTATAGAAATCTCTGTTTACACATTCTTTGAGCTGTTCAGTACTGAATAATAAAGCTAAATTACTGTGAGGAAATTATAGGCAAAAATGCAATAAAGTAACACTCAACTTTCTGTGAAGATATAAATGATACTATGCCATTAAATGGAGTGAGAAGTGTTAGTAACAGATAGTAAGTTCTAGTAAGTTCAAGCTTTAATTGGAGCAACATGAGATTCATCTCATGGTGAAAAAAAAGGCTACTATATGTTGTTTGGTGCAACCACTGTAAGAAGAGATCAGGACTCAAGACTTCTTATCCTGACACTTGTTATTTACATAGGAACCATCTCATCTGAATTCTCTAGACTATGCATGGTATAATGATCCAGACAAACATCAATAAGACTGGGACATAAACAGTTAATAGGAATTTAAATTGGACTACAGTCATGCAACACAAAGAAGAAAACAAACCAGCCTAAATAAATTTGAGGTAGGAGTGGGAGTGTTTTGAGAATTTTATGGGGGAAAAGATGGAGTGGGAACATGCCACAGATATATATTCAGTGTTACAAGGATGAAAACAACACTATTGTCATTCAAGAAAAGTTAGAACGAGATACTTGTTCTCTTTTATATTTAGTTGGGATAAGATCCTTGGTGTAGATCTACTCTATTATAGTAGTTTAATTTTATTGTCATGTAATAACAATGAAGTCATGAAATATGACTCTTTGAACAACTGTAGCAACAACATGAAAAAAAACATAATTTAGCTAACTGATATTAATACACAATTTCTGTGATAATTATTTAACAAATTATTTTATCAGATGATGTACTTCAGGTTTGCCTAATTTGAATTTAGAATTAAGCACAGTTCAAGTCATCTGACTGCACAGACTTTATTAATAGATTCAAAATGTATTATTAATCTGGAGGGGTTCTTCTGCAAACAGTGAATACTTCTAAAAGGTCTAGAAACCATTAATTTTAAATAGCTCAATTTAAAACTGTGTAAAATTAAAGAGGGTCATTTAAAAAAAAATTGCAGTAGTTTGTGTTTGAAGAAGCTTTTTTCAGATTTTCCTTCTTCTCCAAATGTTTTCCTTTTGCTATTTGAATCTAGTGGTGCTGTTTTCAGAACAGTACTGAAGCCACCAGTCAGGGTCCCCTGTGCTGGGGAGTCTGCACACAGGAAGTAATAAAGTTTATTCCATGTTGTTTCTTGCAAAAAGGTGGAGATTAAGCAAAAAAGAAAACTTTCTCAGCAATTAAGCCAAGACAAAACTAAAATCAGTACTGAAGACCGTTTTTAGTAAGACAGAGATGCCAATAAAGATGCCACAAGTCTCTCCCTGCAAAGAAACCTCCAAATAACGAAAGTGCAACCAGTCAGCATCCAATGTCCAACTTAATGTGATTTAATCTGATTATCGGTTCAAACTGTCCTTAGCACCAGACAGGCAGTCCTCATGTCATTTGTACGTAAGGCTGTTAACTGATATCCAATTTTCCAGTAAATTGCTTAACTGAACGCTAATCAGTTAAAACACACCTGTACAGCATATGGCCAGCCAAGCAATTTCTTTGACTTACTGCATTATTTTAATTAGGCTTTTTTCCTACGTGATTATCAGTTCCAGTTATAAAACAAGATTAATAAACCCACTTCTGTACTCCCCTCCACAGTACAGACACAGGTGCCACACTTTGCTGCGCTCCCTGGCCTCCCTCCTGTTACTGTACTGGGTCAAACTCCTTTCATCTGAACTGCTCCTGTAATCCATCTGTCTTTCTTTTGGCTCCTTGATCCATTCCCATTGCTTCAGGCTGCAGCTGAATTTTCTTCCTCTAGCAGTGACAGCAAAAATTATCACATGTTGAGACCTGAGAGAGACAGGTATGCACTCTTTAGCCCCCTCCTGGTGCCTCATAATTGGCCTTGGGCTCATCAGGCTATTTACAGCCAGCTCTGTGACCTCTTGGCAAGGAATTTATGGCAGTGAGACTTTTCTTTTCTGGAGAGGCAGGCTGGCAGCAGGACTTGAAGGTGGATTTTGTTCCAACCTTCTACTCAGATGATTCTGGGGAATGATGACTTAAGACCTTATCCTAATTAGAAAGCAATCAGGAAGGGCTTCAAATCTGGCAGCAGCTGTGAGCCAACTCGGAGGTAACGTGTGTGGTGATAAAACCCCAGAGAATAACTAGATTACACATTCCAAGAAAAGGAGGGTGAGAAAAACCTCAATCTTAGTAGTATCTGTACCACCATCAGGAGTTACCGTCGTGGCCACAAGGCTACATCAGGCTGACTTCTTGCCCGTGTTTTCTTAAGCACAAGGAGTACCAGCCTCACACTTCATCATCACACATTTAGTTAACATGGAGGCTCGTGAAGTGAAAGGGGGAAATTGTGAAAGAGATACATATTGTCAACCTGATGCGTCCAGCAAACAGGAAAATGGGAAATAACAACACGGTTAGGCTTCAATCACCATTTAAGGAACCTCTAAGGAAAATCCCCTTCTTTTGTTCACATGGAAAGCTCCAGAGGGTATTCACCTTGTTGTGCACATGCCACTAAAAGCCCCTGAAACTTCAAAAAGCTGTTTCTCTTCATCTCAGACTCCTATACCCCTTCTGACCCCCTGATGGGAAATGTTGAGGCTCTTACAGCAACAATTCTGGGCTCTCTTATCTGTCAGTGGCCAGTCATGTAACACACTGACCAAGACAGATGAGAAACACGGAGGTGGCCCACCAGAGAGAATATTACAGCCTGGCAGAAGTGTAGTGACTTTGTCCTTGACCTCAGCTGAGAGCATGCTGACCACGGGAGCTGGCCCTACTGTGACCACAGCAAGCAAATGTGGGGACTGTCTTCAGGTTTGGTGTAAAGCTTGGGTTTGACAAAACACAATGTACAGACAACCTCCTTGTCCACATGAGTACCCTCAACTCAGTTTAGGATAGCTATTCTGTTCATTTGGAGCAATTTCCTTTTCTGAGAGTTCAAACGAGGTGTCTGGGACAGCCAAGTCTGCTGAGGCCGTATGACTAGCGAGACCTCATGACAGCCAAAACGAAGAGACTTGCCCTCTTCAAGTTGTAGAGAGCTGTCACATCACTGTAACTTGATAGCATCTCTAAATTTTGATTAGATAAGTTCATTGCATTTCAGTATGACAGCTGAGAAACACATGGTACACCATCAGGCACAAGTAACTTCCCATTAATTTGCACAATTAATGACATTCTTTTCCTCTGAGCTCTTGTAACAGCCAGCTACCAGAACAAAATGGAGACACATATATTAATTCAATCACTTGTACTTACTGTTACTGTTAGTGTTACTGCCAATGCTGTCATTCCTAAGGGAGCTGGCAGCAACAGGAGGAAACAAAAATGTTTTTGTGACAGCGACTCTGGAATCTAAATAGAAAATGAGTGTGTCAGCATTATGTAACTTAAAATACAGTTCCCTTTATATAAGATGATGGGCTATAGGGCTCCTCTGATGTGGCTATAGGGCTGTTTTCAAAATCTGGCCACAGGGCTGTTTACAAAGTGGATTAAGCCAAAAAAGGCAGTCTTATTAAGAGGCAGATATATCTACACACTGAGCTGCTGCTGAGTAGCTATTCTGGAAGAACAATTGCTTTAAAGAAGTTCCTAGGTTATGGCAGTGATCTACTAGTTACTACTACTGGTGTAACTGTGCAACTGGATACATTGCCCTAATTAAAAAGCTAATGGCTGCCACTAGAGAGAGAAAAAGAAAAGAGAATACAAAACCTCCATTTACTGGAAGGATGAGAATGATCTGCAGGAGCCTGACTTGAACTTGTTAAATTTTTAAATGAACTAAACATGGCCCTTTTCAGGAGGAGTGGGATGAATTCAGAGGTGAGTGGAAGCTGCTGCAATTTACAACTTGCCCTAACTTCCTATCCTTTCAGTAGTGCAATCTTAGGCTCCTTTACTGCCTTGTAAAAATTAAATAGAGCATTAATGGAAGATAAGAAGAACAATGTAAAAAGATGATACAGGATATATTTGGGATGAAAAGAAACAGAGCAGGCGTATTGTGAGATTATTTGGATTATATTAAGTAATGATTTCACTAGGAATGATGGCACTAGTTTTACTGCCAGATAGAACTCAACTTAGAACAGAAACACAAGCTGCGGTATTGGTAGTAATTTTAACTGGCAGTAAAAAGGAGACATGGAGGTACAGCATCAGAACCTTAGCATCTCTGAAATCAAAGGAAAATCACCCATTTTATACCTACTTAGAGTCTGTTCCCCAAAATGGCAGCCATCTTACCATTTTCTGGTGTTTCTACTGTTGAAGGCAGAATGCAGTCATTCTTATACAATGTGTCTGCAAACTCCTTGTAGACCTCAATGGTACTATTGAAGTGCCTAAAAAAATCCTCAGGAATGAAGCGACCTTCTTCATAAAGATGACCATTTTCTTTTACGAAATCCTAGGGTAAAATACAGAATTCAGCTTGAAAGAAGGTCAAGAGAGAGGCTCATTTCAGCACTTCAACAGATAATGAAAATATCCAAAGATGACACAAAATGGTTTAAATTTTTAACCCAAAAAAGACCAGATTTGCTGTATACGACCTTCATAAAACATACAAGACCTCTGATCTAAGGATTCCAAATTAGCTTTGCAAGTAGAAATAAATTATTAATCCAGCTTTGTAAAATTGCCAAGGAATGAAAGGCAGTCTGCATCCTTTGCTGAAAACTAAGAGACTTTTTTTATTTCCCTCATTAAAAAAGTCACCCTGATTTCACATTACTTTGCAATGTTCCACATGATCCTTTTAATCTGAACACAGGAACACAACACAATCATAGCTATTGTCATAAAAGTACAGGGAACAGAACACAATAGGTGGGATATGTTACAGCACAGAAGCAGGCTGAGATGCCTGATAATGTACCTAAAAATAAGAGCAGGACTATAAACAAGGAAGCCAAATCACTCAGGTCTAACAGACAAGTGTGTTATGCCAGACTAAATCACAAGATTAAGATCCGTATTAAGAACATTGATGGTTATCTTCTTTTCGGTTTTTGTGTGGTTTTTTTTTTTTTCCCACCTGACTGGCTTTCCTAACAACTGTTTCTTATGCCAGTGGGTCGAATTTGGCCTGAGGTTAGTTACTCTGTACTCCCAAGAAGGAGGACAGTGGTAAGAACATACGCTAAATATGTACAAAGAAAAACTTCCTAGTTTTGGCTCAAAAATTATTTTATGTTTAATGTTTACTTCATTCTACAAAATAAAATTCTTCTTCCCCAGCCATATGCCAGCTGGGTTCTTTGAAGCATCAGAACAAGAATAGAAAAAAAAGAAAGAGATACAATAAAGATTGGACAGAATTCAGTTTGAAATGGAAAAGTAGAGAATGTCTAAAAACTCTTAGCAATCTAATGCCTATATATGGCAGGGTTACAAGGTTATGCCACTCTAAATAAGATTGAGTGTTTTAATTCATTTGATTAATTCTAGATGTTTAAAAGGTGCAATTATAATAGCTAAGGACTTACTTAGCAAAAATAAACATATACAGAAGATTAAATCCTTGCCCTAAATAACATGATAGATTTTGCCCATTTTATTTAGTGGGACCAAACTTTTCACTACAAAACTTAATTTTAATTAATGATAGACTGGTTAGAGCTGGGTAAGGGATTATAAAGTTAATTTTTTATTCCCCCATCATTTTCACACAAGAAAATCAGACGTCTCTTGAGTGAGACTCCTGGAATCCTTCCAGCTGCTGTTGGAATCCAGAAACACATGGAAATAGGCTGGTATCCTCTAGTCTTTGCTGTGTCTTTGTATAAAAGAGTTCATTAAACCATGGTGAAGCTTTCAGAGCTTCACACACTGTGATACATACTAACAATATATTAATAGCTTCAACAACATCATCTTTAAATTTAAATTAGTATCACTAGCAAAATGAATAATTTAAGCTGAATGCACAAGAAAGATTTCTGCCAGTTTCAAACAAACCAGAATGAATTAACAACCCTAAAGATGACAGTTACATTTTTGACTACTTAAATAACCGTATACAGGTCATTGTTTATACTGTAATCCCTTGTAAGCCACTTTCCTTTGAAATATGAGATAACAAATAGCCAACATTAGCACAGTTTACCCAGTGCACTTCTAAACAAAGTATGATTTCTGATATACAGGAATAGAAATGAGAACAAATCTAATGTAGCTTTGGAAACTTTTAAACTACTACTGAGTACGGTGCAAAAGGAAGTTCAAATAAAAATATCCAGCGTACAAGTAGAAACTTCGTATAGGAATACCTTATTTTTATCAAAAGCTAGGCATGCCATAAGATCATTAATTATCCTTGTGAGATTATTGATGATTGAATAATTGCTTAAAACATCAGACATATCTGAAATATCTGAAAATTTCTGGAGAAGATTATGTAGACTTCTTGAAAATTCAGGCACCATCAAATGCAACCAGCAGTGATTAGGCTGTCAGGAGATAAAAAGAGAAACAGAGAGGCAGATTAAATATTAGAACCAGTTTTTGCAAAAACTGGTTAAGCAGCTCAATGTGCAAAAGTAGATTAAATTGTTCTTTCCCATTTAAATTATCTTGAAAGTCTAAATTAAAATTTGTCTTTAGTGTGGCCAACTTTCTCCTCAGTCCTTTTGGTAAAATTTCTATTCTCGCTGATACTAACATATTTATGGTTGTCTGTTAAATGCCATCCCTTCATTAAATTCTTAATGAATGCTAAGCATCAGTGTGTTCAGAATTTGAGCCTTGGGACATACTACTATGAACCCCAGTCCATGATTTCATTAACCCACACTTTTTTTTTTTTTTTCAATAACTACTGCTTTAACAATTTTCTCCAGACTTTCTTTAAACCAATCTCAGTTTTCATTTTATTATTGTTACCCTACATGACTCAGTGAACCCCAAAGATCCTTGATTTAAATCTCTTCTGAGGAAAATTTCCATAAACATTTTGCATGAAATCCATGTATGCTTTTATTCACCTTTAAACTAGTTAGCTTAGCCAACTCCTTCTCTAAATGCCATTCCTGAGAACAGTTTCTAGATCTAAGAGTCTTTCTTTTCCTGAGCTTTTGCCAACAAAAGGGTTCTGCACAGCTTGTCACAGTATCTGCCACATCTGCGCCACTGGAATAGAGTTCAAATCCTTTCACCAACAACTATGCAATTAGTTTGCAGATAAAGTTTGTACAGCTGTTCAAGTGACCGAAACACCGTCATTCACCTTGCTGCCTTAGAGGCAGCCATTAACTTCCTGTACTTAGATTTACATAAGAGTAGCCAAGTAAATAAAAATGCCACCCAGTCCAGGAAAAACCCTAAGTTAATATGTAGGTCTGCAAAAATACAGGTAATGCATTAGTCATACTGCAACATATACCTGGAAATCCCTTCCTAATAGATGCTGAATTTTTAATGGTAAGTGTTATGAGAATTTATTCCATATGAGAAGCTATTTTTTCAATGGTTAAAAATGTCTCAGCAACATTAAAGCCTGCCAGCTATGAAGATCTTGGCCCAGCAGTCCCAAAGTACTCTCAGTATCACTAAACCAGTTTCCAATTGTTTCCTAGTGGGTGGGCAGCATCCACTGAATCCACCCACTCCACCTTCTGTAATGCACAGTAAATGTTTGGTGATGTATCTGCTTCTCGGTTTAGTCTCATTTTACTCAATTTCTGCAATAAACCTGCATACAGATTCTTTATTAAAAAAATAATAATAATTTATCCACTACTATAAATATCATCACTCAGCAACAAATGACTTTCTCAACATAGATGTTCTGTCTCAATATGTAAACGTTTTTGATGAGGTAAAACACACTTCACGCTTTCAAAGACTAACCAGACTATCAAGCATCCACGTTTAGAGAACCAAATGCAAATACATTGTCCAGCTCCACCTGGCTTTTCATTTTTGTGTATAACACTCACACACCGATAACAAGTGGCAAGGCAGCATTATCACCATTTGTAATTATCTCATCAATGACTTAAAAAAGAATTAAACAGAATGTGAAATGGATGGTGTTTGGCTTGATTCTATTTCCCTGTTTTCCTTCAAGCACAAAGGGAAAGGGAGAGACAGTAGCAAATAAAACAGAGAAAGCTTGTTGAAACGTACTTCGTTCTAGCAGCACACGTTGTGCCACATCCCATTGCCCTCACAAGACAGATAATGCATTTTCCTCTGCTTTGGTGTAGGAACATGGAGACAGAACATCTGTGATTCCCCGAACTGCAAACCTGGAAACCCTTTTCCTCTGAGGTTTTTGTGGGTATGCACTTTCTTCTGGCAGGGATTAGCAAAAGCTTGCTGCTTCTCCTAGTAAGCATTTGGTGATTCCAGCAGGGAGTCTATTTTGTTGCTCCCGTGGTTTAGCATGTGCGTGGGAGTCTCCTCTGACTGAACCGTTCTGACCCACAAAGCTGTATTTCATGAGCGCTTTAAGTTTTCTTTTCAGTAATATCAAGCTGTGCAATCACTTGCTATCTCAATACCTACCAAATGCAGGGATGAAACTGCTGAAATTGAGAAATGTGATGTTGTCTGCAAGGAGAAATGTAGGTTTAACTCTGCTTTTTTGTGTAAACTTTGACCAAGGTTTACACTTCAGGGCAGCTGCAAACCTGACTTCCCTTGTACTCCCAGGTAGTCCACATTTAGCTTTTTCTTTCTACACCTATCTAAAAGTTTGAAATGTATCTCTCTCGTCTTCTGAGTTCAGCTCCTGCTGCTGTCATCTCTGCCTTTTAACCTTCAGGTTAGATACACAGTTCACTTTATGAGAGACTACTTTTAAGCCACTCAGACGTCTTGAGCTAGTGCATAATGCAACAACTCTTCTGTTTAATGGATCGGGTCAGTCTGTTCCTGTTAGGTGCACTACGCTGGCTTCCCGTCTGCTTTGCATTCACCCTGTCTTCCTACCTTTAGTCATCTACATTTGAGGCTTGCTATCTTGGGTACATCTCCCACTTCATACACACACTAAAGATTAAAATCTATTGTAAAAAAATTGCAGAGCACCGTTTCAATCCTTTCAGAGCTGAACAAAGGGCACTCGCCTTATGCAAAGCTGTGGGATTCCAGCTTGCAGGGACCTTGTAGAACCCAGAGCAAAACCTACTTATTCAGTCAGCCTTTGCTGTGGTATGTATAACGCAACCTGCAATCGCCAGAGAGGAATTTGGCAAAGTGTGATATGAACGCCCCCGAATACTTCCTCCTGCAAAGGCATGTGGCCAAGAACTGCACCTTCCATCACCATGACTGAAAGTGGTGTATGAACAAAGGGAATATGGAAATCCCAGCTCTGCACTTCACCATTTATTTCTTGGCTGCTTGTTGTAAATGTAAACTGGATCTGTGTTTCTGGGTATGATGCGGCAAGGCGACATGGCATTTAAACTACAGAAAAGAAACTGTACTGGCAGCCGAAACTAAACCACAGGGTGAGGTCAGAGTTAAGCAGTGAGAACAATCAGGACTCATTGGTCAAGCAGGCTCCCTGGCCACCTTCATCTGCAGTGCCAGACTCCCCAGGAGTGCAGTGGAGGGAAGAGTCTCGATCCAGTCTGGCTCTCGCCCATCAGCTGCCACGCTCATCCTGGAGGCTGGGGAGCAGCGCTCAGGCTACGACTGTCCTCCACAGACATGAATCTCATTACATCAGGCACCAAAATAAATGAATTTCAAAAAGCACCACAGTCAGGGGATGGTGGCAGCTAGTTACACTTCCTTTTTCTCTGGATATTGGCTATTTTCAGAAATTGAAAATTTTCCATTAGTTTTAATTATATTATAGGGGATCTAGTACCCAACTTCCAAAGCATTTGTTTGCAGAGTTTTTCTGTCTAAAGAATCAAGATTAAACTGGGTTTTCTACAGTACTCTAACTTTTAGTAAAAGCCTCAAGTTTCCAACAAAACCTTTAAAAACATTATGGCCAGATCTGCCATAATACCTTGTAACTTCACAGCTCAGGGCCCTTCACTATCCCACAGCCTCTTTTTTTCTCCAGCCATCTTGTTATTCAGGACTGAGAAATGTTGCTTCTGGCATCGTTCTCCAGTATTAACAGAAAATATTGCTAGATTTGTTACAGTGCTAGGATAGGATGCATTTTTATATGTGTATCACACACAAGTTGGGTTTTCATAATGAAAACTTTGTACAGACACAAACCCAGCTTCTTACATCTATGAGATGGATTACAATGACTGATGATTGTATACAATGATTCATTCTCAAGACAGGCACAATATTGTTCAGTTTAACTGACAAACTAGTCCTTTTCTTGCTTTTTTAGTTTCCTTAAAACAATATAGTACAGTATAGCATTCAGCATAATTTCTGTTTTCACCTTGTTTCCTTCTCTCCTTTTTCTTGCATTGTATGCAACAACCAAGAGAGCATTTTCAATGCATCATTCTAGAAATATGTTTTTAAAATTAAGGAAAAAGATCAAAAATACTTAGTAGAGTAAGCAATAAGATAATACGAAAAAGTTTTTAATACAAAATGTTTTAAAACTAAAGAAGGTATGTTCTGTACTTTAAAGAAAGTATGTGAAAGTATCACTGTGTATTAACTATGGGATTATATAGAAAGAATCATACAAAGCATGTTTGAATCAAATAATGTCCTCACTTTCTACCAATTTGTTTAGTTACTGATGCGACCATTTGCTGAACTTAGGGTTCTCTTGGGATCTCTGTATTTGCTGTGCTTTAAAGGCATTTCCACTGCTAAAATGAAAAGGACATGCTATAGTACATACCAAAGTACAATTAGAAAGAAACTGCTTCTTTAAGAAAGCAACAATTTTCCAATGACTTGATGAAATAATACCATAGTTTGACTTTTTCCGGAGAAAATGTTAAAAAACTCATTATGAATAAACATTTTTCTAAGATTCCTGTAATTAAAAAGGTTCTAAGTGACTGCAGGAATCTCTACTTTTCTTTTAAATGAATATTTGAGAAGTATATCAAAAGTGAAATACCCATTATTTAACTGTAACTGACTAGGCCACAGGACTAGGTACAAAACAATATGGCCACCACTGGTCCCAGTGGGCTATTTTATTGGGATAAACTTGAAGTGGTTGTACATACCAGACTATCCATCTTCGGGACATATTTAAGAGTTATCATATAATCATTTGGGAGATTTCCAACCTACAACAGAACAGATAATAATATGTTATTACTGACCACACAAAGTAAGACTTATTTTCCATCACTGCATTCAATATTCAACACAAATTTTCAGTAACCTACCAGGTGCAAAAGCTTACATATTCAGTGTCCTGTGGAACTACTACTGACTCTTATTTGCTCACAAGTGAAGGATCTTTCCACACCTCTGTAACATACCCAGCTCCAATCTGATCATGTTCAATGCTACCACTTCCCCACAGAATTAAAGTCAGTAATGTGGTGAGAAAAAGTGATCTGACATTATTCATTACTGCAGAACCTCCACTGCATTTTTGTCTTTTAATGACATGCCTTGAAGTGTTTCCATGACAATTCCTATGTAACCCCAACCACTCCAACAGTAGAGGACCCAGTAGTCTCTAAGCCCTTTTCCTTCAAATAATTTCCAACTTCAGCAGGCATTTGAACCTAAAGAAATAGTCGTCTGCCTTGTGCTTAGTTCTGTACCAGGTCAGAACACTCGAGCACAACTTTAGCTTTGAAGCTGTGCCTCTTACTAATGATGAGCAACGTAATTATATCATAGCAATGTCCCGGGGCAAAGGAGAGCTTCTCCACATGTTAAGATGAGCGTGGCTTTGCAGATGTGGGTGAGTATGGGGCGTGCTGAAGCAAAAGCACGGAGTAGAAGAAGGGTTCTCGGTGAATTATACAATGCAATCTGCCGCAAATGGGATCCAACACTACTGTGAGACGTGGTTGATCAGCTGGGGAATGTGGTGAGTGGGGAGATGAAGAGGGAGATGCTGCCATGATCCCCAGTCTCTTGCAGTACTTTTTTCGAAAGGTTTACCAATACCCTGATGCTTAGTGATACAGCAAATGTATTTTCTTTTGTATCAGTGAAAGGTTCAATTGATACTGCTCATCCTTGGTTTGAAATCCATTTAGTCAAAAGACAGTAACCACATACATATTTCCTTTGATGAGCCAGAATCTATACTTTGTTCAGCAAAGCGTTTCTACTTCTTTGGGTTAAAGATCATTCTATTATGGCTGCTTTTGATTCTGTTGCTATAGCAACCAACACAGGGATTATATTTTTTTCCCTGTGCAGTTTTTAGGTAGTATTTTGTTTGATGCAACAGAACATTTATTTGTTAATTAAAGTTTAGTTTCAATTAAAAATTAGAACAGCAATTTCAAAATGTTGTGGGTTTAGAAATTATCAAGGACAATACTTATGCACAGTCAGTCACTAGTGAATTCCAAACATTTTTTTCATTTACAATGTGGGCTGAGCCACAACCTTTCAGTTCAGTGACATCTACCTTTCTCCTACAGCTTTAAAATAGTTTTATACAAATGATCCTGGTAAATTCCTTTCCATAGATAAATTTTATTTTTTATTTTTATACCTACACATTCTCAAAGAAGTAGTTGCTGAAGTTGCACTAAAATTCTCTATATCAATTCTATTTACCTGGCACTTTGGGGAGTTAATGCAAGATGCTATAAACACTGAAAAATATTGCAATAAATTTGTTCTTTCTTCAGAGCATCTGAATTATTCTAAATCCTCACCTGTAATTTTTTGTGTATTTTTTTCCTTCCTCTAAAAACACCCTGACATCACGACACGTTAATAGGTAATGCAGTTTCTTTTCCGGCTCCCTTTGCGTGCTTAGAGAGGTGGGATTAGCAGCACTTCAAGCAGCAAGGATAGTAAAGATGCTACTGTATGTGCAAAGTTTCCCATACTCACTCTAGAGGGATTCAATACTTAGCAATGTCAGCAAAAGCACTGCTCTTTAAGAAAGGTCACTGGAAGATTAAATTTGTTCCAAATCAACGAACACTGCAAGAGTTGATATGCATTATGTATACAATCTACTTTACCGGCATCAGAGCCTGTCAAGCACTTTTCATGCACAGTTAAAAAAATTTAACTGCTCAAGAGTTCTTACAGCTTCTCAAACAAAGCTGGAGAATACAACTCAGCCTCAGATATTTTTCTCCTTGACAGATTGTGAATCAGAAAGGATATTTAAGGATATTTTTGAATTTACTACTAAAAAGAAAGATCACGGCCGGGGATGGGGGGGGGGGGGGGGGGGGGTGTCAAACACAAAATACATGCCCTGCCTCAAGACAAAATAACTTGTTAAACTTGTATTGATGAAACTCCACATGCCAGATGCTCTGCTGATGGTAAATGATGGAGCTCAGTCAAAGTGAGGGAGTTACACTTGTGTCCCAGTTGGACTTCCCAACTCATGCACATAAAATAGGGTAAAGCCTTTGATGTAAGAGTGAAGGATATGTTTGTACTAAATCTGTGCATTTTGTACTCTCCTGCTTTGCTGAAACAAATCTTGACATTTCAGTGAAGGCTAACCACCAAGACTATGATCCAAACCAACCACTTGATTTTCAGCTGCTGAAATGATTCTGAAAGGACAGAAAGGACGCTGCATACCTGCTCTGTGCTGGGTGCCTGACTGCTGCGGCTCCCAACAAGGAGCAGCCAAGACGGCTCTAGACTGCCTGAGCAAAGTGGAATAGGAAGGGACTGTCTTTTGAAACTCCCCGAGTCCTGGAATGGCTTTTTCAGTTCCTGTGCTCCACTCCTTCAGTACAGTGACCTATTTTGGGGCAACAAAACACCTGCCTGCATGACTTACCTTGGTTTAGACAAAAGTAGTAGTTCTGATTATTATAAAGAACGTCAACTGATAATCTTGGAAAGTAATGTATAGAACTAAAAGAACTCTGCATTGCAATTAAAATGTCAAAAAAAGTTTCTCTGATTTAGTGGGTGTGTGTGGTTGTAGAAATCTTATCAGGCTATGAGAAGAGGTGAAGAACACTGAATCTAGATGCATGTCTTCAAAGCCATATAAAATCCACATTAAGTGCTATATTCCCAGTTGTAATAAAATCTCAAACTGGGAAATATAAGATTCTTTTTGACATAGAGAGGTCTTAATATTTAATACATCACTATTAACATTGGATAACCCAAATATACTTTTAAAATATGCTCATGGTCACATACAGGGGGAGATGAAATAGGGTTCTTGTGAAAGTGATTTGAGTTCCATAAACTACTCTTTTATTGCAACAGCAGAATATAATAAAGATGACCTCAATCTGCAGCCAAGTGCATTGAAATGAGAGCTGCTGCTCTTGGAAATTCTCTTTATTGTAACTTCTGAACATTTTAAGAAGACAAGCATGGATATCATTACCTTAGTTTTTATCTGGGTATAAAAAATAATCTAATAATGTAAAAAAATTACCGTTTACCATTGTCAGTGATTTCTCTTCTACTCTGAGGCATATGATGGGAAAACCATATTTCTCTTTTGGCTACCATTTCTACCACCCATTTCTCTCAGTAATTCCCCTTCTCCTACTCTTTAATACTTCTACATATCTCTTCTTTACATTCTTGGCATTTCTTTTCCTGCAGGAGCTTCCCCTTTCTGTCCATCATCTCTGCAATCTACTCTATCTCATCTGCTAATCAAGCAGTTAATAAAATCCTCATCATGTGGCTTAAGACAACATGCTAACGATTTCCGTTCACACTTCTTACAGCCATAGTGGCAGATTATTTGCAGGATAACAACACTGGATCGTTTTTTATAACCCTTTCTCTCAGGAGAGTTAAATCCATTTAAAAATAAATATCAAATGTTGCGAAGAGTGTAAAGTACACATTTACAGCAAAGATGCAATGTGAAGGCAAAGTGTTTGAAACAGCATGTCTTGAACTAGCAACCTGGTCAGTAAGTGCTGGCTATTGTTTGGGCTTCCAACATTCAAAAGAAAAAAATTGCTTTAGAGAAGTACATACAAGGAACAAGAGGTGAGTGCCTTAGATTTTGTTAATGGATGAAACCAAAATACATAGGTACATTTTTTACATACTGCACAGCTCAGTAAAAATTATACCTATATGTAGGTTTGCTGTTCATATTTAACAAACATATATACAAGAGAGTCCTAATCCTTATGCAAAACCAGAATCATAATTACAGCAATGCAGCTTTCTGCTGACTTACTGTGCTGAAAAGAACAATGGGGACAGGCTTTATTGACAGGTGCTGCAATTACAGTTTCATAATACGGAACATTTGTTCATCAAGTAATGTGTTCCCCTCCAGACATCTTCATTAAAAAACAAGCAGGAGTTCAAGTGATTAGTAATGCAGAATTAATACTCTCTAAATACTTTTGTTCCCTATAGGTATGAATTTATGCTCTTTTAAAGTTCTCACTATTAAAAAACAAACATAATACAATTGTTCAATTGTTCTTTGTTTCTTAAAATAATTTTACTTCATATGAAAAAAATATATTATAAAGATTTGAATAAATTTAATCTTACAGAAAATACAAGTAATTTTTGTATAACAGATACCAGTCTGGTTTTCTCTTAGGTTAATTAATGCTCAGAAACCTTACTGAAACTTTTCTTCCACTTCTAGCTTCCAGTACGTGTCTAGTATGATGCTAGTGAAAATCCAGATGAACACCACTGAAAATGAGTTACACCGTACACCTGTCCTCAATTTATTACTCAGTACAAAGTTGACTAGGCAAATGACCCACATTTTCAGGCACTGCACAGCATGCTTTATTTATTCTCCAATAGCTTTTAGGCTTAGCAGACATCCCTGGTCTGTATTCACAGAAAGTGTTGAGGGAGGCACATTCTCATATTCCTAGAATACAATATAGTCGAGCAGATGACAACCACAACCATGCTCAGGGGGTTTCTACCAGTGATATAGGTGATTACAGTACTTGGAACAAGAAGCCCTGAACCAAATAAATGCAGGCTAGGTTGTATCAAGCTACAGGCAAGAGTTTGCTAGGGAATTGTGGCACTGTTTTGCAAGCTGTAGGTGAACTGCAGTAGAGGTGGGGAAGAACAGAGTAAGAAAAAGAGACGTGGATTCACGCTACAAAGAATTTTAGCATGAGATAGGAAGAGCATGACAATCTGTCTGGAGTTCATCAAAGAGTATCCTTCCTGCAGCCATAGACAGTGTAACAGATACCATGGAAATAATGAGAAGAAGCTAGGACAAGAGAGCAAACTCAGCATGTGTTAGGATATCACAGGCAATGTTAATGGTGTCTTTGAAGACAAAACCAAGCTTGCTGTTGATAATAAAAAATAAAAGGAGGAACAGCTTGCAGGAAATAAGTAGATACACAGGGTCAGAGCAGCAAATAGACAGAATGGAAAATTATAGAAGTCGAAGCCAGAAAAAGACATTTCTGTAGACTGGATTTTTATTCACCAAGGATTTGGAAGAAAAGTGAATATGTATGAACAGGAAAAAAATATTTTGTAGCTCTCTGTCATCACAGGAAAAAAATATGGAGGTTTTAAAAGTGAACTTACAAGGGTCTGTAAAGTGTCAAGAGCCAAAATGGACACCTTTGTTATAGACCTGAATGGCTGGGGGGAAAAGGTGATATACCTTTACAGTGAGGAGAAAAGGCCCAGGGAAGACTAACATTTGGGGGAAATGAAGAGATCATAATCTGCCTCAGTGGAGGATTCAGGCAATATTGAATCTAAGCTGATGGCTGAGCATTTGTGAAGAGAGGTCAATATCCTAAGCTAAATGATGGGACTTGTGTGCTACTGTTGAGTGGCTAGTTTATCGCACACAGATACAGGACTATCCTCATGACTGTGGACAAAAGGGCTTAAAGAACATGACAGCATGGTCAAGAATAAAGCCTTTAAAATAACTGTCATACCACTCTGAGCAAGTGTGATAGAGCTTGTGGATAACATCACAATGAGCAATAACTGTACACATAACAGTGGCTTCTGTGAAATCCTTGGTGCTACAGTTTGTTCTCACTGTGAAAAGGGAGGACATTTAATACAGACATTATGTCCTACTGGCACAAACTCTTTGGATTAGTGGAGAAATAAAACTTTTAAAGGCCAACAGGATCAATAAAGAATCCAACCACCTATGGGTGCTATGTCTAATTTTGAAGCTGTAAGCAATCAGAATATCATTGCATAATTCAATGAGTATATTATGTTTCAAAAAGCAGAAGTGGTACAAAAACTTTTATAGTAATTTATAAGCGTTGTAGGGTCTCCTGAACTATATTTTTAAGCAACGTCATGCTGGAGTCCATATAGCATAAACAAATCATACCTTTTAGCAAAGTAATGTGATCAGTCAGTATTCTCTGTGAATTTCTCCCTTCTCATATTCACATGGTCAGCTAATGGTATTTTGTTTTTAAAGTAATTTAAGCCTAATAATATTTTTTTTTTTCATTTTGTTCTCAATGTCAAGTTGTCATAGTGTAGCATTTCAAAAGAGAATGGCCAGCTTGCAATATAGTTTGTTTAATTGAAACCAAGGGTTCTTATACTAAATTCAAGGTAATAAACTTATTTCCATGTTATCCTTTCAGTCCTCAAGTGGCTTTATAGAAATTATTTCCGCAAATATTAACACAGACAGACAAAACAGGGATACAGACTTTTGCCAGAACATTCTCAGATGCACAGCTCAAAACAGAGAGAATCCAGGTGTCTGTGCTTTGTCTTTTCTGCATCTCTCTGTTATTCCTCCAACCCAAAATATCTTTGAACATGCTAGTTAACTTCACCCAAATCTTGCATCTGGTAGAGAAATGTGAAAAGTATAGGTGTAAGTCAGGAGAAGGACCATACAGCATCCTCACTGAGGACTGTCTGGAGGAGCTCAGCTCTACCCCACTCTGCTTAGGTTTGGCCGCAGCAAAGTGCAGTGCAACCTGGACAGTTGCCAGAGGTTTTCTTCTAGGACAAGCAGTACATACACTAGAACAGCTGCCACACAAAGCCCTTCCTGCCCAGCCAGCAGCCCAAGCAAAAGGGGATATAAATCCAGCAAGCGCTCAAAACATTGCTCAGGTAGGCATCATGCCTATGGGGCATGGGAGGGAACTAGCAACGATGCTGCATGTGGAGAACTAAGAGGAGATGTGGAGGAGGGTGGGGGTATGGAAACACAGTACTGCAGGAATATATGTGCAAGAACAGCAGCTGCCAGACTAGTCTGGAGGAAGATGTAGGAACATAGTATGTGAAGTCACAGCCAAATTAAAGAATAACTTAATTTTTAGATAATAGGTTTCTTTCATAATTTATCTCAAAAGCAAAGTGTGATTGCTCAAGCCACATGAAAAGTTTTGTAACAGGTATTTATACATTCTTGAAGTTTAAATTGTAATAAAGGGAAAGTTAAAACAGTTTTTCTGAGGATACATATTTGATATATAGCTACTGCTAACCTTGTGCTAGACAATTTCAACAGCACTCATAGGAATTATAGGAGTTCTGTTGCTCTGTCATGCTTTCAACAGGTTTAAATCAAAACTTAATACTCTTTCAAGAGATGAAATATTATCTTGAATAAACATGCTAATACTTCAGGATTCTACCTAAAGGGACTAATGTGAAGCACTAAGTACTTAAGTATAGAGCACCCCCAGAGATTTAAACCATGTGCCAATGTATATAACAATGCCTATGAAAACAAGTGGAGAACGCTGCACTGGCAGCAAATGCAAGGGAATCCAAATTAAGTGTTTGATAATATTAATGCTAGTATTGCAGCCATTTTTCAGTAATGAAGCCAAAATCTTCAGCTGAATTCAATACTTAAATGAAGGTATGTTTGTTAAGTGTTCAGTATATATTATTTCTTAAAACCTTTGGTGTTAGATCCTTCACTACTGCAAGTTAGCATAACCACTGACTTCAGTGGAGTTAAATACCAACTGACTGCACACAAGAAGATGCAGTTTTTCAAGTTAATGTAGTGTGTAATGAAGTAACAGCTAAAATGTACTTAAATGAATTCAGTTCTCATATGAAGCCATGAGTCCTTCAGACAAACTTCTAGGTACAGCAAGTAGAGAGAGAAACATAATGAGCGTTAGCCCACTCCTACCTAAAGACTGTAAAAGCTGTTCAATTATTATTGCCTGGATTGCTACAATGATGTCTAGTATCACACTATTTTTATATATAGCACAGGTTTCCCGTAAGCCTAAGGTAAAGACTCCTGGTTCATTTCAGTCGTGTTTGTTGCCAGTCTGCTCCATGCAAACTGGTAACACAAAAGACAATAATCTTTCATCTGCATGGGAAGCGATCTGATCCCAGACAATGTTTGAGGAAATCAAGACTTTCGACAGTTTTTATGGAAGCTGGAGGGAGGAGAACGTTTATGTACATACACTCCAGCTTGGTCAAGAAGATCATCTCTTCAATGAACTCTGAAACTATTCCCCAGTCTTTGCAACAAAGGTTTTGGTTTTATTCAAATGACAGATGTTGAAGGATTTTTTTAATTTCTTTTTTTAAATATTCCCCTGGTTCTAATACAGATTTGCTAAATTTGCTTAAAAATGTAAGTGCCATTAGCCACTGATTATTGTTTAACATAAAGAATAATTTTAAATAAAAGCTACTTACCAATTTTTCAATGTCATTCACATCATCTGTCACTGGATTCCCGCAGGAATTCTGGGCTTTGACAAGCGGATTAAGTAGGAGTAGTTGAAGACAAAAGCAGGTGATAATCCAAGTCTATTTAGTAAAAAAAAATAAAAGATAAAAAAAGAAACAAGAAACCCCAAGTAAGCAACATCTAATGTAGTAATGTTTTTCATATGTGAATTCTATGTGCAGCAATACTCTTCATCTTTCATGAGGACATACTCATACCACTATAGTATAATCTCCACAGCAGGGATTCACACAAATGCACTTAATTGATCTTTTCTGGAAGCAAGTACCTTTAGGGTAATAATGGAAAGCCCGGTATTGAGCCATCAGATTATTTGTGCAGGATACTGCTTAGGTGACTTTCTGCAAAGTTTACAGATACCAACAAGAAAGAGACAAACTGCAATATTCTTAACTATCAACATAAAGCTAAGTACATACTTGTAATTCACCTGTGATATTTGTGATACAAAATTGTGATAAACCTGTGCCTCCCATGTGGTAATGGCTGGTAAGGAACAAAATGATACCAGACCACAGCAAAATAAAAGGAGAGACTTCATAATCACAGCCATTAAATTTGGGTACTTAAACGGCACGCAAAACCACAACTGGACTCTGCCCAAACACTGAGATCTCAAGCAGCAATAAAATACATTTTCTGTAAGTGATCTCCTCTGGCCTCTCAGGAGCAGCAGCCTGGCTTTGGCACTACAGTCCTATCCTAAATCCCATTAGGAACAGCAATGCAATGTACTCACACAGGCTTGTGAGACTCAGCCAGAAAAGCACAACATAACTAGCTGTGATGCACCTGGGTGTCTCCTTGGCTGAACTTCCTTGCCTTCTGTGTTCCTTGTGCTTCACTTGTTTCCCACAGAGCCCTGTGCCAAGTTTGAGCTGCAGATCTTTATTTCCAGAATGTTAAAGCGTTTAAGTTATGGATAATCAAAAGTTGCCTCGGGTTGTGAAGCTTCTTGTGCCAGCTGACTGTCAGCAAGAGCCGATGACAATGTACATTTAGTGCAAGTATGGAATTTGCCTGTGCAGGCTCCTGAGCCTCCACGAGGGCGGGACTGAGATCAGAATTTGCATTTGCACAAATCAAGATGCATCTCAGCCCCGTCTGTTCCTCTGTGACAGGTAGAGTGCTCCTGTCTCCAGCCTTGCCTTCAAAAGCTATCCAACCTTTCAATTTAAGACCAAAGCAAATCAAACAACATAGACGAAGCTCTCTAGGAAAGCAGAGAGAGAAAAATCACAGATTTAAAACATTAAGTATCATTATAGTAACCTAGAGGGGCTAAGAAAGCATGATGAAAAAGAACACTTGGGAGCTACATAAACATGACAGAACAATGCTGGGCACTCTACCTAGAGCTGTTAAATGACAAGTAAACCTCTCTCGTATCTCCTGTCTCTTAAATCTTGTATGTAGCTTACATTTCAAGTAAAACTGCTCATTTGCTTTCTTAGAATATGTCTTCCTGACTCATTCGTGTAAAACCAGTGTGTGCTGCTGCTGAAAAGGACAATCCAGCCTCCTTCCCCTACCTCTTGCACTAGCACTGGGGAGACGGTTCAGTCAGCTGTACCAGGCAGATAAACTCCATTTTTGTTTTCCTGTGCTATTTTTCAGGCAGACCAGCTTTCTGAGACAGCAGAAATGTCCCATTACAGATGGGACAAGCCAGGACTGCCTGATTCAGTGGCGCCTGCACTTGGCTTTCCCTAAACTGTACTGTCAGACACCACAGGATCATGATGATGGGTAGACTAACACAAAAAGAAATCAAAAATATTCTAAGTACATATCCAACGTGCAGCACATCTTCTGAGAATGCCTCTTGATTCAACATAACCAGCATTTAGAAATACTTTTGATTTAATATTTGTACAAATAATTATTGAGAATAATTTATTACCTGTGTGAAGAACAGAGAATAAGTACTTAACTTGACATTAGGTACTTACGAAACCTCTGTATATTATGCTACAAAAAGCTTTGCAGTTACAAATATATGAAGCTCTGGGGAGATGCAACAAAGATGCTGCTGGTCTCTGACAGCACCTTTGAGAGCTTCTTGCAGTGTATAAGAGTTCAAAGTTATTTAAGAACTAGCTTTAAGTGATCAGAAAAACATCTCCCTCTCCTAACTTAAGCTCCAAAGGAAATCAAAGGGGACCTCAAGTTAACAGACTACTTCTCCACTGCAATTTTTGGAACAAAATTGTTATAAAAAAGGCAAGAAGTTGACAACCAGCTCCCAAATGGACTAATTATACTGCTTTCAAGAACTAAAAAAAAAAAAATAAAAAATTCTACCTTCAGAGTTAAACAGTATACTAGCAATTACACTCATTGGGGTTCAGGGACATTTCCCTGACATGTTCTTTGGAGATGGAGTCCACACCAGAAACCACTGGTTTCTTCATTGGGCTCCTCAATATTGACTAGTATGTAAAGGAAGATGGGA
This sequence comes from Falco punctatus, assembly GCF_963210335.1. NCBI lineage: Eukaryota > Metazoa > Chordata > Aves > Falconiformes > Falconidae > Falco > Falco punctatus. The sequence continues at coordinate 42,678,943 of NC_137585.1, forward strand.
TTTGTTCTCCTACTTGTGTCACAGTCATAGGATGATGTTTAACCTAACACTCTAGTCATCCAAAAAGTTACAAAACTGTTTAACTGGAAATACTTTTTTGTCAAACCAGCTGAGTAAATATTAATAAAAGCAGCAGCACATTCCAAATAAAACCAGAACTCTGATGCATCTTGTCAGTTTTCATACATCTGGATCTAAAGAGAACCCATATATGAAGCTTAACATCACTACACATTTTATAATTACGCAAATCAGTAAGATTAGACTTTTTCCTATGTAAATAATGGTATTTAAAAGGATAGTAAGTTTTATAACTGCTATTAAAAACAAATGATTTGTAAATTTTGAAATTATTTGAGGGTTTTCTTGCTTATTTGTTCCTTGTGTGATCCAACAGGAAGTGAAAATCTTTAAAATACTGCTAGCTTCAACATGCCTATTATCCAAGATCTTTTAATTATTTGCACTTACAAAATATTTATATCACACAAGCCTACAGGCACATTGTACGTAAAGACTGTATAGATCAAAGAGCTAAGCTATTTTTGTGTTATTTACTAATGACCAAACCTGCTGTTTGAGCAAAACTCGAATAGACTGAATTAAATCAAGGACAGAACAAAAGGGAAACTTAAACAACAGCTTCATAAATAGAGATTCCAGTTTTACACTTTACTAAGCATAAACAAAACCCACACAGCACTCGTAACAGATTTCCATATATAATTACTTCGAAGCTAAAATGGGATTTTCAAAGCTGGCCACAGGATTTATTCACATACCATCTACTAGCATTAAATTGAAGATATATGGCAGACCTGTATAGCAAAGGACTGCTTCCTATTTTTGCCTCAGAAATTATTCAATTGGGTTTATATTCTGAAGTCTCTTAAATAATGAATATTTAAGTTGCTTTTGTGAAAGGGAGAAAAAAATAATCACTAAACTGGAAAGGACAATTCAAATTAAAGATTTCAATGATACACTTTTAATCATTGTGCAAATGATTCTTACTATTGCTTATAAACCACAATCTATAATTTCGTTATCGCCATTTTAGAGGCTTAGCTAGCGATCCAATGTGTTCAAGGCCACCCTCTCAGTTGTAAATCAACAAATTTTTCATTTATGTTCTTCATGATCTGGAGTGTTGACAAAGGCGGCTGAATGAATGCTTTAGCATCTTTTTCACAGTATGCTTTCAAAGATACTCTATCGTGTTTGTTAACGTGCAGCTAATTCCTCAAATGGAAAGCAGCAAGAGGAATACCACATTGCTAAAGAAGCCAAATATTGGAAAGTCTGGACATTTCCAAATACCTAGATTGTACTGATAACAATTCTAATCATAAGTGGGGAGAAATTATCCAGGGGTGGTGGGAGGCAAATAATAAAACACAAACAGCCATCAAGCATAGGGAGAGATAGTAACTACACAGATGAATGAGTTCTCCATTACAAAACTTCTTGTATCCAAATCATGTTAGCCACGGAACTTTTCAGCCCAGTTTCTTGAGAAAATCATCCAATTAACCACAACCAAGCCATGGCTGCAGCAGAGCTACCTGGCAATGTGGAACAAAATTCACCCTGGGCCAGACTTCCCAAATCTGTCTTTCACTTCTGCTAATGCTGGCATAGGAACATCTCTCAATATTGGCTCCTCAGGCAGTGTTTGCATGCTGCTTTGCTGAGGCACAGCTTGTGGACTTCTGCCATAGACAACATTAGCTGGACAGTCATGGATAGCTAACTTAATGTTCATACTTATGCTTTAAAAAGTCTTTTGTAAGAAGATTCAAGAAAACAAAAATATCAACAAAAGATATTTCTTGCATTATTTTTTTGAACCACAAAGCCTTGAGAAGCATAAAAGCACAATAATTCTTTCATATGTCTAATTATCTCTATCACAGCTAAATAACTAACTAGATTATTAAAATCATAGAAGAATTGTCTTTAGCCAATTAAAAAACCTACGTCAGCATAGAAAAATCTTAAAATGAAAGACCATTTATACAGAATGTAATCCAATTCCCATTTTCATGGTATTCAGTGATACCTTCACCCATGCAAATGACAGCACTAACTTTAGTATTCCACATGGCTGTGCCTAAATACTGCTCAAATGCTAAATATTGCTCAAGTTCCAAAAAAATTTGAGTCAAGTTTGGAAGAAAAGTCACCCACCCATGACCACCTAGTTCTGGAAGCAGTGAAGTATTTTGGCAGGCACATTTGGAAATGGAAAGGTCCCTACATGCTCTCAGGAAATAACTTCGGTGTAGCTGGAGGAACCACTGTGTGAACCCTGAATAACATGTAGTGGGAGCATTAAGTCCAGTGTACACCCATCACTGTCCTTCAAAAGACTAGCACCAGTCTCACTAAATACAACAGCCTATCAGCTAGGGTGTTTGTCAACAAGTGACAGACAGGGGTTAAATTTCCTCTAACCAAGGTAATTCCAACTCATGGGACTTGGGATCTGTTCCTCTGACATCAACCTTGTAATTATCACCAGAGGTACTTTCCCATCTATGATGGCTTCCTGGCCAGAAGAGACGAAATGGGGGTACACTGGTATTCCTGACCCTTATTTTGCAGAACATCTATGCATTTTACACTGGCAAGCCACTATGTAGAGGAAAAAAACCCCAACATGCTCACTGCACAGGCATCAGAACGTTTATGTGTATCCTCCTCTTGCACATGCTCCTCCATCTGGGCACCCTAACTTCTGGGAAGCTCCCCAGTCGTCATGTGAGTTTTCCTGAACAACCTTTTGGCAGTCCATTGAACAAAATGGAGTCGAACTCCAGTTCAGTGAGTCACCCTGCCAGGGAGAAACACATAAAGTCTCTGGATCACACCCTACATGCTTTGTTATGATTACAAAAAGCAGATGCATACTTTTCTAGTGACTGGTACTATTCTTCTTTTTTTTTTTAACAATGATGAGTAGTAGGGAGAAGGATGATAAAAGTAAACAAAATTAGTCAGGGAGTATCAGAGTGATTTATTTGGATTCTGATTTAAACAAAGACTACAGAAATGCTGGTCACTTACAGATTAAAATTTGGAGTGCTTTAGACACGAAATATTTGAACATGTATTCAGATATTTACAAAATGCAGAATACTCTTCTACCCAGTTCTGCATATAATATCTAAAATATATAATACAAGGGTACTTCTTGGGGTAAAGGGGAAGGAAATTGCTGAGTTATTGTTACAAACATAAGCAGGGAAAGGTGCCATTGCCCCTTACATTCAAATGAGTTCAACATGCAAGCTGCTTTCACAGCTGTTTGATATTTTTGTGACAATTCTGTATTTGCCTTTCCATGATGATCCCAACCCTAAAACCTCTCCCCCCTAACCTTTGCACACTTGCTTGCTTTCCCATGGGGGACTTCTGGAATGCCTAATGACAACTTACAGGAACAGGATTTTTCAGCTAATTGTCCGTTTGGTGGCAGAATGCTGAAACAGTACTTGCTGGACTCCAGAAGCCACGTGTGCAAATGAAAAGCCAATTGTGCTGTATCCTGATGCTTATAGACCATGTTCCCTTCTAAGGTATGCTGTTAATCAATCAGAAATAACTCTGTTCAGGTCAGTGGATAGAAATAGTCCCAAACCTGTTAAATGCTAATGCAGAACTATGTTTTCTTCACTACTTTTTCTTCAGCTGGAAGGAAAAACCATTCTCTAGTTCTGCCGAGTTGTGCACATCTTTTTCCTGAGGCAGAAAAGTTTGAGATACATGGTCTTACTGTGCTGAGAAAATGATGAATCATACTATTCTTTCCCACAATCCGGCTCTTGGGAAAACTAAGAAGCTGCTTAGACTATATGCCAACTTCATTTCATGCACCCTCAGGCCAACTGCTATCATCCTCTACCCCTTCCAGCTCTCCTTGACAGATACAGAAGCAGCAGTCTGCTCCAGCCAATGTGCTATTGTTGCACTTGGTAAGGTCTAACCAAACTCCTGCTGTGTTTGGTTTGCATGTTTCAGCTGGAACCACAATGAACATGATAAGCAAGAAGTAGTGCAAATTGATATAGAGATTGCCTTGCAACTCAATGTAATGCAGGTACTTTGTAGTTACATTCAGTAAACTATAAAAAAGTGGATTTAATGTGTGAATTGTCTTTTTTTCCATCCCTGTAAGGATACCAATGTATAATATTTGGCTGTTCTAAAAATCTTGGCTTTGGCTTCTTAAAAATGTTATCTGATCCATAATAAATTTTGTCCACTCTTTAATCTCACTTGACAATCAGGGATTCAGGCAGTTTCCATGCATCCTAAATCTGTCCTGGATGACAGCCAGTTTGTTCAGTTCCCAAACACTGGGAAGTGAAGTTACCAAGAGACAGGTAATTATATATGGATGTTGCCTCTGGAACTTGTGTTAATGGCATCCAAATGAATATTTACTGATAATCACTCATCAGGGGGCATTCTGCTTCTGCAAAGAACCAGGAGTTTTATGGACAGAAACATTTCAATTGGAAGAAAGGTTAAAAATAAAAACCCCACATATTTTGAAAGAAATCTTCCTGTTCAGTCATAAACAGAGGTAACAAGGACCTTCAGAGGTCCTGCACTTAGCACTGTCTTCTTAGGATATCTGTACTGGCAGGAGATATTTTTTCCCCTCCTTGTAAAGTTCCATTACAATCATCCAGAATTGGCACTGCAATTTTGTATTTTTCTATCCCACTCCAGAGTGACAAAGTGACAAAGACCAATATTTGCTTGTTCTGCTAACAGAGACACTGAGATCTAAAATACCTACACATCAAAATGGAAATACGCAGAAGACTAGACTACAGTTGACTCAACAAAACCTCCCACAAACTCCAAAGAGGAAGTAAGTTCTCTTTTTTTTTTTTTTTTTTCCCCACACCCCCTCCTGGGAACTTACAAAAGAGTTTTCTAGCATAAATCCAAAGGCATTTTTAAGTAATTGAAAGGGGAAGGCAGATTATCTTGCCATGGAGGACAAGATTCTCACACTGTATGGAGGTGGATGATCTGACTTCTTCAGGGAATGAAAAGACATTCTCTTAAGTAAAATACTTAATTAAAGATTATTTTAAAAGATCTGTTTCAGATGTCTTGCTTGTTTGCCAAGTTTGTGAAAAAAAAAAAGCTACTGTGTTGAATATTCCTCTGAATTATAATGAAAATGTATATAGAGCCACACTTTTTTAATCTTAGACCTTCAAGCACCAGTAAAGGAAACAGAGTAAGAGTTGCTACAGAAATTCTGTACTGGATCTTTAATTCTTGCCATCTACTACAAAGTACATGGAATTTGGGTTGGGAGAACTATTGCACTGATAAAATTTAATAAGAATAATAATAATTAAAGAAAATCAGGAACAGCGAAAACATCAGCTATTTTGCTACTTGCCATAAAATGAAACTCATGTACATGATGAAATGTCTCTGTCCTCCCTAGTAATTCATTTGTAGTGTGAAGTAAAACAGGCTAAGTGTATTCTTACTCTTTTGTGCACATAAACTTTGCTAGAAAGTAAACTGTATCATAAATCTGAAGACTTTTCAGTTCTTGCTTGACCCTCTGGAAAGAGAACATCAGGAAAAAATATTCTTACACCAAATTAATAGATTTTTAGACTTTTTTCTTTTCTTTTTTCTTGTCAATCCTTATATACTTTCTTGTACAAGCAGAGGATGATTTTTGTAATAAAAATCACAGACTGGTCAATTTGGTCTTAAACCAAAGACAAGTCCTCAAGAAAAACACTGTTCTGTCTGAACTCTGAATTTCTTCGATAACATCCCTGATAGGTCCTTTATCTTTATAGGGATATATATTCAGAACTATTTTTTTCTGACCTGCTCGATATGAGAGATTTAATTACAAAAGGATAATTGCTGAACACAGACTAAAACTAGATGCCAGTACAGTCGAGATTAAGTGTGTTTCATCCACCTACCTTAATTGTATTACATCCTTACAATTACAAGCTTTGATGTGATTAAAGAACACTGTTTGGATCTCTTGGATATGCCAACACCAGCAGAAGCTTTAACGGTGCTGAAGGATATTTTTTTACATTGGTATTGTACTATATGCTGTGAGACTATTAATTTCCTGAGTTTTCACAGCTGCTGTCTGCATTGGTGATTTACAAAAGCACCCAGGATGAGGTGAAAAATAGACATTGCATAAATGATATGGTTTGCATCATGATAAAGATCATGGGATTGAGCTTCAGCAGCTTTCCTCAGTCCTTCTGCCATTGTGAATATCTCATGACCAACATCAGGCAAATGTGGTACTCTGCGGTCCATCCAGAAAAGCTGTGGCATCATCTACTACTAAGGCAAATTATATCAGTAACCTAAATTCCATCATAAAGGGAGGAGGACTGCCTAGATCCATCAACAGGCAAAACACTGGTGTTTCTGGAGCATAAATCTCTTGACTGATATTATTTGCCCTATTCCACAGCAAGTATCAGCTTTCAAAGTCACTGTGGGCTTCAGGTAACCCCTGGAATAGGTAGGCTCCATATAACAGTTCTGTTATATCCCACTCTCCTGATGTCACAGACAGCTTACATTTGTAACGAGACTGGATAAAACCAAATAGAAAGAGTGGAGAAGTGGGAATGGAAGTAATAAATGGGAATGGAGGGAATAATCATTGAATCATTTAAGTTGGAAAAGATCCTTAAGATCATCAAGTCCAACAGTAAATCTAACGCTGCCAAGTCCACCACTAAGCCACCCCTAAGTGCCACGTCTACACATCTTCTGAATACCTCCAGGGTGGCACCTCCAACCACTTCCCTGGGCAGCCTGGTCCAGTACTTGACAACCCTTTTGGTGAAGAAGTTTTTCCTTGTATCAAATCTAAACCTTCCCTGACACAACTTGAGGCCATTTCCTCTTGTCCTATGATTTGCTGCCTGGTAGAAGAGACTGACACCCACCTAGCTACAACCTGCTTTCAGGTAGCTGCAGAGAGTAAGAAGGCCCCCCTTCAGCCTCTTTTTCTCAAAGCTAAACAGCCCCAGTTCCCTCCGCCGCTACTCATAAGACTTGATCTCCAGAGCCTTCACCAGCTTTGTTGCCCATCTCTGGACACGCTCCAGCACCTCAATGTCTTTCTTGTAGTGAGGGGCCCAAAACAGAACACAGGATTCAAGGGGAGTCTTGGGAAATTATTACAGATCTTCACTGTTCTGATGGTTAGAAGTCTTCTTGTACTGTCCAGCCTAAGTGTATTGATAGCAGTCTATATCAATGTACTCTCATGGCAACACTGCTCATTTGCTTATGTAGATATACTCCCATCTTTCTGGTTTGTTCTCTTGATGTATTTATGGAGATCAAGCCTCCTGTCTGAGTCTTCGTTATGCCTAATTAAAAAGCCTATCTGACTCCCAGTGCTTCATGACATAGAAACAACATAAACCCCCAAAAACTCATGGAAAAGAAACAAAGCATTCCCTTTCTCTTACCTCCTCTCAGATTACAAATTGTATTTATTTATCCTCTATAGTACCTTAGTTACACAGGTTCTCCTCTCCAGCAAACGTAAATAGAAGATTACCCTACCTCTCAGTAAGCATTGTTGCAGCTGTTACAATGGATGCAGTATCCAGCTAGGTGGTTGCTTTTGAAGCAAAGAGGAGCTCACAACTTAAAATCAACACTTTAAGTCATGCAACTTTTGAATGGGATGGCTCCTCATTAGTCAGAGCAGTTTCTTCCATTGATAAATAACAGCTGACATAAAAGATATTGCCAATTTGCTCTCACAAAAGCTGTTTCTCTGGATATCCCAGACAGTAGCAATTGCATCAGCTTAAAAAGGCTTGGAACATGAAATTTCAATGCACCAGAACTGAGATTTCACTCTGATCCCCCAAAACCTCAGTTGATAACTTTTCAAATTATGTTGTTCCACGTATTTTCCTTATGTAAAATGTTGGTGAGGAAAGTGATTTTGTATTTTAAAGAGTGTCATGGTTTAACCTCAGCTGGCAACTAAGTCTCACAGAGCTGCTTGCTCACTCCCGCCCCCCATCTCTCCACCCGCTGTGGGATGGGGGAAAGAATTGCATGAGTAAAAGTGAGAAAACTCATGGTATAAGATAAAGACAGTTTAATGGGCCAGAAAAGGATGAAAATAATGATAATAATTAGAATATACAAACCCAGAGATGCACAATGTAATTACTCACCACTTGCCAACCGCTGCCCTGCCAGTTCCTGAGCAGCAGCAGCCACCAGCCAGCTTCCCCCCAAGTTTATATGTTAAACATGATGTCATATGGTATGGAATATCCATTTGGCCAGTTTGTGTCAGCTGTTCTGGCTGTGTCCCCTCCCAATTTCTGTGCCCCTCCAGCCCTCTTGCTGGAAGAAACTGAAAAGTCCTTGACTTAGTATAAACACTACTTAGCAACAACTAAAACCATCAGTGTGTTATCAACATTATTCTCATACTAAATCCAAACCAAAGCATTGTAACAACTACTAGGAAGAAAATTAACTCTAACCCAACTAAAACCAGGAGAATGAGGTTTAAAAAAACCCAAAACAACCAGATATTTAGCCAAGCCTATGGTCAAAGTTTTCAACATGAGCTACAACACTGAAGAAAGGTCATTCAAGCATCTTTAAATCTTGGATCTTTTGGAAATATTTCACAGATATTTTAGGTTTCCTTCCATCATCTGTAGTGACACCTAACATTTTGAACATAAGTATAAAAGCTGTTACTCATTCTTTCAGAATCTAAAAGATACTGTTATAAGCACTATTCTAAAGCTACATTATTACCTTGGAGCATGTAACAGGGATGGAAACTATTCTTCACACACTGCTCTACTGTAGGATGAAAGTGGGCCATTACACAACATAGCTGCAGAAACTGGCCCAGGTCATGGTCTTCCATAGTGAAGCTTGAGTTTCTGCTCCTTCTCACTATTTTTCATTTTGAGATATTTACTATAGAGGAAACAATGTCTATTAATGATGTGCCTGTATACCATTCATGATTTAGAAATGCGGATTTACAGATTTAAAGCAGTGTTTTACAGGCATCTTGTACACAAAACACTATGCTAAGTCAATAGAAGACCTAGTACGTGCCATAAGTGAACATTCAGAAGAAAATCTAATGTAACAGTGCCTCGATTGTTAGAAGGTTTGATTTTTAAAACAAATATATAGCCCTTTCCACATCATGTTCTGTTTCCAACAAAACACATGTTGTTAGGCAGTAAAGTCAGCTTCTGGTCCCCTAAACAGCCACCGCAGACATTGTAACAATAATCTATAGTAAATTTTTACAAAAACTGTAGGAGGATTCTGGAAGACAGTTTTTCAGGGGAAAAGATTAAAATCACCTACAGGCAAGCCATTTAAAAGCCAGAATACTAAAAAAAAACGACAAAAGTGAAAAATGGCTTTGGTACTAGGTTTTCATCTTCCTTTATCAGGAGACGCAGGAAAAACCCTGAGGACTTCCAGCATGTTGGACTTATTTGTAGCAATAAAAGCTCTATTGTCCTGTGCTCATTCACATAGTGTTTCTTCATACAGTAGTTAGAATGCTGGCCAGAAGGTCAGTCACAGTATTTCCCTGGGAAATATGAGTTTAAACTTTACCATTCAAAAACTTGTCATACGTGACATTTGTCAATAATCAAATGAAGTTTCAATGAACCCATCAGAAACAACATTGCTAGGCTTACATTCTCCTAAACCCTATTTGAAACTATTAATTTTCAAGACTTCACTAGATCTTGATTTTGTACTTATCACCATACCTGACAAGCTGAGCTGTATGTAATAGATATGTTTGCGAGAATAATGGTAGTTTCTGTCAGCTGTTTCTAAATAACAGAGTAAAACAAAATCAGATTGAAGTTGTTTTCTGACTGGGAAAAAACCAAACAACTTTTTCCAGATCCTGATTTCAACTCATTTCTCTCATACTTATTTATGAAAGATACCCAGTGAATAATTTTACTTCCAAAATATGCTCTAAGCTCTTAGACAACATTTTATTTCCTACACAATTTTAATTGCATGCCTTCTTATCCATACTCAAAACCAAAGTGAACAATTTAGCTTTCAGGTAATGAACTGTGAAAGAATAGCACAATCTTAGATTTACACTGTTATTAGAAGACGGTTACATTAAGAATGGATCTATATTTTTTTTGTGGAAAGAGTATTTATACAAAGTGATAGACTGAGCGATGAGATTAATTTCAAATGCCTTGAAGTTACAGCTTGTGGGACTGCAGACAAATCAGGTAAATGACATCAAATTAGAAACTAATCTTCAAAACATTTAAGTATGCTTGCAAGACAACATACTGGGCAGGCAATAAGCCATTTACCTCAGCAAGCTGGAATTACAAGTATATTATGCCTTGTCTTACAGCAATTATGTTGGTATACGAGTAAGAAAAAAAAATTGACTATATTTTTAATCAAGTTTTTGATCTAAATTGAAAACATTTTCATATGTCAAAAATACCTTAGTGATTATAATTATTCCAAATGCACATTTTTTTACCATAGAAAACAAACACCAAGTCCTTTTTCAAGATTTACTAAAATGCATTGTGCCATTGTTAATTTTAAAAGCTCCTTCTGAAATTATTTTCAAGACATATGCATTATTTTGTTTTAAAAGGAAGCAAATTGCCAGAATGGCCATTTTAGGAACTTGAAGCTATGTATAAGCTTGTTCCAGGACAACATAAGCTGAAGATGGCAAAAATGAGATGGGGCTGATCAGAATGTTTCCCATAACATAAAAAGCCAGAGACTGCATAACTACATCAGAAACTCAAGTATATTTTGAATTCCTATGCACCCCTAAAAGGGGAAGACATACTTTTAAGTGCCTTTTCCTGTTGATACTGAAGTACTGTACAAGAGTATGTTTCAGGGGTGGCCCATGGAAACTCCACTGTCTTTCAGTGGCTAGAACTATGCAACATGTCAACATTGCATAAAATTTTATGCACTCTAACCATTCATACTCACATGCTAAATGAAAGATCTTTCAGTATAAATGTCTCAGCTGTCATTACTTTCACATGTAATTGGAGTTCAGCTACAATATATTTTAAAGTGTTTTCCTTTTCTCAAAACTAAAGGCTGAATTGTTACAGATGGTAATTTTGGCAGATGGTTGTATATGAATCTGAGTTTATAATTAGGCCAAATCTGACTTGTGTAATTAAGGCAATGAAGACTTGGAAAATAAGAAGTGCCAGAACGGTACATGATCAGTCTGATAGCCACAGAAAACTGAAGCAAGCTGATCATTCGCACTTATAAAATACACCATCTATATGAAAATTTCTTCCTAATTGCATGAATCAGAAGATAAGCAACCTTTCATGCTCAGAGTGTAAACTAAAGTAACCACGGCCTTTTACTTACTTACGTGTATAATCCTTTCTTCTTCAGTCGAGGTTAACGAGATGGTCTGAAGCAATCTAACAGCTCCCTGCTGCTAAGAGAGAAATCTCAGCATTTCCTTCTCTGCAGCTTCCCTCCCTTTGACATTCACCTGACCTCTCAGCAAGTCAGTAAATTCATAGACAGTGACTAGCTAGTTCAGCTCAGAGACAGAAAACTAATCCCTGAGGAATGAGTGGAGGTGGAGGAGAGATGTGCAAGGATGAGAAGACTAGGGCTACCCCTTTTGGTGGAAGTGACCTTTTGGGCTCACACTAACATATATCAAGCTGTATTTTAAGCCATATTATACCTAGTGTCAAAAACCTTTCCAGACTGGTAACTGTGTGTGAACGTTGCCTGTTTTAGTATCCTCTGACTTTCAATTGTGTTAAATATTTCTTTGCTCTTCTACCAAGAAAGGATCAGTAGTGTCCAGTAATCATTCTCTCTACTACTTCTTGCACATCCCTCAGTAGTTTCTTGCCCTCCGTTTTCAGTCCCCCTTCATAAGCACATTGTTTCCACATAATTTTTTTGCCTATTTTAGGACCACTGTTTCTGTTATATTCTTTTTTCCAATGGGAAAACCAGGACTTTTTTCCAAGATGGCTGATTATCACCATCATAAAAGCATTCTCCTTTTACACTTCTCTTTCTGCTCTTACTTCATCCCAGTATGTTGGTTGATTTGTTCTACTACAGGTAGAATACAGGGATCTTTCATCCATTTTTCCTGACCAAGTATTGTTACCAAAACATTTTTAAAAAGCTTATAAGTAGCTTTTATAACTAATTAAAACTGCTGTTATTAATGTAGTTACAATGAGTTCAAAACATTTCTTCCAAAATGCATCCCCCTTCCTCTTCAACACAACAAACTCCACTTGCCATCATGCCATCTGTTCTCCTATCTTCTCTAAACCTTTACAAAGTTCCCCAGAATCTCTTTTAGTTTCAATTAACCTGAGTAATTTATGTAGCTTGCACATGTTGCCATCAATCTGTGAACCCTCTTACCAGACTGAACTATGTGAGGTTGCTGACAATTAGAGAACATTACCTCTTAGGTTTTTGCTGTGTTAACAAATTAATGACTTATTCCTACACTTCACTTTCTGTCTCTAAATATTTTGTCTCCTCAAACTGTTATGATAAGGGAGATCCAATACAGGGCTACTTAGATTTTTTCTTATACTTTTTAAAATTTAATCTAAATAGGTAATTTCAATATTTTTTTCCTTATCCATCCATTTTGAAACACAAAGAGTTTTAGTAGATTGAAAGCATTTCTTTTACAGGAGCTGGGCTTTTCTATTCCTTTCATTGGAGTTCCCGCCTTCCTTCTACCAACCAATTTAAAGACAGCAAGATCTGCTGACAACACAACAATAGAGGCAAGCTGTTAAGAAAAATTCTTTTTTAAACTCTGGACATATTCATTAACTCTAAAGACAAGAATTACGAGTAAATGTGTTAAGACTTATCATATATTTAAGAAAATAGAGGAAACACCACGATCATCTATTTTTATCAAGTTATACAACGTTGCCTTTATTGTAAAATTAACCTGATCGACAATTTATATCCTGCCCTGAACTGTAGTCCTGTGCACACAAACTGTAACTCTAATATCCTGCTTGTTTGTGGGTGGGTTTAGGGGGGTGGGGGTGAGGTGGGTTTTTTATTTGTTTTTTGGGTTTGATTGGGATTTCTATAGCCTAACAACTACAAACTCCCTCAAAGTGTTTCTAGTACTTCAGTGTTTCCCCGTAATTCCTCTATGTTTCCAGGAAGAATAGGAATGTTCCCATGATATATATCAACATGCAAGTGTTCTCAGCTTAAAGCAGAGACATGGGGTACATCCTATGTAAATATCTAAACTTAAATCTAAAGGTCCACTTGCAGCTTTCCTTAAAAATTGCAGAAATTATGGGATAAACATACTGAAAGAAGGAATTGAGTCAGTTCATTTGTAGCTCGGTATGATGGAGATGCAGATACAACTGGGAGCAAAATAATTAGAGAAAAAAAGCTCCCTAAGTCTGCACAATTTGGAATAAATACAAATGCCTAGGTGCCTACAAAATATAATTCTAAAGATACCAGTAATGCAGTACTTTGAGTTTATTAAAGAACTGATAAAAAATGTTAGGTATCCTCACAATATCTGCAATGAAACAACAAAATGCAAAACTTCGAAAAGAACATCTATTTTACTCTAATTTTACTGATGATTTTCATGGGAGTTACTTATTAAAAAATGCGGTTGTAGATTATGTGTAATGTGTTTACACCCTATAGAGCTTCACATTTGGTCACAAGTGTTCATGTGAATTAGAAAGAACCCTAGCTGTCAGTAGTGAAACTATTTTGGTATGTGTTCAACAGCATGCTTGTTACGGGTAGGCTAATACAGAAATGCATGCAAATATTGACAGAATATAATATGATTTCTTGGATTATTTTTACATCTAGTTCTCAAAATTTATATAGGATTGCTCTTCTTAAAGAAGACACATTTACGTTTCCTGGCCTATCATGAAATTTCTTTGGCTTCCATAGTTAATCTCACAGAAAATATAACCCATTGAGAAGATTAGTCCAAATCTCCTCAGAGCATACACTTTTCAATGTCTGCAGTCTAAAATTTCAGTAAGACTAGTTAGGTATTTTCATAAGTGATGCAGTTGTTTCACATGTTTACTTAAGTGATACTTGTCAACTTGTACAGGAAAAAAATTCTTCCCAGTTTTTTAAGAATTGTACCATTTACTCTGAAATAAGTAATGGAGTGTGCATGTTAAGAAGAAGAATCTATCATAGTGAAAGCCAAAAAGCACGTCATAGTTTAACAATTAGCACTTTAAACAGGTACAAATTCAACAGTAACTGAAATAATGTTCTTGGATGCAAAGCAAGAGGGAACTCATTTTGATAGAAATAAATCAGTAGGCTAAAATAAAATTAACTTCACATACATCTCAGACCATTTGTAAATGTCAACAACATTCTGTTACAATGGGAAATGACCAAAAGTACTGTAGACAGCCTGACTATTACTGGCAAATATCTAGTAAATCCCTAAAACCTATGTGTGAGAAGAGATTTTTTTTTAATCTGCTGAGGAGAAATAGAAAAAAGACAGGAAATTCACTCCAGTTGATTTTAAGAACATTTTAGGCCAAAAGTTTTGTAAAGGCCAAATGGAAACCCCAAACCAGGTATTTCTAGCTTGGTTAGGTAACAAAGCTGAGAGAGACAGGAGAAAGCAATAACAATTACTCCTAAAAGGATTTCTTTTGTTTTAAATAAGTATTTGACCCTTAAAAAAAAAAAAAAAAAAAAGCAGCAAGGAATTTCTTAATGTGTTAAGAAAGTTACAGAGGAGAAGGTATTGTCACTTCTATACATGGCAGACCACTATTTCAGAGGGCTCTTCATAACTGTAAGCTTACAAGCTTACGAGTGTCATCGTATAAATAAACAACCCATTCCACAGAACAGTGGATTCATTCTAATCCTGAGACACTGTTTTTAAAAATAGGACAAAATACAGTTAAAACAGGTTATTCAAGATTAATATTTGAGGTGGGCCTCAAAAAGGTAATGGGAAATTAAAATGGCCACTGGAAAAACTACTACCAAAAAAATGTAGAAAAAATTCAACAGAGATGAAGCTTAGATTGTGTGGCAGGCAACAGGATGGTGACAGACACACCTTCAGTACTTTGGATGCTAGAATCAGTATTTTGGATGCTAAAAGTGCTGAAGTTTTATTGTCAGAGGTGAGGTTGCTGACTTAAACACACTAGTGGCCAGGAAAGGTGCACAAAGAAATGAAGGTTGTTTTCTGTCTGAATGAGGAGAGGAGAGAGAACGTTGGAGGATGAACAATCATTTTTAGATGTGGGCTTGGGACGTGGTGATAGAAAATAAACAAATCCAGAAATTTTGGTCACAGACATGGGGGGAAACAAAATCCTCCCACACCCCTGGCAGAAGAAAATTGATGGGGGATTATGAACACCAACTGGCTTGAGAATGGAGCCTAATCTTAAAAAAACCCAAGATCTTCAGTGATTTTAGTAGCCTGAAAAAAAGAGCTTTCACTACCCAGCGTTATGCTATTAAAGGAACAAATATTGAAGAACTAAACAGTTTGGAACAGACTATGATTATGGTCAGAATTTTTAAAGGACATAGATTTAGAGACTGCATGGCAAATCTAGGGCGCATTCCTTGCCAAGGATTATAATACAGAAGATCAAAGCTGCTTCAATGACAGTATTTAAATTTACAGTTTATAAATAAGGTTCGTATCTTCTTGAAAATAAAGCAATACTCATCACAACCATTTAAACTGGTGTCAAATACAGCACTGATAGTTTTTGATATTAGAATGGAAATGCAATCCACACACTACAGAACCACAGTAATTTGAAAAAGACAGCAGTTATGACTATTTGAGATATACTTTTTCCTCCTTTTTAAAATAACCACCAAAAAGCTCTGTTTATTCAGGAACATATTTTTTAATCCAAACGAAAGAGTGTGCCAAGCAGTGTTATACAAGCTTCCTAAATTCATTTAGCTGATTAATGTTCCTATTCCTGTATGCTTCAAAGTAGTAAAAGAAAAACAAATCTGAGGAAGAACTGACATTCAGATCTATATCAGCTTAAAGACATAATGCATAATATTGTCTGCTTGCCATTTAATGCAAAAGACAAATTTTGCTGAGTTCACTTAATAACAAGCAAATGAAGGCTGGTAATTAGAGGGCTGCAAATTAGGCCTTCTTTACAATAAACCATTAGCCTGTTTAAATTTCAACCTCCCTAAATTTCTAAGCACTTCTTTTCATTTAGCGAATTATTTTGCACATAAGCAGCATATTATTAATTTAAATGTATCGTGCCTGACTCCTCACTGCCTTACCTCCGTCCATCACTTCAGTTAGACCACAAAAGTCTGCACCTTGGTATCCTACTCTCATTTTATACACAGTTATGAAAAAAATTCCTCTCTGTGTATGGAGATTTCATCAACGTGAAACAGAGGAACAAACTTCCCTACACACTTTAAGCCCTCCACATTTACAGGCACTGTTTAAAAATAACACTTAAAAATGATGAACCTTGTATATCACTATTACTCCACATTTTCAGTATGTGCTGTAGACATAGCTAAGTACATTCTCTTGTCCAGGAGCAACTCTTACAAAAAAAAAAAAGTTGCTGTATGATTTGCACAGAGTTAATTTTCTTTTCTAAACAGAAATAGTTTGTCAGGACTTGCACAACTTAGTTTTACAGTCTGACTTATATTGCCAGAATAACTTTTTTTCCAACAGTAATTAGAGGCCATGTGTTACTAAACAGACCAGAGAATCCATCCAGCAATGACATATCATATGGCAAACATAAATGGAAGACATATTGGTCTGCTGCTACCAAGCAAGAACAAGGTAGCAAGGAAGATTTTATATTTTTTTCTCATATTTCCAAATTCATATAAAATATATATACCTATCACATATCATTATAAAACTCCTTTCAAAAAAAAAATTGAACATTATTAAGTTCTTCCTCAAAAACCAAGGAATTAACTTTACCTTTCACTGAATTCCGAGTTTCAGAGTGAAGAACAAAAATGCACAAAGAAAAAGCTATAGATCCATTTCAGAAGAAAGGTTTAAGATCATCCTGCACAGGACACAGATAAGCCTTTATTCCAAGGAGGTTCTATTGTGCTAGCCTCAGCCTTAATTCTTTCATGATAAAGCATGGTGTGAACTCACACACAGATTATGTCTGTACCGTAAAGGAAACACACACCGTTGGCACATATTTCTGTGCATGTTATTCGAGGCTGAAACTGGACATTCCCGTGGCTCAGCTGTGACCATGTTACATACAGTTTTTCAAACCTCTCAGCCAGAAAGCTTGCCCACCATGCTTAGGACCTTCAGTGCATGCAAATCTGTGCACAAACATAAGCTAGCATCCAGATAAAGAATACTGGATATGCACAGCTGGTTTTGCACGGTGTGTATTCCTCCGTATGTATGACACTGATTCAGTGGGGTGAGATATTTGGATTCCTTCTCAACTTCTATTAGTTGCAAGGGAAAAAAATAATAATTAAAATAGTGTAATTCATTTAGGAGGATAAAGACTGGAAGGCTATCAATACAAGTGATCCTGCCTACATCAAGTAGACAGATTCCAGCCAAATCAAAGGCAGAATGTAGGTCCTATCACACAAGAAATAGACTGCATATACTTACCGTATTTCTAAAGCTGTATTTAGAGTGCTTCCAGAAACTCCTAAAGGTACATCTAAAGAAAAGATAGTAGAGCTAACTGGACTAAACTTATCCTTGGCCTTAACTGTCAGTGAACTGATGTCCCTGGAGCTGATGGCAGCAGAACAAATGAAAGGCAGGACATCAGCTGAAAAAAGACACTGGATGCAGTTTTATTGTCACTGGAACAGTTAATATGATTGCATTGAAGCCAGGTTCAGTCATGTGGGATTGGCCCTGTACACAAATAGATAGGACTGGCAGAGTGATGTTTTCAGACTCTCGTTTGTACACCTCTGAATGGAACTTCAGAGGGTGGCACAATTCACAATCTGTGAATTTGAACTTGTGGCACGAAACACCAAGACCACCAGCACACACCATTCTTTGACTTCCCAGCTCTGCTGCCCCAAATCAGTGAGAAGCAAGTGGAAGTGAGGGAGTACTGACATACCCAGCCTGACTCCTAGAAACTCTTCACTGGAACATTAAGAAATATCATGTGAATGGTTCTTATACAGGTGTCAAGTCACAGATGGGAGAAGAGGTAGCTCTTGAGGCTGGGCTAAATATGATCTTGTGGGTTACTCCTGAACCTGATCTTCTCTATCCAGTAGGTTTGCAGCAATGATGAAGGAAAAGAAAAATACCCAAGTATGGCAGTCCTTGCATGCTTACAAGTGCTCTTTAACAGCAGTGAAGATTTGGTGCTAGGAGGCGTCTGAAAGGTGGTTCTGCAGCTGAGCTGCTTGAAAGATCCTTCCAGGAGTATTGACAACTGTCAGCTAGTGGTCAACTATTGGCCCTCCAAGGGGGGAGCCTGCACTTGGCCCCCCAAGCATGAACCACCTGGTCTCACTAGTGTCACTTCAAGTGGTGATGGAATAGCTGGAAGCTCAGGACTCACCCACTTTGCAAAAGAGTGTGCTCCAAAGCATGGCTGCAAAGCAGTGAGTACCACAAGGGCCTCATTCAGGCAATACCTGCGGTGACATTTTACACCCTATGCTATTTTCACCTTGCACCCAAACTTAGGTCTGCTCCATGCAGCAACGATAACGCAAAAATATGAATAACATAGAAATTACCTATTCAGACTCAAAATGGTTATTGCATCCACCTAACTTGTATAATTTAAACATTGTTTAAGCAGGAACAACATACAATCATTCACACAGTGGTTATTAGATAACAATAGGAAATTAGACGATAATTTATTTCCTACATTACTGTGAATAAAAGTGTCCATTAATCTGAACTCCTAAACTGGCTTTTATTTAGACATACAGCAGAAATAATGTCTTCATTAGCGATTCTACTTCCATTGACCTCCAATATTATGCATGCTACCAGCTTTAATCAAATAAAATATTTAACACTATTTTTTTCTCCACTTGTAACATATTTTCATTCTCCTACTATTAAATGTCTGATGTTATATACATTTTTTCATTAACTAAAACCATCCAGCAAATATAAATCTGTATTTTACATGCTCCCCACAGTCACTTATTTCAGCATCAGTAATATTTACGAACATCAGTTTTGCAGTTTTACATATGACTCAGTATGCAATGCAAACATGGGCCAATCAACAAAAATAAAGAGGAGCACTACCCCCCTCCACTCACCTTGCGTTCATCCATCTCCTTTTTCTGCAAGTGCACGGGGGAAAATAAAACAAAGCAAAACAAAAAACAAGCGGATTCGCAGTGTGTTTAAAAGGCTGACTAACCTCAGGTTTGGCATACCAAAGACCAGGGCGAGAACAAACGCTTTCGTTTTCATCTGTCAGCTCCCACACCACTCAAATGGAATTGCATAGGGAGATTTTTCCTGCCTTGCCTCAAATAAATGGGTGTTGTGTTTACATACTGCATACTGAGCATTGCCCACTCGAAGCCAAGGGCTGCATCTTGCCAACTCTTAACTTTCGTACAATATGGCGATTACATGAGCCAGCATACCATTAAGTCACATAACAAAACTTGGAGAATGGCACTGTCAGCTTGCAGAACTGTACCTGAACGACTGACATGCAGTGCACAAAAGGAGAAACTAGATTTCAGTGCGACGACAGAACTGGGTCAGAAGCAGACTGGGTTAGAGGCCTCAGTTTAAACTACAAAGCCAAGTGCCGCATAGTTCACAGAGATAAAGACTTACAGGAGCGCAACACAAGCAGGCAAAGGGAAAAAACAGTAATAAAAAGATCACTAAACATGCCTTACAAACTGCTCCCCCACCCTAGAGTCTTCCAGGTCATCTGTGTTTATTCTCCATATGACACTTCATTCCAGGGTGTTCTTTCCAGCTGCAGTACTTGCAACCTGGCTTCCCCTAAGCCGAGTCAGAACCAGGGGGAAAGAGAAAGGCACCTTAGTCCATTGCTTGATGTGAATAGCACATCTTTTTGGCTCCAGCAAGTTTTCTTTTTCTGTCTGATGAGCAGCAGATGTATACTCATCATGAGCTCCAAATGTCTTCAAGTACCTAGTGTTTTGGTTTAGGGTTTTTGGGTTTTGTTTTTTGGTGTTTTTTTTTTTTTTTTTGTGGTTGGGGTTTTTTTTTTTTTTTTTTTTTTGGAGAGTGAGCAAGAAAGATTGGAGATCAGAGCTCACAATTTCCCCTAAAATAATGACTCTGCAAGCTCGCACCAAGGTATAAGATATGCTTTGCATTTCTGAATTAGCCTTCTGATATGAGACTGGAATGGGCAATTCTGTACTAATGCTTTTTCCAGGTACTGTTCCATAATAATTTCTACAAAGGCTCCACTTCAGTGACACAAACATACTATGATAGGACAACCTGAGAAGGTCATTTAACTACCAGTAATAGTGTGCATGCTCAGAGGTGAAAAGCTGAGCTGAGATCCAAGACTCTCCTGATACTGAGGTTTCTAAAAGGTTGTGCATCTCACCCACTGCTGAAGATCAAGTGCCTGAACCAACTATCTGTGATACCTTAACAGCAGCCTTGTCAGCTAACCCCATGGGTGACCCCTCCTTGCAGCATATTTCTTAGTAACTTAATCCTGTTTAGATTGTCTTCAAACAAAGAACAAGCAAATCAGAAATCTGCTACATTTTTGCAAGATTGTATCACACTAGTACTGCTCATCCTGTTATTTAAAATGTAAAAGTCTGTCCAGATATCAGTGATATTTTGTTGCAATATCATCATGCAAAATCACAGAAACTCTCTTCTGATAACAGTTTTAATTACTAAGTATATAAGCCTGCAAATCTTCTCACACAAGTAATCCTTCGATGAGATTAATTTATGGAAATAGTCCCATTGAAAAAGGATTTGTATGACTGGACCTAAATGCTTAATCACATTTTAAAAAGCATTATTACTTAGAATAAAAAAATACCCAGGAGCTGTTGGTAGATTTAAAACAGGGGGTTAGATACTTATCAAACTCTGTAGTTTCAGAAACAATCCTTTTAGGATTAACACTGTTGGGCAACATGCTTCTACAGTTCTTGTAGTTTCTCAGGTTACAACTGATTTAAATAAACTGACCAACCTGCTCACTTTGAGTCTAGCGTTTAGCATGACTCTTCTCTTTCAGCACTGCCGCTGCACTGACGTATGACTCAGCTACTCCTTCAGCTGCACTAGTTATGTATTATCCCTGTGTAACATTACCTCAAACATCAAAATCCCCGATTTATTTTAAGCACTATCCAGGTATTACCAAGTGTTTTCAAGGCTCAGTGATATAGTCATTCTCACTTTCTGTACTATGTCTATAGTAGAATATTTTATTGTAAGAAGCGTTAACTTCTTTCCTGGATTCCCATTCCTGTCCTTTTCACTATGTCAGTTACCAGTCTAGACAATGGCAAAAGTAGCCACAGGAGAGCATACAGATTAAAATTTACTTTAGTGCACGGAGCGCCCCAATGTGCTTAAGTCCTCCTTCTTGCATTCGCTTTACTTGCTCTCTCTTTGCACAAGGGTCTTCATGGTTTCAGTGGAAAAATCTTTCTTGAAGTATCTGCTTCTCTCTGATCCCCTCAAAATGATTAATGGCTTGGGATCACATTTGTTTGCTAATCCTTAAAATATATGAAATAATGCTTTGGAGAGCTAGGAGTCTGTCACTGCCTCCAAAAAGCAGGAAGCACAAATGCCTGAAGGCTGACAGATGCTTCACCACCATGACAAGAAGTTGTTCCACAGGCTACAGCTCATGAGCCCCTGAGTCAAGCCATATGGTCCTGAATGCCAAGACTGCCTGTCTTTCCCAGTTTATTGGGAGAGAGGGATTGTTCTGCTTTGCTCTGAATTTGTGAAAGTACTCTGCTGGTTTTAGAAGTTTACAGTTCATATGAAACAAAACACTTGACCGCTTGCACCCATAAATCCTCATTTGTTTGCTGAACATTTTTTGCTTCTCTGAAGAAACAGCCTTATATGTATGCTTCCATGAGCCAGAATAACATCTTGTGACTTTATTGCTATCCACTCCAGTATAAAATTAAAGCATATAACTAAAGCACACATAAATATGGCTCTTACACTGTAAGAGACCCTTCCCAACTCATAACCTATTCAGCATATTTGACCAAGTTTTGTCTATAAGGTCTGAAACAACAGCTTTGAGGTGCAAGGCATCTTCAATCATCTAAAGGGAGTCACAGCAATGGACAGATGCTGTTAGAATTCAGAACTGATAGTTAATACCTCACTGTACTTCAGCATCACAAAAATTAAGTCTCCAAGTTTTAACTTCTTAAGCATGGGTACATTCTCCAGTGCTTTGGCCAGCCAAGAGTCAAATATTTCAGAGAGTATTTCTAATTCCTGTCATCTCCTGAAAAACTATGTAACTGCCCAAAAGACTTCAGTAAGGTCTTTCCCTTTTTAAAAATATATTTTACGCTGCTCCAATGAGTGTAGGCTGAAGTGTCTTCAGGCTACTGGTGTGTGGGTGACCCGGCAACCACCAAGGAACAGACGAAGGCAAAAAGTATCTTGCTTCTAACCAAGGGGCGGAGGGGCAGGCAAAGCCCCCGCGCGGGGCCAGCGCTGCGCGCCTCCCGGCGCTGCTGTCGCAAAGCCCGGCCTCGGCGCTGCGCAGCCCGGCCCCCTCAGCGCCCGGCCAGGACGGGGGGCACCGGCACCTGGCAAAGGCAAGCCTTAAACTTCCTCTCTTTAAAGTTTCCCTGAGCTGCTTCTAGTTACAAGACGATTTTCCTACGTTTCTGTCCCCATCCCTCCTTTCAAAAAAATGCACAGCACAACGACCGCAATCTTTACAGAACTTGGAGCAATAACGGCAGGGACCCCCGCAACGGTACCGAGCGGCTTTGCAGGGCGGGGTGAGGGAGGGCGAGGGGCGGAATGCCGGGGATGATCCGCAACACCCGCCCGGCGCCGCACGCCGGAGCGGCTTGAATGGAGCCACTGAGCGCGGCAGCCGCGGCACTGCTGCCCCCGATCGTTTCACGTTTTCGCACTCAGCTCGCCGGTGTAACGCAGGCAACTGATTTACTGTGGCGATTTTCCCAAGTGCCTCCCGAGATCTCCCACGGCTCAGCCTCCCATCCGTCCGCTCGCTGCAACTTTTCCACGGGCTGCGGTCGCCGAGGGCGAGACCGGGCGGTGGTTTTTTTGCCCCCACCCCGCATCTCCCGCTTCTCCGAACGGCTCATCAAGGGCAGCGGTTCCCATTCCCGGCGCCCCTCACCTCTGGGGCATCCCCACGGGCGCGCGCTCCCCGCCCGGCGGCGGCCCCGACCCGCGCACTCCGCTCCAGCAGCCCCCTGCCCGCAGCGGACCCTCCGCCGGGGAGCCGCGATCCAGCCCTGACCGGCAGGTAGGTCGGGACGCCCGCCGCCCCCGCCGCCCGGCCTCACTCACTTGTGCCTTCTTCATAAGGAACGGCAGCGCTGCAGTCCAGCCCAGCCGGCGGTGTGCAAACCCCCTTCAGCGGAACTGTAGCTCCAGCATAATGCAGCAACGGATAGTCCACGCATTGGGGTTGCCCACGGCGAGCCCCGCGCTGCCTCCTCTTCCACCGCCGCCCTGCGCGCCCCGCTGCGCCTCTCTCCCCACGGCGTGAACGCCCGCACGGACTGGAGCCGCAGCCGCCGTCCGGCCAGGTCTTTTATATCTCCGATCTGCCTCCAGCAGCGGCGGCGGCAGCCCAGGCAAGACACGCCTTTCCCCTCCCTCCCGCCCTCCTGGAGGACCGGGAGCCCTGGCAGACCCGCAGGGAGGGAGAAACCCGAGTTAACTTCGGGGAAGTTGGAGGCTGGAACAAGCCGAGCCTGCCCCTCGCCAGCGCAGGAGGGAACCGCTCCTGCCGCGGGGCCGGCGGCGCCCCGGGCGCTGCCTGCCTCGGGGGGAGCGGCGGGCTGGGCTGCGGGGGGAATGCGGGGCGCCAGGGGCCGGCCCCGGGGGGCTGGGGGCAGAGGGCTCCTCCCTCCCGGTGCCCAGGGGCTCGGCCGCGATCGAGAGAGGCGAGCCCGGCCCGCCGGGGCGCGGCGGGGCGGGGGTCTCCGGCCTCCTCCGCGGTGAGCTCTGGCCGGTCGGCACACGCCTCCCGCCGCCACGGCAGCCAAGGTCGGTCGGGCAGCCGGTGCTGAGCCAGGCCCTTGGGTTGTGTCCCCCCACCCACGCCGGTGAGAAGTGGGGGGCCGGGGCGCCGCCTGGGCCCGCGGCGGGGAAGGCAGCGGGCTCGGCGCTCTGGCAGCGCGCCCAGCCGGTGCCCGGTATTTTCAGCGCAGCACCTAGCAGCGGCGGCGGCGGGCACGCCCGGCAGGCAGCTCCGGCATTGCCGTTTCCATTGCAGCGCTGCCTTTCCATAATCGGCGATTGTATTTCAGCCAGAGCTTGAAAACTGCCTTTACCTGCTGAAGCCACAGAAAAGTTGTTGAGCAGTGCCTCCTAATGCTTCTGCAAAGGTGATCCTGCAGGTTTTTACTTTTAACACGCTACTACCTTTTGCATCCTGTGTAAACACCGTGTTTAGTCTTGGGCGCGGAAAAACGATGCTTGATTTTTACTGCTTGGAGTCCTCCTGGCAAATCCACCCCAGCCGTAGTGACAGCATTTGAGTCTTCTTCAATGAAGACAGCTGTCAGGTTATTACAGACTGAATCTTGGAGTGTGCATTAAATGGAAAGAAAAGCTGTTTATGGAACTAGCATTTCCCAAGACAGCAATCTTTGATGAAAATTAAAAAGCACGTTACCATGGAATGAAGAAAGAATAGTCTGTCCATGTCAACGGTCATTTCCTAAGGGATATTAGATATGCTGGGAGTACACAGTAAGATACTTCATTAGAAAAGTTTGTGTGGTTTTAACCTAGAATTAATGGTAACTTTTTGAAAGGCTAGATTTTTACCAAAGTAAAGGTGAGCTGTTCAGGTACAGAAAGATTTTGAACAGATCCCCAACTCCACTTTACATTTGGGTTTCAGTGTGGTGTAGATAAACATATAATCTCTTTGTGCCTCTGCATCCAGTCCAGAAAAATGGGTTGATAATTTTCTTTTGCAGCATGACATAGCTGATGAATTCCTTGCAGTATTTTTGCATTTCTTGATTATTACCATGCTGAATTACCTTGGAGTTCTTGTGTTACTCTCTGAGCTTTGTCAGACTGTTTTACAAGCATATAGTCATAGTCTTTTCCTCTAACAGGTTATGATTCGAGCAATAGACAAGCAGTGAAAGGGAGGAAGTCTGTAACAACAAAAAAATCCAAGGACCGCACTTACTGAAAAGATAGTTTGTGTATCACCTAGCGGTGATTAACCAAAGCTGCTTCTACAGTCTACCCATTTAGCAAACAGGGCCAGGAAATTAAAATGTTATGGCATATTTCCTCCTTAGAACAGATGATAGGTTTAGTCTCCTGGGGAGAGGCCCAGGAAAGTGTGAAAGAGCAGTCTGTCATAGCAGTTACTTACCTTATGGAAAACACTTCTGGTCTTCCTTTGCCTTAAGCTCTGTCACAGTCCACCATTAGATGTGACAGGAAAGATTTAGTGGATGCCCTGTGTCCAGTTACCTTACTGATAGTTGTGCAGAAAGGATAAGACTCTTGGGCCTAATTAAGTTTCTTTACCACGCTGGCACTGTGAACCTTTTCTGCCTATCCCTGATCTGAGTTTTTGAACCTGCCCTTGTGTTTAAGCTAGCCCAGCTGTAGGGGAATAATGCCCTTTCCATCTCTTCCTTTACACTGGCATTTTGCACGTGTAGTGCTGCTGACGTTGACCTCACTATGGTTTAGGAAGTCTTTTCTATGAAATTCAGAGTTTAAAACTCTTTAATAACCTGTGTCCATAACCTGTAAGAAAGCATGTTTTTATTAGTCTTGCCCATTTCTAGCATAGTACCACCTTCTGATTTACCAGATGAGAACTGGTTAGCCATGGACCGTTAGAGCATTGAGTGATAGGTTTCCAAAGCACAACTTCAAACCACATTCAGTCTTTTATGGCCTACCTCATTTGCATTTGTAAATGCTTGAGGGTGAACATAGGCTCCTGTCATAGTTCTGTGAAAACCTGTTTCTTCACAGGGAAGCTATGGAAAATAGTGTTGGTCATCCCAGCTGTTCACAGGATTTGGTTCGACCCACTCAGCAGGATTGTCCTTCACACGGGGTACTGTTCTGCATATATGGAAATAGCAACCATTGAAGCATAAATTATATCTTTCCAGTCTAGTGGGAACGGAAGAGTCTCACCATCTTCTGCAGGTGAAAAATGGCTGTTAATTACTGTTTATTCTGGAATTTTACGGAATATCTGCTGTGCTTTCTACAGCTCCAGCTGTGAGGAGAATGGCCCCACTCAGCAATGTCGACATCTTGGCTGCTGGCTGGAACAGCTGGGATTTGGGAATATGCAGAATGAGATTCAGCCTCAACCACTGAGGTTCCTGTGTTAAAAAGTGCTGTGCACCAGCTTGGAAAATTTTAAAATTTCTCCTATGAAAGCCTCTAAGCTGTGAAGGCAAGCACTAGTGTGTACATATTAGAAAGATAACACACTCATTCCACCTCATTTCTTACAGACTCTGAGCATGCGGAGGCCTTTGCTGGCACAGAGGCCCAGTCTATGGCATTCGCTTAGTTAACTCCTCTCCCCCTGATCTTTCTAAGGACTCTTAACCTACTCCAGGCACACAGAAATAAAAGAGTTAAAATTATGATATATAGAGCCAAGAAACTCAAAAGGTGCCCTCAAGCTTCTTTAGGTTTTATTTACAAAAGTACTTGATCATAGAGGAATCAATTCTCTGAAAAAAAAACCCAAACAACCTTGCATGCTTGCAAGTTCTACAGAAAATTGTACTAATTACTTTGATATTGAGAAAGTACATTGAGATAACTTACCTCCTTAAAAGGCCTTCCCTGTCTTCGATACCAAAAAATGTACTAGGTGTTATTCTGTGATTGAGAATTCATATATTCTAATCTTGGAGCACAACCACAACTGAGTATTAATTCTTTAATATTGGATCAAAGTACATATTTTGAATTTCTAATTGAGCCTTCTTATGCTTAACTGTTACTAAAGTGACTGTTGGTTTCTTTTAAGTGTCAGGCATCCTTTGTGCTTTATACAAATGACAAGGAGAACATTTGTGGTTATTCAATATTACTAATCAGCAAGTAAGTGAGTGACTCAATCAAGACTTAGGCCCACAAGGACACCTACACTACTGTGGAGCCACTTTTATTTCATAAGAACACAGGATTCAGGTGCAGTTTTTTCATTCACAGAGTCTGGCTCTAAGGATTAATTGCAAAAAGTAGTTTCTGTGTAACTGATTCTCCGTAATATGTTAGCACAGACTGAGATTTTAGGGATAATGTTGTTATGTGGGAAAATCACTAACTGGCCAGTTCATTTGGCAGACTGATTGGCAGATCAGCTGGGGGTAATGCAATGTTCTGGATGAACAGAGATATCTCCAAATTAAAGAAAAATCAATCAAATTGAAGTTCAAATATTTATTGAAATGGCAACATAAGTAGCTCAGTAACTCATTATGATGCTCCCTTTAAAAACTGTGCACTCCAAAAGCCATCGAGATACAGGAAAAAGAAACAAGCAGTGCAGCATAGAGTAAGGTGGCTTCAGACTACTGAAAATCTGTTCAAGAAGTGCCAGTAAAGGAGACTAGAGTTATAATGTTGTGTGTGGAATCCATTTGCCCAGAAGGAGCTATGGAGACAAGCAAGTAGACAAAGCTAGAGTGTGGCCTTTGTTTTCACGGAAGCAAAGTGAGCTTTGTTCATCTGACTGCCATCCTGGTCCGAAATATGGATGGAGAGAAGGAATGACAGATTTTTTTACTGAAAGCCTAAAATATCTTCTATTAGTGTCTTTGCTGGTTTACTTTGCAGTAAAATGACAATTTTATTTCCATTGGGATTTTACAGCAGGATAATTAACATGCAAAAGATACTGTTTTACTAAGAAAAGTTTTTGGCAAGGAAGACAAGCCCAAAATAGGAAGTTGAACTGATGATGTTGAAACTTGATCAGAGCGTGTAAAAAATAGTTACAGCTGCTAAAAAGTAAATGTCCATTTCTTGACTTACATGAAAGCTTCTTTCTACTATTCTTTCAATATAATACAGTTTTAAAGATATCTAAAATGAGCATCTGAAGATCTTACTGTCATGAGGGAATTCTCAGCTAGAAAAAACTGGTACATGGAAAACATAATTTGGGAAGCACTGGTGCTGCTGGAGTTCTGTCTTGGCAATCCCCCTTTGGCTTCTGGTGACCCTCTCGATGTTAACAGACATTAATAGAAATGTGAGGCTCCTTGAAACTCTGTAATGTTTTGCAGCCACTAAGATTCTAAGATCAGAGGACAGAAGCGATTCAAAGATTGTTTTTTGGTCATAACTCACTTTTTTTTCATGTGTGCTGAGGGGTCTGATTCATCTCGGATTGTACTCAAAACCACTACGTCTGCTTTGCAGGAATTGCTTACATGTGTGATCTTCAACTCGGTTGTCCAGATCAGGGAGACCTGCTGGAGTGCACTGTGATTACTCTGATGGCATGCCTCTGTTTCCTTCTATGGTGAGGGAGGTTGTAGGGATAAATTGTGGTCATCCAACTCTGGTCTTGGCATACAGTTAGAAAGAGACCAGAGTATATATTGGGATGGACAATTTGGCTGTTCTCCAAGCCCTGAGTTTGCATGTTACCATGCTGTGGTAGTTGCTAGTGGTTATGTTCAGCAGTGTTCAGCATGGTTAAATTTACCAGAGTCCAAACAACACTTGGTCCTGCTTCTGAAGTGATGGAATACCCAGCCCACGAGGACAATTTCCCCCTGTTTGCAGAGGTTTCTTCACTGGGTTTGGTTGGAGGGTTGGAGAGCAGCGCTCAACGCTCTGTTCAGCAGATGCAATTAGTAGTCCTAACTCTGAAGAATACTCTTTTCCTGAAGTCCACCAGTCACCTACTATGAAGTGATGCCTGACATGTTGGATGAGAAAAGGGCAGTCATTTAGCCTACTTGTTTTCTTCAAGATCCTGTAGTTGGTATGACTTCTAGGGATGAAATTCTATCCCCACATTTATACCAGGGGATATTTCAGTATCCACAGGCTTCCAGTCATGAAGTAACAGGGAGATTTTTCATTACTTCTTAAACAGGAATACCAGAGGCACTGGCATGACTACTCAAAAGTACTAGAGCTCATGCTTCCAAGGAGCACATTCACAGACAGTGTAAAATGCACTGCCTACAGCATTACAAGGTATTATAGTTACTGTATTAAATAATCATTATTTCCCCAACATTCATATGATTTTTTACTTTCCTCACTTGTCCAGTTTTCTACTTTGGGAGAAAAAGCAGATAATTGTACACTACAGTCACCAAGCCAGGCAGCTTTGAAGGTAGGCAGATTCAAGCTGATCTTGAGCAACTACAGTACAACTAGATGTTTATTACGGGACAAAGCAACCACCAGTTATTATGTCTAAAATTATTTTTTTTGCCTGTCATGAGATCAGTTTCTGTAGACTAATGTATTAACTAGAGAAGCTCAAAACCCTCCATGTTATCTTGCTTGTACAATTCTATTTCCAAAGAACATAACAGCTTATGATTTTTACCATATTTAAACAGCTTCTTCTTATGTTCATATTTTGATTCCAGTATTTTAGAGTTGATAAATGTATAAGAAATAAATATTTCTGTTCCCAGATTTGTTGTCTCTCGATTTGCATCAGTCTATGTCATTCTAATCACAGTAATTACAACCCTAGGGAGTTTCATGATAAAACAGGTTCATCTGAAAACAAAATGCTGTGTAAGTAGGATTGGATATAAATATTCACTGTTTACACTGTGATTTTTTTTTTTTAATAGTGCATTTAATCTGAAGAAAGGGAGAGGTACAGTGACTTCAGAATCATATTATGTCATCATTTTTCACTTTGTTTGACATCTGATTGCATTAGGAGTGTAGAAAGGACTAAAACATAGATAGGAGTAAAAGGACTTCCTCAGCTGAGCACCCTGCCATCAACAGAAACTATCATTCAATCCTTCTGAAGGTTTATTTCCTTTATTTCCAGCATAAACTGAGTTAAGTTTCTTACTCCTGCTCTTCTGTGAGAATCTAATTTTTGAATTTGACTCGCTTCATAGCTGGAAACCTTCTTTTAATTTGAAGCTTAATATATTCATTGTTAATTTATACAGGTTTGTTCCTGGGCCGAAGTTATCCATTACCATAAATAGCTCTTTCCCTTTTGCTTTTTGATCCTCCTGCCTAACCTGCTGGCAATATGTACACTAATAAAAAAAACAAGAGATGAAGGAAGAGCTCAAGTACTAGCATACAATGGTCTCTGGAGTTTCAGTTTTAGCACTTGGTTTGGCATGGTTTTGGTCTAGGCAACTGGTGTTCTCCAGGCCTGAGCTCAGCCAGAGGAAGAGTATGAGCCAGGACCTGCTTCCAGCAGGCAGTCACCCCCTGTGCTGGGGAAGGAAGAGAGTTTTGCTGCGTGGATGTAAACCATCCTCTGCCCTTACCCAGGGGCAAGAAAATGGGTCCAGGCCTAAAGCTGTGGTTTGAATTGCCTTTTTTAATGCACACACTAAAAATAGGATTTGAAAATTATACTGGGGGGGTGTGTGGTGTTAATAAAACAGGTGTTCAGGAAATACCCAACCACAGCACCTGCGCAGTAAAAGTCAACATTAATTCTGGAATTTCCTCCCTTTGGAGGTTTGGAAATTCAATCAAAGCATTCTATTAATATTAAAAAAGGGTAGAATGCAGAAATTACCTCAAGCTGAAGTATTCTTTCCTTGACTAGAAGGTCCATTGCACTTGGAATTCACCAAGGGAGTGAGATCTCATTATGCTAACAAGAGGCCATGGTGCAGTGAGAAATTCTGTTCTTGTTAGCCCGATGTATTAGTGCAGAGAAACACTCAGCCAAAGCTTTTAAACTGCTGAAAAGGGGAGGATGGGGAGACCAGGCAGTGAGTCCAGACCTTTTGCAGGAGACCGTGGATTTGCTTTAGATACCACTTTAAAGATAAAGAGAGAGGAAAGGTAGAAAGTTATTTTTCCCCATTGAAAAGGACTTGGTGTAACTGGGGTTTTTTCAATGC
Organism: Falco punctatus; assembly: GCF_963210335.1. Classification (NCBI taxonomy): domain Eukaryota; kingdom Metazoa; phylum Chordata; class Aves; order Falconiformes; family Falconidae; genus Falco; species Falco punctatus. The sequence continues at coordinate 42,710,383 of NC_137585.1, forward strand.
AGCTGTAGAGAGAGGCCCCGTTCAGAACAGGAGTCCTGGTTAGAATGATAACAAATGTTTGAAAATAGATTTGTGTGATAGTTTAAATTCCCCAACTGACTCTTCAGTTTACTTTGCTGTGCATTTACTTGCATAAGACAATGCAGGATTAAACTATTTTGCTTTGATTTTCAATTTCATTAAAATGGCAGTACTAATCCATGTACAAGCCCTGAGCTCTGACAGGATAGATAATCAAGGAACATGAAGATTTGATTTCCCCCTGCCTCCCAGCTTTGGAAGTAATCCAAAACAGAGCGCTGTGGCACATACATAAGCCCAAGTCATTCATCAGACCAGTTTCATGTGGGTTAACCACTACATTGCTCTTCGACCAGACATGAGAAAAGTGCCACCTGTACGGTGAAAGGATGATGTATTTTCCTGTTCTTTTTTCTCAAGATTTTGTAAACAGTGGTGATTTTCATTTCATATATTCAATCTATTGTCATTCACTAACTTTAAAGAGTAGTTATAAAAAGGAAATTTAGTTCAGTCTGTTTTAATTTATGAAATAATATGAATTCAAAGTATTGTTTTTAGAAGTACAGATTTATGTGACAACTCTTTTCCTAGTCTTATTTACATTTTCTCAAGTTATTCCTCAGTTATTTTATTGCTATGAATTTCACAATCTAACTATACATCTTGTAAAATATAAATACTTTTTTATTTTAAACAAACTGCCTTTCAATATGATTTAGTTAACTTGTGTTCTTTAATTATTGTAGAATTTACAAAAGAGTACTTAGCGTACTTTTTGGTGCTTCATTATTTGTTACATATCTAACACGTTTGCTTGTCTTTTCTCTAGGCTAATAATTTAACATTTTTAGTGCCTTTTTATAGGAAAATCTTAAGACTTAGATAAATTCTACTTCCTACCTTTTATCGTAGCCCACCCTATTAAAAAGAGATTGAAATAAGGTGTTTGTTCAGATGGACAGGAGCTGAGCTTATGTAGTGATGTGGCTAGCACACTTCAGGCTGGTACTGGAAATGATGTGGTTAAATCTGATGGGATCCAGCTGCTAAAAATTACCATCAGCAGATTCTGCTGTGTCTAATGGCAGCCTTTCCCCAGGAGCTTTGCTTTCTGTGCTTAGATAGCCCTTCCTCCTCCCTTCTTAGAGTGAGTCTTAGCCATCTCTCCTTTCCTGTACATTTGTTTGTCTGTGCAGGAGAAGTAGGGGTGTATCCTTGCCAACTTCTTGCCTCCTGGCCCTGATGTTAGTTGCTGTTGCCCTGGCAGTGTGTGATCCTGGAGCTCTAATAGCTGTATGCTGCCACTAGTGTCAAATAGACAGCTTCAAGCTGGCTGCTTCATCTTCTCCAATACATTAACTTTCTCAACACATTCATTTTCTTTCTAAAATGAAATAGTAAATCCTGTTCTAAAAGGCAGAAATCACAAATGTGGAAAACAGTGGTTTTCTTTAGTGTTTGAAATAATGCTTCTTCAGTGAAAAGAAGCTTTGCAAATGAAATAAAGCAAGATCAGCTGTGCTTTTTAATATTCCAGAGACACTTGTACCTGTGGAAAAGGTAGATATGGTAGTTGGTCCACAATACACCCTGCACAATAGAGAAGCGTCAAGGCACAAGACCCTTCTCAAGTTCTCACCTGTAATAATGGATGAGGAATTCTGTTAACCCTGGTTTAAGAAAAGATTATTAATTTCTAACACCAGGAAAGAAGGATTATTTTGGAGGGTGGAGTCTATTTCGTGGAAAAGGATAAAAAGGTCTTGGTTTGCTTGGGCTGGTAGGCATAAGGCTGAGATGTACTTTTTGGTGGATGTCAAGGAAATAAAGAGATAAGGCAGGAACAATAAGTTAGTAATATTCACACAAGGATGTGTAGATATAAACTGGCCAATAGCCACTTTAACCTGGAAAAGAGCAAACCACACGTGACGGATATTCTGGATCAGACTTCCGAAAGGAGAAGGGGGAAGTACATGCATGGAGTTTAGTCAGTGTATGAAGGGGATAATGCATTGTGCTTGTAGGAGAGAACAGCAAGTAGTAAGAGATGGAGACCAAGGCCATATTTTGCTGTCCTGTCAGAAGGGGGATAGTAATCCTAACTGTCTGGTGAATGGTAATGCATGAAATTCTTTAATCTCTGGTTTTCCCAACAAATGAATGTCCAAGTATGCCCCTATAGACAGGTATGTAGTGCCTGTCTCCGATGATGAGAAACATTTCCCTCTCAAGAATTGTCACCGATGTCCTTTATAATATCCTGTTTGTTCTTTCAGCCATAGAACCACCTGACATAATTTTTGTGTGGGATATAGTGGGTGATACAAAGGAGATAAGGACAAAAAGAGTTTTCCCTAGCCTGCACAAGGTAGTGGCACATCTCTTCATTACAGTAAGGGTGTTGCAAGTAGATGCTGTAAGTTCTTCATAAGTCATGTGTTACCATGCTGTGAATCAGGGAAAAGACCTCATTACATAGGAAGGGTAAGCTACAGATGGAATATGTTATGTTGGAAGGAATTGGGAATATCTTAAACTTGTCTTTTTACAAAACAATAATTCCAACAAGGAGTGATCTGTCAAAACATGTATGAATGTGTTCATACATTTATAATAAGAGAGACTGATCCTTGGCTGATGCTGTGATGTAAGCTAGATTCTCAGCACTTGAAAACCCTTCTCTCTATGCTTTCCTTTTATCTAGGGGAAATATGACGTGTCAGACTTTGGACATTTCAGACATGTTCAGATATCCTCAGGCAGGCCTGCCTATCTCAGTGCCCTGAAAGGGTGGAAGGGTACTAGAAACAGAACTAAGAATGGTCTTGGAAACAGATCCTACATCTAACCCGGAGGTGGGGGCGGGGAATGTTATGGGACAGATTTTATGTGCACTAACTCTTGGCCAAAACATGGGATTAAAAAGGACTGCACGCAATTTTAAGAAATCTGTTTTCACAATTGCCAGTTTCCCTGAGGTAAGTGGAGTAGTGAAAAAAGGCTGCAAAACTGAATGGGTTAAAGCAAAATATACTCCTCTTATTGAAAAATTCCTTTAGCCAACTGAAGTTCTTATTTCAAGCAGTTCAGGCTCCATATTGGATTTTCATGTATGGTAAACCAGTGGAAAAATCCTTCGTATTCTTCATCTTTTCCCATTTGCTTTTTAAGAGAAATCTAAATGTACAGAGAGATAATATTAATATTCTAGTCACTGTATGTATGTCTGTGTATTTATTTTTAATTGCTATTTTTGTGTGCCACAATAATAGATTAGGTCTTTGGCCAGCTATTCCAACGATTTCATTTTACTCAGTGGAAATATTCTTGATTTATATACATAGTCACATGATCAGAATTTGACCTTCTGTTTAGTTTTTTGTTATGCTTTACGTACAATAACAATATAATGAACTTGTGCCATTTCAATGGCTGTGCTGACATTAACAAATGGCCCTGGAACACAGCAAAGATTCCTCAGCAAGATAAGATACTATAAATTTAGCTACTAGAGCACTGCAAGTGACGACGCTGAGGTTTGATTTTTAAACAGAATAGTTGCATTAATCCAATCTCCATTGAATGCACAAAGGAAGAATTCATGGTAATTAGGAAGAGACAAATGGCAGCATTCACTTCTGGAATTCTGGGCCCACGTAAGCATCCAGTAACCACTTTAGGTCTTTAGGTTTCTTACTTGACCGAAAAGGAATCGTACACAAGGGGAACTTGCATACTGGAAGGAGGCTCCGCTCTGTCTCCAGACATACAGAACATCTACAGGATGAGTGGAAACAGGCTTATCATAATTATACAGGGAGCTGGAAACAGCCTCATTGCCTAATATGTTCCATTTTCATTTTGCATTTTTTTTAATCTGTTAAATGTTCTAATACCTCATCAAAGGCTGCTACAAATCAACAATTTAGCCTAGAAAAACATGTTTTCCTTTGTGTTATGAAACTCGGAGTTTGTCTAAATTAGAAGCTGAAAAAAAGTGCAGTTTCTGTTCTGGGATTTGTATTCCCCAGAAAAACTATCAATCTGCTAAAATACTAGCTGAATGTGAACAATCTGAGAGTGAACCTGTTCTGCTCTGTAGATGTACATGCAGAACTGCAAATGCCCTAAAGCTTTCCAAGCCATGACAGTGGAAGTGGAAGGTGAAGGAGAAAGATAGATATAATGTCGCTGCTTTCTAGACTCAGCAAAGCACAAGCTTCTACTGATGCAAAAGAAATGGAAACAGGACAGACTTGGCTTTCTGGAACACTGGTGGTGATGGCAGCTTATTTTCTGCTGTGGAATAAAAGCTGGCCTTAGCTGCTAGCCATTCAAAGGAATTTGGCAGCTCAATCTCAGTTCTGCTTCTATACTGAAGAATTTTTAGGGATTTTCCTTGGACATGTTACTTAATTTGCAAATCAGAAAAATCCCTACCCCCTACCCCTTTTTCAAAAGATGTAGGAAATCCTCTACAGAAAGTGTGTTAGACCATATTGTATAAATGTTCCAGAATTTAATAAATGATACATATACTGTGTCTATTAAAAGCACACTTACATGTATTTGATGAATTAATTAAACTGAATGTCCAATTATATGTCCGTCTACTGTTTCTCCTTTCATTTAATGTCTGGGGCAGGTTCATAAAGAGATAAAATGCCCTGACTAAACAGTGCACAACTACACATTAATGTGGCATTTCCTCAGATTCTTAGTCCTTGCTTTTGCATCCTAAAAATATTTTCATATAATCAGGATATCATTGGGTTTAGTATTTCATAGGGTCCAAAATGTATGCCAGAACAGCTGTAATCTCTGCATATAGTTTAAAAAGATAACTCAAGCTGTATAATTCTGGAGGTTCCTTATATAGTGACACTTTATATTAGTGTTTCTTGAGGGAGCAGAGATAATAAAGATGATTCACCCAGAACATAGTTTGCCTCTCTCTGTGTGTATTCATAATATTTAATCCAGTCTTTAAGTGTGTATCACTCACTACAAACAAAAAGCTCAAGTATGTTAATTATCGCACAGATATATTAGTGGTTTCGAACAGAGTGAAAACAAAGGAGGAGAGGAAAATAGTCACCTTAGAATAGGTATCCCCAGGAAGGAAAGCTAAGCTCCATAATTTTATAAATTTTTAAACTAGCAGCATTTTTACCACATTGGGTGTCAAAGAGCAGAATATGAGAACATAAATGCACCAAAAGGAGTTAATTGCCTTGTATGTCAAATGGAGTTTGAAATGCATCCTGAGCACAGGAGTGCTCTTTTGCAAAAGATCATTAAACTGATATATCTTAAGTCTTGCTTGTATGTTGATACTCGTATCTTTGTTTTTTGAATCTTATGTAATGTAAAATAATAAAACCTGACATTTTAATGAACTCTATTCAGGGCTTATATTCACATGGCCTAAATTCCAGTACCCAGCCTCATGCATATCTCAGAGTGCTTATCTACCAGGAAAGACTTATTATATCTGAGGTATAAGCCAGCTAAATGCTTGGCCCTGCTTGCTGTTAAATTTGGAATTAGAAACCTCTCAGACAGTCAGGAATGGGGTATGGGTATTTGTCCCTATACTTCTCAACTTTTATTCATTGGGAGTAATATTTTTGTACTCTTTTGTTACTATTCAGCTTATGTTAAGAGTAATCACATAAGTGTTTATTGTGTTAGATCCTTGAATTGTGATTACAAGTCAGTTCTGGAATAGAAGTAAATCAAAAACATACTACAACCTAGCTGTTATTTACATGCACTGCAATGGGAAAGAGAAGGTGAAGGAAAACATGTTTCTTTTGACTTAAGCCTATAATACCAGACCTTCTAAGAAGGATCATATCTTTTCAGAAATTCACTCAGAAAATAATCACCTGAACACACCAGTTGTCCGTATTTAGAAAATAAAGTGTTCTCACATGAATATGCTCTTTAAACTCTGCAGTGATTACAGCATGGGAGTGGAGAAGAAAAGGCAGATTCAGCAATACTTCTCACAGATCTGCAAATGTATTCTTGTGAAGCACTGGGAAAATGAATAAAAGCCTGATTTATTCGCAGAATTTTATAATAAGGAGCTACTAATTTTGTTCAATCTGCCTTGCAAGATGCTTTATTCATGAGGAATTTTAAATTAAATAGTTCCTACTGAAATTACTTTAGAAATATTCATTTAAGGACTAAAATGAAGCCCAAGTATTTGATGCTGTTTCCATTGAAAATTTACTTCCTTGAGGATTAGGCTGATAATACTGATTTTGCTTGCTCTAGTGATCATGTATGTCTCTGATTTGACTGGCCTTTGGATCAGGTCTTAAGCAGCTTTCAGATCTGTGCTAGCTGCAGATCTGGAAGGAGAGCTCTGGAATACCACTCTGCTCTTTTTTCACCATCATGGCAAGAATCAGCAAAAAGACACTTCAGAGGTGTATTTTAACTTTTTTTAAAATGTGGAAAGCCTCCTCTCTGATATTCTGAAAGAAACACTTTGTACATGCTATGATGGAAACAGTGTAATTAGTGTCATGTTCTAAAGTCGGCTTTAGGAAACTTCTGATTTAGTTCTTAGGAACTCCAAGCTGCTGACTTGCTGCTTCTGTCAAGACGCTTACTGGAATTAATGGAATGGCATCATCAAGCTATGGTGCTCTTTGTGCCCCAGTAGAGAGCTCCTGCATGCACATCCTGGCTTTCTGTTCCAAAGTTAAAGAAACAGTATACCTGTCATCGCAAGAACTGGGCTTTAACTGCCTGTTTTCATTGTGTTGATTTATAGTGCTTAGGAGTTCATTCCCTCTGGCAGAGACTCAAGCAGGGAAATCTGCATCTCCTCTTTCAGGATGTATTTCTTTAAAAACATTGTAATCTTTTTCTCCTGGAATTTTACAAAACAGCAGCCAGAACCTCAGCCAGTGTAAATTGGCCTCCTATATTGACTGTGATAGATCTCTGCTAATTTACATTCACTGATTATCTGTCCTGTGTTTTCTAACTTTCAAAAATGCAGAGAGCTTTTTCAGGAACCAAAAAAGCTGTGCTTGACCTTTTACTTACATGCAAGGGAGATGAGAAATGCCTGTGTTTGTTCTTAATCCCTTACTGCTTTAAAATTTAAACAAGTGCTTTAAAAATAGTTTAGGCCAGTGTTAAGCACTTTGATTGGAGTAACAATGGTCTCACTTTTTTCTTTTTCTTCTGAGACCTCCTCCAATTTCATTTTAGCCAAGGATAGACCAGTAAGTGCTAAGCTGACTGCACAGGGGAATAGAGGAAGTCATATACTGAGAAAGACATTTTGGTGTTTATGTTATTACTGTCTAAATAAGGCTGTAAGTGAAAAAAGCATTAGAGCAGTTGACCTGGAAAAAGATTCACAGATAAATTCTAAGTTTATCTAATCACGATACTCACCCTGAGAAACAGAACTGCTCTATGACTATGCTGTCTTTCCCTCTCCTATCTTTCATTCCATCAAGTCTGGCAGTTATAATCATTTTATCACACAGCTAGCCTTTAGCACCTGCCTGTCTTCCTTGACAGTGGCAGTGTATGTGTCTTGACAATTTTTATTGGCCATTAACACATGATGAGTTATCTGACTTGGAGATTTGGGGCTTTCACTTCATTATCTTGTAGAGCATTTAAATTGTCCTCTTGATTTCCAAGACAATCCTGCTTGGCTAGGATCAGTTGTACCCCAGTGTCCTCGTTTCAGCTGTGATAGAATTAATTTTTTTCTTAGTGGCTGGTGCAGTGCTGTGCTTTGGATTTGGTGTGAGAACAGTGCTGATGGCACACGGATGGGTTTGGTTGCTGCTGGGTGACGTTTACACTCAGTCAAGGACTTTTCAGTTTCTCGAGCCCTGCCAGCAAGAGGGCTGGAGGGGGCATAGCCAGGAGAGCTGACCCAAACTAGCCAAAGGGATATTCTGACATAATGCTGAGTATGTAAGCTGGGGGAAGAAGAAAGAAGGGGGGAACATCCAGAATTATGACATTTGTCTTCCCAACCATTACATGTGCTGGAGCCTGGCTTCCCTGGGAATGGCTGAACACCTGCCTGCTTATGGGAAGCAGTGAATGAATTCCTTGTTTTGCTTTGCTTGCATGTGTGGCTTTTGCTTTACCTATCAAACTGTTTCTATCTCAACCCATGAGTTTTCTCACTTTTACTCTCCCGGTCCTCTCCCCATCCCACTGTGGAGGGAGTGAGCAAGCGACTGTGTGGGGCTCGGTTGCTGGCTGGGGTTAAACCACGACACCCAGATTAATTCTGACTGCGCCTTGTTTCCTTGGCATAGGCAGCTCTCTGTAAGGTGACTTCTGCAGTCCAAGAAGCACAGAATTGTATCACACAATAAGGAGAACAGGGGACACCCTTCCAGTGGTTTTAGGGCTCGAGCTAATAGAAGAAAAGTATTATGGCTTGCTACAGTGGAGTGATTCTGCAGATATTGTCCTCCTTAAACAGGACCAAGTGACTTTTCTTGTTCCAGTGTCAGGCAGCCATAGCCCTGCTGCTTGCAGGGATGATCTGGCACTTGTTTGATCACTCACTTCTACACTGTCCTCTCTGTACCGGAGGGGAGGCCGTGCAAAGGTGGGGAGTGCCAGCAGTGGGAGAAGGAACATGAGGTGTGGGAGGCCAGGTGATTACTGCTCATAATACCTCTCCCCTTCTCCTCCCCTGCAGATGACTGCATTGCGCCACACCAGCCCTTTCAGCAGAGTTTAGCCTCCACTCTCCCAGCAGGGCGGTGCTAACAGAGTATGTCCATTTCTCATATGAAGATAAATTTCGCTGCTGTGAAGCTCTGAAGATGAAGGTAGAATTTGGTTTTACTTCCACAGCTGAAAGTTTTGAGCTAGTTTTTACCAACAGAAATTTTACTTTGTGTACAGTCAGATGAAAGGACCATTGACACTTCTGTATTGAACGTAGGCTTCATGTGTCTGAATGTGTTGATTCAGTGCAGTAGTGTAGTTTTGAAACTAACCCTCAGTCACTCCCACTTAGTGCACATTGACTTGGTTTCTAGAGCACCTTTAGTGCATTTGTGCTAGTTTCTACCTGTGTGAAATTAAACCAGAAGCATTTATCCAGGAGATTACAGATGTGCTCTAACCCCTAGTGGGGGTCTAAACCACTGACTAGTCCTTGGAGCAGCTATGAATTATGTTCATGATGGAGATGTTCAGTTTAAGGCATCAGGTCAGACCTAGTCTGAAGGACAAGCCCTGAAACATGTAATGTGAATGCAGAGGCATCAGCAGCTTCAGCTGCTAATCTGCTTTTTTTTGCTGAGTTGCATGTTAATGTAGATATAGCCTTAGCTTCATGAAGAGAGATTTATGGGCTCTTAAGATCTTCTATGAAACTAGCTCAGAGCTAGAAGGAGAACAGGCTAAATAGTCTGTGGTAGATGATGTCTGTGGGAACACCTAGAGGCTTATATTTTATAGAGTTGTTTGGCGGGAATGCATGCTTCATGCAACCATTTCCTGGGAAGCAAAAAGCACTCCACAAAACAGATGCATTTTTAGACACTCTTCCATCATTGCATAATTGGAGCTCTAACTTTAATCAGTTCTTGAACTTGCCAGTGGGAATACAGAGCTTAGAGGCATAGACTTTATGTACCTTTTGAATATTGTTTATTGGTTGAGCTCAATGGAAGTGAAGAAATTAATGTCACAGAATATAAAAGACAATAAGTTCTAAGACAATTCAATTTTTCTATTGACTGGATAATTAGAGTCTGCTGTGCGGTTCCTGAATAACTCTGGTGCTTCACTCCTGAACAGTTATATGAGTAATGCCATTTTTCTATCTTCATCTAGAAAGTAATTATATTTAATGTTATACAAATGTATTAAACATATGCAGGACAAGCAAATAGAATTTTTTGCTTACATTATTTCTGTTACAATTATTTTATAAAATTTTGATTGCATAGCCCATAAAAGAAAAAAAAAAAGATACAACACCCAGATGGGGAAAGAATAAATTTACTCTTTTTAACTTTCTTCATTTTTTTTGTTTGTTTTGATTTTCTCTTGTATCCAGTGAATGAATTGCAAATGTTTTCACATTCATCCCACTTATTTCTTACACTATGATGTGCATATAATTAGGCAATGTTTTATATAATTTTCATCATTACAATCTACACACAGATGAGAAGAGAATCACATACTGTAATGCCATGTATCACATATGGCATAAAATTTCAACCGGTGACATGACTATAGCCCAGCAAATTGTGTTTCCTCTAAATGGATCTTTTTGATAGCAACTTCATAGTGATCTGAATATCACAAGCCTTTTGTAATCTGTTTCAATGGAAAAATCTCACTGTGTCCCTAGAACAGTCAATCATTTGGGGAAAAGAGGTACTGCTCTTGCATGTTTTTCATAGTGTTTGACAGCATCTGGTGTTTTTTGTGAAATGAACAAGAGAACATGAATGCTATCTATGAACACCTAACTCACTGGAAACAGAAGAGCTGTATTCCAATGCATTATTGCTTTCTCTATTTGAACATTTACTATGTGGATTTATCCAAAGTAATGCAATGTTGGAGTTTATGAAGAAGCTGGTGAATTCCCTAGTAACATTCTCCTTCACTTGACCACCCAGTGCAAGTGTAACCCTCAATGTAAACTCCTTATGGATAAGGCTTTGGGTTTAGGTCACGGTGAATATTTCACTTTCCTTTTGAAGAGAAGCACTCTTTGATGCTGGTGACATGCATACATTAGTATGCCTTCCAGAACTGGATACACAGTCATGAGGGCCACATTAAGGCAGGTGAAACTACTGGAGTCCTACTTGTTGCACATTTTCATTCTCAATAGAGTTCTAGCCGAGAGGTAAGACAACTCTTTAAATTTTTTAAATTATCACTACAGTAATAGAAAGACTGCAGAGAAATTACATTATAGAAAAAGAACTGTATATCTTTATTTCTAAGTTCTAAGTAAAAAGGCTTAATACTTTAATGTTCTTTTATATCAAATTATTTTTTACACAAACTCAGATTTGATAGATTTTGTCAAGACAGTGTTTTTAAAAAAGCATTTAAGCAAGATAATTATTCATAATTAGCATTACTTATGAAATTAATTAAAAAAAAGAGAAATAGCTACAAACTTGAGTTATAAATGTTGACCAAAGTTTTTGACAATACTCTGATTCCTGTATTTTTAAATGTTATTAGAGAGCTCAGAAAAGGCAAGGACTAAGAGCGCCTGATGCTGACAAGACCAGAAGCCTTTCTTTTCCTAAAAAAGTGTATACAGTACTGCATATTTTATATTTAAAAGACCTGGAAGGCAGAGTAATGATTTTACACAAGTTAAGATTTTGCACATTGAAACATTTCAATAGCTATCTTCAGACATATCAAGGAGGTATTCAAGACTTCAAAAAATACTCAACTTTCATAAACGAAATGTGAATGAAAGACTTGTATGTGCCTACACATTACTGAATCATATTCATGGATATGAATATCAGTCTGCAAAATAGCCCCATAATTAATAGTACTGCAGGTAGAAACAAAATAAAGGCCACTGGATTTTGAGTCGTTCTTGTACTGGGCTGGAGTAACTCTAGATGCAGTACTGCTGCATAACTGAGTTGTGTGACTTTCCTGTAGAAGCCATACGTGTGTACAGAAATGTCTGCTTTCTGCTGTGATGTGGCAGTACATATTTTCTTCAACATGTGAGTGGAAATCACATCATTGTAGCTATGCTGTTGTCATTCCGGGGGGCTCCAGCCTTCAGCCAGGAAAGGCCCAAAAGGCTCATCAGGCAGCGCAATAATTTCTGTGACAAACATACCCTTCTAGGCACTCATCAGTCCAGATACTTTCAGCAGATAACTATTCAACAGAACTCTAGCCAGATTATTTAATATACTGTGCCTTATAGTCATCAAGTCTGACTGGATTCTCTTTCTGGAAAAAACGGCAGAAATGCCTGAAATGGCAGAAAAGCAGCATATCCTTAATATGGCCCAGGTCTGCTGTTTCTACACAGCTTCTGAGTATTTTCACAACCCAGCTCTAATTCTGCACACACAATTTTCTGTAGGATTGGGGGTTATGGGATTGAAACTCAGGCAGTCCTCTGCTGACCTTGCTTTAACACCACGCTGTTCTGTCTTTTAGCACTCCTGCTAACTCCTTTCTGTTCTCGTCCAGCTCTCTTCACCTGCTGCTCCTAAATGTCTTAACAATAACATTTGATTTAACCCATGCACTTATGCTGTTCCTTTATACTGGTTCTTTTGATGTGCCTTTTGTCATGTTCCACCCATTGTATGATTCATTTCTGCTTCAATTGCACCTAATGAAGCAAAAGCCATTCCTCCTCTCATTCTTTCTCTCAGACTAATTGTGTGTTTGATAAGGTTTCTTTCAGTAAGTACTTGTTTCCCTGCTTTACCTTCCCCTTCCTGTACCTTCCCAGGAGATCAAACCCACACATTCTATCTGTCTTATTGTCATTATCTGGATGCTTTCACTCCTTCCCTTCCTTGCTCCTTTTAGAGTGGTACTGCAGTATTTTCTGATGAGCTGTGTGCAATGATTGTCCATTTTCATATTCTCAACCACTTCCTCTATCTGTTAGTCTCCTCTAAAGCAGTAGCCCCCTAATAATTCCCTCTGCTTCCAAGATAAAAATGCATGCCTGAGTGTATTGCACTCTCTCACTGGAGAGTCTGGGTAAAAAAAGTTCTTTCAAATGGAAGTAGCTATTGTAGTCTCATGTCCTGACAACATAGATATTCTTTTTTCTCTTACTTTCATTTCTGAACATTCTTTCATTCAGCTTCTCAGCTCTTCCTATATATCAGATAATACACTTCTAACATTTTGTAAATGTATACAACGTATAGCAGTCTTAAAGTGTCTTATCCCATTTTTCCTTGCTTGGTCTTCCTGAACATTGACATTTTTGGCAGTAATGTCAGTCCTGTGGCTGGCTTTTAAATGACCAATTAAACTGCTGTCTTCCTTATATACCGAAACCCAATAAACATTCATTTTATGAATGAGTTTCTCTCTAATACTGTTTTTCTCTTAAAGGACTCAAATATGATATTTGAATCTGTATTATTCGTGAGGACTTCAATGTTTTTTTTTTCTTTTTGAAAGCATGAAAGTAAAACTCAGAAAACCAATTACTTGAAGCTGCAAATATAAGTGACACTTGCATCGTTTGGTTTGCAGATGTGGTGCGCTGCTACTGAGCTTGAATTTGACCTTGAGGTTCTAACTATGTTCTAATGCACACCTTGCATAAAATGAGAATTGGTATACTGGATTGGACCAAAGACCAGCTACCCTAATAGCCTGTCCCCAGCAGTGCTGAAACTTAATGAATCATAGAATTACAAAATCATCCAGGTTGGAGGAGACATCAGAAGACCTCTAGTCCAACCTTCATCTTCTCAGTAGCCTCTTCTTAGGTACTGGAAGACTTCAACAGGGTCTGTCCTAAGTATTGTCTTCTCTGTGACAATAAATACAGAAATAGAGAAAGCCTACAGTATTAGTTACTCAGAATACACTCCTGACTTCCAGGAATTTGTGGCTTAGTGCTTAATTTTCTGTTTCAGGAATGATGACTTTTTATAATAGCCCTTGATCATTTTGTCTTTCATGAACTCTTTGAAAAGTTTGTGGCAAAAAGCGTCATAATTAAGCTGTGTTACCTTGTTTATTTTGACTCAGACAATCACCGGTTTTATTTGATGACTCCTACTCCTTCTATTGGAAGAATGAGGGTACAGTCTATACAGTGGCATAATGATGCTATCTGTTTTCTTCTTAACAATTTTTAAACACTGTTTCTCTGATAGTTACTGAGTACTGAGCACAGGAACACCTACTATAATCCTTGGGCTCATTCCTGTGGGGTACTGGTCCATTAGCTTTTGCTTTTTTTTTTTTTCTGTTGTGCAGCACTTTATCATCACTGAATCTTATTCACCATTTTAATATCTATCTCATGGTTTCCTTCTACACCTCATAGCTGATTCTTGTCTTTACTATCCTTTAATAATGTAATAGTCACAGGAAGCACTGTCACCTTGCTATTTTCTACAATTTGGAGCAGCACAGTCCCAGCATGCATACAGGTAGACCTTCTTCCAGGGATCAAATGAATTCTAACCAGTGCTTCCTATTTTTATCCTGTCTTTAATTCATGAGTAATTTTTCTCTCTCATTCTAAGTCCCCACAAAAGTTTTTGATGAAGCACCTTGTTGGATGCTGTTTGGAAGCAGCAGCTGTGTCGTGGTTTAACCCCAGCTGGCAACTAAGCACCACACAGCTGCTTGCTCATTCCCCCACAGCAGGATGCAGGGGGAAGAGAACTGTAAGGGTAAAAGTAAGAAAATTCATGCACTGAGATGAGAACAGTTTAATAATTTAAATATAATAATAATGACAATAAATAAAGTAGTAGAAGTAGTATGAAAAGACAAATAACAGAGAAATAAAACCCAAGAAAGACAAGTGATGCAATGGAAAAGAATTGGACACCACCAACATGCTTAGCCAGTCCCTGAGCAGCGGCCCCCTGGCTAACCTTCCCCCTAGATTTATTGCTGAGCATGACATCATATGGCATGGCATAGCACTTTGGTCACCTGGTGTCCAGTTGTGCCTCCTCCCAACCTCTTGTACATCCTCCAGCCTCCTTGTTGGTGGAGCAGTGTAAGAAACAGAAAAGGCCTTGATGCTGTGAGCACTGCTCAGCAGTGATGAAAATATCCCTGTATTATCAACACCGTTTCCAGCACAAATCCAAAACAGAGCCCCATACTAGTTACTATGGAGAAAATTAACTCTACCACAGCTAAAACCAGTACAGGCTGTATGTCCCCTGCAAACAAGCTTGTTACCGCCTTCAAAAAATGCCAGGAGACTTGTAAAGCAAAGCCTCCTTTCCAATAATGTCTTGCACTCTTCTGCAGTATATTGTACTTGTTCATGTGTCTGCTGATTCTGTTTTGTTGTGATTACCACCGATTTATCCAGTACAGACAATAAATTTACTAGTCCCAAGCTCATTGGGTCTGTCCTGGAACCCATTTTAAACACTGGCATTGCATTTGTCCCCTTCCAGACCACAGACACTCTGGCACTTCTAATTCAAAGGCTGCAATTCACATGTACCAGCTGAGCTATTTTATCCTTGAGTTTCCTGGTGAATGACATCTGGTCCTGGCTATTATCATTTTTTCTTTATCTATTTCTTCCATAACCTCTTCTACCAACACCTAAATTTGAGTCAGCTCCTGTAATGAGCTCCTGGTAAAGGAGGTGTCTGTCTGGCCTGAGAGCCTTTTCATGTACATTCACAGTGAACACAAAAATAGAGGATTAATTTTGTTTCTTTTTTATGGCCCTGTCTTCCCTGAGTTGTCCTTTTATCCTCTGAATATCTGACTTCCTATGCCTGATAGCTTTGAAGAAAATATTTATTGTTGTTTTCTGCAGACTTTCTTCAAGTGATCTTCTGGTTTGCCTTACTGTGTTTTTATATTTAACCTGCCAGAGTTTCATCCTCTCTGGTTTCCATATTTGGACACCACTTCAATGTTTTCGAACTTGCCCTCTTGCATTTACTAATCTTTCTTGCACTGTTGTTTAGCCATGCTGGCTTCCTTTTGCTTTTCTCAAATCTTTCATGACAGGAAGCATGCATATCCTTTCTACCTTCAGTGGAGTCTCTAAATTGTGCTCGTGCTGTTAGCAGAGGTTTAACTCTTTTAGTCAGCTTTTTATCATCCTTTAGTTACTCTTTTTTGCATACTTTTAACAGGCTTCATTATTCTTAGGTAATTCTTTTTTTTGGAGTTGACCACAATCATAATTATTTTTTTACTTTGTTGTTGTTGCTGCTACCACCAGTGTTTTAAAGCATATTGTGGTCACTTTCACAGAGTTGTTCTTTGTCAGTAAATCATGATGAAGACAGCTGAGTTGAATTGAAATAGAACATACCTCCAGAAGGTAAAAACAGACAAAACTTTTCTCCAGTTTCTTAAGTACTATTATTTCCCCTAAAAACTTTCCTAGAATTCTTCATTTTCGAATAGAGCCTCCCTCTGAGCTCCAGGCTGGAGACAGGCTAAATGATTCTGTGTAGTGCAATCTACTGCATCAGTGTCTGATATATTTAAGAATGTGAGTGAAGCATACAGGCAATTATTTTAAAAATGCTTTAGTATATCTGGTTAGACTCTGTTGCAGAAGCATCCTGCCAATGTCTTGGCACAGTCACATGGTAATAAACGTCAGAATACCAGAATGAAATGGCTGCTTGGACCCTATGGTTTCACATAACCTGGCAGAATCTTCTTTAGCCTCTTTAAAACACAATTATAGCCCTTTTTGTCTCACTGCATTCAAACTGAGTAGTTTTATTTTAGTATAATTAGTAACATATATTCAAAGTACATAAAATAGAGTGTACATTTTCCAAATGGATTGATTTTGTCTACCTTTACCCTCTCTTGCTAAATCTTCTCTTATGTCTCATAATTGACTTGGTGAAATAACCTGCTGATTTTACTCTAGGAAGCACTGTGTTATCCACCAAAATAGCAATTTTCACCATTGTCTCTAATTAACCAGAGAACAGTTGTGTTGGCAGTGACGGCCACCTCTGAATTTTTGATTAATATGGGATGTGATTCACTGGTGACTCAGCATATGGTACAGAGTACATTAACCTGTTTTGCTTGTTGTTTCTGACTGAATTAATAACTCTGTTATTTTTCTTTAAAAGGTAAACTGCACAGCTTCATCTTTTTCCCAAATATGTTCCAAGTGCATAACATCAAAATGTATCCACATAGGAATGTTAATACTTTCCTAGTCCTATTGCTCTAAAAAGCTGCCTCTTCAGCTAATCAAAATATGACTGCACATTTTTAGTAAGTCATCTTCAGCCCAGCTGGAGCCCTTGCTTAGATAATACTGTACAGCTGCAGAAAGGGACAAAAGATAGAGTATTTAGTCTAACTTAGACTAGTTTAGACTTTTCATTCAGAGGACTTCAAACAGGAGCATAAGGCTGCAACATAACTTTTAACTGGGATTGTCAGGATCCTACTATTTGTCCTTTCCAGCTCCATACTCTACACCCCTCAAGTCAGCATTTGCAGTCATCTAACTCAGCAAAAAAAGTAATTTCAAAAAGCTACATTGATAAAAGTACACTTCATTTAAAAAAAAAAAAAAGAAAAAAAAAGAGTTACTTTTTCTGCTGGGCTGTCTCTCAGATCACCACAGAGTTAGAAGATAATAGGAATTGGTGGTAAGGACAGAGGAGGAAACAACAAAAGCAAAAGTTTCTTAAGCTATATCTGACATACAGACATTGACTTCACTGTTAGCTTTGTGACAATCAGCATTAGTACAACCTCTGAGATTGCTTACTACCATCTTCCATGGCACTATCTATCCGTCCTTAATGGCAGTTGCTACAAAAGAAGACAATCTGCAATAACGAAAAATAACTGGGATGAACAGGAGAAAAATTTGCTGTAGTGACAGAAAAATATATTCTGAAGGGTGGAGAAAGAGCTCTTTTTGCAAAAAGAGGAGAGGAGTAAACAAGAGTTTTCAAAAGTACCCTACCTTCAGTTATGTTTTTTTCCTACATGCTTATTAAAACTAGAATCTTCCAATTCCCACAGTCTCTTAACAACCTGGCTAGAACTGATATATTCACTGAGACACCACAGTTATTTTCCCTGTAACTGCTGTTGACAGAAGGCATTTTTAAATAAATCTGGGTGAAGGGATTGGCACTACAGTGGTTTACACTGTGTATTATATTTTCAGAAAAGAAAAAATAAAATCTTTTTTTTTTCAATGAAAGAGCAAGCTATGAGAAAACCACCAGAAGTTGTGCAATTCAGATGATTATGAAATCTTCACATTTTTGCCCAGGATGTGATGAATCTAGCTGCCAAGTATGGAACTCATGTCTTTTTGTGTCACAGTAAGCTAACTTATTTACTGCAGAGAAAGGAGCCAAAGCACAATTGTATGATCTAATGCTGTTAGCTAGGGGATGGGAAGCTCAGTGCGTAAATATCAAAACTCTCTTACTTGCTGTCATGTACTATCTTTGTAATTGCCCATGACAATTTTCTGAGTTTTACTTCAACTCATTGCCTGTTGATCTGACTCCTCGATTTTTAGGTGGGGGGGAGGGAAAAAAGATTATTTTTTTCAGTGACTGGACCACATTGGATCATAGCCTACTGCAGCTGTAGTACTTACCTACAACAGAGCAGTATTTGAGAGAGCAGCTTACCAAAACGTCCTTCTTCCTGCTATTTCCTCATGAGAGTCAACACTTAAGGAGTAACAGGGCATGTTTCCCCTGCTCTTAGTGAACAATTCCTTTCTCTTTCTTGATGAAAGAGGCTTCAGCCAAAGAACATTCTAACAACTGAAGAAAAGGATGTAAGCTGGTTGCATTCAAAACACCATTGGCTGTAGTTGTCCCTGGTTGAAGTATTGAGCCATTAAATAGTAAGCCTATGTAGAAGCTTGTTAACTGCTGGTTTGTAGCATGTGTATCTACACAACTGTTCTTTGATTTCAGCCGCTCCCACCCCCAGACATTTTGGATTGGCTTTTCATATGATAGTGAAAAGAGAATATAGGTCTTTGGTTCCACTGGTCTCTTCCTTCCTTCTCTTTTTCTGTATAATAAAACAGCTTGCTTTAGCCTCTAGATTTAAGTGTAAAGGAAAGAAGGCAGTGGGTTGATTAGCATTGTTAATAAAGGGTTTGTCTCTCCATTCACTTCTGATTGTTCCAGCAAATCTATGATCAATCTCTATGTCGTTAATAAGGCTGTGGCAATTTTGTCTCCCCTCTAAGCAGCCTCAAAAAGTACCTTTCCAACACTTTGCCATGTCTGAACGCTGAAAACCTTTTTCACTGTAACTGGAAAATCATACTTTTTACACCACACTAGCAGAATTCTTATTGCTGTTTTATCATACTTTACACCTCTTTTTTCAAATATATCCATAAGCATTGCAAATATAGAATTTGTCTCCCTGTCCACTTTTAATTGTTCTAGTAAATTCCATGTTAGCAATGTTACTGCAATTGTATCTCCCCCGCCCCGAGGCAGCCTCAAAAAGTAATTTTCCAGCATTGTACCACATCTGAACACTGGAGACATTTTTTGGCATAATTAGCACATCATTTACTTTGCACCACCCTAGCAAAGCTCTTATTGCCTTCTTGTTATACCATTTCTTTTTTCAAATACATCTATAAGCATTGTTAACATAGAATTTTCTTCTTCTGCACCCATATCAATTAGTCCCCATCTACACTGGGCACCAAAAGGTGTCATTTGAGTTAAGATGGACAACAAATATTGCAATACACCCATATCAATTAGTTGTCAGTGGCTCACTTCCCACAGTGTCTGTTATAGGTCACAGATTCTTCTGCTTCTCTCAGCTCTATTGGGCACCAGTTGTTTTAGTCGGAGTCAAACAGCCTCACACGAGGCACCAATTGTTACAGCACAAACAAACTAGTAGGCTACAACAAAGCTTTTGCCATCAGTCAGATTCTACTGTCCATACTGTTTTGCCTTCCTCCAGAGGTCAGACTTTCACTCCTGCTCCACCCAGCCACATATCACATCATCCTCAGTGCTATTTAAATACTTAGCGGATGAACTACAGCTGTACATCATCCATGTTAATCAACCCATTGCCTTCCAGGCAAGGCCATAGCTGCGTATTATCAATGCTAATCAACCCACTGCCTTCATTCCTCTACATTTAAGGATTTGGAATTTACATGAGACTATTTTGCTATCAATATGTCTATAAGAAACTTTTGAAATGTTTTAGTTTTATTAGCTTCATGGCTTATTCAAAAATATATTGTAATTTACAACTTCAGTTTGTGGTGTGGTGCCAGAAATGAAAGCTTTTTGCTTTTTAGCTCTCAGCTAAGCTACTTTCCTGTTACTTTAATGACTGCAATGCAAGGAGCCTGAAGGTGTTAAGTGAAGGAATATAATGGGGAGATGCATTAAAAATTTTCAAATGTCTTAACATGATTAGATTTAGTTTTATTTTGGAAATGGGGCAAAACTGAAAGAAAGAGGAACAATATTTGACAAAACACATAAAGGAATTGTAAACTCCAATAAACATTAAGTTTTCTTACATTTCAATCAATTAAAAAAGGACTTTTTTTTATTTTTATGAGATACCAGATAGTGATCATATTTCTCTCACATTGTGTTAATACTGTTAACCTCATGATTTTTTTTTTGTCTAATTCATTTGAGATGAAATAATTGTTTCAGCATCCTGTAATTCCCTGGCTTGGCCAAGCATCCTGCAAGAGGGAGCAGGCTTTCCCACAGCAACCCCACCTGTCAGCAGGTGGTGGAGATGGCTGTTGTCCTCAGTGGTATCCTAAGAAGCCCTTGTCTTCTGCTGCTGCAAGCTGCATGCTTGGTTTCAGAGGTTCATCCAGACCTCTGCTGGAGGTGAGGACAAATGGAGACCTTCCCAGGTAAGGCACAGCAAGTGGGATTTCTGTGGTAGGCAGGAAGAATTTGGGAAGTGGCATGGTAATTCTGAGGAAACAGCTTGAGAGGAAGGGAGCTGTAGTGCTAATGCAGAGTCTGGGGCAGACCTGAGAGGCAGGAGCCTGGTAGATGAGAAGTGTGACTCCTGATATCGTGGGGAGTGAAAAAGGGGTCAAAGAGGAGAGCCTGGGTCTTGTGAGAAGCATTTTTACAGCCAGCTAATTACATGACAATTGTTGCTAGTGAACTGGGCTTGAATTTTAGTTTGATGATGTCATAGCTAATGATCCATCTCTACCTGTGATGTCTGTCAGCATAGACAGAGAGGGATAGAGAATACATAACTAATGAGATGCAGCACTGTAAACTGATAATTTTAGGGGGGGGGGTCTGATTAAGCTTAGAAGCTTGTTCTTGAATTTTAGTTCTAGATTTCCTAATGTTACTGTAGGATTACATTGACACTAATTATGTTGGTTTATATAGCCATTTTTAAGATATTGCTAATCATATATTTTGTTATTTTTTATAACTCATGGAAATACAGAGTCCTGGAGACTGGTGTTGGAGAGACTTCTAGTTAAAATTAGACTGTAAAAACAGCACACTTACTCTGTGCATCTGACCTCTGCACATTAGGAGCTCATGTTTATTTTAATGTCAAAGCCGTTTTTTTACATGTTTTTGTAACTGTTGCTGTGCAAAATAAGTATCTGGTTGTAATTTCAGTGATAAAAAATTGAAGATAAATAATATTTTATGTCTATAAAAATATATAATAAAATAATATTTTATCATTTCCTTTGCCCTTCACATGCTGATTTTCTATGATTATAAGCAGTTCTACAGAAGAGCTATGGATTGGATTGCACCTCAGACTGAAGTGCTGTGCAAGGACAGCATAGACAGCTTTTAAGAATACCAGCAGCAATCTGGCAAGGAACTCGGGGTGGTTAAATCTCTGATATAAAAACTACAGTGGTTTGCACTGGATCTTATGACTGTGGCTAGGTATGTTCTGAGTCTTGTTTACAGCTAGTTCGTGTTATCAATCAACACACTACCATCTGTGTTGGATGTCAGGCTATTTTTCTGTGTTTATTCTGGACATTTGGACAGCTCATTGAGATCTAATTAGGTCCTAATGGTATACATAACACACACGCATACATATTCAATATTTCTCTTGTGCATCATGACCAAAAAAAAATTAATATGTGTTCCACTGTGAAATTCTGGGATTATTTAAACCTATATACTCCACCAAAAACACTGGGATTTAGATGTAAATATTTTCATTGGAATTTCTAGGTCTAGTCTTAAGCCTGTTGAATATATTTCAGTGGATATATTTCTACTAAATTCAAATCATGTTTGCACCAGTTCTTTGATATATGCATGAGAAAGTGTGACATTTCAGAATGAGTATGCAAGGCTGGAACAGTTACGAGAACAGTTATTATTTGTAAACTGAACAGATATAACACAAAGAATTAGAAGCATAATGCCAGTTTCACAATTTAATTTTTAAGAACAGAATCATACATTTAAGACCAAAGATCCACCTTTATAAATAGATTTAGATAGGAATAATTCCTTTTAGATTTGTGCAGATATCTGAGGTGAATTTTAACAGCTTCTGTCCTTAACTTTCTTTTGGAGAGGATAGACTAAGATTCCTGATGTTATCATTATAGGGAATTACTTCAGTTCCTTCCTCCTCATACAAGAATGACAAAAATATTATATATAACCTCTAGATATCAGAGAAGGAGGAAGTTACACCTATTAGTAGTGTGAAGAATAATATAATCATCCTTGGCTTTTCCTCCCTGGAAATTACTTCAGGGACAGAATACTGTAAAAGTACTTATGACTCTGTGGATGTCTCCTTTGGCCATCTGAGAAATTAAAAAAGTATTTAGTTCTACCTCTGTTATCATGCTGCTCACAGAGAGCCATGCATTTTGTAGCAAAACTAAAAGAAACCTTTAAGATGCATACTAGCATTTATTGTATAGCTACCAGAGCTGTGTTGCTCAAACTGAACCACTTCATTATGGGATTTTATTTAACCCTGGCCAAGAGTATAGCAAAGCAGATTGTGCAACATTTTGTTTTTATGGTTTCTGTATAAACATGTTAAATAGATTTTTAATAAGAAATTCATGATACAATCATTTATTAATGAAAAACAGAGAATGTATACATCTCTTTTCTTAGGGACTTTTAGAAATTCTGATTATGGGAAACATGCAAGATTAAGCCTAAGCATTCTAATGCTGCACATTTACCAAGGATTAAGTTGAGTGAGACTCAGACTGCACCAGCCCCACATCAAGCGTTCAAAAAAGATGTCTGTTGTGAATACATATGCTTCTGCGCATTCATTCAAAGTATGGTCTCTTTTCTTTTTTGTATGTTCTCTAACTTGAAGCCAGAACCATTCCTATCCCCCCCCACCACCACCCCACCCCCCTTTCCTGATTTCTCTTCCCAGTTTCATTTTTCTGGCATAGACAATTTTATTTCCTTCTTTCTGTCTTCTCATCTACATCTCTCTTCCTTACAATTGTCTTCTGCTTATAGTCTTTCTCTCTTGACTCCACATTCCTTCTCACCAACCCTTCCTCAACTCCTCAGATGACCTTCCTAGTCACCATCACATCTTGCCTTGTTCCCACTGGGTTTGAGAGAGTTGTCAGTCTTATTTCCAGGCTCTCAAACATATCCATCTCTCTGTGCCACAGTCCCCCAATTGCAACTGTAGATCGTGCAACCTGTCCCAGTGCCAGACTTCCAACAGTCCATAGGTCATGTTTCCATTTTTCCCTTTTTTACTCTGCTAAAAGTTCACAAAAATGTGAATGCTTGCTCAGGTACTCTCCCAGTAGGCATATAACCTGCATTACCTGCTGGTTAAGAATTTGGATATTTTTAAACTGTGTGTGATTGCATTACCCCTTGTCTCCTGAATAAGGTTCCTGGGTACCAGAATTGCCAATCTAGACAAGGCTGAGTAGCTAGTTGCTGTCCTCTCTTGAGATAGTCTGTCAGAGTGTCCCTCTGCACTTTCTCCCTGCAGAGTCCAACTCATTACGAGTTCCCAGACTGTGCCTATTGAATTTAGCCCTGCACACAATGGTACCTCCCTCATCTTCTTGCTCAAGGGCTGAGTAGTCCATATTGTATTCCGAGATGTGGGACACATGGATTTGATTCCCACCTCTTCTTGTAGCCAACATCCGTAGAGCACTATGGAGTAAGGCTCTCCTTACTGCTAAGCCAGCTGGCTAATGCTAGCCTTGAGCTCACAGTGTGATTCAATCCTTTGCACGATGGGAGAATTTGAATGCAAATGTGAGCTGGAAATCTGTGCTACCATGGCAGTGTAGAGTTACCCTCTCAGTCTTTCCTGTTGTGTCTGTTCTGTTTTGTAGGGAACAGTTACATTTCACAAGGGCAGAGATGGAAGAAAGTGAGTGAGAGTCTTCCAAACTTGTGAGTCTGCCAGCTGGAATGGCAGCACATCAAAAAGAACATAATACATATGCAACACAATATAAATGACCAAGTGACATGACTGCCACAAGGGGAGAGTGTCCTTCTTTCAGTACATGTCAGAATTCAGATTATTGCAAATTATAGTGCTTCTGCAGAACACTTCTTACAGATACCAGACAATTCTGTCTAGTGAGGTTTTAAAATATTTTCATTGTGGTTTTCTAAAGCATGATCATCTGTTATTGTTTGTATAAATGTCAGAATAATAATTCCAGACACCACAAATCTGTGGTGTTTATTGCCATCTAAAAATGCGTATAAAAGTCAGGAAAACACATCACAGCCTTAAAACCTTCAAATTCAATTTTTTCATTTGATAACACAAGTTTGAAATAGAAAAGAAAAAGCCACAGTCACACTGATGATGGTCTTCATCTGTGCCATTAAGCATTACAATTTATAACACTTTTCACTTTCCTATTCATAGTGGTCTCCGTTGTTCCAGTTCTTTTGGGACTCTGCTCTAAAAAGTATTGGTTCTTTACAGTTCTTTTTTTCTTTATACTGTGCTTAAATTCTCTTACTACAGCCTCATATCAACTTTAATTTTACTTCTGTTCTTAGTGCCTTATTTGGCACTAATATAAATCAGCATAGCTACTCTGTTCTCAAATAATCTGCACAGATTTATATTACCTGAGGTTTTTTTTTTTCCCAAACATTTGGACATAATTAATAACTGTGAATAACAGTCTTTTTCTCCAACCATATCTTCATAAAGAAAAAACAAAAAAGCTTGACTAATTTCTTCTTGTAAGTCTGACTCCTTTAAGTACTTTAAAATTTTGTGGTTCTCTGAACACTTTCTGGTTTGTCCATGTTTTTATTTTTCTGACATATATTTTATTCCACATGTAGTGTCACCACAGTAATGGAGAAAGTAACTTTTACAGCTCTGTAGTGTGACTTGATTCTACGCTGTGTGAAACCAAAATTCTGCTAGCATTTTTGCTGCCAAATCTTTCACATCTAATTTGTTGAATATGGTGTCTTTCAGACATACAGCACATCTTGACAAGTGTCTTGCTTCTACATTTTCTCCTCCAGAATTCAAGGTAGTTATTTGCCTTTGGATTAGATTCTGATAGTTCTAATAAAGCTGGAAAAATTGGCATTTTATTCCATGAGTTTGATAGTAATATAAGATATATTCAGTGTCAGAAAGTCTAACAGTGTTTCTTGATATATTCTGTCCATGTTTCTACCCTTACTCAGGTTTTCATAGTAACCTATTACTCTCGAATGTGTTGGAATTCCTAAGTGAGTATAACCTGTGACTTTTTTATTTTAGCATTTATATATTGATATTCTAGTAAAAGGTATTTGTAAAGAGGTCAAAAGACTGAGGATGTAATACACAAAAGCTAGAGAATACAGATAAGTTAATAGATGTGTGATTATGTGTTTTTATATGCTGTCTTTACATATACATGGCAAAATAATGATATGTCTGCCCTTTAACAGCTTTTGATTTGTCTGATTTCTTAAAGATATCATGAGTAGTCTTAAGGAAAACACTGATGGATTCTTTAAATAATATTTGGGTGTTATAATGAGTTAAATGAATTTTAAAAAAGTCTTGTATTTTTAAGTGAAACTAGAAAACCAAAAGACATCTATAATTAAATGTTGCATTTCTGGAAGAGCAGGAGGTGTCTTAAGGTATGGCTCAATAACTCTGAGGACACTAGATTAGTAGAGAGAAGTAAAACCTTTGAAGCTGAGAAGCAGTAGCTTGGATTTTATTCAATGAAGAATTTAGAGTAGGCATAAGAAGGTCAGAATGGTAGAAAAAATACGTGTCTGTGTATAGTGTAGATTGAGCAAGGTAGGTGGCAGATAATTCAAAAGGAAAGGATGCTTGTTTGAGTAATGAAATTCAGAGACAATATTCCATCAAACCTCTGTGCATTCAAGAAGAAATAAAAAATATCTTCTCTAAGGTAATTGATACTACTGTGCATTAAAAGTACAAGAGCTTTTTCATAGAGAGCAGTGGTTTCAGTTGGTGTCCTGGTTTCAGCTGGGATAGAGTGAGTTTTAATCTTAGTAGCTAGTGCAGTGCTGCATTTTGGCTCTGATGTGAGAACAGTGCTGATGGCACACTGATGGTTTTAATTGTTGCTGGGTGATGTTTATACTAAATCAAGGACTTTTTGGTTTTTCGGGCCCTGCCAGCGAGAGGGCTGGAGGGGCACGGGAAACTGGGAGGGGACACAGCCAGGGCAGCTGACCTGAACTGGCCAAGGAGATATTCTATATCATGGGACATCATGTTAAGTATATAAGCTTGGGGGAGAAGGAAGGGGGAAACATCTGGCATTATGGCATTTGTCTTCCCAAGTAACTGTTACATGTACTGGAGGCCTGTTTTCCTGGAGATGGCTGAACCCCTGCCTGCCCATGGGAAGTAGTGAATTAATTCCTTGTTTTGCTTTGCTGGCATGTATGGGTTTTGCTTTACCTATTAAATTGTTCTTATCTCAACCCTTGATTTTTACATTCCTTTCCAATTCTCCTCCCCATCCCTCTGGGTGAGGGGGGAGTGAGCAAGTGGCTGCGTGGTGCTTGGTTGCCAGCCAAGATTAAACCATGACACATAAATATGACTACAGCTTGTTTAAGGACTCTTTATAAGGAAACAGAGGGGATAGATGTTACTTCTGAGCCGATTATAGAATCATAGAATCAGAATCATAGAATAGTTTGGGTTAGAAAGGATCTCTAAAGGTAGTCTAGTCCAACCACACTGCAATAAGCAGGGACATCTTCCACTAGATCAGGTTGCTCAGAGCCCAGTCCAACCTGACCTTGAATGTTTCCACGCGTAGGGCCATCTACCACCTCTGTGGGCAACATGTTCCAGTGTTTCACCACTCTCATGGTAAAAAACTTCTTCCTTCTATCCAGTCTGAATCTACCCTCTTTTAGTTTAAAACCATTACCTCTTTTTCTGTCACAACAGGCCCTGCTAAAAAGTCTGTCCCCATCCTTCTTATAAGCCCCTTTTAAGTACTGGAAGGATAAAATAAGGTCTCCCTGGAGGCTTATCTTCTACAGGCTAACCCCCCTCAACTCTCTTAGCCTTTCCTCATAGGAGACGTGTTTCATCCCTGTGATCATTTTTGTGGCCCTCCTCTGGACCAGCTCCCACAGGTCCATGTCTTTCCTGTGCTGAGGACTCCAGAGCTGGATACAGTACTCCAGGTGGGGTATTGCCAGAGTGGAGTAGAGGGGTAGAATCACCTCCCTTGACATGCTATCCACACTTCTTTTTATGCAGCCCAGGATAGGTCTGGTTTTCTGGGCTGTGAGCGCACATTGCCACTCATGTCCAGCTTTTCATCCACCAGTACCCCCAGGTTCTTCTCCACATGGCTGCTCCCAACCCCTTCATTCCCCATCCTGTAACTGGGGGTTGCCCTGACCCAAGTGCAGGACCTTTCACTTGGCCTTGTTGAACCTCCTGAGGATCACATGGCCCACTTATTGAACTTGTATATATTGATGAATAAGTTGTTGAAAATCTCTGGATATTGATCAATGGAGGGAAAAATGCATACTCATGCTCAGGACTTCTACTACACCTCCCCAGATTAAGAAGGTCTTTATTTGTGTGTCTGCATGTAGCACACTCAAGACATGGTGTTCATGTATAACTTGAAGATGTTTGCTGTGGAAGAGGCACTGCCTGGAAAATCAGTCTATGCCAGTGTTACTAAACTAAACAGTGCCAGGAGCACTCTGGGACACAGGGACCCAGTCACCTCCTGTGTAAAATTAGAAAGGTCTTCCACAAGGCTTTGATCCAGAGTGTGGCTGGAAGTGCACTTGATACCTATTGGAGTGGCAGCCATCTGGTGACACAGGTCACCACTGTCCTGAATCCTTTAACAGACCTCCATGGAGTGGGAAAAAACCCAGACCATGGCCATGACTATGGGCATATATTTCCTAGTGAAGGAAGGGAGGTAAAGGAGGAGGTCACACGCTTCAGTTAGCCACTTGCTTTTGTGAGAAAAGGAAGAGACAGACAGTCACGAGGACCGTGCTGGGGAAGGACTGGGTTTACAATCACTGAGGTGTAGCATCACCACAGTAAATAGCATTCTGTCAAGACTGCCATTTTGGAGAACAGGTAGTGCCATTGGAAACCACCACTGGAAGTGGGTGCCCATTGACAGGATGAATCGTTGACAGCTGCCCAAGCACACTTTGATGGCGTCCCTTATGTGTGGATGGTGTGGCTAGCAATTGACCAGCAGCAGCTGGAGATGTGGCATGTTTAGTTGCCAGGAGGAAGAGCCAGGTGGTTCCTGTGCCCCAGGCCCTCTTGAGCTGGGCCTGAATTTCCCCTCTGGAGGTGGCAGCGAAAAAGGAGTGGCAGGGAGAGGTGGAGGGGAGTGTGGTGTTCCTGAAGCTTTCTCCCTCTGCCAGCATGTTGCTCTTTTTCATCTCCTGGCTGCCAGATCTGTTCAATGACTCATTTAGTGGGTGTCCATGAAGCAAAGCTTACCTGCTGTCAGCTTTTTCAGCTTCTAATATCTTTTTGCCCCAGTACAAGAATATTTACTGCAACGTGTTCACCAGAACTCGTTTGGCAAGTTCCACGTATCTGCACTGCCCTACTTAACTAGAACCCATTCTTGAGAGCAGAGTCAGGTGAGGGCCCCATCTGGGCCTCTGGTCATCCCAGTCTGCAGGCGGTGAGGAAGGCCCAACCCTGGTGTCCTCAACCCTTTCTCATGCCTTGTCCACTGGTCTTACTGAAGAGTGGATAGGGAGAGGGCAAATTAGGATTTTAGGAATGTGTCAGTAAAAGGGGCAGGTGTGCTGTGGGCTGCCCCAGTGCAAGTGGTGTTGCACAGGCAGCTGTTCAGACTTCCTGTCTTTGGTTTTCTAAAGGAGCAATGATGTTCCCTACTTCATCTGCTCTTCCACTACAAACAGATCCCAGAGACCAGCTGGCAGTGCACAAGATTTAAAGAGCAGCACCCCAGGAGGCAGGAAGATTTGTCAGTTGTTAAAAATATCTAAACAATGGGGCTGTTTACTAGCAAAGGTAAAATGTATGTCATTGACAATTCCGCAATACAGGTTAGAAGAATATACATCAAGAATTTTTAGGTATGGTAAATAATATTTAGAATTTACATCAAGAAAGTTTTTAGGTATGGTTGGTTCAGCCTTGAAGCAGTGGACTGAGTTAGATGATACTTCAGGGTTCCTTCTCTTGTTTCTTTGATATTTGTTGTTCTATTCTAAATACAATGTATGGAAGAAAAAACACCATTTTGGTCTTAATTTTAGCATTATTTTATTTACACAGCACCAAAAAGTACTAGCAGGGAGCAGCAGCTAAGAACACTGACTCCTTCCAGAAAGACAAAGTCCTTGTGTTTTACTTAAAATATTTAATGTGTCCTTATTTTAGACAACCTACATGACAGATGTTTGGCGTTTTCTTTTTTTATAGCAAAATCAGGATCAAGATAAGTGAATACAGCTCAAGATGACATCATTTCAGTTGTTGGACATTGCCAATTCCTGGTAGTGTGCCGAAGAAGAAGAAACAGCAGCCAGTTATGGAGACAAGTGATCCAAAACTATACTGTTTGATTTGTTAACATTTCTCAATTTCTAAGCTGTCCTTAAACAAAATCATATATGGGGTCACACGATCCTCACAGAAATCCAGAAAAGCCACCATGCCATCTGGATTCATGTTCTTTCCTATGAAGCAAAATGAAAAGAGGCAAAAAGGTTATAGATTCATTTAGTATCAAAACTCATAGCAAAATAAAAAGTAGAATAATTACTGGAGCAGCAGTTACTATTTGTTATCAATAAAAACCTGGGAAAAATATTACGAAAGAAAGCTCTGAATTTTGTTTGCATAACCAAAGCTGGCTGTCATGTTCAGGATTATTAAAGGAGATAAATCTTTAAAGTATATAATACCAACACCCTTTTTAAACAAGTTCTTGCAGAACGTTTGATAAAGAAGTCAATAAGTCTGTATAAGCCTCTGGATATCTACAATTAGCTAAACTGAAGAACTTGAAAAAACTAATAAGGGACAAAACATTGGAAGTATTTGTATATGTTTGAAAATTAACTCCATGTTTATTTAGCGTATACTTTTGATGCTAGACTATTACTGTTATCATATATCTAACACTTACCCAAGAAGAAAATATTAAAACACAACAGCATTTTTTAGCCTCTGTATGTAGTAGCTGGAGTAAGGAGCACGTAAACGAAAATGAATTTTTAATTGAAAAAACATTTTTTCAACTTCTTTGGTTTTAATAACTGAAAAAGTAGAAGACTTGTAACATAAGTTTTGTGGAAGTGTGATATGAATAGGCACAAGCTAAAGCTTCTTTTCCCTTGTTTAATACAACAGTTTCTATCCTGACCTGCAGTAACCTTGCTTTCACTTTTGACTAATTCTTGCTTATTTGAGGAGAAAAAGCCCATCACTGCAATCAGCAATATAGTTTTGTGAATTGGACAAAGATGATGTAAAGCAAGATCAGGGCCTCATTTGTGGTACTGAGTAAAAACAGAGCTAGCTTTCAGCTGGAAAGTTCAGTTATGACCACTATAAACCTCAGGGCTACAGCCTTCAAAGTCCTCCCTTTACATTATTTTTTAAAAGTACATGGGCGTGGGACATGAGGGCATTTCTCAGTCTATGGCTAGCAACTTGTGTATGGTAAGACACATTTAATTTCTTTATAATGATGAGAAATGTATCAAATCAAGAAATGTCAGAGGTGAAAAAACTCTTGTATTTGTGTTGTTTATGAACATTGTAGAAAGAGAAGTGTTTATATTCTAAGAAAGAACTGGATTTAAATTAAAAAAAAATTCTGGATGCAAGTCTGAAAAGTTTTCACAAAGGTGTACTTTAAATAAGACCCTCAAATATAAATATTAATGCACGAAACTAATGTGTTGTCTACTTCTCTGCCAAGGAATATTGTCACGATGGAAAGTAGATGGTTCTCCTTCTGCTAGGAACAGACTCAATCAGAACTCTCCAAACATGAACACTAAGAGGAACCAGGAGACAGAATGGCCTTGAAACCCTGGTCGTGAAGCTGTTTTCTCATGTCACGCTGGGCACTGTAGATCAATGTTGTTGGCCTGGAGTGCTGTTCCCTTCATCTTCTGAAGTATATCTGGACTAAAAATGGGGACTGCAATGTCCGACCCTTTTGTGACTGGATTAAGTTAGGGATCTTTAAACTAAGGCTTCCACACAAATTCTTTTGGTTTGTTGGACAGATATCCCAGGGAAATTAGCCTCTGAAATTAGGAATCGGTGTTAGGTATTTAAAGGTCAGCATTGTAAATACCTCCATTATAAGCTACTGTAAAAAGAAAGCACAAACAGGCCTATTGAGTTTTTTTCATACTTGTGAATGAGTATACATAAACTATAATTCCCATATATTTAGTTTAAAATGGTTAAATTAGTTTCTGTTTACAATAAGTCTGAGTAAATAGCACTGGCATTGTCCTTAAGCAAAGAATTTCTGAAGTGCAAAGTCCTGAGCTATGCTTTAAAGCTAAATCCAACCCAAATTTGGTACAAGGCTGAGTTCAGCAGTCTGCTCTCATATTGAAGGTGACAAAAGGAGAACAAGGCAAGAAGTGTTGCTCATCTTGCACTATATTTCTCTTGAAAAGCCATCCCTGCTGATCAGCACCTGCTCCCCCCTGCTTTGCCTCATACAGAATTACTTTCTTTATTTAAACAATTTGATTTAAGAGAAGAACAGCAGATGTTCAGTGAATTACATTTTCTGTCTATGAATAATTTGATTTTAAAAAGGAAACAGGAAATATAATCTTTTGTTTAAAAGAAAAATTCTGCTTCAGCGTCCCTCTCCAGCTTTTTATTCAAATGCCACAGATTAGAAGTCTTCCCCCCCCACCCCCCGGAAAAAAAAAATCTGATGCATATTTTCACTGATTTTTTTTTTGTCTCCTTTTGTACTAGGACAGTTGCATACATGTACTTAAAGACCTAAAAAATTAAAAATGCCCAGAAAAGAAAATGCTAAGATTAATAGTTAAATAATTTATTAAAAGTTTTGTCTTAGAATGAAATGAAAGGATTTGCAGTAGGAATCTGGATAGCATCACCTTATTGTTTTTATAAAATAAGATTTCCCATTCATTTTAATGGTTTCCTCTCACTAAATGCTTAGCCCTACATTCCAATGTTTTTAGATTGAGAGAACAAATGAACCAGTCAATTTTGAAACACATTAGTGACTGCCAGATTGACATAACTGTAGAAAATGCTATTTCTCTGTAGTTACAATGGAAATGTAAGCACATTGTCAAATTTATATCTGAGATCATTTCACACATACAGAGGCTCTAGACTGGTCTGAATTCATGAAGGGGGTATAATTAAGTGTAGGCTTAAAAAGTAAATAGGTTACAGAAATCACTACAAAAGTAAATGTAGAAGAATGACTTTTAGAAGATCTTCAGCATGGTCTTTTAAAAAAATCTACCTGTGCTAATAACTATCTATCACATTATAAAAAGGTAATTAATTTGTTTTATAGCAAGTAAATATAATATTGAAAATTCTACTATGGTTGAAATTAATCAAATCTAGAGACTTTACTATAGACTTAGCTACCTAAAGTCTACTGTATGTCTCAACTTGCTGTGTTTCATGTGATTTTAATGCAGCAGATTAAAAGTATTTTTGCAGAAAACTAAAGTGAAAATATCTTTGGTATTTGAAAAGTATAATTTGCATAGTTGTCACCTATTTAAACTTAATCAAAATTGTAAGTCTTTGAGAACATAATCTAAATAACAAAGGGTCTGCCATCTGTCTTCCTTGTAAAAATGATGAGTTAAACACATGAATCCTTCTGGGCAATAACATTTTCTCTATGAGGTGGGAGGCTAAATGGGAAGGTATGAACTACTTTGCAGGTTGTCTAATTTTATGTTTATTATTCAGGATAAAACTCCTTTTTCACCCTTGACTGGATATTAAGTATGTTGGAAAGCATAATAACCTTATAGATGAAAGGCTTAATAACTCTGGAGAGCGGCTAGCATGTATGATGATACAAGTAGTTCAAACTTGTTAATGTTCCACAACTTCGTCTAAACCTTTGTCCTTATCATATAGTGGCGGTACCTGCTGCACATCTACACAACTGACTTTTCCCTGTGAACCCATAAAATGTTGCTTAAAGAAAGTTGGTTCTGACATTTTTCAGAATAGGAAACTGGACAAAGGCCATCAGCTCACTTTACACACAGCCCATTGATGTTACTTGTGTATTCCTCCCCAAATGTCTTTCTATCCTCCCATCTTCTCCCAGCTTAGTCTTTGTGGAATTATTTTTACTCTAAGCACATGTAAAGAATACTTTCCCAGCCACTTTGATCATATTTATATTTCCTGTATATACATTTTATAGCTTTCTTCTCATAGATCATATTGATAAATGGTTATCAATATGATGTAGAAAAAGGACCAAATGCTGACCAAAGCTCTGCATGGGCTGACCTCACCTTGTTAGTTATATACTATTTAGTCCTGAAAAACTGGTTCTTCACTCTGGGCAGTTTGTTCTACCAGCCTTCATTGCACAGTTGCTTAGTTTTTTAAGAAGTACTTCTATTTTTCTTGGCCAGTCACGCACACACAGATGGATTGCTTCTCTGAAATTTCTGAATATCCAACCAATTCTTCCCCTTCCCAATTCTCCTCCAAATTCTCTTTTGCTGTATGCAAAAATGCCTAGACAGACATTCTGGAATGAGTTGCTAGCATGAATATTAAGGGGGGAAAAATCTGTATCTAGATGTAAAGACTATATAAATAAAACAGTATTTAGTTGAAGAAGGAATTATGTTTACAGCATGGTTGTGCCCCATAATGAAGTATCATATTCGGTCCTGTTAAACATTTTTTAAAATAATTTTAAAATACTGTAAAAATTATAGAAGGGTATAACAATGAAAGATAAAAAATATTCTAATATCAGAAAACTGCCCTATACTGAGAAGCTCAGTCTGTTCACATTATTAAAAATGAGATCAAACAATAACTTGATAAGACCTCCATCACGTGGAAGAGACTGGTTCATGCTATGCCTATGACAGAAACTTGAAGGGATACATTTTCTAAGAATAAAACCCATGTTTTTAAAAGATAGTATAATGAACTACTTGAAATGCTTCCAGCTCTTAAAGTCTTTATTGCCAATAAAGAGTATCTATTATACTCTGGATAAATGCCAGTTATGGTACCTGTAATGGAGTAACTAGTTCTGCAGTCTGTAGGACTCATTGATCTAATAAGATTGTGTCATTTAGTTAATTTTTGTAATTGAAGTTAAATATTTCTGTAGGAAACATGTAATGATATCAAGTATTTATTGCTCATCACTGCAGTTTTCTTTGTGTCCCATTCATTTCCATACGACAAAATGGTCAGGGTATCATTCTCTTAGAAGACAGACATTAATTCATCTGCAATTTTGTTTTTCTACATTAGCTTCTTCTCTGCTGTGAAATGTGTATTTGACACCTTAATTCTAAGAATATGGGTGGAGGTTGTTTTTATTTTTCAAGTGAAGCTATGTACTAATTTACAAGAGGGCCTCTCCGCAGAAACAGTCTACATATTCTCACTCTGTGGAAACATGAGAGAGCATATCCTTTGGAAAGAGAGAGAGAGAGATAACCTCCCTAGCATTTACCAACACATGCCTCAGGGTGAGAACATTGCATACGGGTAGTTCCTGAAGAGAAAGTGATGTGGCAAAGATTCAAATATTGGTATACCTTAGAATAATGTGTGTGTCGTCCCTAATTTCAAGATTTTTTTAAAATGGTTTTGTTCACCAGCAATATGATTACTACATTTATGTGAATTTGAAGAGGATATATAGCATAGGAACTATTTCTGAGAAAATGAGAGAGCAGTTCTCATGAGTCTTATCAACTAGCCTAACTTAAGACTGCAACTTTTTTGTAAAACAGAAAAGAAAAAGAAAGCAACTTTCTCCTTATTCTCATGTAAACCTCAAAATCAGTGCAAAAGTAGGTGTGAGAGCAAGATTTGCTCTTCATCCTCCTGTTGCTCCTACAGTGCTACTGGTAAAAAGAAGCATCTTCATTTCTGTTCATGAATTTAAAATTTGTGCTGCTATCTTGCAGTGTTTCATCTGGTGTAATAATGGCCTTTCAAACATAAAAAAGTTCCTGGGGAAATTCCACAAATGTTGCAAGAGTTGAGAGCTCATGGTTTTCTTTGCTGTAATGGAACTAGTTTGTAAAGAGGTAGAGGGAAATGTTTAGTTTGATGGTTCAGTGGAGGCAGTAATATAATGAATATCTCTCATAGGCCACACGTTTTGTAAAGGCTCCACTGAACAGATTGGGAAATGCGTTTTATAATGAAGTTTTGCTTTAATAATTCATGTAACTGTATACTGTGTAAGAAATACCTATCTAATTATTACTTTTTTAACAACTTTGGTTTTGATAAAGTGTTTCGGTGGCATATGAATTACTTTTTATAGGTAAGGAATGAAAGTAAATTGTGATTTTAGCAATTGTTTTAAATCAGCAGGAGGGTTTGTTAAAAGCCACTGAGAATATTTGTCTGTGATCTAAAAGGGAATACCTGCTTAGTCAAGGCCATCCAAGCCTACGTTCTCTCATTAAGGAAAAAAAAAAAAAAAAAAAGGTCTTTGTTAAGCTCTTATGGACTATTTTAGAGTTATTATTTTTAAAAAGGGTTTCTAGTACTGTAGTCTAAAACTTCACTTACCAACATGCATGGTCTAATTTTTCGTTTTTAATTTACTTTTTTACATTTAGTTAACAATTCTGTTTCCAAATGTAAGCTTTTTCATGTTAATTTTTTAAATGTCAAAAAGCATATAAACTTCTTTGATGCTATTTGTTTATAAGTGGTTCATATGCAAATAATCTAATACTTACTGTTGGCACTGCTGTGTAAGCACTATTTTTTCTAATATAGCAATGGTAAATCGACTGACATTTAGGTAACTGTACAGGAGATTATAACAGCTGAACAGATAAGGTGTCCTGTTTAAGAACCCCACATGTGAATCTTAACTGCTAAATCTGTCTCCCATGATTAGGATGAGTCACTAAAAAAACTCCCATAAAGTTTTAGGGGTTTGTCACTAAAGAAGAAAATGGGTTGGAATGGGTTGGAAAGACTTGAGGAAAGACTTGAAGAGAAATGGCTGTTACATTTCAGGACATCTTGTCGCTTTAAAGAAGCATGGTAGTTCTGGCTTGGATGTGAAGTCAGAAAGGGAGCTGAAAGCTTTTCCAAAAAGTCTGAGCTGCTGAGGTCTGATGAGGTGGCTGTGGGAAAGGCACTGATACCATAGGATGGTTCATCTTCCTGTCCCACCCAGGAAAACAACTAGCTTTAAGCCCAGTTAGTCTTCAAGGGAGTAGCAAATAATTCCTCTTATCAGTCTTCATCAACTCATTCATTTCCTGGAGGGGCAGGGAAAGCACTAGCAACTGCCAAAACTTTTGGAGCATCCTGGAGAGAAAATTAGCTCTCCAGGGTATAAATGCAAAATCTCAGACTGTTTCAACCAAATTAAGGGTTCAGACTAGCAAAGTAATGAACAGTTGCCTATGATTATGGATAACAAGTTAATCCGTTTAGTAGTACAGGGAATTCTCACCCCACATCTTCATTACACTTTAGCTTTATTAGTATTTTAAATTCAAAATTTATTTAACTGTTTTTCTTTTTCATTTTGATCAAAGGACATTAAAATATTTCTCTTAGCCAATAATCCTGTGTCTGCATTCCCACGCATACTAAAACCACCGTCATTTAGCAATGCCTCTTCTATGTTGTTATTTACCTTAGATACCATTATATCCATGCCTGCCAATGCATTTTGCAAACTGCCTTGGAAAGCATTTTTCGAACTTCAGCCTTAAAATTATTTTTGGCTGTGCCAGTAATAAATCTTATCCCATCTACTCCAATAGGTACCCCATCCTCAGCCCTAGTATGGCAGTGCCTGCTGCTAATAGCTGCAGCCATCAGCTGGTACAAATGTGAGTTTACACATCTGTGAATACAAAAACCTTAAAAGGCAGTGAATACCTTTTGAAAATTTAAAAAAGAAGATATTGCACCTATCTTGGCAATATCTTTATTTGACTTTTTGAAATGTATTTATGTAGACAAGTTCGAAGAATGAAATTCTTGTGTAACTTTTTTAAAAAGTCTTTCATAAGTATAGCGTGACATGCCAAAGGTAACTTAGAAGGAAATTCTTTCTTCTTCAGTATCAAGAACTGCATCAAATATTATTTTGATTATTGTATCAATTATAACAGTTTACATGTTAACTAGATCTAGCTCACCAAAGAAAGTATGTAGTATACCCTTTCTGACTTGATAAGGAAAATTGGGTGTTACCTAAGTCTAAGGCATAGCGAGAGAAAACAGAAATGTGATAGGAAATCTGCAGGTGGGGAACTTTCATATCTGTGCTAAAAACTGTTTTTCATTTCAAATCTGACCTCATCTAAGGAGGAATCACTAAAAGCATCACTGAAGTGTTCTAAGGATTGGGGAGAGGAGAGGAAAAAGGTGCTTTAAAAACAAAGCAGTTTATTTTGGATTAAAAAAAAAATCAGATCACCCATAAATTAAACTTTTCAACATTTTTAAAATTTGTTCATTTTCCCCATTTTACCTTCCTAGTTCAATATGAACACACCATTGAATTCCTCTTCATTGTTCTGAGATCTCTGTTGTATTAGTGATAATGCTGATTTCTTCTCTTTTTTAATGTCTGCATGCTCAATTTTAAAGTAAAATACCCAAAGCTAGATGTTTATGTTTCTTTCAAGGTCTTTTTCACTCACTTTTCTCTGTAGTTGTTGTCATTACTACTGTTCTTACATTCACACATACCTTTAGTTAAGGTAATTTTTATTTACTATAGAAATAGGTATACAAACTTTATAGAAAACTTACTAACTTTTTCAATAATTTATTTCATGTATCTAAATTTACCTAACTGCCTGACTTATTCTGATCCTTACGTACTGTTACAGCTGTAGTTGCCTCTTGTCCTTACATAAATCTGTTAAAAAAACTATTACTGTTGTTTTCAAAACTTACTATTTTCACCTTTTAAATTCTTCCACGAGTTGGATTATCAGCTCACTGTATTTTAGAACATCAGGAATAAGCTTACAATTCTTATTTTAAATACTCTTCAAAATTGTGATCCTAATTATTAAATAATAAATCTTACACCTTGTGAGGTTTCCTAGCCCCACTACTCTGCAAGTGGTATTACTTTGACTCCTTGTTACACAGCTTTCCCATCTACTTATAATTACTCCACATGCTTTCTCAAAAAGTTATGTTGCCCTGTTCACACCAAAAATTACCCAGTTCCTTAATATTATATGCTTGTCTGTATCTTAAAAAATATATTAAAACTCTGTCAAGCAAAGTGTATGTAACATTATTTGTAATGTAATCCTTGAATTATAAGGGCATATTATTCAAAGTGAGTTTTGGCAGAAATGTACTTTTGTCTAAAAAACCTCCATAAAACATATTTGGCTTTTCCTAGCTTTTTTGTCAGGAACCTGAACTCTTCCAAATCACCTAAAATTAAGATGAGTATTTCAGAATTTGAATGTCTGCCCATGACTAAGTAATCACTTTACATATTGAATAAGATACAGAAGACTGCCAAGTTGGACACAAAATGAAGTTGTTCTGATTAGGGTCTATTTGTGTTCTCTTTTCCTCTTCACTGTTGGACAGTGGTCCACTGTCTTCAGAAGGCTCCTGCCTGCATAATCCTCTTGCTTCTGGAGATCATTGCCAGTTTTTAAGATCAAACTACAGAGGAAGATAACTAATAAACAGCTATCAGTTTTGAAAGTTAAGACAGTGTAAAGTAGTCTTTCACTGACCAAGGTAAGTTTAAGAGAAAGAAGGGGAAAGTACCAGAAGTAGAAAACTGGATACACAAGTGAGACGGGATCAGATCAGGAATCATGAGCTACAGGGTCAGAGATCAAAAACACCCTAGGGGACTCTAATCTGAGATCAAAGAAGTGTTTCAAACTGCTGAGGAAACTGAGACAAGGGAAAGCATGTAGGTGTTTTATCTAGATTTGTATACTTACCCTGATGTTGAAGGTGTAGCTATTTGGTGTCCTCATACAGCCTGTAAGGTTGTTTGCTGTAGCTATCATTTGCTCTGAAGAAATGAACTATCCCTCTTGGGGTTTCTTTTCTTTTTTTTTTTTCTTTTCTTTTTTTTTTTTTTTTATGTTTTTCTTTTCTGTGGGAAGTCAGTCCTAGTCTAACAATTGCAGTGCTGTGGGATTGTGTGGTCTTTGCTCTGTGAAGAATAATGACGAAGGCTGCATTTCATGATATCCCATGGCGGTGGATGGAAAAAACGAGCCATCAGATTAAACACTGTGGAAGGAACTTTAAAACTTAGTGTGGCAGGACCTAAACATAGCAGTCCAGTGAATATCCTTTTGAGAAAGCACTATCAAAGCTCATTTGTCTCTGCATGTTTGTGGTAGTCCTTTACCCACAGGTCCCAACCTACATGGCTGCTGCCCTGAGTGCTATTGCTATACTTTTTGAGGGGAGGAAAAAATGGAGGGGAAAAAAACCCAACAACAAAACAAAACAAAACAAGAATACCCAAGCCACCAAGCCTGGGCATTTTGCTGAATAACTTTAGTTTCCTTGACATATTATTGAAGCAATATCCCAGAAAGCTCCAGGGGTGATGCAATGCTTTAGTTTCCTCTTTTCAAACATAATTGAATTAGATTGTTCATTCAGCATATCCTCCATCTTATTTGAAAACATATACTTTTTAAAAAAATCAGATATAGTTTGTCACCATTCTTTCTATTTGCAGGAAAGATTTACTAGCCCGCAGGAATTTCATTTTAGCAGCTGGCAGATATGAAAGAGTAAGAGACTTGTCAGAACAGGTGACATGAGGATGAAATTCCCTAAATCTGTTTTAACTTGTGGAATCACCTTTTGCTTGATAGTAATCTCTATGTGATTTAGAAAGAGGTTATAGTTTGTAATAGTTTGAGCCCCTTTCCAGTAGCCATGATCATCTGAGTTCCTCCCAGGCTGTAAAACTGATTTGCTGTTAAGTCTTATTTAAGTAATTTCTATGTGTTTCTAGATATAAAGTCCTATATCACTGGAATACTATAAGACACATATAATGTGTGTTTGCAAACTATCCTGAAACTGCAGAGGGGCATGTATATAATCACTGTGCTTTATGATACATGTCAGCTGGCAGGACCGGCTTAGATACATGTTTTACAAACACTTTGTAGGTTTTGGAGAGTGTGAGTAGAAAAAAATAAGAGTCCCTTTTTCACTGAAATAGCAGCATGACTTTCTGGGAAAGATTAATTTTCTTAACTACTGATTTAATTGACATTTCTACCTTAA
Source organism: Falco punctatus (assembly GCF_963210335.1). Classification (NCBI taxonomy): domain Eukaryota; kingdom Metazoa; phylum Chordata; class Aves; order Falconiformes; family Falconidae; genus Falco; species Falco punctatus. Next base: position 42,751,159 of record NC_137585.1, read on the forward strand.
AAAAACTATTAAAAACAACAGCATTATGCTGTATTCTGTCTACTGATACTGAAGATAGCCTTTTGTAAGTGATTTCATTGAGAAATGTTTATTTGAATAGAAAAAGATCATACACATCAGTCCAATTACATTCAAGAACTTGCATGTCATAATTTAGTATGTTATATGCAACCACAAACACTGCAGCATGTCAATTTGGTGTGATATAACACCATTGCTCTTAAGGGAACTCTTAGCAATATCTTAGAAGAGGTTAGAAAATCTTCAAATATTTAAGAAGGCCACATCATGATGCTTTGAAAATGTTTTGTTAACTGCTAAGTTTGTCGCCATGCAGAAAAGCTTGCACATTTTTATAAAGGTTTTCTCTTCCTTTGTATTTAATTTGTGAGCTTGTAATAATATGAGGGTTTATAATGAGAATTATAACTCCTTTCTGTTATGATTTCTTTCTATTTCTTTATAACCCATGTTACACTGCAACTGTGTAGAGCAAAGTTGCTTATTAGAAATTCCAAATCAACAGAAATGTGTATTCTTAATGCTGGAGTTTATTATATCAACATTAAAAAAACCCAAGTACTGGAACTGTTTCCAAAGCAGTTCTTTAACTACAGCCAGAAATATACCCAGTACCCCAAAATTACAGCTACGTGTCTGGAAGAATGCAAAAACCTTTGGAAGCATATATGAAATAATTTCTTATTATTATAAAATTATTAATTTATCATCAAATATATTAAGTGCTTTGAGTAAATCACTTTTCAAAATTATATGGACTAGATGATGGCATGATGTTTCAAAGATATTCCTGGAGAGATCAACTGCTTCACACTTTAATGGAAAGCTTCTGGACTAAGATCAGAAGTGAAATAAAGAAGATCAGAGGTTTCCATAGTTTAATATTGTGAAGATACTTATCTTCCAGCAACACATTCAGATCTCTCATGGCATTCTGTAGGGAGTTCTCTACAAGTATATCACCCTTTTATTTAAAGTATTAGTGGATGTACTTATACATGAATTTGACAGTCTTAATGTATTGCAGGTAAGCGAAATAGTTGTTGAAAGGATCATTTCTGAATTATTGATTATCTAAATTACTCCAAAATTTAACCATCATTACCACTCCTTGTTCAGGAGAATGTATTAGTACAGAAGCACCCTGCAGATTTGGGGTGTTCTTAAATACCCTTACCCCATTCTACAAAAAGAGTAAGCAGTAGAAATCAACTCTTTAATGATTAAAACCTTTATCTGATTTGACAGGCTGTTCTCAAAAAATCTTTGTGATGTGTGAATGGGTGGCTCTTCAGAACCAGACACCATTAATGTTTTACAAATCAGGGATTAGTAGTGTGCTAATCTGTATCTCTTCCTTTTATAGGTAGTATAAAATGTAATGAGGAACACTGCTGATTGCTGAGTTTCTGTTTGATGCCTGTGGAAGTATGTTATGTGTTAGTAGGGAGAACCTGCACAATTGTTTGGTTATCTAAATTTAAATCACCAAAAAATAGCTAGGAAATTACAAGTAAAGTTGATAATTAAATATCTTTTTAATATTAATATTTTATTGTTGCTTCTAGATTACGATGTTAGGTTTGTATTATATACATATGTTTTAAACTATAGACTTAACTTTTGATATCATAATGATTCTCTTGCTGTGAAAAGATTTTTTATAGTGTTTTCACCATTATTATTTTCTTCAGACAGCTATTGAAATAGTAAAATGTGTAATCCCAAAATATAAACTTACATATATCACTTGTGGCTTCATTAAATAGCTATCAACTGAAATGAAGACCAGTAAGAAGATAAACCTTTCTTCTTTAATCAACTGTGGGCGCTTTCTTCTCTTTTATACATTTTCTGCTTTTAACTTGTCTGTTCCTTCTGCCTCCTGTGTTGTATTTGTATTTTCTTCAAGTGTCTTCTCTTGCACAGTGCAGCTTCTCAGCTGCAAGTTCTCCTCCTATTCCTACAATGACTTCTAAAATTGACTTGTTCTTCATTATACTGAGAAATCAGGAAACATCGGACCAAGATAGCTAGTTCAAATTTAATTTATCCTCCCTTCCTCCTCTTTGTATATATATTAGATTATGTAGTCTTTAATTAGCTGTTAAAATTAGCTTTTTTCCATATTTTCTGTCTTCCTTCAGTTTGTAGGATGTCTGATAACTCTAAAAGTAGCCACTCAGTATTTTATCCAGTATGTGTTTCATTACAGTAAATGGGACTACTAGGCTCCCTTCTAGAAAGGAACTGAGAGTTCTAAAACTTGATTTGTGTACGTGCCTAAACCTGAAATCCTAGAAATCTCCCTCAGGTGCTAAAATACTCCTGGAGCACCGAAAACCTACCTCAGGGAACTCTCGACAGAGCATGGTGGTTTTCAGGGCTCCTGAAGGAGCTAATCTTTTGCTTTTATTCTGTAAGGCATATTTACTACAGCTGCTACAAGAGACACAAGCTCACCCTGCTCCTGTTCCAAAGGAAGCAAAGCCAGGAGACTGTGTAACTAACTGTACCACCAAAACCCGATTAGCCTTCTGCAAGGCAGTTTGTTACCCGAGCTCTCTGCCTTTTTCACAAGGTCACATGCCTCTCGGATAGCTCAGGGCAGTTCATGTCGTGTTTGCATTTGCTGAGTGACGGGATAGCTTTTGAATGCCAGCACTATATTGTGCAAGTAGAAACTCAGAGACCTGACTCTGCTGTGGGGGTCCAGCAATTTGAATTTACCTGGTGTGGTGTCCCAATGCTCAGTTCCTTTTGATTTGAAAATGTAACTCTTTTTCTCACTCTGATTGGAGAGGCAGACGTGATCCCTTCCATCACCAATTAGCCTATGATCCTTTGCCTTTTAATGGTACTAATTCTGGAGAAGGGGAAAGATTTGGAGTATACCCTTTAGCTTTAGGTTTTCTGAAGGTTTCTCCTTACTGAGCCTCCTGTTTTTATGGATGCCAGCCTAGAACACCTAACTTTACCTGTGCATTGTTTGGGGATACTAAACACAAATTGACTTGCATCACAGAAGCTGCAACTAAAGCATCACACACAAGAAGTAGAAATTTGCGGAGAAACATGTATCCTCCTAAAACTCCCTTCTAACAATACATAAATAAACTACATTCCTTGGTCAGTCCAGCTGTTTCTTAGAGCATGCATATTTCTCTGATAATTCCATCCATTAACTTTCTGAAACTGATCCATGTATGGTAAAAGAAATAAAATAATGATTTGTGACCCAGCAGAAGAAATGGTTTTCAGTGAAAATACATCTATCATTCTGCACATTTAATTAATGCAAATATTTTAGTCTATCATGCTTTCATATTGTCTTTGCAAAAAACACCAGTCAGATGCATTATGAAATCCAAATTCTAAAATTATACCTAGAGAAAAAATTATTTTTATTGATTGAGGGAAACTTTGGAGAGTAAGATACTGTCATTTTGCTGGTACATGTTATGCTCAGCTTTTGCTGGAAAACACTGGATTCTCATTTCAAGAGCCACTGTAAAGGTGTCCTTTTAAGAATTTTGGAAGAAAAAGCATAGGAATCCTCTCAGAAAGCTTCTGCAAGATGAACTTTCAGAACACAAAAAGGTCAAACATCTTAAGTAATGCTGTAGACCCACCCTCCGTTTCCACAGGACATGTTCTCATTCAGGAAGTCTGGTGCTACTTTGAATCAAAGAGCCGGACAAGCATATCCTTCCAGTTTGGAAGATACACATCTGGTGGGGTTAAGAAGGGATTCTGCTAATGGTCGGGTAACTGCTACATGGGAAAATATTACCACTCATTCTTCACACATTTAGCAAAAGTTATTACTCAAACGTGAGTCACAAATAAATGGAGAATAAAAGGACGAGACGGAATGACCATTTAACTCTTCATCTTCTTTTTCCATGTATTTGTCTACAAAAATTTTCTGGGCTGCTAGATGCTGTAGCACAGGAATAAAAAAACCTCAACAACAAAAAAAGGATTAAAAATGCTATTTTTAGGTATGTTTGTCAGTGATTTGAATGACATTGAGTTACTTTGCCAAATAATAATAAAAAAATGTGGTCAGGATCTTGTGGTTAGTCTTTAGGAATTCCACTGTGAGAGGCCAAGAGGTAAGTCCTGTATTGTTCTCAAGTGGTCTGTCTGTTTTTATTTTTTGTTGTTAAGTCTTCAAATGAAAAAAAGAAACATTTCATTGTCCAATGTTATCAAATGCTTGGGGTTTTTTTCTATAAGACCTTTCCTACATAGCCACACCATCAAAAAATTTATAATTTCACATCAGATTTATTACAACATCTTTTTTTTTTTTTACATGGACCAATATAAATCTGTGTGTTTGTATAAATATTGCTTGCATATTGGGTGCTGCTTTAAAGGTTATGCCCCTGCCCGTGTCACACATTGCTTTGCAGACTGAATCCCACACTACTCTCCTTCACCAAAAGGAGATACTCGGGTTTACTTTCAACACTACCATTGATTTTATCCCATTGTACATCTGTCATTAACAGAAAACATCATTTTCCACTTTCAATCAGCCAATACTGCAGCTTTTTTTCTCATTTAGAATCACAGAATCATAGAACATCTCGAGTTGGAAGGGACCCATAGGGATCATTGAGTCCAACTCCCTGATTCTCACAGGGCTACCTAAAACTAAACCATATGACTAAAAGCATTGTTCAGGTACTCCTTGAAATCTGGCAAGCTGGGATGTCATAACCACTTCCCCAGGGAGCCTGTTCCTGATGTCCAGCCTGAACTTTCCCTGATGCAGCTTCATTCCCTTTCCTCGTGTCCTATCATTGGTCACCAGACAGAGGAGATCAGCACCTCCCCCTGCACTGCCCACCTTAAGGAAGTTGTAGACTGTGATGGGGGCACTCTTTAAAACCTTCTCTTCTCCAAGCTGAACAAACCTGGTGACTTCACCCACTCCTCATAAGTCTTGCCCTTGAGTTCTTTCACCATCTTGGTCACCCTCCTCTGAACACATTCTAGTCTTTTGATGTCCTTCTTATATCGAGGCACCCAAAACTGCACATAGTACTTGAGGTGGAGGCACAGCATTGCAGTGTGGAATGGGAAAATCACCTCCTCGACCGGCTATCTATGCTGTGCTTGATACACCCTGCGGCATGGTTGGCCCTTTTTGCTGCCAGGGCACATTGTTGACTCATATTCAACTTACCACCAACCCAGAACACCAGATCTCTTTCCACGGGGCTTCCCTCCAGCCTCTCATGCCCCAGTTTGTGCATACAATCAGGATTACCCCATGCCAGGTGCAGAATCCGGCACTTGCTCTTCTTAAATCTCATATGGTTGGTGATTGCCCAGCTGTCTAGTCTATCCAGATTTTGTAAGGATATGTAAGGACTCTTTGCTCTCAAAGGAGTCCACAGCTCCTCCTAGTTTAGTAACACTGGCAAGCTTACTTAATGTACATTTTAATCCAGCATCCAGATCTTTTATAAAAACAGTAAAGAGCACAGGGTTTTTACTAGGTTTTAAAGAAGAGTGTTTGTGGTGTCCTGAAAAATCCCCCAAGTAATTTAATTGTTCTCTTTAATGTTTTCCCTTAGAGAACTCTCATTTGCCATGATGGCTTCAACACTTGGCAGCAGTGGAGATACTATTATACTTGAGTAATATTGCATGACCTTATACTCATACATTTATATCCATATGTTGTATCTTACGTTTATACCACAAACTCCCTTGAAGCAGGGCCCATTGTATGTTTGTGAAGCCCCTAGTGAACAAAATTTATTCCTATGTCACTGTAGGTCCTAGAAGTTATGATATTATAGCAGTAGCATAGCAACAATAACTTGAACCTTTCTGTTCAAGACAACTCATGTGTGACATACAGTTTTGCCAGGAGTGGGGCTTTCACAAGTTGCTGGGTGTAACTTAAATACAAAGTGTCTGCTGAAAAAGAGCACAATCTGTTCTCTGTATCGACATTGGATGGAAGAAAAAAATGATGGATATAAGCAACAAGAAAAGGTCTGATTAAAGTTTAGGGAAAAATCTTTATCAATAAGGAGAGTGTAATGTTGGAGGAGCATAAAATCTGCATTCTCAAAACTATGTAAGGAGAGGTTAGACAAAGATCAGTTAGAGGTGACAGAAAATAGGCTTCAGCCTCTCAGGGGCCCTTCCTATTTTTACTGTAAATTTCACAGATAAGTAAGTATATGTTATTGTTTGTGTGACATGGTTCCACATTTCAAAAAAGCAGGAAAAAAACATTTTTTTTTTAAAGGGGTGTTTAAGACGTGAAATAATGATGAATCAAGCCAACTTCAGAGTCAATAAATGTTGTGTAAATGATTATTAATTTCATGTATAATATTTTTGAGGTCTTTAATTAAGAGGTGTTCTTATTTTTAATATTTATATGTTGAGTCACATGGAGAGGTCTGAAAGATTCTATTTGAACAAAGTCTCTCTTTTTCTACCTATATGTCTATTTTCAAGTCAAATTCGTATTTTTTTATTAGACAATTGCCAGTCTCAAAGAACAAACTGGGAGTTTTGCAAGCTTTAACTAAAGGAGCAGAAGCACAGAAAACTTTTACATAGATACCTTTATTTTTGAGACTTTTATTTAAATAGGGTGTAAGCAAAACAAAAATGAAAGACTTGGGTTTATAAACTCATCTCTGTTTGCTTTGAACATCTGAAGCTTCACAGAACAGGTAGAAAAATGCCTGAAAGGATGAGAAGATTAGTTTGATGAAAGTCATGTCAGAAGATGAAGAAACCACTTCCATTTGTGAAGATCAGTGTAAGAGCTAATATTAGATTCTTGGAACGTTGGCTACATCAGTTGTCTGCAATAGTCAAAGCAATGTGGATGGAATTAGTCAAAGCAATTAAATGTAATTCCTAGCCTGCTATACTGCACGCACTGAGCTGTTGGACCTTTGGTCAGCAGTGGAATTGAAATGTGGTCTGGACAACTGACCTTTCTCTATGTTCTTAGATAAACTGAGGGCAAATGGCATAGTTGATTTTATGAATCAAATGATTTTACTGAACTGAATAAAAATCTCTTCAGTTTTCTTGTAACCAAATTTCAGTCAGAAGATGTTTTAATTTCTCAAACAACATTTTGCTCATCTTCTGAATGTTTCTGAATCCACAGTAGCTTTATTTTTTGTGAAAAGGCAACATGGAGATAAAATTAGGGGGGGTTGTAAATCAAAAAGAAGAAATTTATTGCACTTCTATTTGAATCACGTTCATATGGCTCTCTCTGATCCATATTAAACACTATAAGCTGGCACTGAGACCGTGGGAGAGGGAAAAAAAAAAAAGAGTATGTTAATGATTTTTGTTTGATCTAGAAAGCTTTTACAATTACAGGATTCCTATCACCACTTTCTTAATGAAGGGTAAATGACAGCGTCAGCATTGCTGTAGTGAAATTTTTTTAGGGGGTTATGTTTTAAAAAAAACTGTCAAAGAGATGATTCTAATAGATATTTTTTCTACAGTTTGTAGTATGTTCTTTATCTGTTGTATGTCATATTAGCTCTTTAGCTATTCTATTTCCAGCAGTACTGATAACTAAAAGCTTAGACAATATCTGCATCTCACCAGCCTCCACTAGCTCCCTGATCCATTTGGAGAAATAAATAATAATAATAAAAAAATCCACTTTATTATAGCTGTTTCATTTAAATGTTTGCAAGCCTCACCGAGGCAGTGTGGGCAGAGTCCTTCTAGTGTTGGCTAAGTAAGAGTACGAGTATTTAGAAGCTGAAATTATCCTTACTTTATTGTTAGAAAGGCAGAAAGGTTGAAAAAACCAAATTTATTAAGTACTTGGCAAAATGTTAGTTTAAAGCTTGTACCTGGTATTGGTTTTTATTTATTACATAATATCCATTGTAATTATTTGGGGAATAATATCTATATAACTTAAATAATTGAACCCATAAATTTGGCTTATGATGTACTATTACTAAGCAGGTTTTACTGCAAAATTTGTAGGTTCTGCTAGGGAGGTGCTAAACCCAGCAGCCCAACAGAAGTAAGGCTGTCACATCTCCACACCCCCAGATCCCACCAATCAGCGAGGCTGAACACATATTCCCAGTAGGCACATACAAAACCACACATGTAACAACACCACAAATGCACATGTACGCACAGCCAGACACACATATAACACAGGCAGACATACTCAGCACTCACACAATCAGGACCGATAGCCTCATCCAGTTCCCCTCTCTGTCTGAGCAGGATGGAGGTCTGCTAGCAGGAAAATATGTACAAGGTGAATCCACCTAGCCACTGGATCAGACATTCAGTCAGCTCAGACACAGTCTCTGGATCTCAGTGCCCTAGCTGCTGGCACCTGGATATACAAGCCCCCTAGTCTGCAGCCCCACTCTGCTGTAACCCAACTGTAGCTGCTGCTACAGGTACACACACACAACCACACACCCCCTCCATCTGATCTTGCCCTCAGAGCCCCCCAGACCCTGTGGTCCCTCCAACAGCAGAGACTCCTCTGGTCCCTTCTGTAGCCAGGTCCTCCTGTGGTCTCACCCTTGAAGACACACACCCCCCTCTTGCTCCCAGGCCACTTCACCTACTTGCCAGCAAGTCCAGCTTGATGTTTGCTAGTGCCCACGCACCCACTTGCACACTCACACTTGCTCCAGGTGCTGCTCCACAGGCACATGGGCCTCTGACCCATGGACCCACTCCAGAGGCTTGCACTGGCTTTCACTCACATTGCTCCAGATGCTGTCACCCAGGTACATGAATGTTTTGTCTAGAGTGTGACCAGGCAAGCCCACTGACCACCCACTGTTTATGCTCTGACAGCCCAGTTACCACCTTATCCCTTTATTTTCCCATGCTTGTTCCTCCCCAAACCACATTGATCCCTCCCTTTCTGTACCCCTAACATCCCATAATATGCCTTGTGCAATTTCCAAATGCTCTTTTCCTGTATCCCATAGTGTGGCCCAGACCTCTAGGCAGTAACCCTCCTGACAGATGCTCAAGACTTGCTTCTGTTGACTGATTTTGATGGATATAACACCTGGACACCGGGACTGGTGCTGTCCTGGGACATCCCTGGGAGGGGCCCAGGCATGTGTCTGTTCACTTAAGTCCGTAATTTGGGTTCCTCTTCCTGCCATCTTATCTCTGTGCTCCTCTGTGCTTGCATACGTGGGCCTTTGATGGGCTGAGCTCTCCCTGTGGGTGGCTGGGGCTGGGTAGGATCTGGGTTTCCCTACCTGCCAGTCTTCCTCTGTGCTTCTTGGTGTTTCTGGAGAAGAACATTTTACCACATAACCTAACAGCTTTGTTGCTTTTTATTTTTCCATTAGATATAGCTATAGTGGAGGAGTACAATGGAGGTCAACTATCTGTAATATTCATCAGCCCACGGTGGTTTTATTAAGAACAGAATTGGGAAAACTGGATTTTCCCATCTCAAATGTAGGGATTTAGGAAGGTAGATTGTTGGACCTGGCTGAAAAAAATAACTTGGGGGTACATAAACTAGGCAAATCCTTGCCAACACATGTCAGAAACTGAGGACAAAATGCTGAAAGGCAAGAAATTTCAGCAGTAGTGAGTGGCAAGCTGTGGGAGAAGGCTGTCAAGACAGTGCATACGCCCATTACTGGTGCCCAAAAGATTATTCTCTATCATGTAATACATGATTTAACAGTGTGATTTTAAATGTGATATTCTAAGTGTAGATAAAATCTAGGTGTAGAGGAAGCAAATATAAAAGAATATGAAAATCCTTTAGTAAAAAAAAGAGGCAACCTAACTGAGTAACCATGCTAATTTGTTTGAAATTAATTTTAATACATTCACTTTAGTATTTTGTTATTTTAATATTTTATAGGCTCTTAGTATTTTTTAAATACTTTAGCATTAGTCTACTAGAGTGAATTCAGAAAATTAATCAGACATGAACCTTTATGTTAATACGTGGCTCATTTTGACTCCATTTGTTCCAAGAAAATGTGTGTAACTAATTTTAGTTGATCAAATCGGACATATTTCAGAATAGATTAAGACAGCATTATGATATCAGGATTACATGTAACGGAGCTTTGCCTGCCTATTTCTTTACTTTTTAATGAATTACAGTGAAAAAAAAGCTAATCTGCATGAGTGATACTTGCTATGCTAGTTCAAATATTTTGGCTATTTTTTATTTGCTTAATTCATTAAGGTTTTGGAGGTAGAAGTAAGAAAATTCTGTGCAATTAGTGAGCAACAGAACTGACCTCATCATAACCTTAAACTCAGATATACAACCTAGAGCAGTGGATGCTGAAGTTTTTGATACTACATGACTTTTATCTTGTATGAGGGAGTCAGGTCCCTGCTGGTGTAAGGGTATGAACCGTATGTGAGTATAAGCCCTGCTCAGAATCTAGCAGCATAGTTAGAATATTTTAATTAAAAGAAAATGAGACTACATAGCATGATGTTAAGTGAGAATGGCTTCTGGACCAAGCTCTTTTTTCCGACACCCATGGTTCAGTTGGCTGGGATACCTCTGGGTTGCTCACATGGAGGCAACAATTTTGTGCAAAGCTCTTGCACCTGTGTCATTGAACAGAGTTGCCATTGTGAGTAAATGCAGCAGTTGCATAATGTGATATTGCTAGGATGGTGTGTCTTGTGGTGAGCGTTTTCTCAAGGGAATGAATGTGGCCAATTGCACATTGCGTCTCTGAGACGTTAAGTGCAATTAATATGCTCTGAGTGTGATATATTAAAAAAGTGAGGAACATTCAAGGAAACAGCTGTCTACTGGGCATGGAGTCTGGAAGGTAGGATACCAGATACAGTGGATTTTGGCCCAAGACATCACCAGAGTGATTATTTTGTTTGTAAGATAGATGTATGGTGAACCTGTTGTCTTCAAACGTAATGCTCTTGTATTCTGTTTCACCAAAGTTGGTTTTATTTATCTACAGAAGCAATGCTTTTAAGAGAGGATTCATAGCTTTGTTAGCGATTCAAAAGACAAGTGTGTGTTTTCCCAGGTTTCTGGGTAGGGCCTCACCCACTGTTTCTGTTTAGTCCAACCCTAGATACTTAAACACAACCTTTGTTACCACCATCGGTGCCTGGCAAGGAAACCACAGCTATACACTTGTCAAAAGGATTAAGCAAACAAATATTAAAACTCCAAAGGCAATTATTACATGTCCTCAAGGAGTATGGCAAGAATAGTAACAAGTCCAGTGATGCCATATTGTATGCATAGTTTTAGATCTATTTCATGATACTTTAGAAATTAAATGTGTTGGCATCTTTTGTTCAGCTAATCATACTTTGTACCATTTTGTTATCCAGCCAAACTGCTGAGCAATCATTCATCAGAGCTTCACTCATGAACAATTTATTATTTTACCTGTAGCAGTATTGTAAAATAACAAATTATTTTTAAAAAAGCCTTAATCTTTGTTAAAATTATAATAGCCCCCATTATTAGCTTGTCAACAATAAACAGGAGCTGTGGCTGTTCAGTGTATGGCCATAGCTCTTGAGCTTGTAATGACTGAACATCAGTCAGACACACCTATGTTTTTGTTTATATTTAGAAGATTGCTTACTTGTTCAGAAATTAAGAAATGGGTTTCCATACAAAACATTTATGTCAGATGGACATGTAAGTTCAATGGAGATTTTCCTCTGGGAAATAGATAATGATCAGATGTCCACGCTGATGTTTTACGAAATCTTCTGATCTGCTTATGAATTTCATGATGCACCTGAAGACCTTGACAAAAGCAAACAGAATAGCTCTTCATTCTTGTCTTTAGATAAAATCTCAGCAAGTAGTCTCTGCCAAGAGAGGTCTCAAGCATAGATTCCAGTTTTCCTCTTCAATGTGTACTCCCCATTGTTAGGGGAATTGCTAGAAGGCAGAGGAAATGGTATTACCAGTAAGTTGCTTGTATGCAGTCCTGTGCCTGGGGCTTGGACATTGCAACAAAGGACTGTAATCATCTGTGTGAGCCAGAGGTGTGGAAGGGAGTGACTTGTCTGAAATTTAGACCAAGACTAAGATTGTGATAATGAGTTGTGGAAACAGATGCAGAAAAAAGAAACAGAAGACTACCGAGAATAGAAGTCTGCCATTGCTTGCTAAAATTAATGAAAATAGGAATTTAAGACAATTTTAGGCTTCCTGACTTCTGTTTGGTGATCTTATTTTATGAATTACCCGGTAAGCTTGTTATGATCTGTGCTTGGTTAGTAATCTGCCATCTTTTGACAATAGATCTTTTTGTTACTCTTTTCTATTCTTCTGCTACTTTGAAATCAGACTATTGTACAAAGCTGATACAGGTAGTGACAGACTGAAACTGATAACGGATGCAGCAGTCAATTTAGTGAGCTATTGAACTGCAGGAGGCAGGAAGTACCCCATCTTCTAAGGTCTGCACTGGCTGCTTAATTGCTAACAGAAGCTGTTTAGGATGATATAAATCATGTAAGCCCACAAAATACTGTATTATCCAATGTCAGATTACCACAGCTGCTGCTAGTAGAGAACTCAATACTGTTTTCTTTGCACTCTCTTCTCCCTTTTTCCTTTTCTTTTCCCTTCTCCACGTGCACATACATGCAATCAGGCGTGTTCTTTATAAATGCTCTAGGACTGTAAATACTACCTCTAGCACCACCTGAAGTCGGAAACTGCCCGAGTACAGTAAACTTTGTTTCAGGTTGCAAAAGATATCATTTTGAGAGGTTAGAAAAAAGGTGTTGGAAACCTTACATCCCACAAAGACGAGCGGTTGGAAAGGAGTGTCTGTATATTCCCTGTTTGCTGAGTTTGGAATTAAGTTAATATTGATGTTATTTTATGTATTGTGTTATTAATAGTTAGGCTACTTAGAGCTTTGTATAAGTATATATTATTATTTATATTAAGTAAACATACCTTAAATTCTGGTTATAATGGCAATACCATTCATCCTTAAGTATTTCCCTTGAGCTCCAGACCCAGTGGAATGAATTCTAATAGTTGAAGAATAAACAATGTTAAATGTAAATTTCATAGCTTGTACTAAATTATAATTGCCAGTCATGTCCTACTTCTAAAAAAAAAAAACACAAACGTACAGAGTATTTTGTGTTTGAATTTCCCTAGCTGAATTTATTAGGTACAAGAACTACATGGATATCATTGCACATGAAACAAATGACATATGCAATGAGAATCATTCACTGTTTTTCTTATATTTTTCAGGTCATGGAAATATTTAATAGTAGAATTCATTATATATAAGAACAGAAAGCTGTTATGATAATTACAAAATAAAACATATTTATGGTTTTTTCTCATTCTTTTCTTACATTAACATTCCTTTAGTGTTGTTTGATAGCATATATTATAATTTTATAACAATAATACATTAAATGAGCAATGAAAATTAAAAATACAAAACTGTAATGTTCCATCTTGCAGGTTAGCTTATTTTGTATGTCAAGGTTTTTGTAGAACAGAGATAGCAATTTTTCCAGTGAAATACATCTCACCTAATGCTAGCACCTAAAAATTAGTTAAGTCCTTTAAGTAAAATGTCCAAGCTTCCTCTACAGTTAATGGAAAAGGATAAGGAATTGCAGCAATTTCAGCTTTCGTGTTTTGTTTGTTTCAATGTCCTTATGAGATTTCCACTGGTGTTCTCAATGTGATTTGAAGGGTAAGAATTAAAAGCCAGATTTGATAGTCCATATTTATTATTTGGTTTTTTTCTTTTTTTTTTTTTTTTTTTAACAAACAATGACCAGGGAAAGGTACTATTTGTTTAAATAATTTATAGGAAAGATTACAAAAAATAACAATTCTATAATTTCTACTTGCCTGTAAAATGTTTTTCAGAAGTATTATAGTGGAAAGGAATATCATGGTAGTTTCAACTGTAATCGAATACAGCATGAGGGAAATATGTAAAAAGAGACATTGGGTATGATGATTTTCCTTTAGTGTGTTTAAATTATTTTCTTCCAATTCTTATTCAGATATGCTCTAATACTACCAATCTCACTGCTGTAGCCCAGGTGTAACTAAAAATGTATAGTAATGGTAAGGCATAAATTTTAGGAGTTGCAGAGGAGTAATCATAAGAAAATATTGCAAATACATTGGAGTTGTGAAACTTTCCAAAGTGTGGATATTTTAAAAATAGAAGAATGAACTTATTATTATTATAGTGAGCAGTGAGCATGTATAATTTTCTGTGTCTAATGTAGTTTGAATAGACAAAAAGGTAGCAGAATATTAGAAGTATGTTATACTAATTTTTTACAGCTGACAGCTGCTTTCCAAGGGGCAGTGTTTGTACAGTCTGTTGTAAAAGTAATGTAAACATGGTATAACGATCCAAAAACATTTACATGATATCAGAATTATGAAGAAAATATAAAAAATGGAACACTTCAGTTAGTGATGCACCTTCCAGAACATGCTTTGCCAGTACACAAAACTTGTAAGTATGAAGTGCTACAGTAGACAGAGCACAGGAACTGTCTAAATAATGGTTAATGGTAATTAACTACAGGACAGTGTGTTCTGCTCCTGAATCTATCACTTAAGATTCTGGTTTGTAGAATTGTTTAAAAAATTATGGCATAGAAAGTATTTTATTACATATTGGACATTAGAAATACCATGGACCCAGACTAAATTTAGATTTATACGCCATCTAAAATGCTGACCCAGCTGCTAAATTTCAAATACGGTTATAAATTAAGCAGCTATGCTCTGGTTTCTACTGTTTAGCTATGAAACAAAATTCCTATGGAAAGATATAGAATTATTTGGAATCGCACCATTCCAACAACTTCCAAATGTCTCTCTAGATATGAGATTCTTTGTTATGGAAACAAACATTTTGTTATGTATATTGCTGACTATACTTTAAAAGCAAAATGTAATGGTTGAATTCTTATTTAAGCAAAAAACTTATTTTGAACTTTTAAAAGATACAGCTATGTGTTGGCTAAGTAGTTATGCTTAAAACTCGAATTGTGGCCTGGGAAAATACTTTTTCCAATATAGCAGATGCCTTTCAATGTCTTCAGGGGAAGTTAAATGATTTTACTGACATCAAAAGAATGTAATTAAACACCTATGGTGGCTAAACAAAATAATAGCAAGTAGAGGCTTCTTCACATTGCGTTAGGTAACTATACTTTCACAAATGGGTTGGGCATTTCCTCTGACAGCTCATATATGAAATTTGATTTGGATTAATTAAAATTTGTGGTGAAAATAGCATGTACATTTGTTCCATATTAGAAAAATTAAAATAATTAACAATTTATCGCTAAGTATGGGCTTGCTACTTTGAGCAGCTTTCTAGTATAAAAGGTGTTGCCTGTCTACTAAGAAGTATACTGTAATTGAAAACACAAATTGAGAACATAGAAGAGAATGTTGTATGGCTAATCACTACAACAACCTGCTAGACTTCTTCCATATAGAATTTAAGTAGAGAAGAACTTTAGGAGCCAAAATTTGTTTGCCTAAAATTTTGGGGCCTGAAATTTGGATTCCTCAGCTAATAGTAGATATGTTTTCCATCTTTAACTTATATGATTCTCTAATAACCATGTTACATGTGTCTTCTAATTTCTAGTTTGTCTCTAAATGTATCCTTATGCAGAGATCCTCCTTGTGCGTATCTAACATGGGATGTGAGATGCATCTACTTCTCCTTATCTTTCCTCACTGTTTGAAGAGAAGGACTATGTGTAAGACAAATTATTTAAATGCCTAACTTTTAGGTGGCTGAAGTTACATAAGACTGGCATTGTTTTAATATGATTGGAAAATGTACATCTTGTCTACAACGACTTGATCAGTTAGCAACTGCCACAGGTTAACAAAGACCCTTCTTTTTCTGTACTGTCATGATATCTTCATTGGAGAGGTAATAAAATTTCATCTAATATATGAAATAATTTTCCCAAATGACTTTTTTGATTTTCCAGTCTTTAAACCTCAGATATTATTCCCTCATAAAATCCCCAGACACCATAAGAATGTAAGACTTTCGCAATTTTCTGCCTCTGATAAAGGCCAGAAGATATTTAGAAAAAAACTATATACAGAGGAGTTGGATGCAAATTCTTTCTCCTTGTCTTCCTCCCCTCCTCCCTTTCCAAGGCATCTACCAGTAAGTAGGTTGGGGATTTCCATTTAGCTGAATCAGAGGGTTCTGATGATGTAAAAATTATTTTGCCTTGCATAACAAATCGTGTTACCTCGTATTGTTTGATGAGATTCAGAATGAAACTAATTCCTTGAGTTTGAATGCTTTGAGAACAATGCAGCTATGTAGATCTGTATCTACTCTGTGCTAAAGACATTGCAATCCTCCTTTCCCACAAGTGAAAGTAGTGGTTTATGTTTTTCCATGAAGTAGAGGCAAAGATATAAAAGAGTGGCTGAAAAGAAGATCCATGTCATGAAACAGAAGGACATGACATTAACTAAGATATCCACGTGCATTTAGAAAGTGCTGAGGGCATGCTTTTGTGCATGCTGTGACAAAGACACTTTCTTGTGTCATACTTAGGTTACAGTGTAAGATTTCAGCTATATGTTATAGCTGTATTCTCTTCACCTTACTTCCAGAGTACATATAGAAAATGTATACTGAGTGTAGACTTTGAATAGCAAAGCCAAACCTGGTGAATTAATGACTACTTTAGTGATGTGTTGTGGACAAAAATTCTGCAATACCACAGGCCAAGTCCTGCCAAAAGTCTACACTTCAGCTGTTGGACCATGTAACAGGAAAAATTTTATGCTTCAGTTGTATGCAGGAAGTTCTGTCTGCATTATGTTAATAGAGGAACACTAGCCCATCCCACTTTTAATTCCAACTTCAAAATGAGATGGCTAGTGTGATTGGTTTTGGGGGAAGAGTTACCCTACAGGCATATTACAGAGGTTGTTTATTGCAAGGAGTTGCAAATTCTGACATGAAAGCAAAGGAATCCTCATTGGCGTGAATATTTAAAGTCACTTTAAGATGTCAACATTAACACCACATTGAAAAGGTCAGTATTATGGCAATAATGATCTTGAAGGTGTTAGATTTGGATGTAATCAAAAGGTGTGCATGCCCAGACACTTTTCTGAGCAAAAAAAGACCGAGTAGAAAGCCTATTACCAGGCAAAAGTGACCATTTGGAGAAGTGGCAGTTTTGTCTTTTTTGATCATAATTTACTATTTAGATCCTGAAAGCAAAATTCTTTAGTAGCACAGAGAAGTGATTCTGGACCACCTGGGCCCTCATTGTGTCAGCAGAAAAGATTTGTATGTGTAACATTCAGTGCAAGAGAACACTATATGTGCTGAGTATTGGCCAGCCTGTGGCTTACAGGACACAGAAAGTAGACTTCAGCCAAGTGACGTAAGTATTAAACAGCTGTCCTAGGACTAGGAAACCAAGCAGTTTGTGTCAACAGAGTAGTCCTCATCCTACGTTACCCTAGCTCCTCTGACACAGTATTCTCACAACTGATAAATATTACTTTGTGACTCTACCGCAGCTTACTATTGGCAATTTGCACACTTTTAAAAGTTTTTTAATTATTGTTTGATAAAGACCTATTGCACATGCAATGGTGAATTTATAACACAGAGAATAGCCTGTCTCCTATACAAAACAAACAAGAGGAAGGCTGGAAAAGGCATTCACATGTTTAATGAACTGCTGTTATCATAAGTAATCGACTCCTAATGACAAGAACTAGAGTTCTCATATGGGTAACTCTAAAACATCTTCAGAATTTCTAAACATCTTTGTTTTCTAAATATCTAAACCTAAAGCATGATTATAACCAACCCAGTGGAATGCTAACATAAGCCTTGTTCTGACAGACAGAGGGAACTGCAAACAGAATTAAAGGTAAATACTGGCAGAGTTATGAGTGATCTTATCACAGAACTGGAATGATTCAGGCCTGATAGAACTTCAGGAGGTCTTTAGTCCAACCTCCTGCTTAAAGCAGGATCAACTCTGTGATCAGATCAGGTTGCTCAGGTCTTCATCCAGTCAGACAAACCTCCAAGGACGGAGATTACCCAACCTCTCTAGGTACCCGTTCCAATTCCTGGTTAGTGTCATAGTGATTTTTTTTTCCTTATGTAAAGTTGGCATCTCATTTTTCCTTGTTCTCCTACCATGCACCTCAGTAGAGAGTCTGGCTTCATCTTGTTAGTAACCTCCTGTTAGGTATTGGAAAGCTGCTATTAAGTCCCCGCAATGA
Organism: Falco punctatus; assembly: GCF_963210335.1. NCBI lineage: Eukaryota > Metazoa > Chordata > Aves > Falconiformes > Falconidae > Falco > Falco punctatus. Next base: position 42,769,496 of record NC_137585.1, read on the forward strand.
CTTCTTGTCTTCATGCCAAGCAAGCTCTTTTCTCAGCCTCTTCCCTCATCTGTCATTATGTTCCAGTGTATCACATTTACAATGCACATATAGAATAGCATACATAAAAGTAAAATATACATGTAATGATTTACATAGATCCTATCATAAAGCCAAAACCCACTTATAGCTAAATCAGATAATAGGAAGAATTTAGCAAGATACGAATGACATTTGGATACTACTTAAAAGCATTTTACTAGGGGCTGTCAAGCGTGCTATCACACCGTTAGGAAGACTATTCTTATTAAAAAAAAAAAAAAAAACAAAGAAATGAAACTAAATAAAAACACTCAGCATTTAGAAAGGAAATGAAGAAAAGAACAGAAATACTCATAAGAAGTGGAAGATGGGAGAAACTAATGCTACTACTGAACATCAACCAGAAACTAGGAAATATGAGAATCTTATAAAAATAAAAGGTACAAAGAGAAAGTTATAACAGAAAGTATAAAGGACAATAAGTTTCTAACGCACAGTAGGAAAGAAAGGATAAGCTATTATTTGTTCTCTTAGAAAATAAATACTGGAAAAAATTGTCAGTAAAACATCCAAGAATCACTGTTCAATAACTGTTGAATAGCTAAACAAAATTATCTGAGTATTTCCAGGCCTGCCTATCCAACTTTGATTAAAGACAAAGTATAAAGTGCTTAATACTAGACATTATTAATAAAATATTGAAAGGGGGTAACCTAGTCAATACCAGTCAGAACTGGTTTATAAAGAATGACAGTCATATAACTACCTTGTTATCTTTTCCTTATGAGGTTAAAAGCATAATCTGTAAAGGTAGTGTTGCACTTCGCAGAGATCTATGAAGAGATGTGGTACTGCACTAAATTTTCATTAGGTGTATTAATGTTAGAGCAACACCAAGAGTTCAGTGGCTTATATATTGCAGACCTGCAATTACAGGCATTGCTGATGAGGTTTTACATGAGCTTATTCTTAGTCCAACACTTTCAACATGTTTTATCAATTATATGGTGTGAAATTACCACTGACAAAGTTGCAACGGTGACAATAGTAAGCACTGAGGAAGACAAATCAATGATACATAACAATTTAGATAATTTAGCAAGCTGGAAGCTATCAAAACATACATGTGAAATACAACCAAGTGTAAGATTGTGCTTCTGGATAAAAAAGGCCATGTGCTAGAGGTAAAAGGTGAGAGTATATTTACCCAGTATGAAGCACAGAGGCTTAAACTGATTCAGGGTCACCATGAAAGCACATACTCAGGGTACTGAGGAGAGCTCAGGCAGTTGCTGGATATAAAAAGAGGACTACATTGTAAAGAGAAGCAACACCATTTTATATCACTCCTTTTGGCATATTTTTTTTTTACTGGTATACTACAGCCAATTAGGGAATTAATAGTTCAAAAAAGAAGTTGAAAACTCAGAAACTGAGAAACAGCTGTGACAAATCTAAACTCATACGGGGTTTATCTCCTATTATACAAGACAGGAAGATAATGTGATAATATAGTCTTTCTTGAAGATAATCTCTGTGATAAATAATAAATCTGCTCATGCTCTTCATTTCAACAGGCAAAACAATATCTAAAAGCAATAATGAAACAAAAATAACAGGCAAATGTTAGTAGTGAAGGTAATTTGCACATGGAGAAATTTACAAAGAGATTTTGTGGATTTTTTCTTCACTGGAAACTTAAATTGAGATTGCATGTGATTGGAAGATAAATGCTGTAGGTTATCCATAGCTTTTGGACTGGTTGCAGTAACTGACTCAGGCAAGCCTCACAACTTGTCATGTGGAGCAGGTTAAAGATGAGCATAAGAGTCTTTCATAGCCTTAAAATCAGTTAAGTATGGTAATACAAGGTGACAGCTCCATATGGTCAATTCATTAAGATGAAGTTGTTGTTCAGTGTTGTTTGGGGAAGGAACGCTCTTTACTGTTCCATTGGCAATTAAAGCAGCTTTCTAGCATAAGTATGCTAAGTGCTAGAATAAGCTTATCAAATAGGAAAGCTGTGGATGCTGAGCCTATGTTGCCTGTCACTAAACTCAGGGTGCACCTTCTCTGTTACTGATACTTGCTGTATCAAGCACGCTGATATATGAATAGCTCACTGCAGTTTTTTGGAAGTTAGATCCAGCACATGCTGATTTGATTACACAAAACACAGTATTGTGGACAAATTAAGCACCGTGATTTTGCTGTGAATGATTGGAAGAATTAATAATATAGATTTTGAAACTTCCTATAAAATGAGAATTTTTTTAAATGAAGAATGTATGTGTTTTCTGTCTTGTTTGATTTTGAAAGATTCCATCATCTTTTCTTGTAATTATTCTTTGTAACTGAAATTTCTTATTCACCAAGGGCTAATTCATTATGTTTTGTAAAGTGAGTTCCTTAAAGTATTTGTTTGAAGGTGGCTGTTGTCTCCCATTGTTTTGGAATGAGGTTAAGCTTCTTGTCAAGATGGTGAGCCTAAAACCAAAAAAGGTAGTCCTTCGTGTGTTTAGCTTAAGTGAATGTGAAAAGATGTGCGAATGAAGATGCACAATAGCATATGAAAGAAAGTAACACAAGATAAGGGTGAGAACACAGAAAACACTTTCCACAGTGGTAAAGTGGTGTTATAGAAGTTGCTTTTTCCAACAAAAGTTAAAAAATTTAAAAAGATAAAAGGAAACACAGCTGAAGACCAGCTAGTTACCAGTGTGTTCCATAGATTAAAATGCCTGTTGCAATGTAGAATCTTGAAAATAAACTGAAATATTTTCCTGTAAGGAATATGTGTGTTCAATATGAATTTAAGAAGACTGAAATAATAATATTTGGTTATAATCAAATAACACCTTGCAGCACTACAAACATTTTTGTGTCCTATTGAATCAGGTCAGGGTTGTGCTTATCTTTTCCAAGGCAGACTTGCATTTCATTAAATATGGTCTATCAAGCATGCTGGGCAACAGATAACAAATACGCTTTATAGCCCTGAACCATTTTGCTTTTTCTTAGACTCTCTTTGTGTCTGTATTACTCTACTTTGTTAAAATTAAGCTTCTGTGTATTTGGTTTGCATGGCAAGGTTTTGGTAGTGGGGGGACTTAGGGTGTGGTTTCTGTGAGAAGCTGCTAGAAGCTTCTGTTGTATCTGACAGAGCCAATGTCAGCTGGCTCCAAGATGGATCCGCCACTGGTCAGGGCTGAGATCACTGGCAATGGTGGTAATACCTCTGTGACAACATATTTAAGAAGTGGAAAAACTGCTGTGCAACAGCAGCCAGAGAGAGGAGTGAGAACATGGAGAGCAGCAGCCCTGCAGACACCCAGGTCAGTGCAGGAGGGAGAGGAGGTGCTCCAGGCACCAGAGCAGAGATTCCCCTGCACCCTGTGGTGAAGACCATGGTGAGGCAGGCTGTCCCCCTGCAGCCTATGGAGATCCACAGTGGAGTGGATATCCACCTGCAGCCCATGGAGGACCCAATGCCAGAGCACGTTGGTGCGTCCCAAGGAGTCTGTGACCCTGTGGAGAACCTGTGCTGGAGCTGGCTTCCAGCAGGACCTGTGACCGTGGGGAGTATGTAGCCCAAACTGGAGCGGGTTTGCTGCCAGGACTTGTGACCCACCATGCTGGAGCAGTCTGTGCCTGAAGGACTGCACCCCATGGAACGGACCTCTGCTGGAGCAGTTTGTGAAGAACCACAGCCCACGGGAAGGACCCACTTTGGAGAAGTTCATGGAAGACTGTCTCCCATGGGAGTTACCCTACACTGGAGCAGGGGAAGAGTGTGAGGAGGAAGGAGCAGAAGAGATAACCTCTGATGAACTCACTGTAGCCCCTGTTCCTCATCTCCCTGCACCACTGAGTGGGAGGAGGTAGAGGACAGTCAGGAGTGAAGTAGAGCCCAGGAAGAAGGGAGGGGTAGGAGGAAGGTGTTTTAAGATTTTGGTTTTATTTCTCATGAACCTACTCCAGCTTGGATGGTCATCAATTAAGCTAATTTCCCTGAGTCAAGGTTGTTTTGCCTGTGACAGTAATGGGTGAGTGATCTCTCCCTGTCCTCTTGATCCACAAGCCTTTTGTTGCCTTTTCTCTCCCCTGTTCAGCTGAGGAGGTGAGTCATAGGGCAGCTTTGGTGAGCACCTGGCATCTAGCTGGTGTCAACCCACCACATTGTGCTAAGGAATTATGTGTGATTTCGGACTGTTGCCAATGATCTGAAGAATGACAGAATTCGATTATAGCAAAAGGAAATAAAATTCAGGGCATTATGAGAACCGGTATGTTAAAAGCAGAAAGCGGTATAAGTCATAAGGATTTGGAATGTATGAATAATATCATTAAATGAAAGGTAGCTTAGTGAAATATATGTTATCTGGAAAATTATTTGATTTGTATATGTGATTAAGTGCTCCCAGGTGAGTGTCTAGGTAGTTCAGGCAATGATATGCAATATTGTGACCTGACATATCACCCTTCAGAAGGCTGTTGTACAACGATTATATGTACACAAGGAAATCTAATAATTTTTTTATTTGCTGTTTTGTGGCTAGCACATGAACTGAATATATGATGATAAGAATTGCTGGCATTGGACTGTATGCTTAAGGTATGGATAATAGCCAGTTTTAGGAAGGGCATGATGAAAGTGTGAAAGAAGGCAGTAGCTGCTAGAAAAATGTGTGACAGTATCATGGGAATAACAAAGCACTTGCCTGTTGAAGCAGGATGTTTTAATCTTTGTATTCCAGTCACTTCATGAGTACCATATATTACTGTTTGATAACCAATACCAGTGTTAAGCTTGCTACTTCTCATATGCTCTAGTTAGGAACCTCTGTATGATCAAGTCTTGTGACTTGGCAAGCCTTAACAAGATGAGCCACTGAAACACCATTAGAAGCAGACTTGTTGGCAGTAAATTACTAAGTGAACTCTGCAATGCCTGAAGGAGAGTGGAGCTCCTTGAGTGCCCAGACTGGTCAGTGTACAAAGCACACCTGCTGTACATAAATAAAAACTACCTGCCATTTTCTGTGACTTCTCCACAGGCGAGTCTTCCATTCTCATCTCAGACATATCCACTTTTGCCAAGGCATTTTCTTACTCTTTGCCAAAAATCTACATGAGGAAAAGCATTAGCACTCTGTTATCAAAGCACTCCCTCATTTTTTTCAGTTCTTAGGCATTCACAACTCAGGAAACCTCTTATTTGTGCAATCCCATTCAACAAATTCACAACCTAAGTTCTCAAAAGCATCATTTAGATGCCTATTTAGATTAGCTTTTCATAATTTTGTTTCTAAATTCCTATACACTTGAACAATAGTAATCCAAACAGTTGTAAAGCTTCTAGACCATTATAATAAAAACTAAGAACCTTACCAGTAATTCAGCATAATAAAGTCTGTCAAAAAGATGCTGTTCTTTTTAGAAGGGCATCAGAGCTGCATCTGGTATATATTCTTGTTAAACCAAACGTTTTTTTTCCAACTTAGATAATCTGTCATAGTTGTTGAAATGACTATAAACAGCACCTGAAAAACTAAGGAAATTAGTTAAGGTACTATTCGATATAATTTTTACTCAACAAGCTACATTTGCCTAAATTATTATCTTCGCTGTTGTTTATAACTTATCATTTGTGGTCTTTTATGAGCTGTCTGTAGTGTGCTTGCATGCAGAGAAATTTTGTTACATCATATAAATTCTGAGAATTCATTAAGCAGTAACAAGCCATTAATCTACATGTTTGCATACAAAATAGGAATGTAAGCACCCACTCTCTCATAGGTATGCATTTTCATGAACTTTTAAATTCAATTTTTTATTGATATGTATGTGGACTAGTGCAATGCATATGCAGGAATTACTAGAAACTATTTGTGCCTATTACTACTACACCTATTTAATTGCAATAAATAGTGCACTTCTGTGAGATTTTGCTTTCACTATTCAAGTTTTGAAGAAACAATCTTAAGCACCTTCCAAAAGAAATGGGAAAAACCCAAACCACAGAACTTCAGTTTATCATCTGAAATCCAGACCCTAAAGTGGATTAATGAGCCTTCTTCCTCACTGTCTTTCTGCCTTCAGTGCATGCCATGAGTATCTATTTCAATAGGATTTTCACAATGAAATGTCCTTTAGCAACTGAAGCTTGAGCCCTACCAATCAAAACCATTTTACCTGGAAAATAGCATAAAACATCGTGGTGGATTGACCTTGGCTGGCTGTCAGACACCCACCCAGCCACTCTGCCGCTCAGCTTACTCAACAGGATAGGGGGAGAAATAAGATGGAAAAGCTTGTCAGTCAAGATACAGACAGGATCACTTACCTATTATCATTATGGGCATAACAGATTCTACATGGGGAAAGTTAGTTTTATTTATTGCTGATAAAAAATAGGGTAGGAAGGTAAGAAACAAGGACAAAAACTAAAACACCTTTTGCCACCCACACCCTTTTTTTTGACTCCTCTACCCAGCCAACTCCCCTGAGAAGTGCAAGGGGATGGGGAATGGGGGCCTACAGTCAGTTCATGACAGTTCCTCTCTGTAGCTCCTTCCTCCTCACACTTTTCCCCTGCTCCAGCATGGGTCCTTCACAGGCTACAGTCCTTCAGGATAAATCTTCTCCAGTCTGAGCTTCTCTCTACAGGCCACAGTTCTTTCACGACATATTCACCTGCTCTGATCTGGGGTCCTTCACAGTCTGCAAGGAAATACTTCCTCCACCATGGTCCTCTCCATGGGCAGCATGCAAATCTCTGCTCCAGCACCTGAGGCACATCCTTCTCATCCTTCTCTCAGACCCTGGTGTTTGCAGGATTCCTTCTCACACATTTTTTTCCTCAGTCCTCACTGCCTATATGATTTTTGGTTCTTTCTTAAATGTGTTTTTTCAGAGGTTCCACCAGCTTGTCTGGTGAGCTCAGCTGTGTCCTGTGGAGGGTCTGCTTTGGACCTGGCTGGATCCAGCCGTCTGCAATGGGGCAGCCCCAGGCTCTTCAGACAGAGGCCACCTGCTTCAGCTCCCTTGCTGCAACACCTTCACATCTAGACCTAATGCAAACAGTATGTTAAAAAATATTCAACCAGCACAAATCATAAATAGGGTCACTTAGCAACTTACAGAAACATATTTATATGTTTGATCAGAAGAACTGTCACTCTAGTATTTAATCCTTTATTACTTTCAGAATATAATCTGCACTCTATTTTCATGGTTTTTCATAATTTTAAATGTTATTGAAATAAGGTTGCTTTTGGTGATAATAATGCAAATGGACTTGTGTTTTCTATGGGAAATACTAAATTGTCTCAGTTAAATGGGTCTGTGATAACAATACACAAATCCCAAAGGAGCCAGAAGCAATGTAAGTGATGACTAGAAACTGGATGTGTTGGCTTAATCTGTTTTCACTGAGACTATTACTAATTAAATGTTACTAATATTTCTGCCAGTTACAGAAATGACCTCAGGAAATTTCTGTTAATCCTCCTAGACACCATGACCTCAGTAAGAACAGTTCTATTTTTTCCTCTTAAGAAAATAAAATGGAGGACAGAATGGAAAAAAAAGTCTTAACCATTTTGCCTTACAAATAATTTACATATTCATATCCAGAGCCAACCTTTCCATTGTTGTTTGTAAGTATATGTCTCATTTATATTATGCTTTTTCTATCTGCTCAGAATAACAAATGAATCAAAATGTATTATTTGCCCTCATTACCTCTAAGTGAATAGACAGTTCACAGGAACTGCCTTTCTTGTGGCATTATTAGGACTTGGTTTCTGGAAACAAAATTAAGAGCCCTGGCTATGCTTATAGATACATAATGCATTATAACATAAAACTCTGTATTGGTTTTTCTCATTGGAAATACTTTCCAGAACAACTATTAATTTATTTATTCATTAGAAGTTTTAAATACATATTTTCACTTTTTTTTTTAGTAGTCATCTTTTGAGTATGCTCTTCTTAATGTCCTGAACCATCCATTTACAGTACCAAAGTAGACTCTTGGTCTGCTTTTTCCCTTATTACCTGAAGAAACTCAGAAGTGGCAGGTTTTTCTGTAAGCCATATTAACTATTTCATTGACACAGACAGTGATAAATAAAAAGTATAAAATATCACTGACTGCTATATGACTTCTCAACAGAAACTGGAAGCAATTCCCTGAAAAAAAGAATTGCTTTCAGTTTGCATATATGAGTACAAACATTCCAAAATTTCTGAGGAGAAAGCACGTATTGTCACATCTGAAATATGATTTAGACACATATGTAAGTGGGATCCCCAAGTGATGTTCCAAAGAATGAAGGAGCCAAAGGGTTTGATGCTGGCATTGCTTTCTAGTGAGACTTTGACTAGAAAATGCACCAGATCTTGTACTTTCAGTGCTAGTGGGTATAAATAAATCAGAAGTTTCTGAGAAGGTCCACACAAAATATTCAAAGCATGAGAAAACTTTTGAGATGTGGAAATCCAAGCTCAATTTAGTGTGTGTATTACAAAGAATGTTAAGTTTTGGTCATGAATTCAGTAACAGGGCTTTCCAATTAACTTGAGTGAAGTTACAACAGTGATTATAGGTAAACACTAGGTAGAGAGATTCTAGAAATAACGTGTGTTCCTTTCACTGCCACTGTGGTCAACTGAAGAAGGGTTCAAGTGGCAAAGCTTCTTCATCACTGAATATTTTTTAATTAATGTAAAAAAGAATACTCTGAAGTGTCATAAGACCATGCCATGCAAGTTAGACCATGAACTGTAATGTAAATGTAAAACCATTGTCTGGTTTTACAGTCAATAGATCTGTTGAGCTCACCTTTGAAATCTATGACATTTCAAACAAGACTCTTCATAAATTGATGCTGTTATATGTGGCCCAACTGAATACAATAAGGATCTTGGAATTAGTTCAGTACGTATAGATAACTCCCTTCTATACTGAGAATAATGGAGACTTATTTCTTCAGAAAAATATGCAGTATTTTTAATATGAGGCAAAAATCATTACAAATTAGGCAATATAGAAACATAGAATCATAGACCCATTTAGGTTAGAATGGACCTTTAAGATCATTGAGTCCAACTGTTAACCTGCACTGCCAAGTCCACCACTAAACCATGTCCCTAAGTGCCCCATCTACATGCCTTTTGAATGCCTCCAGGAATGGCAACTCAACTACTTCACTGGGTAGCCTGTTTCAGTTTCCCAGTCTTTCATTTTCACACTGAAATACTGTTATTTCTGAGTAGATCAATTTTAAGTGTGAGTGCAACGTGTTAAACTTTAAAGTGGAGTTAAAATAATTAAAACTACTTCTATTAGCTTCAAGCACCATGGTTCCATTTAAGCAAAGGAATTAAGCACATGCTTCAGTTCCAATGAAATATTTGTGTTATTAAAAGCTAATGAGCAATTATTTGCAATGATGGTTAAAACCCTACCATGCTATTTCTGGGAATCCTGTAGTTTCCGTAGGTAAGAAAAAGGTGGTAAGTGTCGAGGTCCTCTGAGGCCTGGAGATAACACATTCAGCATTATATCACAATAAAAGTATCAATTACTATGTTTCCTGGTTTTATTATTGTAGAGGCAACAGTATTACTGTGTCGCAGCACTCTCCAAACTGTCAAGCTGGAACAAGGTCTTTTACCATCTCATCCATTATACTCTTCATACAGTCCCTCTGCTGCCTTCTTATTGTATGGCTTTATTGCAAAGGAACTCAAAGCATTTCTGTTCAGAAGCAGGTAAGCTGGCCTTCTGTATGAATCGAGGTAATAGCGATAACAGATAAGCTTCAGTTTTACATTCATATTGTTTATGTTGTGATGAGAAGCTTATTTGAAAATTGAAAAGAAAAACATCATACTTTGCTTGAATATAAATTGATTTGTGTGTGTGTGTGTTTTATAGGAACACAAAATTATGTAACCTAATATTTGGATTGCTGTATACTTTCACTAATGAATTTTATGTAGTTAGTGGGAAAGCAGGTAACTCCTTCCATACTCTTCTCTCATTTATGAAAATTCATTTGACCTGTGTATTTTTACAAAAATGAAAGATGTGTAGATATCTGGCAATCCTTGTCACTGACAATTATTGTCTTTTCCTAATTTTTCTGAATCAAGACACAAACTGACTGCTTTTATCTTTCACCTGTTGTGCTAAATTTCCATTTACTTTCTTTATTGCTAACTGTGAATAGTAAAGTTACAGAAAATCAAGCAAGTGAAAAGACTAACACTTTTGTAAAGATAAATCTGTATTTAAACCTTTAGCTAGGCCAATAGCAACACAGGTCACAGGGATCTTCATAAGGATGATTACATGTGAATGCTGGGTCTTGGTTTGGCCTTTTCTAACTAACAGATCAGTTGACCCAAGTTGATCAGGAGAACTATAACTACCTGGTTCCCAGAAGTTCAGGTATGCAGATATAGGAGCCACAAAGAGCTGATAGTTCTGCACAGATTTAAAACGTGTTAATGTAAATAGGTGTTCCTGGACTCAGTATATCCAAACTAATATCTCCAGAAAGAAGGCCATGGATCACCACAAACTAGGTGTCATGAAATAAATTAGTGTAGCTGTGCTTCTCTGAAAAGCAAAATCTATAACTGGCTTTGCCATATGCAGTATCAGCATCCCTACAGAAAGTACACTGTGGCTGAACCACTTTGAAATTGTTTTCCACATGGTAAGAACAATCTTCTTAAAAAACATCTGAAATATTTGTTGGACAGAATTATTAGTCATCTAAATAGTTCCATCGGATCAGTGTTCTAAGTTATTTTTATGACTGGAACGTATACTGAAGAGATGCAGATGCAGAAATGAGCAGGGGGCTACATGTGTCACCACCATACATCTCCAGAGGTAAATTTTTGTGCTGCACTGTCTGGTGAGAATCTGACAAGAATAAAAGACTAAAATGCTAAAAGCTTCTTCTTCCTTCTTGCTGTCACCAGAAAATCTTTACTTGCTGTCACATTCTGGAAACTGTTCCCACTTTGTTTGTTGTGCCTCTTTAGTGCAGCTGAAGTTCCCCATCTTCTTTTTCTAAAAGTTTCAAAGCTTTTATTTCCTCTGTGATATTTTGCCTGAAGGTAGTGCATTACATTTGCGGTGTACCAAGGTTTCCTTCACGTGTTTCATTATGGTTGTTGCCTTTCTCTGCAGCAGCAGTCTATGTTTATAACTTAGCAGTCCGGTTTGTTTGCCCAACTCCCTTTGCATTCCTGGGACTTACAACTCACTGCAATATTAGTTCTTGTTGCCAGGGCACTTCGTATAACACTTGACTCTATTTTAATGTACACCTATTTTTGGAGCAGTGCAATGAGCAGAACTTAGCCTTAGTCGTTTATTTTGCTCAGACATTTATTTGGAAGATATTAGTTCTGTTAGGGTATCCACAGATGACAAATTTCTCCATTCATCAGTAGTAGACCAAATATGGCCAAGACCAGATGCTCGCAGCTTAAATGTGCATGCAGAAAGCTTATACTCTTTGTGTTAGATTAGTCCCAGATAATCTGCATTGGTAATACGTGTTCTCAATTTCCTTCTTCTACACTATGCTCACTTGCCTGTCTGTGAGAGCAAGTTGGATGTAAGGCACTACTAGTAGTGAGTGGAGTGCTCTAGTTTGGTGCCATACTGTACTAGCTTTGAACTAATATGGCTAATATAGGTAATATTCACTAAAATAAGATGGTGTTGGCTCTGAGGGGCTAGCACAAAGCTGCTAAGCTTATGCAGTGCTGTTGTATAACCAGTATAGTGACGCTTGCCTTTGGCTGAACTGTCTGATCTCTTCTGCACAAGCTATGTCATCTCAAGTGAGGCTGCCCCAGGCTCTTTCGAGGAGAAAGTCGTGAAAGCTCTGGCTTCTTTAGCATGTATTACATGAGCTGAAAAATGCAGTGTCTGTGTGCAGGCAGCCTGGACCGGAGGCTAGGATGTTGGCTTTCCCAGCTGTGCTTTTTAAATCTGAGACAGGCATTCCCACCAGGGGAAAAAGCAACCAAATGTCATCACCAGTTAAACAAAGGACTGTTTTCTCCTAGGAATCTTTTGTGTTGCCTGTATTTGAACGTGGCTTGGCTTTAAATCTCAATTGAAGGGAGGTACCTGAGCACAGACAGCAAAGCAGTCCATAAAAACAGGAACTGTGAGCCTTAAATGCACTGAGTGACAACACAACCGTCACAATGGAATGAAAGATGCCTTTGTGAAAGACTGTAATTCATGTCCATTAAAAGACAAAGTAAAATTACAGGTGGGTGTGACAGGATTGGGAAGCTGATCTGTATTTTCACACCATTATAAAATGCCTAGATTTGCTTCTTCAGATTTTATACAAATAGCACAACAAAAGTCTTCAAGCGTTTACCACTGTTGTGTTTAGCTTGATCATACAGTCATTAGTTCCTGCTTTGCTTTCTTCCACCTACTTTTTCCTTGTCTAGTGCTTTCTCCCTATTTTCTCAGTTGATGCAAACCAGTACATTGAAATATTTTTCTGCAACTGGAATACTTCTGATCAACAGCAGTCATTTACTGTGCAACTATATCCAGTTTTTCCAGTTGTTCAGCCCATGTCCAGCCCCCTGTCTCCGGTGGACTTAATTCAGTGTATTTCTGCAGCTGCAGAATCAATAGATTGACTGGTATTAAAAGGAAATGCAAAAATCAAAGAAACTGTTTCAATACGTAAGGAACCTCTGAGGCCAGTTTTTCCCTAGGAGATCGAGGATGGTATGGGGATGGAAAAAGGGTTGGTTCATACAGAAAGGATGTATCCTTCTGGATGTTGTTGTGCAGCAATCTATCTTATATTATGTAACTGAAAAAATAATTTTCAGGTTTAAATAATAACTTCTGGTGTCCATATAATGGATGTGAATGAGAACATCATATCTGAACAGTCAGTCAGGAGGGCGTTATCCTCAGAAAGTCTTTCTAGGCACATGAACATGATCAGTGTTATCAAACTGTCCCCCAAACAGCCATACAAAGCAGAGAACAGGATTTTGTCTACTTAAACCCACTGCTTCATCTTGTACAGCAGTGCTGATAGTGTTCACTGTTCCTCCTTTTCAATGGGTGCATCTGATAATGGACTTCCACGCAGATGTGCTGAAAGGCATCTCTAAACCTAGGGAAGGGCAACATTGCTTTGCACAGTTATTTTCTTAAATGAAGCATAATTGTTAGCACAAAGCCTTCCAACAGTTTTGGAATGTATATTGTCACTACATATCTCTCTGGGGAGAGATGGGAAGATGTGAAATACCACAAAAAGAATAACCATGAAAACAAAGAATACAGCTAACCAATGTACCTTTCAAATAGATTTATGTTCTTCTGAACAGATTTTATTTGGGTATCTGAGTCAATTATCCTAAATGTAGACCAAACAGTGGCATATTCAATACTCCAACGGCACAAAGGTTTTGGCAGCAGATAACTCATAGTTTATCCCTCTTTGCATGTGGTAATACACCCAGAGCATGCCATTTGTGAGCGTAATGACAATTCCTGTATTCCCTGACTGCCTAGAGGAAAAGGTTTACATACAACATTGTTTCTGGCTGAGGGACAGTCATCTAAAAAGCTTGAAACTTAAGCCTCTCGTTAGTTTCACAATGTCTGGGAGATCTGGGACAGCATGTTCCTGCAAAAGCCCTGCTTAAATCTGTGGCCAGTTTCTCCCAAGCTGTGATCAAGACAGAGAGTATGCATAAGCTGTTTCATTTATTAAAGGACTGAGGCAACCTGACAACTGATCATTTTAAGAAAAGATAGTTAAAGTAAAATGTGTGAAATCAGCTGGGCTCTGCAGGACTTCATTCCATTGGTGGCATCACAGCACTGGCGACCACTTGGTCAGAGAAAGATACTGTGAAATGTAGACAGGAACTGACTGCTACAGTTTGCTTTCCTCCTTTCTAATGTATTTTGAGTGTTATTGGTATGGAAAGTCCAGAAACTTCAGAGCCATTATTATGAAGCTAAAAGGCAATGTTCAATGGGCTACCTAGCCCTTTGTCTGTCCTTGGTGCAGCAATTTGAAATCCAAAGTAGGTCACAAGTCAATTCATTTTGTAGACTTGACCTTGTACTCAGTGGACATTTAATCACATCACAAAACCACCGGATAATGGTATAAATACCAATTTTGAAACAGCCCTTTTGGGACAGTATCTTTATCTTGGCAACTGGTTTCCACTGAAAAGAGACCAAAAGAGTTCAGGATAAAAACTCTAAACTTCTAAAATACTATTCTCTTGCATCATGTGCACTTGTATATTGATAGCTTGACAGCTGGATATTCCAATTACATTAATTTCTTTGATATCTGAAGTCATATACAGAAAATGTGACTAGATATACAAACAGGAGATGAAGACTACCCTCCCAGTGCTAAAGATCAGTTGCAGTTTAGTCAGTCATTTTATTTGCTTTGTTTCTCCTGTCTTTTTTCCCTCCTCTGTTATATATGCTGTTCTATCTGTCCTGCTGCTGAGGCTTAACAGCAGCCAGTGTATAGCCCTCCTCTGTGGATAGCGTTAGGAAGGAGTCCACTATGAAGACCATGCCAAATGGAAGAAGGACCTGGAGTGAAGGATACGATCTTGCCATTAAATCTTCTATTTATGATCAAATATGATCAAATACAGAACAGTGAGATCTGAGGTTATTCCAAGGATGAACTTGCTTCTTTTCCTTAACTGGTGTTGTTCTTACTGAGAAAAAAAAAAAAAAAAAAAAAAAGTAAAGCATGTGCTTTGAGCTGAATTAACTGTGACTGAAATTCTTGGCAGCTTTAAAGAAAAATAGTCATAGCTAATGCTTCATACTAACACAGCATTTCATATTGAACTTCCTTGTTTCTTCTACATTTATCTGCTTTCCTTTATATTTTCAAAAATAAAATGCTGTAGGGTGGCACTTTGGGGTTGGGGGCGCAGTATTTTTTTTTCCTCTATGTATGTATCTAGATTGGCAATGAAGTGTGAGATTAGCCCCTTTAATGGGATCCCTAGAAGAGTCAACCCCCAAATTCTAAAGCTCTTCAGAGTTCTTCTGTTAACAAGATAGTACACATGAGATGCCTGGAGTGAGGAACAAATGAATTTAATTATTCTGAATAAGGGAGGAGAGGACATCCACACATACTAGGAACTTCTGTGCAAAGGAAAGAAGTTATAAGGAAAGTAAGCTAAAAAAAAGAGGTTAGAGAAGTTAAAATAAATATCAGACTACCAAAAGAAGTTGAGTACTTTCCATCCGGTGTAGGAAATCAATTAATTCATGCATTTTAATGAAGAAAAAGAAGCCTTCCATACACAATATTGCTTGCATATTAAAAATATCCTTTATGCTTTAGCTTCAGGCTTATAAATATTTTGCTTGACTGCTGATCCTGTTGGTTTCCACTTTTGTCACCATCTATTTTTACTTGGTTTAATAAAAAAATAGAATAAATATTGTAATTTGGCAAATTATTTATATTTGATAATTTAGATATCTACTGTTGAGTATAAAATTAGACTTACATAGATGTTCAGGCTTTCTCTACAGCTGACAGACAATTTCAAGCAGTGACTCATAAACTTCATAAACTATGCATGAGACAGGTGGAATTATATAAACCTGTTTTTTCTTTTTCTCTCTCTCTTCACTGCAAGGGAGTCTGGATAACTTGTCCATCTTATCGACAGTGGAAATGAGGTAAAGTGAATCTGCTGCATGGCTTGAGTCATCCCCCATATCAATCGGTATCCCCAATCAGCAGTCCTGAGCTGGCTGATGTCTCCAGTAGTTATTGCGACCTAAACAAAAGCAATATATTTAGCAATATTTTAACTGGAACAGAGTAAGAAATGTCTGCATTTTGTCTGCTGCGGAGTAAGTATTTCACATCAGACCACATATTAATGCTGAGAAAACTAATAAAATAACAGTTCAGATTCCAATATGTTAAATTATGTTTAAATTTACCCCTACCCTCTCAAGAAAGAAATGTTACATCTGTGATCCTGCTGTTTAGTTTTTCATATGTTTAGCCAATACCCACCATTTTTAACAGAATTATATTTTATGGTGTGTTTTAGTATTAAATATGGAAATGAAAAGGGATTACCTCGTGTAGGTAAATATTCTTGCAATTAAACCCTAATTCATCCTTCTAAGAGGCTCTAGTGCCTGTTATTAAGATAAAAATGTGTATCGTGGTAAAGCAACTGCAGAACAGAGTTATGGAAAAATGCAGTGGATCACAAAAATACTTATTCACTAGGAAAATGAGCTGAAAAACTGGTTTTGGATCCCTGTCTTGGTAAAGAGAAGACAAAAATCTGTTATGACTTCACTGACTGTGCTTACTGCCTTTTTCTTCAAAGGGTCATTAAATGTTTCAGATAATAATTTTCCTAATTCACTTTAAGATAGTGAAGAATTTGGATCCTCTAACCAAAGTCGAATTGGTAAAAAGAAATGAGGACAAACCCCAGACCACATGCAAATAGAGTAGCTGCACCAGTGCCATTCCCTCCGATTTTAGTAGATGTAAGCTCAGCAGGGGTCAATGGCAGTCTTGCTGGTCTAACATGGTGGTTGCTGGTTGCCTTTAGGGCAAATTCCATTAGAGCATTCTGCAACACATTGCACACGACTTGTAAAAAAAGAACATGTTTTATTACAACATATGACATAGCTAAAAAAAAAGGGCAAGGCTGATAGTGCATGTTGGATGAAATAAAAGCTTCTTTTTTTTTCTGTCCAATAAGAGGTATTATTCCTGCATACCTATCAAATAGGAATTTCTTGGCTCCTTTGCTCATTTCTAGTCTCGGACCTTAAGAATATAAATCTAGTGTCATTGGTCTCTGAACTTAATAAAAAAATCAGGTTTACCTAAGTCCTAACATAATGTGCAGCACAACACTTGAATTGTAACCACTGCCAAGGAATAACTAGAGAACACTCGGTTGCCCTTCTAGGCACTCTATTAGCATTTCCACAACTACTAGTACTCCCAGAAACATTGCAAACTTCATTCAGTTCTTTTAAAGCATCAGCAAGTCATGGGCCAAAGATGGATTTATTAAAAGATATACAGGAAAATATAATAATACACCGAGAACAGTAATAGGGTGCTATCCTTCAAGGACTATTTTAGGATTTTCTCTTGAACACCAGGAAGACCACAACTGTGGCTAGATTATTTCTGTGAAACGCTCTGGTAAAACCCACTGGATATATCCTGTTAGCAACATGATAATTTTGCTTTCTGTGGCTAAACATAATTGTAATTTCGGCTAGTACTGAACAAGTTAAAGAAAAGCCGCTGATGTGGCAATGAATTTCTAGATTATATATAGGCTTGAGGTTTACTGCACTGCCAGTACTAAAAGATCATAGAATCACAGAAGCACAGGATGGTTTGGGTTGGAAGGGACCTTTAAATATCATCTAGTTCCAACCTCCCCTGCCATGGGCAGGGACATATTCCACTAGACCAGGTTGCTCAAAACCCCATACAACCTGGACTTGAAGACTTCCAAACATGGGGCATCCAACTTCTCTAAGCAACCTATTCCAGTGTTTCACCACCCTTACAGCAAAAAAAAAAAGTCTTCCTTATATCCAGTCTAAATCTACCCTCTTTCAGTCTAAAACCATTGCCCCTTGTCCTTTCACCACAGGTTTGGTAAAAATTGTTTCTCCATCTTTCTTATAAGCCTCCTTTATATGTTGAAAGAACACAACAAGGTCTCCCCAGAGCATTCTCTTCTCCAGGCTGAACAACCCCAGCTCGCTCAATCTTTCTTCATAGAATAAGTGTTCCAGCCCTCTGACCATCTCCATGGCCCTCCTTTGGACCTTCTCTAACAGACCCATGTCTGTCCTGTACTGGAGACTCAAGAGCTAGATGCAGTATGACAGGTGAGGTCTCATGAGGGTGGAGAATCATCTGCCTTGACCTGCTGGCCATGTTTTTTTTTTTTTATGAAGACCAGAATACAAGCGGCTGCAAGCACAACTTGCTGGCTCATGTCCAATATTTCAATCAACCAGTATCCCCTAGTCCTTCTCTGCAGGACTGCTCTCAACATGTCCATCATCCAGTTTCTAATGATATTGAGGATTGCCCTTGACCTTGTGGAACTTCACGAGGTTTGCAAAGGCCAGCTCTTCAAGCCTGTCAAGGTCCTCCTGAATGGCATCCCTTCCCTCAAGCATATCAATTGCACCACTCAGCTTGATGTCTTCTGCAAATTTTGTGAGGATGCACTCAATCTCACCACCTATGTCATAAACACCTATAGCCTTTATTAATAAGGACCTATACTCTCTTGGTGAATGCAATTCTGGAGACATCATTGAGTATTAAGTTTCCTGTGGAAAATCATGCCAGCTTCCATATTGTCAGTAGTCATAGTCTCATGACTACTATGATACCTATGACGTGTGTGGACCAATTTTAGGTACAAACAATTCAGGGAGCTGGCTAAGACAGCAGATTGCCAGGGACACAGCTCATTCCTTGTCTTACATCTGAGGTAACATGTCAGTGGGAGAGAGCAGTAGGAAGGGTGTGATGGTGCAGTGAACTGCAGAGAACATCTATCAGTTTTGGCTACAACTATATTGGTGAGGCTAAGAAAACAGAAGGAGAGCAGAAATCGAAGGGTTAGACAGCAATCACTTCTAAAGCCTACTTGTCCAGCACAGACGCAGGTTCAAGTTCTTTCTCCAAAGTTCCCTAACATTCCGTTTTTCCTACACTGGTGACAAGTTTCGAGACATCTCCAGCTTTAGGTAAAGGGTACAAGCCTAGGGAAGGTAGGATTTTGAGGGGACGTGTTACCAAGCGCAGGGAGCATGGTTGCCACCTACTGTTCATCGTAACGGAAGCATTCTAAGAAGGTCATTGGAGTCCTGTGAGTGGGTTGCAGAGTAGTATTCACCTCTCCGAAAGGATAAGAGCAAATGTGCCAACACATACTGTCTGGGTTAGCTATGTAGGTATTTGGTGAGCTTCTGTGGAAAGTAGCAACTATAATCACAATGTCTGTACATTGGAGCAAATAAATAAATCAGGATTTGTAATGCCGATTTTGGCAGCAATTTTGAAGCTAAAAGCCTGTTGTTAAAGGTGACAGAAGTTTGAAAAAGACAGGAAGCAGCCAGAGGAAGTCTGGGAAATCTATAATAAAAGCTACTGGGGTATTTTTTTTTTCACAGGCTTCTACGCCAAAACTTTTATTAGGCAGTTTAATTATTGCTCAAGCAGTTTAGCTTAACTCACCTAGCTTTAGTCCTAGTTTCACTTTCTTTAGCCAGAAAGAAACAACAAAGCATGAGAGCTGAACTCATTTTCTTGGCTCCTCTCAAATGATCATATGCTTCTTCTTGGAGAAACTATTTGTAAAACATGGTCAGTCTTGACATATATCACTTGCTGTGAATAGAGGTGCTTTCATCTGGAAAGGAGAGGGCAAATCTAATACATTCTAAGGTTAACCGTTACAAGATAAATTCTATAATTACTACAAACTCTACTGTCTCATTTAGTCACTCTGTTGACCTGCTTTCCCCAGTCTTCACCAAATAGCTCTATGAATTTTGGCCTTTCTGGCCACAATTACTACCTGCAGCAGATGAAAATAACACCTGGACCTCTTTCTCCTCATCTCTCCCAAGAACAGTTTATCAAGAAGTCCAGTTTCTCCAGAAAAACACTGAAAGGTGAATCTGTCCCACCCTTACAGTCCTCCTCTCCCTCCCTCACATTTTCGAGGAGACATAACCAGTCTATGAAGAAACTACGCTTTTATGATTTAACCTAGTTATTACTTTTAGCAAAGTTGTTTAAACATTAGAATTTAAACCTTAACCAGTAAACATCAGAATAAGAAGTCTTAGGATTGATAATTGCCCAGTTTGAGATAACTCAAAGAGTTTTCCATTTCAGAAAGTGCTGGATATTCCATCTTCAGTCAAACTCCTCTACGGTTGCAGAAGTTGCCAAATGCTCACACCTAGGCAGCTGTGAATAATTTGGTGTGAGTGGATTGCATTATACAAGCAGCCAGGGGTAAGTAAGCTTTAAATCAACTATGCTAAATGAAGGGAGGAATAAGAATAGGGTTTTCAAAGCTACTTTTCATACTTGCATCCAACATATTATTTGGGTCTAACCACCCAATGGAATTCTAGGTCCTAGTCTAATGGGATTGCTGTAGTTTTCCATCAGTATTTACACTGTGATTCAGTTATTTGATTAAATTTTGCTGCAAGCATTAAAACGAAAAAAAATCCTTATAAAAAAATAAAGAGTGCAGCTCTGAATGTTTACATTTTTGTGAACTGAAATTAAAATTAAGTCAATTTCCTTTTTATATGTGAAATGAAAATACAAGTTTACACTTAGAAAGAAAAGAACACAGGTACTTCAGTCATGAGTTGCAAATGACACCCAAGTAATATAAACTCAAAGTAGAGAAAAAATTTAAAATGCAATTTTTACAAACTTAGTTATTAATTAAGCAATCTTATTCATAATTTCATCAGTATAGTTCATTTCCTTTGGATTCCTTTGGATTCAGTGTATATATTAGTACCTGCTAAGATAAGTATGTTGTACCAGCAGCTCTCAAACTGTGATCTCTACAGTATCAGTATTCTGCAAAGCCAAGGCAATTACTGTTATACCATTTGTTTTAGTGTACTTAATCTTAGTCATTTAAGGTACATTTACAATGAAACAAATCCAGAAATAGTCTAGTATAAAGTAAGATTAATCTCTTTGCTCTAGTGTACAATATGCTATTGACCTTGGCTTCCTCTGATGAACTGAAACCATGCAAAACAACCCCAGCAGGTACTCAGAACTCAGCAAGATGAGGATTTCTTGTGAATCATACTTGATTTAGAACAGTTGTTCCCATTTTGCAGTGATCTGCAAAGAACACACCAGACATATGGTGTGACTTCCTTTCTTTCCAATGATTAATATCACATGAAATGAGAATAAGAAATAGAGAAAACACTTTCTCAACATTTTTTTTCCATATAAACACGTGCTGCTATTGCCATAGCATTGTTGTTTAACTGGACAAGGATGAGATCTGCAAGTCACATTCCCTTTTAAGTATGATCCATTATGCAGAAGTAGACCCTCTTATATCAATCTTGTATTAATGAGCTGAGCTGAGCACTGTTTGTGTATCACAGCTCCCGCTGATTTCAGGTAGACTTTGGCATTTGCAAAGAATGCAAAGTGATAGCTAGCATGCAGGAGGATCTCTTTAAGTATGCTCAATATAGAAGTAGTGGGTCACAGTAACATTGCTTGATCTTACTGCATTTTGTTTTGTGGATATCTCAGTAGAGCTCCTCACTTCTTTCTTCATCCCTCTACCTTTTCTAAGCTAAAAACTATTTGAATTTGAAAGGAGAAGCACAGGTGTTGTCTGTTTTAGACCAATACGTGGCTAGAACTTTTTCTAAAGTAGAATTAAAAATGACACCACTTTTTCTGTAACCATTTAATGGACCTAACCTAATTGTAGAAAAAGTGTAGCTTTATGAGAAAACAACCCATTCACTTTAATAAGTGGATCATTAAACTGGAGATTACTATTACTCATTGTTTATTAGTTCTGCATACTTTGCACAACAGTGAGTGTGACTGTGGCAGACAGGTGTTCTGCCAGAAAATTTGGTATAATTCATGTGTTACAGCTACCATTTGATTGAGCACCACAGTTTTTATTATAATCAACCTCTGATTGATTATAGTCAGGAGCTTTCTTGAAATTGAATTTGTGTTACAATCACCTTGAGATTTAGAGTGTTACCTATTACAAGAACCACTTACTTAGGGTTAGGAACATGGTAGCAGAATTAGCCTTCTTGTCAGAGTCTGCTTAAGCAGGGTCGGTTTGGAAACTTTATTGAAACTGGCTGTCCAAAAAGAGTTTTCATGGGCATCCATCAGCAATCAGTACTAGAAGTGATGATCAACTTAGTTTACCCTTGCTTTAAGATGATCATACTGGCACCCGTTATGTATACCCTGGTTTAAAACTGTACAAAGACAGAGAACAAAATATGGCATAGCTAAGTCAATAATGTCTGGAAAATACAAAAAGAAGTTCTGGAGAAAGTTATTTACTGGCAACAACTTTGCACAACATTTCTCCAAACTTTCATTTTCATAGAAAGCATTCTTATTTAAGTAAAGGCACTATGATGACAAATACTCAACGTGCTGCAAAAGTCTGAATTTGTCTGTGCATAGACAGATATTCATGGAAAAAACAACCCTGTACTGCCTAATAGGCAATTTATGGAGAGCGAGAATGGTGCAATGATACAGTTTTCAGGTTAGAAATACTTACATGTATATTAGCGGCAGGATTATTAAATTCCACCACTTTCTGGGCGAGTTTTAAGAAACATTTCAGCTGGTCAGTTTTGCTGGCTAGATACTATGATAATGAGTGCTCTATTTAATATTTACTAAGCATATAAATACATTAGATTGGGGGTTGATTTTCTGATGAAAATACATGAATGTCACAGGTCTACTTTTATGTGCCAACCCCCTATTTTTATGCTGACCTATTATTCAGTTCATGATACATCATCTTTTAAACTCTTCAGTGGCTGCAACTGCCCAACGCATGTACTTCACATATCTCTCTTTTCAGCTGGGAGATTTTCCCTACACAGCTCCTCCCTGCCTACTTGTCTGAACTCACCTTGCCTTTCCCCACAGCTTTCCTTTGTGGTCAGTCTTTTTTCCTCTAGAAGCTGAATTGCCTTGACTCAGCATATACCTCACCCAGCCCTTATCACCACACCATTTCCTTCTTTCTGCTTAGACGCTAACTTAAAACACTAGCTTCCATTTTGCCCGTAGGAACTGGGTTAAATGGACCATCGCAGGGTGTTTCCATCTTGTGTGGTTGCAGTGTTGATTTTGGAATGAGTTGAATTCCCCAGCGTAATTAGCCTGAAGGCAGCCTCACGTTAGCGCTGCTGTAATGTCTATACAGAGAAATCATCCCTGTATTGGTAAATGTCTCACTCTGATTTATATGATATTTCATTCTTTTAGAATTTTTGTTTGTTTGGTTTTGGTTTTGGTTTTGTTTCAGGAGCTGGTGTCCTTATAACACAAATATCAGTGCAGAAGAATACTTTTACCATACATTTTGTTTGTAAGCTGGAGAACTGAGCTCTTGGAGACTTGGTTTTCAAATGCCTCATTCATTGTTGTTTTCTACATTGACAGATAAATGTTGTTATATATAAAAGTTTCAAGTGAAACTTTTTTGTGGGAAGTAATGTGAAGATATTTTCTTTAGGTGGTCATAAGTATTTTAATGGGTCTAAGCATAAATATAAGCTTAAGAACACCTAAAAACACAAGCTGAGTTTAAGTGGACTGTGAAGCACACTGAACTTTGAAAGTGTGTGATACATTCATCAACCATTAATCAGCTTATCCTTCTGTAGCCTTTAGGATAAGAAGAATAATAATCAGGATAGTCCATTATGTCAAACTATTAAATTCCATTTTCTTAAAAAGTTTGGGTTTTTTTTTTCTCTCATGCCAGATTCTGACTGTATTTGCACTAATATCTCTCTAAAGAACTTCACTTGAGTAAGAAGATTTTGTTTTGATTTACACCACTTGAAATTACAAAAGTATTTACAAATGGATTGGAGGCATCATATATTTTTGCTGGTTTCAGTATATAATTAAACCCAGTCAGCTGTAAGCTTTTACATTTGTTTTGTAGGTGAGTTTTTTTGACAGAATTGGAAGTGTACTGCAATTAGTTTCCTTGAAATGTTGCCCTTCTGCAGATTTATGCAAACTCCAAACAATCAGATCTTTAAAAGACTTTTTTGGAGAGCATGTTCAAAACAGGCAACTTTTCTGTCTCTAAACTTTGTGGAAGCATTTTAAAATGTTCCTTTTTATTGTTGTTATTGTGCATAATTAAGATGGACTGCAAATTACAGTATTTGGTTAAATGACGTTGATTTTTTTCAAGTATTTTTTACATGCAGTTTCAATAAGTCTAACATTAAACAGAGCTAAATGTTTTAATGTGAAGAATTGGCACACGTTATTTTTCTATTGATGTCAGTTGCACACTTTATATTACAAGATATAAGTACACTCATAGACGCTGGTGACAGTACAGAGAACTTTCACATCACTGCCAGTCGCATTTTGTTTAAATGATTTCTGCAGCAGAAACACGAGGGTAGGAAGGAAGAATGGTGGAGAACACCTTTTTCTGAATATTATTGCTCACAATCTTGGCAAGTGGCTTTCTGTCCACCCTGCAGTAACAACCATCATTTTGGAAGCTGCTTATTCACAAGTATGATTGTCTTGGGACTGTTTGAAAATGAAAAAAAGGGGGGGGGGGGGGAAATAAAAAAGATGTTCAGAGATACACAACACTTTGTGCAACATTGCCTGGAATAATTAGTCACTCAGGGCAACAGACTGTAACACAGGGCAGCATTTTGTCTTGAATGAATTTAAAGAGTGGAAAATATAAGTTGCTCAAGAGACCACTGCTGAATTTAATGTCCTCAAAATTTAAAATCTGCACCTGCCAGTGAAGATGTATGAGTGCTCTAGCAAGATATTGCCACAGGCAAACCTACAGGCTGGCTGCAGATAGCCCTGTGTACCACATTTGCATTCCCCTGGCCAGAAAAAAGCCAGCTGTGGTAGGGAAGCCATGCAGCCTTGCTTCAGGAGGCATAATAAATCAAATGCAGTACTTTGCTAACATGACTGTACAGCTTCTGGACCAAAGGTTTTTTATGGTTGTTAAGTTTGGAGTTTTTTACGCTTGATTTGCTGGATGCGTAGGCAGATAAATTTGACTCTGCCTGGACATGTCCCTGCAGCATAACTGAAATGAGGCAGGAGTTCTGTGGGAAAACAGGATGTGATCACTTAACTTAAGCTTGTCTTATAATCACTTGCATAAAAGACTGAGTATTGGCATTCTCCAAGTTTTTTGAAAGGATGGTGTTGCAATTTTAATAAAGTTCTTTTAATATTTTGTGTGTGTGTATAATCTCACACACCTATATAACTGAATGCTCTTTTTATCTCTTTAATCGTCTGATACTTTAAAAATTCCTATTAAATTTTTTCTTTGCTGTGATTTTGAGCAATGGTCAGAAGAATACCATTAATTGTTACGTTAAAAAAGCTTACTTTCCTCTGTTGACTTTAAACAAGAAGCCTGATAATATCAGTGATTGTCCTTTGATTCCTGATTTTGGAGAAAAGATGAAAGAGGAAGGCCTGCTTTCACAACTAACTTTTAGTCATTAATTTGTAGAATTGTAACATTCCCATTCTTTCTAATATATTTTTTTCCCCTACTACTGCCAATAATTATCATTACGAAGTCCAAACTCTGCTGTGCCAGTTACTGTTCCAGGATAATGGCATGGCGGAAGCTGAACTTGCTACTCTGGATGTTGTCATACTATTATTATATATTATGCATCCATAATATTTGCATTACTATTTTCTACTCATTTTAATGAAGCCAGATTGTTTACTTTTAGAACACATAATTTAAATGTCTTCAAGCAGGTTTTTTTCTTGATATTTCAAAACATTTTTATAAGCTGTTATGATTTTTGGAGTCCCATTAATGCCTATCAGTACGCCAGACCATTCTTCTTGTTGTACTTTCTTCTGAACTGGCAACATGTGATTTCAAATCCCCTTTAATTTCAACTTCAATTAAAATTAAATAATTTCATATCTTGTTTGTCAAATCCATTCAGAAGTCCTAGTAAGCTTCTCTGTGCTATGCAGTGCAACAGATTATGGATCACTGGCAAATTTGTCTATTCACTTTGTTCAATTCTGTTTTGCACTGTTGTTACATGTGTAAAGTAGCGGTCACAGCATGCAACTTCAGAATATTTATTTTGGATAAAAACTAATGATACTAATACCTAATATATGCTAGACATTCATGAAACATTCATGAAAATGTCCTAGTAAGGTTATTCTTTATGAAAGGTCCCATATGAAAAAAAGCAGGAACATCTGTCCAAGAATGTAAAATAAACACAGAGGTGGAAAGGAACAGTGGAACAGAATGAAGGCAAAATGCTGCTTGACAGTGGTAGGATTACAAAGTACAATGGAGTCCTGCAGAGCTTCTGAAATGACAGTAAGGAGTGTAAAGCTGAGGGTGTAACTAAAATATTAAAATGAGGTGAATAACAGACAAAGAAGAGAAATTCAATATCTTAAGCAATTCTTATTAGCCACCTTTGTGTAGCATTAGGCATGTTTATTAAAGATGGGGAAAAGAGCTAAACTGAACACAGCTTTACCTTTCATTATTTGATGATTTTTAATTTAATACTTTCCATTAAAATTATTCTAAAAATTATTGTTTGGGAATATATGCAATATATCCAATATATCCCATACATTCTTCTACATAGCAATGTTCTCCACATAGAGATTTTTACTTAAACAATCTGATTTCTAAAATAAATGTAGTATATTTTACACTTTTTTTTTTTTAATTTAACCCAGAATTTTTGCTATTAGTATTTTTAACTGATTGCTTCAACACTAACATTTTTTTGCCTAACACATATCGTAAATATACAGAGAACATAACAGGAACAGTACAGAATCCAGTCCTAGGACAGAAAATCCTATGAGTTAACCCATGAAACTGTGAAGAAAAATAGTGAAAAAAGGCTCTGCACTTTAAACTAAGTTTTCTGTGCTTTAAGGATTGTCAAGCTGGCCCCTACTGATCTGTCAAAATGTGTTCATTTCAGCAACAAAATATACTACTTGAAAGGTCAGGTCACAGACAATTCAACTGCAGAATCAGTAACAAATGAACCTAAACAGTCATCAGATCCTAGCAAGTTGTCAGGGGAAAGGTTATCAAAGCACAGAAATACGCCATTGGTTTAGAGTGAAACTCTAACAAATGACTTTTCCATTCTAAATATTTTCTTAATTGTGTGGCAATAATTACTCAAGGGGATGTTAAGACTGGAAAATATGACAACAGCGATTGAAATGTACAAGCAAGAATGAGAGAAGGGCATGAAAAACTTTTTCAAAGAGACATTCCTTCCCTCCTTACTAGTAAAGTAGAGCAAAGTCTCATATTTAACTCCTTAAATGAATACACCAGATTTGGCAAGGGACATAGCTCTAAGCAAACTCATTTATAAGTCTGAGAGGTGGGCATATTCTAATTCATTTCCGTGATGATGTATTTCCTTCTATGTGTTTTTTTAGCCATACCTACTTTAGGTTATATGGGGTACTTACATGATATCAATAATACCCTCTGTTGGCTCAGTGCAGAACCAAGGTTCAGACCCAGCTCAGCTAAGTTCAGGCAACCAAATCTCCTAAAACAGGCATACAGTCACTCTGTGTTTCCCGGAGCCAACAGAGAATGAGGGGTCCTGCAGGCGGCATCTCCTACTGCAACACCATGAACGCCTCTGTATGTGCCTCTTTCTGTGAACTCTATCGGACTGTAGGGAAACTGGATTCCTAATTTAGGCATCTGAGTTAGGTGGGACAAATCTTGCCTTAGGCCTCCAGTTGTGATGCCTGAGTTGAACAGAAGTTAGATGTTTCAAGTAGCTTAAATTAGTTTATGTGAGTATTTTGCACAGAAGAAACTTAAGTTATATAGGATATTTACCATTTTAGTGCCTGAAAAGTTTAAAAAAGAGTGATGGTATCCCTATATTAAAGGTGGGAAACTCAGTCAAAAACACTGAAGGACTGATCAAAGACTCACGAGAATTTCTCCACTCTTTATTCTGAGGATTTTAGTTGTTCACACAGTGTCAGTCAAAGCTGTAGATCAGAGGGAGCAGTCTGAAGTGTGAACTTGTGGCTCTCACACCTTGTTTTTTAAGCACAACATCTGCCTTTAAGCTGAGGATGGCAGAGCAGAAATTCTGCAATATCCGCTTCTTACAGTGCTAGCAACCTTACTTTACATTTTCTATTTGCAATGGAGTATTTTAATCATAGTGCAAGGACGATGGCCATAATTAGTCCCATGAAATTCTACTATTAAACAAAAGATACAGTTGTTGCTGGTGTGAATGAAAACTAGTTACTATGAAAAGCTGTTACTTAATCAGTGTTAATGTAAAAATAATTCTGTCATCAATAATCATATGAACATTGTTAAAGTAAATTACTAACAATCCTTTATAGAAAATGTCTTGACTTATAATTCTGATTTGTAATTATAAAAATGTAAAAGGAACTAAACTTGCAGCTCTCTACTATGCGCAATATTGTTAGGGCTAATTTGTATGTCCTGGGAACTGAGGTGTGCTAGCTGGTGCATCAGAGCTCACTGTGCTAGGCTTACGTGAACTGGAAGTCTTGTTTTCTCATTTCTGGTGTAGCAGCTTCCACGCCTGGTTGTGGTACTCATACCTGCTGTAATCATACTAACAACAACTCTGTTTTTCTTGACTTTGGCTGAAACAAACCATATTATATATTTCCAAAATAATAACATGTTTATGTACAGAATCCTCAGTTAATGGAGTATATAAAAAGCAAATTCCTACTTCAGATTTCTGAAAGCAAATTAGAATTAAAATCTAGTTCTGGTAAAAACTTTCAGTCTCCTTTTATTTTGAACGTTATTTTTTTGAGCAATCATTGGTTGTTTGGTATGTGGATAAACAAATTCTGCCCTCCTCTAGATAAAATAAATAATTTAACACAGTTTTCTTAATGAACTCCTAAGAACAAACCAAAATGAAAGCTTCACTATTTCATCTATTAAAAAAATACCTGTGTATTCTTGATAGATTTGGTTCATTCTTGTTGTAAAATGTACTGCAGATTTCTGGACTAGAGTATCTGAAATGTTAAAAGCTGTTTTACTTGTTCCTTGAACACAACCTATCTACTCTCAACATCTGTAGAATCAATTTCCTTTTTAAGAATGTATGATTGCTGAGTCCAGAAGTCCAGATACCCTTCCAGCTATGCAGGACTTTGAATATGAGGAAGTCCTGATCCCCAAGGAGAATAAAGGGTTCACTAAATGATCGTTGTATAGTATGATTGCATGTTAACCACGAAATACAAAATCAGAGCTAGAACTATCTTTGCAAAAGGACCTGGGCACTACAATGTTTCCCTGCACTTTTAAGTAGAGGATAATCATCCACAAAACCCCAGCTTGGATGCTAACTGAACCACAGGAGCAGTCACATCCTCATGTTTCTACCACTGCTTGTCTGAAGTGCTTAGGTTCACAAAGGAATCTCAAATATCCCAGCACAGACTGGTTCTATGCTTTAATAACTGATTATCTGATAGACTTACAGCATCCAAGTTAGGCATCTTCTTCCTTTGCATGACACATCACTTGCATTGCAAAGCGGGGGATGTCTAAAATACCCACAGACGAAAGTTGCTTTGCTCACCTATGGGACCTAGGTACCTCGTGTAAATAAGACTTAGTGGTTAAACAGCTTTTATCAATAATGGATACAGACACATAGGATACAGATAAAATTTCAGAGTTTTAAATAAAGTATTATCCAGAACAGGGGCTAGAAATCAGCTTTTCTTTTTTTTTTTTGCCCAGGAGTGTCCAAACCCATAGGAGTTTGCCTTTATTCTTGCATCTGTTGAAAACTTCATTGTTTCATCCAAAACAGAATACCATCAAAACAAGGAATGCACTCTATCACACTTCATAGCCTGTTGTTTTGAATGTCTCCTAAGGTAAAAAAATGTACAAATCACTGCAAGAAATATTTAAGAATTGGTTGTCCCCCCAGGGAAGGTATGATGATTAGCAAGCAGCTTTTTCTACATTTTAAGCCATTTCTTGAGAGAAAGAACAGAAGATTTAGGGCTATGAATCCCAATTAAGGAGGAACATATTTCTTCAGCCAGTCATACAGACAGAGGAAAACAAGGTTTTATTGTTATTCTTTGTGTTTGCTATTGGACAGCTATGGTAACCCACCGCTTGCTCTGTTGCCTTCTCAGATACCACTCTCAGACAATTAGCATCTGCTGTTTGCTGTAGGTGCAGTCCAGGGGCACACTGAATACTGCAGGAGCTAGTGGGGTGCAGATGCTGTGAGTGATTGGAGGGTGCTGCAGTGATCTCCCTGAGGACACTCCTGCTCTTTTGCACCTTATTCCAGCTCAGATAGAGTTCACTCTGCTCAGAAAGAAATGCTATAGCTGTGTGAGGGGAACACAGCTGTCCTCTGAAAATACCAACAGCCAACAGCAAGACCCCCTGCTGCTTCTTCCTTTACCCAATTCCAAATAACATATTTCTGTGCAACATGCCTTTCCTGAGTTCACAAATTTCTTATACTCCCGCCACTTTCTGATGGTCAAAGGGAGCAGGGACCTCTCCATGGAGCTCTCTGACCCTGCCATACCCTTCTGAATTGTGTCACGATTGGGGTACGCCTAAGGCTTTTTCTTTTGCCTCCTGAATAGTACCAGTCTTTGTTGCCCTATTGGCCTGTGTTTGAATGAATCTTTTGGGTGAATGACGTATTCCTTGACATTATCCATGTTGATTTCAAATAGAAGGATATTAAAATGACCTAGCCTTATTATTCATATGATAGTCACTGATAAAACCCCTGTATTTACTAAATTCTATCACACTATGATACATGACAGCTCACATTTATTATAAGCAATATGTTGGCTTTTAGAAAATGCTTTCTTTTAAAAGAGCAGAGCTTTACACTGAAATGCATTACTCTCTACCTTTAAAGCTCTAATAGCCAAAACTGGATAAAGTAATAAAGCAAAAGATAATGAACACAGAACCAGGGTATTGTTGCAAAGACAAGGCCCAGCTAGAAAGAAGCATGAATAAACTATATTTTACATACCTTAATATTTACAATCAAATTACTGTGCATTGTATATCATCACACAAAAATCCTACCTTCCTTTGAAAAGCAATACCTTGCATCATAAAGCCTATACTCTAGGTTGCTTAAATGGTATGGTACTGATAGATCTGGCATTACTTAATCAATCTCAATACTCAGTAAAATATTACTTTAACATAAAGACATGGAAGTTGTGTAATTTCCTATTCTTAAAAAAGGGAAAACTGGAAAAGCCACGAACATTGCCAAATTGACAGTAGGATGATTAAGCAGGAGACCTTAAAATCTTAAAAGACTCAAAAACCTGGCCATGTAGGCTAAGCAGGTAACTTACAACAGTTTGCTCATTATTATACCATGAACCCTAAAAAGTAAAAAATGTACATATACATATAGAAATATATGTATACATATACAAAATTTAGTGAAGAGATAGCTAGCTCCGTTGGACACATCTGTGGCTAGCGAAATTCATATGGAAGACAGAGACAATTAAGTGCTCATCACTGACATATCACACTTTTTCATATGTCAAAAGGAAGAAGTGTACATTTTTTCAGTATGAATGGGGTATGGGTGGTTAGTTCTGCCTTTAAGAAATGCCACACTACATTGGCTTCCTTGTGATTAGGAAATGATAAGAACTTTCTGAGGTAAATTATTTCTTGTAATGAACTGAGAGTCTGGGTCCATATCATGATTTTAGTCATTACCAACAATCAATTTATCTATAAAGAGCATGCTACAACTCTAGGTTAACTATGATTACGTAACCATAGAGAGTACTATAATATAATGGTACACACAAAAGTGATGAAGTTTAAAACAGAAAAAAATCCTGATAAAGCTCTCCTAATAATTATTCTTACTACTTTCAGACAAAATGAACCAAACTGCTGCTGAACATTTGAGTATGTGTATGTTATGCTCAGAGGTATTACTGAAATGGTGTGACTCCTAGGAATGGCCATACACTGGAAGTCTAACGCTTATTTTAGGGTTGAATAAAAAGATAAACATCATGCTTGGTGACATCAGCAGAAATATAGAGCCATGAGCTCAGTTAGAAACTAATATCTAGGCCTGGTATTTCTTTACAACCGCTTTATTTTTGACAACAGCAAATTATTAGGGACCTACCAGTGAAGCCCACTGGTGTTACCTGAACAATCTCCTAAGTATTTTGAATAATTACTTAATAAAGGTGTCAATATATCCAGGATGCCACTTTCTTAACTAACCCAATAATTGGATTAGTTCAATAAAAGAGCACTGAAATGGTAAGAGATTCCAACTGCTATCACTAGAAAGGGAAAAGCTTTGTGAAAATGACAGCAACAAAAATGTCTTACCATCTGAAAATTGTAAGAAATGTAAATACTATCAAACAGTTATTTGCTTTTAGGATTTAAATACCCTAGCTGTGAGAAACCATAGAATGGAAAAGATTTCTTTTCTCTTCTAACAGAGAGATAACAAGCACTCATGACTGGAAGTTAAAAAAGGGGAATTTGTAATGGAAGCAATGATCTGACTTTTGTTTCAACGGTGATTAGACATTTTCTGTCTTTTCCTGTCTTCAAGAGTGGATTCTTCTTGAAACTTATTGTGGTTCCTTTCTGAGCATTTGGAAATCAGTGGTACCTTCAGTCTTAATTCCTATGAATTTATACATAAGTCCTCCATGCAGACACTGCTAATGATGGTAGGAGGCTGACATTTTGGTTGTGAGTCTCACAGATACTTGCTGACAGCAGGGCTCCAGTGAAGATTATGTAACAGGGTGATTTTTAATTAGCACTCACTCTTATGCCTGTTTTCCCACTTAAATTCTTTTTCCCTCTTCAATCTATCCCTTTCTCCACCCTTTCCCTTACACTGTTTTTGTCTCAGCCTCTGCTCTTCAGCTGTTTCATTTCTGTCACAGCAATCTTTCTGAGCTGGGCTTCATCTCACTGCCCAGAATCTGTTCCACTTTTCTACTTTCCTTCTCCTCAACTCAACTTTCTAGACCAGCTTGTCCCAGTGGCCCATCCACATCCCAGCTCTTTGATGAACTTGTGTTTAGATCTCTTAGCCCACCTGTTTTCCATACAGTTTAATTTTATATCAATAAACAACCAAGTGCTTCCATTCCTATCTCCCCTTGTTCAGCCACAACCATTCCCTTTCATTTCCCCTATTGCCTTCCAGGCCCAGATGCAGTTCTAAATCTCAACACTTTTTGTAGCATATTTCCTGTGAGAAATACATTTGAAGTCCTCATAGGGTAGTTTCTGTCTACTTGCCAGGGTACCAAGGGCTTGGGATTCTGATGTCTGTTTGTGTACTTGTGTCTCCACACCTCTCAACCCTGGATCGTGTACATCCAGGCACTCTGTAGAGATGAAGGAAACGCAAACTTGTCACATGTGCAAGCCCTGAGGTGGCAGAATAAGATAAATTCTTCTTTGATAATGGAACATGGACTTTCTGACCAACATTGCCATCAGCAGGGGGATGGGAATATGCCTCATGAGCAGGAAGATTTTATCTTTTAAAATGAGGGCCTCTACTGGGAAAATGTAAATTCAAGGTCTTTTATCTCAACAAAATTTGGAAGACCAAGGAAAAGAACCATAGCTTTAGAAAGCTTTTGAAGGTGAGGTATTAAACCTCATGTGCCTCTCCATTTCTCAGACCAGTGCAGATTATGGGTAAGATTTCAGGCAGTATGAAATTGTGCCAGATGCTAAAAGCTTCTAATGGGTCACTTGGATAGAGTCCGAACACAATGCAGTTCAGTCACATTAATTTTCATAGTCAGACCATATAAAGACAGGTACAAGCTTTTGACAGCTCTTTCCTGCTGGGAGCATCCCCAGTTTTGAGGGAATCCCTCTGTGGAAAGATGTGACCTCTGTTTACCTCCTTTATAGCAGGTGAATAGGCAACAGACTCTCAAAGCTGCAAGGCTGTTTTTGGCTAGATACTAACACAACCATTTTCGCACTTTTTTAATGCTTATTTTTTGAAATCCATCCCTGCATATGAGCCATTTCCTTCTCTAACTTGGCACCATACCAAAACCACTTTCTTCTCAGTTGATTCTTTTAAATATCTTAATGACTGTGTCAGCTTCCTGCAATTGTTCCTCCAGCATAGGATTTCCTCCATCTCCTCCTACTAGCTCAGGCAACGTCCTTCTGGTTTATGCTTTAAAACACTTTGACATGAGACACACACAAAAAGAAGAGACCAGTATATATCAAATGCAGACAGTCTTAAAAACAAATGGGAAAAACAGAGACCTGAACTATTCTTGCACTTGCTAGGTTTTTGCAGGATCTGTGAGCAATCTGTTGCCTTTAAACCATTTCTTTATAGTGACGTCTCGGGAAAAGGAAAAGGAAGCATGAGAACATTGATGAGTAACCAAAAATAAGAGTGTGATGTAAAGAATAAAGAGACTCTCCATACTGTGGTAACTTCCATTATTTCACATTTAGGCAACATTCTGCAAACATGGATTAACTCTCACAACCTTCATAACATCTCTCACAGTGAGAACTGAGTATCATCTTCACTATATAGTGCAGGTAACATAAGAACAAAGTCTCCAGTGGCATGAATGTCTGTAGTCTTAGTTCCAATCATCATGTCAGTAACAAATTTGACTCAAAAGATAATGGTATTTGGTTAAAGTAATGCAAAAAGACATTTTGTAGATCTCAGCTTACATTCTGATCTCTCAGTGTGTGTCCCTTTCTTGAGGATTTCGCAGGTTTACAGAAATACATTTTGTATAAGAAGCTGTTCCTCATGGGAGCATAGGTCACAAAAATATTATGTCACCTTGGAAAAGTGATGACTCTGAAATCAGTATATCTGAAAAATGCCTAAAAGGGTTACATTGCCCAAGAATTCAGCCCTTTGAAAGTTACACAAATTATTAGTTCAACAGGAAAGAGCTAGTGACAGAAACAGTGGCCTTCCTGTGCTAGGCAGGGTCCCATGTTTCATAGACTGATCCAGTCTCTTTGCCCAAACAACTACTTTCCTTTGCTGAGGATGACCAGTGTTGCTCATAATGGGAGGACAACCAGCCTACCTTCCAGCACCTCCCCATCTCCCATCCATTTGCTAGTGGAATATACTCACACAGAAGTCACTTTGCTGTGTGTGCAGGTTCTTAAGCTTAGTGCTTTCATTTCCAAAATCTCTACTAAAATGCCACCTGATTCTAAAGACTTCCAAAAGCATACAGTGCTTAAAGTTTCCTCAATAACACCTCAGCACACTGAAAATATTTTTGTGAGAAGGGTCTTGTTGACAATCCTGAAACAGTGGGCACGTGAGCCTTACTGAGACCCATAGAGGTGTTCTTTAATCTATTCACCTACGTGGCCAAATTGTGTGGGGTTTTTCTGAAGAGGCCTCTCTGGTCAGGCCTTGCACAAGCAGTGGAAGGAACAGTGGTGCTCCTTGCATCCCCATCCAGTGATTAGAAAAGTCAAGTGGGTTGTGGGGGACTTGAATTCATAACCTTCTTCTGCCTGAGGGATATAAATGTACATGTTCAATTGGTAAGACCAGTGTTGCAGCCACCTGGCCAAGATGTCCCAGAAAGAGGAAGCCTCTGTAGTGTCCTATGCTAAAGGTCTCCTGTCTGACAGTAGTAGGCAAAAAAAAAGTCCAGTACCCCATCAATCAAGTAAGCAGTTGTCAACACTATCTATGACTCTTAACTGGCTTGTCCAAGAACTTTCCTTCTGTCTTTTTTCCTACCATTCCTTTTCTTCTAAGAATTTATCTCATCATATAAATAAGTTGTAATGCCATGTGAGTCGGGTATCACCTGTATGCACAGAAAAAGAAGGAAATTAATGTCAGTTATGTGAATTTGTCTAATGACAGAGTATGGCAAAAAAACCCAAGTAATTAAAAAGACAAACCAGTTGCTTTCCCTTCTAAATGCATGTGATAAAATAATATGTGTTGAATGATAACTCCTGAATTTTCACTCTAGGAAAAAACAGAATGTGCAATCTGATCTTTATATCATGCACTGTGATCTTATTAACTTTGAATGGAAGAGAGAAAAAGATCATGGCTCATGATCTGATGATCCTCTGTTGACCACACAAATATAGGTTTTTAAAGGAGAAGGAAGCAGCATGCTAAAGAGCCTAAATGGTGAAACAAACCCTTACACAGTGCATTTTACTTGAAAATGCATAAGTGAAATTTGCCTGGAGGATGAGAAATTCAGGTGTGAAATGGGTGCAGCTACAGTTGCAAATTTAATAAGACATGAATTTGTTTTTTCCTTCAGTGTATAGTATTGACATGTCTGTGGCTGCAGGCATATAAGAGACTGAATATAATTGAGGTGCTGGCAGCAGACAGAAAATTGTAGTATATTAAACATTTCTTTGTAATTAATACACTCTTGATTATACATTTCTTAAAGAAGTACTGGTGAATCTCAGGATTCTAGGAGAGACAAAAAAGTCTTATTTAATTATATTTTGTTCCATTACAAATAGTTTCCATACTATCAGGAAACTCAGCAGTTTCGGTAGTGTAGCAAATACTGTGACACACTCTGTCAGATATGGTTTGTTTTCTCTCTCCTGACTCAAGGAAGAATTCCATTCTCAGTGCACTTTTTAGTTTTCTTGGTCTGTTTTTAAAAAAAACCGTGGTGCTCTGAAATGTCTCTGTGGGTATGACCCACTGTCATGAATAATGCTCTAGCAGATAAACTGAAATTGTAGATGACAGTCCTTAATCTAGACTATGACTAAGCCTTTTATCTCTACTAACAACAAATGGCTGAGTGTCTTGCATAGAGGGACTTAAGGCTAGGTGTACAGAAGGGTGGAGATATCTGAAGCTGAAATCTGAATTTCCTACTCTGCTCTCAGCTGATATAGGAGACGGAAATACACTGCCCTGGTGAGAAATGACAGCTGTGTTAAAAGGACAAGGTATTTAGGCCTCCTTCTCTACATTCAGGTATTTCCTGTTTTATTTCCATGAATATTTGTCAGATATCCATCTGATTTAAAGTCTCAGTACCTGAACTGTCTAGGTAGAAATTAACAATATAGCCAGCTACAGCTGTTAGTTATCCATTGAGTGAGCCTTTCCTTTAATCCCTGATCTCTCAGTTTGCATTTTTATCTTCCTGCTGGTCAAGCTCAGGAAACCATACATTCTGTGTAAGAGCCCTTATTACCATGCAAAAGGATCTCTCTATCACTCAAAGAATAATCAAGGATTCTACACAAAATTGAGTAAGTTGAATGACAAAATATACTAAGTTGAACAATAAAGCAGTCGTCAAAGATATAGCCTTGCGGACAGAACCTTCATCAGTGGGTCAGAAGAAAAGGGTTTGAATCTCTGTTCATGCACGTGAATATAGAGGGAAACTAATTTTCAGCAGTGCTGGGGACAGGCAAAACCCTGGCAGGACTTTGGCAGGGTATCTAGGAGTCACAGCTATAGATGTCAAAAGACAAAAAAAATGCCGTTCTCCCTGCGCCTTGTGAGGGTAAGCACAGGACCTTCTCTGATGCTTTTGCCATCAGCTCATTTAGACAACTCCTTGCTCAGTACACTGTTCTCTGTGCCTTTTCTGTGTCAGTTCTCTGACCCTCATCACACTGGGAGAGGATTCAGGGTGTGTAATCCACAGCTGCTGGTTCTACTCTGGAGAGAAAGTCAACAAGGTAAGTATTGCAACAAGGAGCAGGACACTTTTTTGTAGACAGCCTAAATATTGAACTTCAACTTGACTTAATACTTTGAGGAGGTTAGTGCAGAGAGCTGGACATCTTGTTTCTGTGCCTTCTGTTTATTTTCCTGCTGTACACCTGGGCTTTATACCGTGTTCACTTCTGGCAATGTTCAGCATCAGGTTTTTTAGGCATGGGAATGGCCATCAAGAACATATGGTGACCAGCTCTGTTATCAGATAACTGCTGCAATTGTAAAATCAGGTAGCCATACTGAAGGAAACCACTATGTACAGTGCTGCCTTGGACACTCACATACCTTAAGCATGTGAGATTAAGAAAAAGTCCTTCAGAAAGTCTTTCAAATAAAACAAATAAAGTCTAGTTATTCTCCAGAAAGGAAATTCACAACCTTCCAGAACCACCCATTTACCTTTCCTTTACTCCCTTTGTGGCTGATTGCCTTCACAGATCCTCTCTAAGGAAATGAGCTTTAAGAGCAATTCTCTGTTATTCTCTGTGCATCGTGGCAAAGGGCTCATTGACTTTTGTCCCAACCAGGAGACATGAACTCAACGATCCACTTTTCCTCCATTTACAAACTCAGATATTCTTTGAATGCCCCAATCTCAAGACTCTGATGGCTTGCTATTTGTAAGAAACTATTGACTTGAGAAGAAAGGAGAAAGAGACAAACTAAGAGAGCTCAAGCAATGGGCCGATCTTGGTGGTATTTCAGAAGCCTTAAGATCATGACTACAAATCTCATGATTCCCATTCAGCAAATGAAATTCCCATCTTCCTGCTACTTTGGCATGTTCCCTGCATAACAGCAAAAAGCCTGAAAGTTCCTTAGGTAGTGGGTGATTGTATAGGGACAAGAGGGAAAAGGTTACTATGGAAGACAGAGGTCCTAAATGCCATTTTAATGGATCAGAGGATGGAAATTCTTCCATGAGAAGACCTGAAAAAGAATCAGTGATGAAACTGCCTATGTGGCCCTTGGCCACCCTTTATAAAACATTCGATAGGAACACGTATCCTCAGTCCTTTCTTCTTTCTTTCATTTTATTATCTGTCAAACAGAATGCATTTCTTAATTAAGCATGATTCAGACCAGTATGGAGGCAAAAGTAAATAACACAGGTGACAGCAATGACACTAATCACCTACTTAAGCTGGGTGTGTCACAAACTGTTGCTGAGCTTGTAGTTGCAGGTTAAGCGGTTGCTTGAAGCTCATGGCTACAGGTTCTTCAAGGCAAAAACTGATTTTTACCATGTATTTATGCAGTGGAGGTATTTATGATATAATGGGCCCCAATTTCTTTTGGCACCTCTGACTGCCTTTATAATATGAATCTTAATTATAGCAATAAGCTTTTAGGGCAGAAGCCAAAGGATTTCTCTGTTTGTGAGGATTTCTCTGTTTGTGAGGATTTCTGTGTATGCCCCAGTGTACTGGTCCCTAATACTAATTGTGGCCTTTAAACTCATTTGTACTGAGATGCAGTTGAAAGTCAGAATAACAAGACCATTAATAATAATAACAGTGCAAGGACATAGCGCTGTATGGCAGAGAACACACAAGAAGGCTGCATGGATTTAGATCTATGTTATGATAATGAAGCCTCAGTGCCGAGAGCTATGATTTCTACTCACATACCCTGAGTTTCATCCAAGTCAGAGTTCTAGGGAAAATTAACTCTTGCTGGAAATTTCTTGAAGTACTTTTGGTACCATTCCATACATAAGGCAAGTTTTTAAAAGTAATTAAAATCTGTGGGTTCATGACAGAAACCTGAGGTCTTTGGGAAAATTAAATAACAGGGCAGAACAGAAGTCTAGGATGCACTGGCTTTGGAGATATGGGCACGTAGGCATGGCACATGGGATTTATTTTTTTCATATATGTGTTGTGAGTGTTTAGGTTTTTTCTTCAGAAAGTCACACCTCAGTCTAAGTTAAGGCCATCTCCCTTTTAAGCCACTATGGCAGGTCTATGGAAACCACAGTGCTGACAGGATTACCAGAGGAACGTGTTCACCTTCTGTTGCTTGCTCCATCTGTTCAAACAGAAGTGAGCTGCCAGTGCACTGACCTGCGCACACTGCCTGCAGGTGGCTGTGGAGCAATGACAGGCAGCAATGGCTTTTTCCCTTCCCTTGAGCTCCCATTATTTTGCAGATAAAATCATGGTGCTGCTGCTGTGGCATGATGAAAAAGAAGAGGATCCCTTTCCCATGCTTTCCTTTATGTCAAAATTTAGCTGTGGTTTAGCCTTTTTATTGCCATAATTTTCTGTGGAACCACTAAGCTTTCTTCAGAGGCTCAAACCCTACATCTCTGCTGCTAAATGAGACAAGAGCAATTTTTTTTTACCCTGAAAGCAGGTGGCCAAGCCTAGCCACAGTTATGCTGCATAGTTTTTTGTCTCCTGTGACCCTTGAAAGTTACCCTTCTGGGGCTAAAACACAACTATTTTCTGTTATTTTTGTTGTTGTTGTTTGTTTTTTCAGTACAAATAATCTGAAAAAAACCTGGGTAATATGCTGAATCTGATCAGAATGATGTTTTCATACATGAAAGGTATGATGTTTTCATACATGTTTTCATATACTGCCTTCTGTAGGGTACAGCACGAGGAATCTTTGGAGATGCAAAACCGGGATGATGTTGGAAGACTGTTAAGGCTGGAGGGAACAAAACTTGGTGCCATGGTGTCTATACTGCCTATTGGAATTGATCCCCACATTGCTATCCCTCCAGTCAGGCTTAGGCACCACTTGCCAAAAAACTGGCATAAGCCAAAGGAGCCTGAAAGCATGCTAGCAGTTAAACAGTGTGGATAATCACCAGGCCAGTGCTCAGGTTTGTTCCCTGCCCTTGTTTTATTTAGCAGTACGGAAAGACTTGAAATACCCACACGCTTTAGGATTAGGTTGCCAGGGGAACTGCAAACACTGGGCGTAATTGACTGAGACATTTGAAAACACATTGCTTTAATGCTATTAAGTAATATTATTTTTCACTAAATCTATAGTTCAGTCTTCATATGTGGGGGTGACTTAAGATGAAGAGTTTAAAAGGCACATTGTAACCATAAATATCCAGGGTTTTGGCAAAGTCTGAACAGACTTCCCCATCACCACTTTGCTCCTCCAGATGCCTTGCTTTTCTCAGGCAAGGTCACCTTATCTCTCTTACTCCCTCTATTCAGGAGCCAGCCTGTCTTTGGTGAAGCTTTACTGCTGTTTCTGTTACTTCTGTCAAATAGAAAAGCTCTTTTTAAAGCAGTAAGGAGGAAAAAAAGAGATGATCTTGGCTTACTGCCATACACCTTGTTTATGGAGGCTAATATGATACAGAGCACGGGAACTGTGGGACAGAGCTGTGATCTTGCACTTGTCAAGTCTTCCCTTAGCGTTCTGCACTGACCCTGTGGGATCACTGGTGTGGTCTTTTTTCAGCTGTTCAGTACATGAGGTACTTCTGCACCCCTATGGGCTTTTTCCTTCTTTTTCACTGTCTCTGTGCTAAGGGGTTAACTGAGTGCAAAAGCACAAAAGGATTCTGACCTCAACTGATGCTTAAAAGGTGTGTGTACTCTGAGGGATTGTGTACATGTTTTTCTGCCTACATGATTCAAGGTGGCCTTTTCTTCCTGCTTCTGCCTATATTTTTAGCATTCCTGTCTAACTAAATTTGATTTTAAAATCTCTTTGAAATAAGATCACATGATCCTGCTGTAGTTTTCTGTGATGATCAGTTTCTAATCCTCTCTGTACTTAACCTTTTATCCAGGGTTTGGGGCAGAGGGAGTGGGTCAAATGATTAACATGGCCTGAAGCACTTTTTCTCAGGCACATCCCTTCCAACCCTATGCCTCCAAATGAATTACAAAGTCAAATAAATAAAAAAAAAAAAAAAAAACACACACACAAAAAAGCACACACAAAAGAAACCTAAACCCAAATGAAAAACAGGCTTGGCTAGAAATGAACTTTCCCAATGCACTTTTACAATTTAAATCATGAACCAAAGACATTTGTGGAACATGCACCAAAAAAAATGCTTTTTTTGTGGTAGCTGTGCTGTGCTGTTTATGACTAGTACAACTGATTTCAATGGAAGTAACTTTTTAGGAGGTGAGTGAGCCAGATTTAGCAGATGGATGGAGAAAAAGACGATTGCTCATGCCTCTCAATCTTTACGATAGAAGGAAGGATGGGAACATTTGGTATATATGCCCTTCCATGCCCACGTACTAGCAATGCGGCGTGGGACGGCTGGCACCACATATCTTTTCCCCTGTTTTTAATGAACTTTAACCTACCTGGCACACTCTGAAGCACAACCAGGAACTTTAAACTAAAGAATGGCAGAGGGAGAAGTCATCAAGTAAAGCTTGATCCTCCCTCTGGATGCACCAGCAACAAAGTTTCAAAATCTCTGACAAGACCTACAGTTTAGCTGCAGGATTTAATACTGGAAGATTGATGTGTTTACTGTAATGGCAGTAAATTGACTATTCAGAAGGAGCTGTATCTCTCTGCAGTGCAGGAAGTGTCTGTATCTGAGGAAAGATAGAGGCAAGTTATATCTAAAGGCAGATAATCAAAAGAAAATGGTCGCACTAAACCCATAAGAAATAATTAGAGAAATAGACTGGGAAGAAAGAGAAGGAAGAATAGAGGTTACTTTGAGCTTCGCCCTTTTTGTTTACATTGACCTGAAATTGTGGTCTAATTTTAGAAAATGACATGGCCTTCTTGAGCTAAGAGAAGACTCTGAGGGAACAATTTTTCTTGCTACAGACTTTTAGTGAATGGAAAAATCTCTGTTAGTAGCAAGTAATGTGGTTTAAAGCAAAACAAACAAAAAAAAACCCAACAAAAAAAAGGCAAGCGAGTATTTCAGAAGCCTCTGCTACAAATTGCCTTTAACTTGAACTAGAAAATCATTACAATTGAAGAAGTGAAAATTTATTACTAATTACTAAGATTCTTTTTCTTCTGCATTTGTAGACATCGTGCAAAATGAGATAGTGCTGGCTTCCATATGCAATTATCAACATGTTATTTACAGATTTGTACATACATTGCAGACAGCAGCATTTGGAGTAATTTAGAAAACTTTAGAAATTTAGACAAAAAAATTGTTTCTACTCCCCCTCTTCCTCTTTAACCTAGATTATATGCAATACAGAAGCCTAAAGGAAGAGAATAGTGCATGAAATACGTGGTAGTCAGTACCCTTCTAAGGCATCTGCTATATACATTCCTTGCTGTGATATTTTCAAAGCTGCTATGAAGAAAGCTGCTTGCCAAAGGGAGAATACCAGAAAGTGAAATATTTCTGCCTCTTGTGCAATCACAAGGAAGTGACCTCAGGCAAGACCTTGGAATGAACTTTCTGTGGGTAGCACATGTGTGTGGTCATAGCAAGCCACTGTCAATGCAGAACTTATGCCTTATCTGCTGGGCCAGCCCTTCTGTTATTTCATTTCTGTATCTCCTTTTTTCACATGTCTGGCACTTTTAGGTTTTTGGCATTTATATCTTTGGGCAGCGATCTTCCTCCATTTCTCTGGTCTACAGCATTCTACCTCCACCTTCCTCTCAGAGATTTTTTTTAACACTTTTATAAGTACTGTTCAGTGTCATTGACAACTATGTTATAACTGATATATTTTTATCAGCATTACAAAGATTCCTTTTCTGCTGCTCAGGTTGAGTTCCATGTGGTATGTAAAGGATTTTCCCACAGTTTTTGATCTCAAATAATGAAGAAAGAGTCTAGGGTTTTGTACAATGCCTACACCTTTTTGCTCATTTCAGTCATTTTTACACAGTAAGGTGAGAAAGGTGGTAGAGGGTCTATTGTAAGGATACACTCTCAGAGACAAGTATTTCATTCTCTGTATCAATTATTTTCTTACATTTCTACAAGAATATCTCAGAAAAAATAAGATGATGGGACTGTAATAATAACCCTATCTGATAATAGGCTTCCCAGAGACTCAACTGGCAGTTTGACAGTGCCCTGCCATAGTTACTACACCCTGCTGATATAACTGCTGTTGCCACAAATTGATCCTGACAAAAAAAAGTTTATCTCTGTTCTGAAGTTTGGACTTGACCTTGGTGGGTTTAGATGTTTAACCACCGTACTGGGCACAAAATATGCAGCACAGAAACCATATACCTAAAAAAATATCCCAGCTTTTCTTTTTTACTATCTGTTTATTCTCTCTATTGTACAATTATTTTAAACTGTTCTGTGGTATGGCTAAAAGTCAAAGTCAACATTTTTTAAAGCACATGAAAATTACCCACTGCTGGTTGTAAAACTTATTTACCTGGGCACAGAATCTCTGTCCTTAACCAATCTGTGATTGAGATATCCTAGCCCCTAGCAAT
The DNA here is from genome assembly GCF_963210335.1 of Falco punctatus. Classification (NCBI taxonomy): domain Eukaryota; kingdom Metazoa; phylum Chordata; class Aves; order Falconiformes; family Falconidae; genus Falco; species Falco punctatus. Next base: position 42,813,693 of record NC_137585.1, read on the forward strand.
GGTAGTCTGGGGAATAGTGTCATAGGGCAAGGGTTGAAACGATGAGGGGGAAAGTGTGTGTGGGGGGGGGGGGGGCGGAACAGAGAAGTTTGGTTTACTATAAAATCCTGCCAAAACAGAAGGATCTTTTGTTTTATACATACACTGCAAATACAGTAAATGCTGTGTAATACACTTTATAAACATGATTGTGAGTGTAGGACTGCACTGGGATCCCTGTATGAAAACCATCAGTCTTGATAAATTTTTCAGCATTATCTGTAAGCTTTGCTCAGTTTCTGGACTTGAGGAGAACAATAATGGAAGACATCTCCAAAAAGTCACTTTTGGTGACACCAGCCTGTTCTTGGAATTGTTTTTAACTGTGTAGATTCAGAATAGTATTGCAGAGAGGAACAAGCAACTGGGAAAACTACTTGGAATCCCCGTCTCTGGAAAACCTCACTTTTACTTAAATTTTGTAGCCATAAAGTTATTCAGTATGCAGATAGAAGGAGGAAGGGGTTCATGTCCTTGACTCTTTCTGAAGCTCCCACAATTCTAACTCTAGGTCTGAAGCACAGGCTATCACCTTTTGTTGGCTCAGGCCAGTGTGGTCTATTATCTGGTTTTAGGACTCATTCCTGAGAAACAGGAAATATTAGCTTGAATTCCTCAAAGGACAGACTTAAACCCAGGCCTCCCACATTGTGATTAGTCTTATTTTATGCATGAATTCTGAGAAGAGCTTGAGCATTTCAAAAGAAAGGGGCACATACCTCCATATGTTGTGAGATCTGGACCACTAGGCTTGTGCTGATCAGTGTATTGCATTGTTCAGAACTCAAAACACGGTTTAAATAGTAGTGAGGCACTGGTCTTCAGAGCTTCAAGTCTGGAAAACCTGAAAAAGTAACCAGTTTAGAGGTCCTCAGGATAATGCAGCAGCTGAGAAGTTTTCAACAATACAATTTTTGACATAGGCAGCTAAATTTCATTCCATTGCCTGTTGTTCAGTATGCAAAGTGCTGTCTACTAATTCAGTCCTGCTGCCAGGGCTGTGCTTGCATACATACCTGGGGCTTTCAGTTCACCTAAAACACCTGCCGAAGAGCCATCGGCTGGGTGTCCCCAGTCCCCAGCATCCAGGCAAAAGAGCAGTGGGAATGTTGGGGCGGGGGGGGACATGGGACGGGACAACAGAGGAAGTGCCCACCAGCAGCTGCGTGAGCAGAATCTTCTTCCTGGGGACACTGGGAGAAGGAATGTGGCAATGGGAAAGAGAGTACAGTTTCAAGCTTGAGACAGGAAATTGATGTGAGAGAATATGAACACCAACACAGGCAGAATGCAGAAGAGAAGTAAGCAGATGGACAGGTGTCCAGGAGGGAGCAAGCAGCAGAGATTAACGAGAGAGAAGTGGAAAGGGAAGGTGTGTATTCTCAGTGGAGATACAGATGACTCAATGGACCTGTAGCTGATAAAAGCAGGAGGAAAAGAAGGAACACCAACATTTCTAGTGAACTGAAAAGAGAAGTAACAGCACATGGAATAGAGACCTTGAACCTTGGGGACCTTTCAAAAGAAACTACACCTCAGGAAGAGTCTCTCCAACTGCTCAGAGAGTGTTTCCAAGTCATCTGTGCATTTATCGCTTTCCTTAGCACTGCTGGAATCATCCCAAGCTTAACGTCATGACATCAAAAGGAAAATCCCTGATTTACTTTACAAGAACACCAGCCTGTCCATCTCGCAGTGACAAGTACTAATGAATAATTCTAGAGGATCAGCGGTGCAGTAATATGACAGCATTCTCATTTATAGACCTTCTGCTCGCAAACAAGATCCGTCTCAGGGACCTCTTTTGTCAATTCTCCAGGCGCACTGTCTGGCGTGTGCATTGCCCAGGCAGCTGCAGAACGCAAAGTGCAGTGGAGGCAGGTGAGCAGCCAGGCTCATTGTGGGTAGGTTTGTATGCAAGAACATCTGTGCAGTCTGAGGATTAGTCTGCAGCATTTCTGTTTGTTGATTTACAGTTGAGGAGGCACTTAGGACTCTGGAGCAGCTTTTTAATGTTTAGTCTGACAGAAAAAAAAAAGGAAGGAAGGAAGAAAGAAAGAAAGAGAGAAAGAAAGAAAGAAAAGAAAGAGAGAAAGAGAAAGAAAGAAAAAAAGAGAGAAAGAAAGAAAGAGAGAAAGAGAAAGAAAGAAAGAAAGAAAGAAAGAAGAAAGAAAGAAAGAGAAAGAAAGAAAGAAAGAGAAAGAAAGAAAGAGAAAGAAAGAAAGAAAGAACGAAAGGAAGGAAGAAAGGAAGGAACTGCAGATAATTAGGGTAATTCTGCTGCATGCAGAAATAAAGGTGTTTGGTGGTAAAGCTGGATTAGAATCATTACGGTTGGATACATCCAGGCTATATTGGAATCATGCCTTAGAGTCCACATTAATCAGTTACTTTGATCACTGCTAATTCTCACAAGTTCAGTCTGTGAATTAAGAATGTATGAGGGTACATCATTGCAATTTTGTTACAACCTTAGAGAAGAATGATGGAACTTGAAGCTTTAAATACCTGAGGTTTTCAGGCCAATACTATATTACTTGAGAAGAACAGAGTCACAGTCAGTTAAGATTTCCTTTTAAACAATGGCTTATGTCACAGGACAAAGGATTTGTCATTTGCTGTGAGAAAGCTAAAAATAACAGTTTGCTAAGACTCAGGTCAGAAAAGGACTCAATTGTGTTAGCCATCCTGACAGTTTCTTCCTCTCTTCTCCCTTGCAAGGGATGAAATCATGAGATATATGCCTGAAAAGGGTAATGAAAAAGCAGATTTATCTGGTGATTTTTTTAAAGAATGTTTCCTTATATATCCGTTTGCTTAAGAGAGTGAAGGAAAAGATTAGATTATTATACCTGTATTTAGTCTAGGCATGTTTGTGATGCTCTTCATGTTGCTATACATCTCATTCCATGAATTACCAACTACCTCAAAAAAGTGGTTTCATCATCCACTCTTCCTTTCAACTAGTTTTTTACAGATAAAAGGTCTTTTGGCTAATTCCTTCTGTATCAGGGATCTTTCTGTGCTAATGCTTTGTTTAAACAGATGCTAAATAAAACTATAAGCATATTGTATGTCTACAAACCTGTCCTGTCAGGTTGTAAACACCAATAATTCCCATTAAAGTAAGAGGATACCTGAGGAGACTTTGAAGACACCCATCAGATCCTCAAGAGCTTGGCCATGTCCTTGGGCATCCTTCACAACCTCCACTCACGTAGATAAATTTCACTGAGGTTACGCTAATGGTGTACTTAAGGTTATAGCTTGGGCTGTGGTATGCTCGTTTTTATCAGTATTGGTGCACAGTTCTCTTTGATCTACACTTATGCATCGCCTTCATTTTAAGATCTCAGATGGCTTTTCAAATGTTAATGAATTCTACACATTCTACCCCAGGGAAACTGAGGTGATGAGAAATTACAGGAGATACTTATGTTCACAAATACAACCTACAGCCAAGTTAAGAACAACCCAGTGAGATGATTTATTCCCATACCATACAGGTAGTACAGGTATCTGTTGCATAGTCTGCACATAGAAAATCCCTTGCCGTCAAAATGCTTCTCTGATGAACAGAGATGTCTGGTGCTGATGTCAGGGGAAATTTTGCTCTCTGTGATGCTTTCCCTGGAATATGGAGCCTGTAATTACTGCAAGGGGGTGTGGGGGTGTGGGTGGGTGGTAATCTCTCAAGATCGATGAGCCAGACCATAGTTTTCATTCTCAAATTAGTGGTTCAGTATGACAGCTGACACCCAGCAGGAGCTAGAAGGGAGTGATGCTCACAGAGGCAAGATGAGACCAGTCAGCTGTGTGAGCTAAGAAAGTCAGCTTCCACAGACTTCAAAATTCAGGAAAGCTGAAGTACCTGCCTCACATTGACACTGATTTGGAGGTGCCTTGGTGCCTAGGGCCCAGGTCTGTTCAGAAACCTGCTCAAGCTCTGGTGCTGGTGCTGTTCCAACCCTAGTATGGATAGTTTGAAAAGTGGCTTCCAGATGTGGACGTACTGGGTGCACATGTGGATGAACAAAAACCTGGTAACTAGAATGCGTTTATCACGCTTCTTCTTGATAGCTTCAGGAAAGAATAAGTAAAGAGCATGTTTATTTTTTAGTACAATATTCTGAAAGAAAAAATATCTACTTTTCAGTCTTTTGTTGTTTGAGTTTCAATGTTATCCTTTAGATGTGTGATATTGAATGAGTGCTTACACTGTAAAATACCTGATGAATGGATATGGAACATTTGGTTTATATAGATCTCTATGTGGTAGAAAGCCATTTTAATTTACAGTTTCACTCAGCTGAATCACTGGTGTTACCTGCTTTCATATATATGAGAAGGAATTGGGCAGTTCTTTTATTACTAGCTTTGGGATAAAGTGACAAAATCAAAATTATGTAAATTACCTTCACATAATTATCTGGCTTAACGTCAATGGGCATTAAAAAGTTATTTAAAGTTTGTAGCCTACATTCCTAAGCTGCTGTTCATTTAAAAAAAATATCCATTTTTACACTTAAAATCTCTGAATGAGGGGAAAAAATGTGTGATTGAATGTGCTGCAAAATCAAATCTCCCAATTATTATTTTAAGCAATCTTAATAAGCTGAAAATTGAACTAATAATTCTGTATTTTTCCTTAGGAAAATATGTGGACCCCAGTCCTTAGGCTTGTATTGAATGCTGGATTTTGAAAGATTAAAGATCCTGGCAAGCAATGCTGTCAGGGACAATACTCGGTTTTCCTTCTTGCTTTATAGCTAGTGTTATGGTAAGTTAATTTTGAAATCACAGGAAATCTACATGCATGAGACTGCAGATTTCTCTCTTTTTTAATATTACTATAGTCGTCTAAAACAATAACTCTAAGAGTGAGGTGAGTGTGTCCTATCTACCTATCTTACCAACTTTTTAATTATAAAGCCCCATTTCACACAAAAGTTATGAAAGGAAAATGTCTTTCAGTATAAATTCAGAGATCTAGATTTGTCCCATTAAGAGAAAATATATGACAAAGAACTGGTCCCATCTCCAATATACTGCTTTAGTCAACTATTTGAAATTTTGCATTCATCTGTGTTATTAAAGAGATACTGCAAACTCCAGGCCACAATGTGAAAGGATTCTAGCCTTTTTTCACCTTAAATACAGCACAAGTGACATGGCTGCGCCTGTTAGGGAAGACTAGACATGCAAGAGGTGGATATCTGAAGAAAACTCCCAGCACTAAGCATACAAGATAGTAATAAAAAGCATTCAGTGGAGAGGGGAGGACTATGAGAAATGTATTACTAAAAATATTTCTCAAATGTAACCCTTAATAAAGTATTATAAATCTAAAATCAAATTTTGATGTTGTTGGAAAGAAAAACACTTTTTAAATGTGATTGCTTTTTTTCTGTAACCTAATGATTCGCAAATTAAGCAGAGTAAAAGTATAATGGCTTTGCAGAAGCAGCTTTCCCAGTGTAAGGAGGCCTTCTGGTGGTCAAAGGTATGAACATCTCTTCTAGAGATAAACATTACTTACCCAGATGTGTGTGAAATTCTACTCAAATTTACATGCAGAGAGGTTAAAATTCACCTGTTTTATAGAAGACTACTTTGAGGATTTAAGTGTTTATTGTTTATGCCTTGACCTTCTGCTGTTACTGCATAAATTTTGTCCCTCTTCAGTCAGTATATGAGGAACTGAGTTTAGCATGAATAAGTATCACCAAAACTTAAGTGAGACTATATGATGTGCTGATATCAACCATTGACCCTCTGCATTTTATTTGAACAATTACAAGTTAAAAGAGTTGTAATAAGCCACTTTGTAACAAAATAATTCTTAATAATGTATTTAACCTGAATATTGATTGAATATTGATATCTGAACAGTCACATTTCATATGTTTGAAACAATTGTTTGGGCTTTTTCCCCAGCATGGTAATTTTCCTTTTGAGCAGTACAGCTAGATACTCAACACAATATCTATTTTGCTATATTTTATTTTAAATGAAGATATTTTCTGTTGTTCAAACCAAAAAGTATTTAATCCCAAAATTCTTAGTTCTCCTTAAATTCTGAGATTATAGTATGACAAGGGATTTCTTCAGTGCAAGTGCTTCACTTAGAGTAAGGATTCCCAGTTAACACACTCCTCGACATGTAAAGACAGGGGAAGGTTTTGAGTTCATTGATACCAAGGATGTTTTCTGATGTGTAGCAAGCACAGGTGCTGCTGGGAGATGCAGTTGAATGAACAAAAATATTCTTCCTAGTCTTCAGTCTGGTTTGTAGTGCGCCCTGAACTGTCGTGAGACAGCTCCATTGACGCTGCATATTTGCTGCTAGTTTCTCAGCTGGTTTGTTAAACAAAGACCATTAGATTTTAGCTATAGCTGCAAGGTCATCAACAGTTCATATCGATTTCTCCAGCACTGGACTACTTTGCGTTTCAGCCTGGGAAGGAGAAGACACTTGTCTACTTCTCAGAGAGCCCTAACCTCTGTTAACAGGGCTGCTGCTGTTAGCTGGGGCCTCATGCTCTCCCTGTTCTGAGAGACCCTCTTTGACATGCCAATGATAGGTCACTAAACCCTAGCAGCAAGAGGAAATTGTATTCCTTTCCAGAAAAATTCTCAGACAGCCAGACATGCATGAGCTCCATGAAGTCTGGAAAATTCAACTTAAAGTCACAGCTGTTCTGTAAAGCAACACTGGAATTTTCTAGACATTCTTCACTGTAGTGAAAAACCTTTTAGAGTGATGCTATTGTAAATCTGAAATATGTCAAAAATTTAACCTCAACTGTAAATCACCAGTCGGCTGAAATCCATCCAGCAGTGTTATGTGAGGCCCTGTGTGTGTTTTCCTTTTAGCCAGATTTTTTAAAAAGTAGATTCAATGCGTCCTTCAGCATTATTAACTACAACCATCAGATGGCAGCCCATAGCCAAGTAAAAAATATATTCCCAGCATCCAGGTGGAGTTATGAGGAGAGCAACTTGCTCTCAGTCAAATCCAAAGAAAAGAAACAGATTTCAGCATTCTCCTTGGTTGTCTCAGTTTTAGCCATCCTTTCTGGTCACTGAGATCTGCCCTTTCTTTTTCTTCCAAACTTCAATTGCAAGCTCACTGTAACTGCACAAACATGTCCCAAGAATGATTGGGTTTTCCCTCCAGGTTTTGCCAAATGTTCTAACTCTCTTACCAGTTGTTCTATTGATAACATGCTTAGAAATTTTAAAAACTCCTTTAGTCCTTTAATAGAGTCCTATCTAATAAAAACAAAACAAACCAAAAAAAGTGTTGGTGTAGAGAGATGAGATGCACTGATATAGGAGAATGGGAATTTTATACTATGCTTGCATGGAAAAACTTCAGTTGTCTGCTGGTGTGCAATTGTAGTGATCATTCTCCTTGTTCTTTGGAAATTCCTTCTAAAGAAAATTGGATGTATTTATACATTTTTATAATTTTTTTAAAGCTACTAGAAAACTGATGTAAAATCTGCATACAAGCTTTCTCCCAGATTTCTTTTCAGTTCTGGAACCTTTCTCTGGATGCTCTTCAGGGCCAGAGCTCTTAGGAGCAACTCTAACATTTCAGCTTAGCCTGTCACTAATACTTCCCAGTAACTTTTAAGAAAACAAAAAATTACATGGGGGAAACTAGTAGTACATCTTACTTTTAAAACTCCATTAAAAATTGGTTCCTGGAACTTTGTGTTTCTTGTTCATGTTCCAAGGACACTCTATCCCTGTTTGTGTCCTACACAAGAGCTGGGACAGGGATTAACTTTCCAAACAAGCTTTGGTGAGAAGAAACCACTGATACTGACTCATTTCTGCTGTATCTGCAAAACCCAGTGGACAGGCTGAGCAGACATTTCTTGTCTGGCCATAAGAGGGAGTTAAAAGATACAGGGACTCACGGTATGTCCCAGAGATGCTATCAGCCAGTGATAGACAGGACTGTAAAAACAGAACGGGAAACGCTTTGCCTTTTGATCCAGGACAAAGGACATCTGAGATCCATTCCAGCCTCTTTTTTCACAGTGGGATCTGTAACATTTTACACATATTCATCTTCTGGCCTTCCTGATTTCCTGGCTACGCAGGCACAGGCGGATCAGACACAATTTATTAAGGTCATGAATATTTTGTTAGTTCCAGTGTTCAGAGTTTACCTTGTCTTTAGTTTATCCTCCAATGCATCCTTCTTTCCAGCCAAAATCCCATAAATTGGTACATAATGCTTCTTGTGAACCAAAAAGCAGCCTTCTTCAATGTTATGACTTGGCTTTTGGCTGGAAGCCAATTTGGGAAGGATCATGATTCTCAGAAATACAGATTATTTTAACACACCCTAGAAAAGACCCAAGCTGGCCAGATCTCTCAAGTGGGAGATTTACCAGCTGGTGCAAACAGACAGTGGGAATTTATTGATATCCAGCTGTCTAACATACTAGCCTACTTATTCTCTCTAAAACATCATGATTATCCATGAATTTGATTAGCATGTATTCAGCAGTACTTTTTCCATAATCACCCCAGGACTGTGTAACCCCACTTTATTGAAGGATCTTATCTGAATCTTTCTATCAGTCAGAAAATGTTTCTGCCCATAAAACCTAAATGTAAACCTCTTTGATTGGGAGGGAAGTGAAAGCACAGCAACATTTTTCTTGCCAGGTTTAACTCTAAAAGGTACAGGTGTTTTGGTAATGTTGTGTGACTCTTTCTCCTTTATTCCAAATTTTCAGCTCCTTTACTTGTGACTCACCAAGACTGGGCATGTATGTGTGTGTGTGTGAATAAATTTTCAAAATAAGAAAAAAACCTAATTGTAGAGTAGCTGAATACCTTCAGGATCTGTTCACAATTGTATAATGACCAGTTCACTCTGTTTCATTGCTATCATGGTATTCTGGGCTTAGAAACGTCTATAGCCTTGCTTTCTCTTTCTCCCTAAGGACATCTGTGGACACACGTACAGCTCCAGTCAGCAGATGTCAGAACAAGAGACTGACTGCAAAAGCATGAGACACATGCAAACCAAGAATAGGATTTGCAGAAGACACCCTGAAGAACTTGGATTATTGTACAAACTAAATTTTCTTCTCAGAATCATTCAAGTTTGAGTAAAGAGACTCCATTCAGGCGTAAGTGTTTTTGTTAGAGAGTTTGATTTGACAATATCTGTGTAAGTAAAATAACGTAACTTGTAATTACACCAAAGGGAAGCTTGTATTTTGTTAATCTGGATAGTTAACTGTGAACAAGTAGTTCAGATTTTTAACAGGACACTTCCACAAAGAAATAATGAAAAAATTATACCGTATTAATGCTTCTACTTGAACTTGGCAAGTAAAATCTTATGAAATTACAATCCAATCATTCATGCAGGTGAGTCAAACTGTTATTTTCAGTTTCTTAACAGTTTTTGAGGTGGTTTATACCATCTTAACTTGTAATTCTCTTCATTTGATTGCCTGTCCCTACATGAAAGAATCTTGGGTTTATTTCCTTAAGACAGTTGTTTTCCCAAGAAACTTGGTTTTCCTTAGTCTGATGTTCAGTCAGAAGCCAGCAAAATAGCTGGGTTCATGTCCAGAAATGACTGTACAGGTTGTTACCACTTACACCTATCAGTTAGTAGGTCATAAGGACTCTTCAGAAAATAAACAGGCAAGTACTTCCTTTTGGGAGACATATTTAAAGAGTCTGTTTTCTGTCTCTGGAGTTTAGTATCTCTTTTGATCTTTAATATCCAAACCCATTTGGTTTCTGAACTTACTGAAATTTATTTTTTTTTTCAAGGTTATCTGAGGTGAAAATGGAATTGGAAGGTAAAGTTGTTCTGTGTTTCTCAGAGTAATTTTCTAGAGGGTAGTTTTCAAGAGCAAAACAAACCGTACACTGAATGATATTTGGATGTTCAGCTATTGTTACAAAAAGAAATAATGATGCATTCATAAACTGAAATAAGTAAACATTGAGTAATTGAACACCCTTACATTGTTTTACTTCAACTAGGGAAGGTATTCCTGTTGTATATAGCTTCTGCCACATCTCACACAAGAGACAGCTGCAGGTCACCTGTGGGTTGTTGTCTCAGTGCAGCTGTGTGGGGCTTCTTTGTGCAAAATGAGTACTAAAGGCTTGGGTGTGTATCTCATCTAAACAAGATCCATCATATTTATATGGAAAGTTTTTCCTTACTGTAAAAAAGAAAAAAACTCTCTTGATCTTTGAAATTAGACTACATAATTATTAATACAAATTGATACAGGAAGAATCCAATTCCCCATGCTCTTCCCCTGCCTTCTCCCAGTGCAGAACATATGTATTTTTGGCAGCCAGAATTATGTGCCAGAAATTCTGTATTCTTGACAGTTCTGATACACTTTTAGTAACATACAAATGATGAGAAGAAATGGGTATGTGCTACTGATGCTGTCACATGCAGAATGGCTGAAGAGCTGGCATTCACAGTGTTATTCCTTGAATGGCTTTAAACCTCTCCTTACTTTTATGAATGCCCAAAGTCAGCTGTCTGGCCATGTTGAGAGAGGGCACTAGGCCAGCTGAACAGGTGGCCGTTAGCATTGACACAGAAAGGTGCTCCTCACGTGTGCTTGCCAAGGGCATGATTTCCTGCTGGACCACACTGAGCTCATGCACAGTTAGAGGGATGTGCACTCATTAATCCAGCTCTGAGCTGTATTAACTTTAAAAATAGCTCTTGTGACAGCATGGTGAGAGTTTCTGACCCATTTAAATTTAGCAGAACAGCATACAAGCAACAGATTTCTGGTAAGCCTTCAATGTTGAGCAGAACGGATCAGAGGAGTGCAGACCAATTTAGTCCAGCTAGCACAGAGGCAGGCACTAGCACTCCAGAGTGGAGAGGAGAAAGATCAGCAAGATTTGAAAGCAGCTTTGATACCCCAGCCGACAAAGGTCATCTCTGAATGAGTTTATGCCTCTCAGCAAGGAACAGCATATTATTAACGTAAAATCCCATCCTGTAAATCTAAATATAGTTAAGGTAAAGGAGGGAAAAAGTGCTAAAACCCAAGAGTGTATTTTGGAAAAAAATACATTCACGCTAATGCAGCAGTATTCATTTACTAAGATGAGCAGTATTTTACACATTAAGATATCACACCATAAAAGGTTCAGATGGGTAAGTTCATGTTACTGCTTCATCTATTGCTGTAATCTAGCCCTGTAGCAGTAGCGTAAATCACTGTAGCTTCATTAAAGGAAGCAGAGGCACGTGAGTTTACATCCTCAGCAGCAGCAGCAGGAGCAGGATTGTCTGTATTGCAGTCTGTCTGTATTGCAGCAATTTGGGTGCCAATCCCTGCTTATATCTTCAGACTCAAATATTCCAGGAGGGAATGAGAGGAGTCTGTGAAGGTCATTTCAAATTATGTTATGACGTGTCAAGCACACTCAGTCTTTTTTGCTATATTCAGTAGGCCCATTTGCGCCAGCGGGGACCCATCCCACACTAAGTGGAGCAGCTCCAGAGAGACCACTCTTTCAGAGACACAGCTGTGCCAAAGATGTCCAAAAATACTGACGTAGTTGGCTGAAGAAAAACTCACTGGTATCAGAGAAGCCACATCTACTTTGAAAACATTTTTTCTTTTCAAATCATGATTGCCTAGAGCTTCTTCATGCACATGTACCGCTGATCTAGTCCTTACACATTCTTAATACAGTATGTGGCATTTCATAGATGTTTCCCACCAAAGGCATCTTGACATTTCAGAACTTGTTATAATAATAGCAAGTGTCTGTGAGCTAATAACTTCTCAGTTTCACTCAGCTTTTTTGCTAGACCTATTCTTGGTGGAAGCTATTCTAAACTCAAGCCACTAGAAGGCAAACAAGCAACGTCTGGTTTTCCAGGGTAGGAGCTGAAATTGCTGCAGGAAAGGTGTGCGAGTATTCATTCCCACTAGCATTGCTCCCATGTGTTCTCTGCTCGCTCGCTTTCTCTCTGCCCATGGCTCACTAACATTCAGGTACAGAAAAACTTAAAAAAAATGAATGCTGTATTTTAAAGTGCATACATTTTCAGTTAGAGTGTTCTATTCCATATAAGAACAGCCAATGCATAACAGCCTGATATAAACAGTTCAACAGGCTCCAATGCATCTCCGTACAGAAGTCCTAACAAAGAGGCTGATGATGAGGGTTAAATATTCCTTGCAATTGGAAACATATACACTTGCACTTATCTTGTGTCAGTAACTCTGGAAGTAGCAGCAAAAAATACACCAGTGTTAAGATGTTAAGGGATTTTTGTGATCAGGTCTGCCATACAGGATACAGGAAATTTCTTGCTTCAGTAGCTGATTTCAATAGCTGTAGTTAAAATAGAAAAGTGTATTTTATAAGTAGGCCCGACTGTGATTTAAGAATGTGAGAAATGAGAATCCACTCTACAGTCTAAAAATTGTTCCAGTGCTTAACTACTTTCACTTTTTAAAATTGCATCTTATTTCTAGACCGGTTTGCTCTAACCTTACCTTCCATTAAAGGCTGTTACACATTTGTGGGATAGATTGAAGAGCTGTCTTTTCTAATGTTTCTTTTATAGGTATTTACAGGCTATGTTCCTGTACCTTCCTCCTTTCTTTCAAGGCTATGTTCCTGTACCTTCCTCCTTTCTTTCAGTAAGTTAAATGGACCGAGCTACTCCAGCCTTCTATTATACAAAAGTTTTCTAATTCTTTACCATTCTCATGGCTCTTTACAAAATTTTTGTTATTCTTCTGGAATGCAGATACTGGAACAAGAGCACTGTAGGAGCATCATCATGGAGGAGAGGAGTGAAGAAGAGGGTGAACATGTCTGTATCTTCTTTTTTCTTTATTCCTAAGTCTGTGCATATCATCCATCATATAAGTCCTTCTGACCAATTTTTTCACTATTAGCTGAGCCTTCACTGATTTCCTGGTATGATCCTGGTTCTTTTCAAAGTCAGAAAAGTTCCAAAACTTGATGTGTGGTTGGTAGAGTTAACTCTTACTTTAAGTGCAAGCTGAGCATTAACAGCAACTCTCTACTCAATCTTCATCCCCTTGTGGAATTTAGTCTCTGGGCAGAGCTAAATCTGGGTAGAAAGGGTAAAGATTAATGTTAAGGAGAAAGTGAATTATGTAGGCCTGCAGAAGAAAAGTGATGAGAAAACTGCTGTTTATTGCTGTATATTAAATGAAAACGGAAAACCAGCCATCTGTATTTGGAAAGTCATGACTCCTTGTTGGCCTCAGTACACCTACTGTTTGACTACTCCAAGTTAGTGAAAAATTCAAATAACTCAGTGCCCACTAGTTCAGCATTTCCATTACATACCATCTCAGCATGCTTTGTATGGCTGAAAATTTTTAGTGATGATTTTGTATTTTCCAAGTCAATAAGAAAACTGTAAATGGAAGAGGGCATAATTCCTGTATATGTGCCACAAAATACTCATTTTGTATGGTTTTAGTTTTTAAATCAAAACATAACATAGTAACAGGTACTGACCAAGGTACTTCTTTATAATCCAAACTATCAAGTTGCATATGTTTTAGTGCAATGCAAAGGATTCTTTGTAAATGGCAGGAACCTGTTGAAAACAGTGGAAAAGGTCTCCAGTAGAGTTCTGAGAGACCAGTGTGAAGTAGCCACTGAGGGCACATACTGCAGATAAGATTACATGTTCTTGTGAAAATTAATGAAAAGGATAGCATGCTTTAATGTGCGTTTTTGAACCTTTTTGTAAGGTTACTTCTGAATAAGCATGGCTTTTTGTTGCCTACAAAAATAATTATTGGAATATTTCTGAAGAACACTGCTTCTTACACCTGTTACAGAAACCTTTTTTTCAGTTTCTTTGCTGCAGAAAAATGGTTTCTCCAGATTTCTCCTGGTTAGGTGCAACTTTAGAAATTACATTAGGTGCTGTATATGCCTTATCTCAGCCATGACTATTAGTTTCCCACGACCGTACTCAGCCCAGTGTGAGCTAAATGGGGATTGTTTGAGTGGTGTGTGGAAATCGTACTGTGATTTCCGAAAGTACATTTCATACACCATGTTTGCTAGTGTGTGATCCCAGGGATGAAGTGTTGTGACTAGTTCCAAGGCACACAAACTGTATTGCAGAAGAGTCAATACATGGACCACTTATGTTTTGCCCTGCTGTGGCACTGAACACCTGAAAGCTGAGATACCTTGGTGACGAGAAGTTCGCCAGGTAATGCATCAGCTCACGACCTCATGTGTGATAGAACCACCATGGATTAATTAACAAGCCTTGTGATTCAATGCATACTACTGGTTATGCTTTGGATCTAGTGTTTGTATTGGCACTAGGGGAAAAAGGTTATGGACAAATTAACCCTGTCTTGAGTTGAAGGCAGGGTAATGGACCTGTTTGTCTTCATGCACAGGTTGACCATCCCTGGTGAGGAGGTGAGGTGGGTCTGATGATACGTAAGAGAAGTGTGAATTTGAGTTCCGACCTACCCAGAAACACTTGGTTGGAGATTCAGAAACACAATACACCTCTGGAATGAACTACTTTATTCTTGATCAGGTTTAGGAGACTCTGCTGAATACTTCAATAATAATTGCAATGTCAGCTTGGATGTGCTGACCTAAGGAAATCTGCCAGGCATTTTGTATAGAGAAGTTACAGCTTTTATCAGAGCAAACTGGAGCTGGAAAAAACATACTAGCTTTTGGATAAAAGGATAGCTGAGCTTAAAGTTTGCTCATTTTTTTTCCCACTGTAGTGATGAGTTGATCTAATAAAGGATATTACTCTCCCCACAATATTCTGATCGGCAGCTGTGACATAAGTACTCACAGGAAATTTTTAAAGGTCACTGGGAAGAGAGCATAAAAAGTCCTCAGAGAGCAGTAAGAAGAACCTTATATTGTGATCTTGTCATTTAAGCAGGAAAAAATGAGTCAGAAATAAGTAATAGCCCCCATGTTCTGAAGTTAAAACTATGAAGCAGCAGACCCATGGCTGGATGACTTTACCACTAAAAGCAACAGTCACACTGAAATGCATTAATGAAAGAGTCATATGTCCTAACTGAAGAGTCAAATGCATAAGACAAAATTATAAGATATGGTCCTGGATTTAGAGACTCACAATGTCTTTTGAAGAGCTTCAGCAGGAACAAAGCCCTCCAACGGAAGTGTCGTTCTGAATTTGGTGTTTGATTGAGACTAAGAAACCAGTCAAAGCTCAATGAACTTGAGACCTGAGCTGTGGTGCAGGTCCATAGCTGCACTGAGCATAGTGTCACCATCTAAATTTACATTTAGGAACATTCCTCTGAAAAACTTAACTTCTGGTAGAAGATGGGCTGTGCACATAGCTGACGTAGAAAGCAGAGTATTTCAGTAACGGTCTAATGGCGTATTTTATAAAAAGGGGGAGAGCTGCTCTTCTCTTATTTTCAGTTCCTGCTACCCATACCCCTTTCCTCCTTTCCCCCCTCCTGATCTCAGGAGCCCAGGCGTGTTCCTTCCTTCCACTGGCTTTAACTTTCAGCCCTCTCTAAGCCAATCCAACTCACTACTGAGGCAGAAAAATAGTCCATGTCTTTTTCTTTGTTAATTTGCTACTTTATTGGTGAGTTAAAACCGCTTATGGAAGGAAACAACATGCTGGTCTTACACAGCATAAGCACTGGAGCAGAGGAGGATAATGCAGTGGGACAGGGAGGGGAGCAAGACTGCCCCTTTTTGGCTACAGTAAGTTGTGGATTCATCTCATTTTTCTCATGAAATCTTAGCCTGAGAGGAATCACATGACAGTTATCCAAACTGCTCTGAGATCTAATGAAGACTTAATCCTTTTCTATTTCAAGCCCTCCCATTACATTTAGTAAGAATTACAGTAGAATTGCAGTAGTGAGATACAAGTTCATGACTAATTCTCTGTACAGAACGTGCTTATGAATGGGCTCTGCAGAAATCAGCACCTTGACTGTTAAACCATTTGCTATGCAGTGGAAAAAACAGAGGGCAAAGAGAAGTTTACAACACACCTTCTGTTTAACCTGTGTGCCTTCTTTCCAAACTGGAACATTATTTCTTGTTATGTCATGGGTGCAGTCCTTCCCGAGTGAGACGTTGAAACCTTTGCTTTTCTAAACTGAGTAGCACATTATCTTTCTTTTCCTCTGGAGACCATAGGTTTTTCACCATTTACCAAAAATAATATGAGTGCTCATTTGTTAGAGCACTCATATTATTTTTTTGGCACATGTGTGCTCATTTTCTTCTTCTGACTAATGTGATGTGAAGTTGTACCTCCCACATGTTTAAGTGGTTTAGATCAGAATACATACTGAACTGTACGTGTGTGTATGTGTACAAGTAATCACAGTCCTTTCTGCAGAAATTGTTCTGGATCACACAGATAAACAAAGTATTCAATGGACCATCCAGTATGAGCAAGAATCACCTGACACTTTAGTCTTTGGTTTGAGCACTTACCTACAAGAAAAAAAAGTCTGGGTGCCTGTCCTTGCCCCAGTGACCATTCAGGATACAAAACCATAGAAGTTTCATTTCCTACTGCTTTTCCAAAGAGGCATTTTACTTCCTACTGATGTAGGAACTGGGATCCAGGTCTTTTCTCCTTCTTGTGAGAATCTAGCTGCTAAGCACAGTGCGAATGTCAGGCACTGCATGCCACACTCAGAAGCACAACTCCAGCATCTGGAGAACATCGCTGATAAAAAGTAAGCTCCTTTGAGACAGATAGATAACAGCTGAAAAAGGATTTTCTGTATGGGCATCTTGGACTCTGAAATATCAAATGGTGATTAATCATCTCAGTTTTAAATGTAGATCTAGTCTCAAGGCATATGTCATCTTACAGAGCTTTTCATACTACGTTTCACGTTTTCCAAAAATGGATTTCTTTTCTCTTTCCCACCAGCACTGGGAAAGACTGTTTACTTGGACTTCTTCAGCTTTATCTGAATCTCTACTGGCCAGTGAGGAATTCAGAGGCACAGAGGTTTAGCAGAAGAACCATTGATCTCTGCAAGTCCCTTCAAGGATGAGGAAGTGAATAGCATACATTGGAGAAGTGAAGACATGACACACTAAATATGCCCATGAAGGAGGAATGCCTGGCTGGGTTTGTTACATGATCCCAGTGAGGCACGGCATGGAGGTCATGCTGGATGAGGCTTCTGAGAGTGTGTGATAGCTGTTGTTCCACCCAGACCCAGCAACAGTTTGTGCCATGCCAGGCCCAAGGACTTTGTTCTAACGTTCACACTACCCTGCCTACTCTGACCTTTACAGCCACTGTCAACATCTCTTAGGCTTCGTTGTCCAGTTTCTTATCAGAAAGAGAGGAAGGAAAGGGAGATATTCTAGTGAGTATCACCAAAGCAAAATGAAAATGCAAGGAAACAGCTGAATGTGAGTATTTGCTTTGTTTGAGGGTCTGAGACAGCTTTTGAAAGCCCTGATACTGCGAACAATATTTCCTACTTACCACCAAATGCCAGAGATGTTGACTGGTTAATCTTCACAGAATCAGATAAGCTTTTAGGTTGGCAGGGACCCTTGCAGAACATCTAATCCACCCCTATTTCACTCAAGCACAGTCACCTACACCAAGTTGCCCAGGACCATGAACCATCAAGTTTTGAGTATGTCTAGGGATGGAGTCTCCATAGTCTCTCTTTGGCAACCTGGTTCAGTATTTGATCACCTTCACCATGAAAAAGTGTTTTCTTGTTTTCAGATGGAATTTCATATGTCTTAATTGATGCCCATTGCCTCTTGTCCTGTCAATGGACACTACTGAGAAAAATATTCCTCCTCTTCCATCACGTGGATGGGACTTGAATGGGACATACACATGAATAGGAGCCTTCTCTTCTCCAGGTGGAACAATCCCAGCACGCTCAGCTTCTCCTTATATGAAAGATGCTACAGATTGCTTAAGTGTTTCCTAACCTGTTCCCTCTCCACTGAGGGTCAGTCTTCCTTGCTCCAGACTTTCTCTCTTGAACCATCCAAGAAAATACTGTCAACTACCCACAACTTAATTCATGCTGTAAAAGCTTTGTATGTACATGTATACATATGAGATAAATAGCATTCTGAAAGTTTATTGCAGGAGGTATTAGAAGCAAACACATGGAAGTTAAAGAATTAGGTACTACATAGACCTGATAATAGTGTACAGGCAGAGGAAAGGAGCAAAGAACTAAACAGAGAGTTATTTTATGATTTTGTGGAACATTCACACCACTATTGCACAAACATCCTCACACGGCACGTTTTTTCTCAAGTGTGGTTAGGGAAAGGTGTCAGCAAATAGTTTCAACCTTCACTGGATTTTGAGAAAAAATCAAGTTACATATGCCCTTATATGCTCTCTAGGAATAGCTGTGCTGAAGCTAATAAGACCACAGCAATTTTTAGAACACTTCATATCAGGAGCTCAAGTTGGCACAGTAAAATGATTCTGCACTCCATTTTGTTCATATTACACCAAAACTCTGTTCTTTTGTCATAGGATATATCATCAGGTTCTGCACTGGCTGCCTTGAACAACTAAAATAAACCAGTCTTTTCTAAAGCATTTAAACTATCCTTTACTTTGTAGGTATGGTATAAATTTTAAGCACCTCAATTGTGCCTGACCACGGCTCATGACAGCTTTTAATGAATGAAGATTGAGCAGCAAAGATTTCTAGCCAGCCAACAGTCAGCTTCATTCTCCTTAATAGTAGGAAGAACTTGAAAACAACTTAGCAATTTGAGTAAATGATGGGGAAGACACAGCAGGCAGGCTTCATAACTGTAATGAGGCAAACATCATTAAAAGCTTTATCTTGACCATACTTCCTGGCTTCGTTTGAGTTCTCCCAACAGTCCACATGTTGCATTACCAACGGATCCATCCCAGCCCTTCGGCTACTCCTGTGCTGAGCAGGGAGCTGGCAGACACTGCTGGCTTCACCAGGGACAAATTGGCATTCCTTGAGGAAAAAAGCTATGTGGTATCAATCATGTTCTGTTTGCAACTGAAACTGGAAAATATTCCTAAATAAGGTGGTAGAGTTGTCTTCAACACCTTTTTTTTAAAAATAATAAATATAAGTAATAGAGACTAGTGTGTCAAAACGCACAAAGTAGTGCAACACTTGGGAAAAAAAGTTTATATAAATAGTGTCGGTTGGCTTTTGCTATGGACATCCTTTAGGATAAGATAGTCTCTCAAAAAATCTGAAGCCTGTTTGTAGACATGCTGTGGAAATGTTTTCCAGAATACTTTTTCACCTGCTTTTTCATAAACTGTTGAAAAGTTCAGACTTAAATCACGCTTGTTAATCAAATCACATACCTGTCATGAGAGTATAGCATTGCTGGCTGCTTCTGAATGTATGCAAGTAAAACCTGAGGTGTTTGGCTGAAAAGCATTTCGAAAACACCTCATTAAAGAACTTACTGAATTTATTTTAAAGTTAACACAGAGAACAAAGCAACCCGAATTCAAATAAAGACAATTACTGAATTTTTACAGGCTACTTTTTAAGCTTTAAAAAGTCAGATATCATATGCATTAATCACATTATCACAAACATTAAATCTTTGCCACAGAATGCAGGGGTGTGTGTGTGTCAATGCTCTAAGTATGTTGGCACTTGAGTTATATTTCTGTGGTGGAAAAAAACAGATATAGATTACTTGCATACTGTGGGGTTTTTTATCATCTTACATATATCAAAATGAGAAACAACTCTTATGTGTACTCTCGTTTTACATGAACCAAAATATACCTGTGACAATCCAGAAAAATATCAATTGCAACATATATGTTTTTATTATGAGCATACCTATAACAATACAAAATATATAATCAATAGCCTATGTATTAAAAGAACTATTAAACTGATTTGGTGTACATATATACATATACATGATGTATAGAAAACATCAATATTTTAGGAACTGCCAAGGTTGGGTTTTACATGCTTGGTACCATTACATGTAGAGTGAAAGATTATGATGCTATGTATGTTAAGTATTTTGATAGACTGTGTAATGTAAAACTTAGGTGTTTTTTTGGGGAAGGATAGGTACTTTTGATGTAGTTTGGGTTCAGTAGTCCTTGCAGCAAACAAGTAAATCAACCAAAAATTGTGTGGATATATGACTCCTAATGCAATGTATTCATTTTAAGATTAATTATTTTAATCAGGAATGTAAGCAATGTGTTTTCTGAATAGTTTAATTCCAGAGAAGTGATTCCTTCTCTGTAAAAGTCAGTGGCCTACAGCAGAAATAGAAGTACCAGAAGATGGCTGTAATTCTGTGTGCATGTACAAAGTCCATGCACAACAAACAGCACCCTGTTTGGCTGACGCAGATGTCATGGCACCTCCCCTTCTGAAAGGTCCTTCTCCTTCATTTGTAGCTATAGTACTCATGGGAAAGTTACCAGTTTGTGTTGCATACCTGGATTGGAGAGAAAGCAGACTGCTTTGAAGTAGAAAGAGTCAGCAGTAATTACCAGGCTAGGAAGTGAGGCGTTCTGCGTGAACCTAAAAGGAGACTTCATTCATTTGTAGCTTGACAGTACTTTGGTGTTTCCAGCCTTTTACTGTATATGCTACACCTGTCTCCATTAGAAATAGCACTGGGGTAAGCACTCTGCCCCTCTCTTTGTCACCAGCAAGACATGCTCGGAGGCTGTGCTGCTGATACCCCATCAGAGCCCAGGCATGGCCAGTAGCCCTGGAGCTGTGGGGCGCTCTAGGAGGAGCAGGGACCAGGATGACAGCAGAGAAAACGCTCCTCAGCAAGCCTGTCATCAGCTTTCATCTACCAAAAGGGAAAAGTGCAAGGATAAACTTCAACCTGACAAGGATAGTGCTGTGGCTGTGCCCACTACAAGTGAGCATGAGTCCTCACCAACATGAACCTGTCCCCACCCTAAAAATGGTCCTTCCTAAGTGGGGAAAAAACAAATTCCCACAGCTGCAGCAGGGTTTGCTCTGGCAAGCAGTGTTGCTTTGCTGTGACAGAATAACAGCATCTTTCAATGCTGTCTGGGAGGCCCAGCTGTCAAGGTAAGAAAATCACATTTCTTTCATTTTCAGTGCTTTTCCCTCCATGTTAGCAATCCAAAGGAGATGCTGTTTTACTGCAAGTGCATTGGTGGGTTTTCATTTGACACCAGTTACTATCTCTTGAGTTTTCATTTGAAATTAACTGGTTATCTGGTGGAATTCCCTTTTATTCACTACTGACACAAGGTGGATTTGAATCAATATTAAAAGGCATAAACATCTATTTTTCATTATTAAGTTTCTGGTAATTTTTTACATTAGTTCGTATTTTTAGTTTTAAAAAACCTGTAAAATATCAACATCATCTTCTACCTTCTGTTCGAGATGAATACCAGTAATCTGTGCATTTCAGCATACAACATTGCCAGAGGTATTAGAATGAATGTCTTTCTAAAGGTGTTTGATGACTCATCTCCCAGTGGTGGTGTAAGAATTAATTAACTAATGCCAGTACAGCATTATATAAATGCTAAGTATTATTGTTGACAGACTAAGGTTGTCAGTGCTGAGTGGCAACATGAGCTTTTCTGCCACTTGTCTCCATCTCCAAGCAGAAGAGACCTGCTCTCAGGAATGGCATGGTAAACCACTCTTCCTGACTTTTCAGTCTTTCACAGAATTACTGAAGATGGCACAAGTCTTACTTGTGTGTTTTTGTGACACCAGTCCAAGAAGACTTTGCAATAAGCTAAAAATCAGTTAGGTAGAAGTTTCCTTTACTGTTAACTGAATCACAGAGCAATATCCTACAAAGAGAAGCGTCAAGTCCCATCTGTCTGCTCTCCTGCAGCCACACACTATGCAATCTAGGATCAATAAACCAAAACATGAAGGGGCACAAAGCACAACACTCATTTTTGCTGTACCAGGTATTTAGATACTGATGCATTTATGGTTCCCACCCCCAGAAGGAGTCAATGCAAACAGCTGCAAATGTATATTCAGCTCGTATTCCAGTTGCACAAACAGCGATCATCAATCTTAAATGATGAGTTTCAGCCATGACTGCTTAACTACTCTGATTCAAGTAGCTGCTCTCCACTGTGTTTACATCTTTATATTCTAGAACGTACTGTGTTATAGCTGATTTTCTTCAATTTATATTATTTTAGCAAATATAATTAGCAGAAGTGATGTAGTGGTTAGAGAGGCAATTAAAGAGGTTAGAATCTGCAAAAAATTATACACAGTCATGTGCACATGAGTTACTGGCAGTGTCTCTTTTTCTCTTGTTCCAGCATACACAATGTGCTGAAACATAATCTGAAAACTTCCTGACTTCCACTAGGGAAAAATAATCAGGCTGAGCATCACATAGAATTCAAACATGGCAAACTGCATTCTTCTTCATTATAGGCTGC
Organism: Falco punctatus; assembly: GCF_963210335.1. Classification (NCBI taxonomy): domain Eukaryota; kingdom Metazoa; phylum Chordata; class Aves; order Falconiformes; family Falconidae; genus Falco; species Falco punctatus. Next base: position 42,836,227 of record NC_137585.1, read on the forward strand.
TCTCTCCCTCATCCCTTTCTAAATGTCTTAATTTTACATATTTTCCATGCCTTCCTCTATCTAAAGTAGTGTCTTTGCCAAGCACCAAAAAATGATAGGCTATGAGACGCATCAGCGTATCTCACAGCAAAACAGCCATCAGGTTTTCATTTTTCACCTGAGAAGACCCTTGGGAAAAAATAATGTATTAGCAAACTCATAGCTTAAAATTTCATGTTAAAAAAATGCCCACCATGTTTTACATTTTGCTAGTTCCCTGTCATAACAAAATAGTAAAGATTGTCTAAGTGAAAGAAAACACAGAAGATCAGACTAAATTTGTTCATTGAATTAAAAGTACAGATCAAGCCCTACCCTTATGATTGCCACCTAACAGACTTCAAAAAGGGGAACTCAGACAAGCAAACTACATTAAAAACACACACACAATAAATGCTTGAGTAGAAACAGGATGTTTAGGCATCACCTGCAATAAGTGCAAAAGTTCTGAGGACTAGAAAAGAAATCATTCATTGAAAAAGGCTTAACTTTTTTCCGCTTGTTTCAGCATCAGGCCCGATTCAAATGTTAATCTAAGGATATTAAAAATAGATAAATTGGTGTTTCCCTTTGAGGCATTTTCCACAAGGTAATCACCTTCAGTGTTGGAAAAAAAAAATCTATTATTTCCAATTTAACATTACATATGTTTAGCTTGCTTTCCTGGTTTCTCATTATGCTGTTCTCTGCTATAATAAAAAAACCCTCCAGCAACCACTGTTTTCTTCCTACTTGTGGTACTTATGCTCTGTAATTAAATACTCTGTCATCTTGTTTTAATAAGCTAAACTCTGAATCTTTACAGTCTTTCCATTTTCTTCAGTCCCTGAATTGTTTCTAAGGCTCTTCTTTATGCCTTGCCCTGTGCAGCATCACCCACACAATACAAATGAGGAAAAGTCTCCTGCCTCCTACTATATGCTGTTTCACTGTTGCTACTTCCAGCGTTAGCCTCCACAGCCTCACAGCTGTAATTCACTGATTTTTTTCCATGATCCCAACATCCTCTGTAGAGAACAGCAGCCTGCTTCTGAATAGCATCCAAATGTCTGGGGCGAAAAGCTTTCGCTTCGTTTTTATTTCCTACTTCTGCACAGGTAGTTTTACTCTGAATGTACTAATAGATATTTTGTTTAACAGGGATCTATTTTACTACACACTCCAGGTTGTTTTGTACAACTGTCCTGCCCTCTTCCTTAGTTACCCTTCTGCCCATCTTTTCTCATCTGCATTTTTTTCAGCGGAAGAAAACATTGCAGTGTTACGGCTGAGCACCGGTTCCTGCAGAGCTTCAGTAGAAGCATCTCCATTTGAGGGCAATTCCCTTTGGTGATTGCTTTTGTGGGCCTGACAGTTAGGCAGTTCTTAATCCATGTAATGCAGTATGCTTGAACTACTCTGTATAGCACTACCTTTTTAATCAGAAAGCGATGTAGTACTAACTCAAGAGTCCAGAACATGTCCAAGCAGACTACGAGTCTGGTAAATAAAGGAATTTGCATGGAAGTAATCTCCTCAGAGAACGAAAACATATTTGTTTGACCATTTTTGATAAAATAACATAGAGTTGGACGTATTATACACGCATTTCTTAATCAGTGGAATACCAGCTTTCGTATTGCCTGGGAATGAGGACATGCATAATTCTTCACAGATATCTGGGCCATCCTGCCTGACATTTGGAGAACTGTTGCAATATGAGCACTCAGAATTCTTTAACGTTCCTAGTATGCCACAATTTAGTAATCACGCTTAGATCAGGGATTACCTACATCCGTTTCTTCAGGCTAGTGAATGCAAGTTGACTGGCCCCATTCATTTGAATTGCCAACCTAATAATAACATTATTCTTGAATAAACATTGCTAATGTGCCAAGTTGCTGTGCCCTAGTCCTCTTCCCTTTGCTGGTCTTGTAATATCCAATGGATTTCTGCAGAGAATAACTCAGAGAGCTGTGCTGAAGTAGTGCGATAAAAGCATATTCATAATAAAAGAGGCAGTTCCCCAAACCCAAAAATGTGCAAGCACTGTTAGTCAACTGATTAGTTTGTTAGCTGCACATATGAATGAGTGACTGAACATGAAAATACTTAGATTTACAAATTCCAAAGTTTGTGCTTTTTTCCCAAGAAATCATAAGAAGTTTGCCTGTCACTATAGCATCCACTTTTGGAAAAAAGTGCCTATTTCCTGACCTCTGTTTAATGTCTGTGATCCCCTTAATCTTGTGTGGCATTGCCTTGGTGCCAGATTAGGTGAGACACCCTCCACCCTCTCATCTCCTTCAAGAATTCTCTCGGGGTGAGACCTCTCATCCAAATTTCTACTTTAATTCTTATATTCCTGGATTGCTGCACAGTCTAATAATTATGTATCATGATTCTTATCTGCTCATGATTCACCCTAATTCATTCAAACAAAGCCTTTTTGTGCCATTCCTTCCTGCAATTTATATGGCATGCTGAACATGCTAGAATTAATTTAATTTTATGCACTATTTTGTCAAAAGCTGGAGTGAGTATTGCTATACAGAAGATTGCTTTATGGTTGTGTGCAGCACAGTAAATGCCCACCACCTTTTACTTGGAGACAAGAAGTGTGTGGGCCTCAGTGATACATTGCCAGGGGATGCAGGGTGAATGTTTTCAAGATGAGAGGAGGGAAACAATTTGTGGAATACTTCTGCATCGCTCACAGTTAGTGTGTAGGCTGCTGCCAAATGCTGGTTATTGTCTTCCTTCCTGAAGCAGTACCGCTCGAACACTGCAGTACAATGCTATTTTCAGCTCCTTGACGAGATGATTACAATGTAAAGTCATGCTGCGTGACCAACATGCCAGGTGTTTGCTGTTCTAACTCCACTTTTATTACTTTGGGGATGAGAGAATGATGAAGGGAGGGATCGGAGTTACTTAGGAGATTTTCCAACAGCAGGTCAGCTTAGATAGCTGGGCTATTTTTGCCTAAGGCATTGCTATAGTGTATATGCCGGGTTTTTTCTGTTTTCTGTTTTCCAAGCAAATTGTAGTAATAAAATCCAGTTTGTTAAGAACTTCTAAAGCAAAGTTTGCCCTTCTGAAAGTTGAAAGTAGTGCCAGACAGGTAGGTTTTTCCTGTGCAGAATAGGTGTTGAGAAGGCTGCAGTGGAGGAAACTCCCCAAACTATGCAGCAGACGTGCTCACTGGCACACAGTGGCGTGGAAAGGAGAGAAGAAATGTAGTACAGATACATTTTCCTTTCAGACTCTAAGTGCCCTGTCAAGTCTATAAAAAATACAAATATTAAAAATGGTCCTTGTGATTCAGTTTTTAATATGTTTTCTTTTTAATAGCAGTTCAAAAAAATATCAGATACACTACTACAAAATCAAATAGCTGTAACAATTGATAACTAACATGTTTTTTGCTGAACGTGTGTTTCATATACTACAACCAAAAGGCATAATTCCCATTCTGATCTTGCAGTAGCAAAATTTTCCAAAGGGTGTCTCATAACTAACTGATAAATACAAGTGTGTTTCAAGATATTTAATTTAAATCCAGAAAGACTCCAGCCTGACTGTGTTGCTGGATCCAGATGCATTTCAAGATATCTGGCCTGTATTAGCAGTTTCTCTTGCTGATGGAAATGGGTCAAAGTCCAGTATGAATGGGGCAACAGTCATCCTTACACTGATTTATTTTTATTTTTTTTCAGGATTAGGAGGTTAAATACATGTAAGTAATCTCAAAGGAAAGGAGGCACTGATGATATTAGCTAACAAGGACTTCAGATATTCTTTCATAAACTATAAGTCTAATGCCAAATTGATAAATGGAAAAATAAATGGGTGAATCTACAGACAAACAAGACTTTTGTAGAAAAAAAATTACTCCCAAAGCAATTTGTGATATAGTAAAATTTTATCAATAATTTATTAAATTTGAGTCACAAATTTTGATTGCCTCTGAAAGAAATTCCAGGAAAGTTTCGTTACAATTCTAAACTTGAAAAATCCTGTAGACCACAAAATCATCACATAATTTAGGTAGAAGCTTCATGTTGGTAGAGGCCTCAGAGTAGAAATAAGCTTTTTAAGGCTCTATCATTAAACTATGGCCTCATAAAACAACATCACTCACCCACCTCCCATTGACACAAAAAGCTTCTTTAGAACAATTATATGCATTCAAAAGGGCTCTGACAGTGCCCAAACCAGTTCAGCAGCCTGAAACACCTCTATCTAGCCTGAGGCTCCGCTCAGTGCACATTTATGGTCTTTCAATCTTACTTAACCATATACAGAAATAAAAGTGGGAACTACCTTTGCAAAGATTGTGAGAACTAAGGAGAAATTCACCAAATTTACTTGAATCTGGTTATTCACCTGCACAGCCATGAAGGTCACTTGGCTGCCAGATTTATGCTGCGGTTGGTTAGGGTGAAAAAGGAAACACAATCTGAGCTGCACGATGCTTCTGTTCCCTGAGCCTCACTGAGCTGGTCGCATGCATGAAGTGGGCTTCACAAGGTTAAAGAAGTCTAGAATCTAAGAAAACAAGCAAACTCTGTAAAATACCTCCCATTTTCAATCAGCTGTTGTCCTTCCCAAACATTTAGCCACTGGTTACGATCTTGGCATGTTTGTTTCAATAAGAGAAACTGTGGATTTGGGCCAGATGATATTTTTCTGGTGAAATCCTGTGTACTTGCAGAGAATGTACGCAAAGTCCTGCTTCCCTGAATGTGAAGGGAACAAACAGCAGAAGGTTATTTCCTTGCTCAGAAACCCAGCTCTCCTTTTTCAGTAGGTACTCTGCTCAACATAAGCTTTTTCTCTTGGCTTTCTCCCTGGGCCACCCACATTGCCTATTTGTTTTTTCCCTGCTTTCTGATTACTTCAAAACACATAGCTCCTATCAGTTGATGTCTCGGCCACTGAATATATAATAATTTCCCAGGAAAGTTCTTTGTTCTCCACAAATTAGTTCATGCTTCAGCTTTTCTTTGTAGGATAACTGCCTGGGTGGTGGTCTCTACTGTTTTCAGCAATTTTACTTTATACGGGAGCTTAGCTGCTGCTTCTTGTTTAGACTGAATGGAGGTTGCCTGCCATAACAGGGGATTAATGAGGCCTGGAATTTTCTTCAGATCAAAGACAAATTTTATGGCAGCCATTAACATCTTCCAGCACAGCAATAGCATTCCTGAGAAAAGTCAAAGAAAAGCTGATAACGATCAAGCCGCAACATCACCTAATCACCTGTTTCTCCTGGTTGTAGTATTTCCCTCAGATTATCATGCAAAATTACATTTAAGATAGAAGATTAAGTGAAGAAGCAGGGAAACAGTCTTTCTAAAGGTAACAGGGAAAGAAAACTGAAGGACGTGTAAGAGAAAGAAAAAATAGACGTGGGAGGAAAGGGAGAGAAATAATAGAATTGCAGATTTCCATAGATAAACTTCAGCATCTACAGGCTCTGATATATACATGGCAGTAAATGAAAAATGGCCAGCTGCTGCCTGTATTGTTATTTAGTCTTCTCTCCAGCATCCCTTTGAACGTGACTGCCTCTTAAAGGCTCCTAAACTATGGTAGTTTTGGGCCTGGTTTCATACAGTCAGCAGGAACTGGCATTGGTTTATCGTCTTGTGAAACATCCCAGCAGTTTGGGAGCTGCTTATGAAGAAGTTAAGTCTTCCTCTCTTCAAGGAAAACAACCTCCATCAGAGGGATGGAGATGGTACTCAATCCATCATTCAACTTTAACCCACTAGAGTACCTATCAGAGCCTTAAGACATATGGGTATTTCCTGGTAAAAGAACTGTGAATAAAATGATTTCAGCCACAAGAACGAAATATATGATCTCTGCCTTTCTCCCTGTCTCTAAGCAATGAAAAGAAATAACCCATCGCCTTTTTCCAAAGGAAACCATGGGGAAGCAGAAACCTAACAATAAAAAATGTCTGTTCTCTAGAAGATGCTCATAGTGCAGTGCACAAGGAGAAGCACAGAAGTTTCCCTAGGTAGAAACCCAAGTGATATTCCCCAAATGCTTCTCGTTTGCACAAATATAACACCAGCAAAGACTGCAATTACTCTGCTGGACATGCCAGTTTTCCCAGACCATGAGCACAACAACAAACACGTACCTGCAGTCTGTGCTCCACGTGCATGCACAGCACATTTGACAGTTTGGGGCTGTGGTGCTCGCTCAGACTCAGCACCCTGCAGCTGCCTATTAAGTTACCGCAGCTGGATGTCACACCATGGCCCAGGGCCTGAGAGCCCTAAATCCATGCGTTGCGAACAGCAGTGAGTGCGGCCACAAGACTAGAAGGTATTTTGAGGAACATGCATGTACAGCCTGTCTTTGAGTACTTCCAAAAAGAACGCTACAGGAGCAGAAATACAGATTGGTTGCCCCATGAGGTAATCCCAGTAACCTTTATCTTTTTGCAGTAGAGATACTACAAAAGAAATAATAACAAACAGGATCACTTATCACTGTTACATTGGCAACCTTGTTCCTTAGCAAATTAGTCTGGGCAAAGCAGTAATAACTGTACAGCACTGTAGTAGCACTAGTTCATAAGACAAGTTAATGAATAATTCTTATATCAAGCATTGCATTCATTCAGCGATAAGGCTTTCGGTGACCTTGATGTCCAAAGTTACAGGGACAGTCTAGACAGGCCTATGAATAGAACTGAAAAGTGGGCAAATAACAAAATAAACTCGTATTATGCCTTACCTAGGCACTTTTGCCCAGTTCTGTACTGCTATTTTCATTTCACTTAGATAGGTAATTTATTTCAATTAATTACCTAATTAAATGTCTATTCATATTTGCAAAGAATGCAAATAAATAAGGGTAAATTAACAAAACCAAATTTGTTTTAAAAATAATAAACGAAGATGTTGCAGGTTCTTTTTGTTTCAGATGTGAAGACCAAATGGAGAGGCAGATTCACAGCATCAAACTATCCGCAGCAGGATCAGTCTAAAAGGCCTTCTCTGACACTCATGATATGGTGCCTCTTTTTTTGAAAACTGAAATTTGGCATTTAAACCATCTTCAAATAATAATAACTAAATAAAATAATGAAAATAACTCTTTAGTGGAATGACTTTTTTTTTTCCTACAATAGTATAAAGAATGTTCCCAATAAGACTGCTTGATATTTTGTTATGAACAACAACAAAAAAAACCTATATCCAGCATTCTAGAAGTTCAGTGAGACATTTTAAAAAGTGAGTCTGGTTTCAACTGTGTCAAATTGAAACAACTCTGATATTTTTCATAATTTAATCTTTTTTGTTATCTCAGCTCTGAAGCAGGCCAGTTTGTATGCCTTGTTGGTACTTTTTTTGCAAGATGTTCGAAATGACTGAGTCAGGAAGTATGACTCATCTGGGAAAAGCAAGAACAAAAGCCTCTAAGGTTGCCACCAGGTGGATCCTTAAATTTGCTGAGCCTCAGGGAATCTTAAAGTTGACAAGGCAGTGGTTTTTCTGACCTGACAATACCTACTGCCTAAGCAGTAGGTCAGGTAAAGCTGTAAGCATGCCAGAAATGCCTAACTGAGGTGGGAGTAATCTGCTGCCCAGGCTGTGGTGTCGATTCATTGACAGATTTAGTCATTTGTTCAGAATGACAGTTTTATGGTCTGGATGTTTTACAGTTTGGATGGGTGAGAAGCAATGAGAAATAATCATCTCAGGGTGAAGGAAAAGCATGGCAACACAAGCTCAGGTTGTTATCTCTCTCAGTAACTCCATGCTCCCAGGTTTATTCACAGGTCTATGTGAAAATCACTCTTCTTGTAAGCATACAGTTCCCACTGGACATATGAGGGAATGGCAACACAGAGGAGAAGCAACACACTGAAGACTGGGCCTGCATGGCAACAACTGAAAGGAAAAGACAATTGTACTTCTGCAAAGTGTCCAAAATCAGCAAGACATCTAGGCTTGGGATAGTGAGAGGAGTGGAATAAATTTTAGAGAAGCTACTGAGAGCTGATGGCATTCCTTTTTACTGGTTGAACTGCTGACTAGCCTGCCAGAAAGCAGTAAATCCAGAATTATTTCCTTCTTCTGCCAGAGGGGAATTCAACTCCTCATAACATCTCCAGAAACAGCTAAAATCACTTGGCTACATTTGATGACTGGTAATTCTAAATATTTCTCATTGTAAGTGTTCCACTTTGCCTGGATTGCTTAAACTGACACAGAGAAGATTTGAATGAAACACGTCATGATCACGTTTAGGACATTTAAAAGAGGTGGACACTTACCTGAGTCAATCATCACCTGTTCAGTTGAACAGTTAACTCAGTTCCTGGATCCAGAGAAACAATAAAAAATATTACATGTCTCCATGTAATTGTTTCTGCCCACCCAGATGGCCTCTGAAGCTGGCTGCTGGATGGCTTGCATTGTAACCTTAATGGACTAAAGCTAAGAGTACTTTCATCCAGAGCCGTGAAGCACTGAGAAGAGCCTGGTTATGTGTGCTCACGCAACCTCCTCATGCAGTCTGGATGGCTACTGTTGGGACATTTTGAAGCCTTCTCTTCCCCAGCTGTTTTGTGAATCTATCTTTGAGAAGTATTTTTCAAATTCAAACCAAGCTGACTGCAAAACTTCAGTAATCCCCCATTTTGCACCTAGAGCCTGTACAGCAAACTCCTCTGCTGAGTGTGTCATCTGGTCCAGGGCCACACACAGTCACGGGGAAAGAATATGGGGGAGGTCCTGTCCCTCTGTGTTCACACTGAATATCTGGAAGAAGGCCATTGTCCAGCCCCAAGGACAATTTTTTGTTCTAGTTCTCATTGTAACCTACAAACAGGACTCCAGGCTGCCCACCATCTGAGCTCTCTTCTGCCAGACTACCAGCAGAGAAGATGGTGTAGGAATCGGGAATAACAACTGTATTTCTTAAATTTATACATGACGTGGATCTCTAACACAGAGGTTTGGGCCACTTTCCATCTCTTTTGGCCTTGGGGAGACTTGAAGAAATGTGACCCATATACATCAGGTACATAAATATATCATCATTTATTTATTAATTTGTTCACAAAACAATTATTGTGAGGACAAGCATTTATCAAAACTTTTTAAACTTCTGAGGAGAAAATAATATGGACAAGTACACAATAGACATCTCTGAAAATTAATTGCTAGTAAAATTACCTCACTTGCTTCATGTGAATTTTGATTATTTAAAATTATTTTTGAACACAGAACAGAATATACTTCTCATTTCCACCCCCACTGTTTTTATGGACTCGATGCTGTGTACCACAACTACACATTCCTACTATTGCTTCACAGTAGCCTCTTCCTACAAGTCTTCGAACTCTTGTCCGTGGCAAGTATACACTTGAGTGGGCAATTAGGTGCTATCTGAGCAAAGCAGGGAGTACCCTATGTGACACACTGTACTCAATATCAGTGAGGTGCCCAGCTTCAGCCTGGTGGAAGATTACAGAATAAAACCATAGCTGCTGGAGAGACCTGGCAGCAGTTTGGTTTAATGACCCACTTTGGGCCAACCATCCCATTACCCCTCAGAATATTCAAACTGCATTGTCATTTTCAAGATTGTATAAGGGGCATATGTCCCATTTTTCCAAAGGACTTTGGGCCACATGCAGCTTACCTATTTTTATCACCTCATTCAGGCATTAAGTTAATCGATATAAACATATAAGCCCCAGGGATTCAGCTAGCAGGTGAGTGAAGTTTCCCAGCACACAGGGTTTTTTATAATTTGCTGTTTGCTTACTGCTGCAGTTAGGTAGTCTAGGCACCAAACTTGGAAAAGAGGTGACTAAGTTACTTAGTCTGTATAAAAGTGTTTTTCTATGTTTACGCTGTATATTCTCTTGCATATAGTCTTCAGTCAAACAGAATCTGAAATTCATGTGATTACTGAATTATTTAATAACATAGATCTGTTAAGATTAATCTGACACTTAGAAGTAATGCAATATCAAGCCCATCACGCATTTAAAAATTACTTCAGAAATTCTTTATTGTAGTTGTTTTTTCTTCCAGAAGCTTCAGATGTAGGGAGGAAGCAGGGAAGTTTGCCTCCTGTGTTTCGAGGACATAGATTTTCTTGCTCCAGAGTATGTCCCAATAGCCCTGGAGCAATATTTTGTTCTTAGAGGAGTCTGAAAGTCTTGACAGAACCAGTGTTAATTGGATGATGTAGCTGTCTGAGAGGAGGATTAGGTAGCAAAAGCTTGAAATCCCTGTGGCTTCAAATCCCTCCTTATGCATATTTAGACAATACAGTAATCCCAGTCACTGCTTAGGAGCAAATTAAACAGGATGACACATTATAAACACCTGCATAAATCCATTTTTTTCCTGGTTTTGGTGCATTTTTAAGGGAATCTACTAAAGGCAAAAACCTAGTGGGAAAGCAGGGGAGGAAATCTATTTCTGTAGGAGTTAAGCCTAACCTGGTAGTTGATGACTGTTTATTACTTAACTTCTCTCATAGTTTCGTGAGAGCTGTTTGAATATGAGAAAACCTTGTCTCCTACTGTATGGGAGGGAACAGATTGTTGGCACTCAATAACTAGTAACTAATAATAGTGATAAACAATTAAGTCTTCATCAAGGCACACCTGTTAGCCAGTAAACATTTAGCTGCCAGGTAGCTGACAGATGGCCTTGCACATAGCAAGTTAATATACCTGCTTTCTGGGTTTTCTTTCTCTGTTTCTTTGCTAGTGGGTGTCACTGCACGCTGTTTTTTTTGGGAGGAACCAGTCACGGTGGGGCAGGGTACAGGCTTGCCATTGGCATCACTGGGCAATGAGTATTGCTAGTGGGAAGCTCAGGGACTCTGAGAACCTGTTGTGGCTGAAATCAATACCAGTGCAAGTTTAAGAATGCTTGGAATGAGAAGGTTATCCTTTGACAAAATATTTTCTTGTCATTCCTTGTTTTAAGCCATTGCAAAAGCACAGGCTAGTGCCCTTAATCAACAACTCACAAAGAGCCGATGGAGGAGAAGGTTATAACTCCCAGTGTGATCTTTTAAGCAATCTGATGTCTCCTAACAATGGAGAAGAAAAATCAATTGCAAAGCTGTTTGCCATATTTCAGTCACATAGCTCCAGCCTTTTTCAGTGGCTATAACATACACAGCTGATGGGAACAGAGAGACCTGAGGTGCAGGAAGCAGCTGAGAGTGGCCAGCTGAAAAAATCTGACATGCATTGCCAACTGTGTTTAACATAGCCTGAGTGAAAGCAGGAGGACTTTGAAAGAAAATCATGTATTAATTGCTTTCCCTTTTAATTTGTACAATTTTCAATGCTTATTTACACCTGAATGGCCAACTTTGTTGGATATGTAATATGATGAGGCAAGGTGTCCTGCATACACCTTGTTGCATTTCCAGTGTTCCTCTGAAGCACCAGAGCATCCATGTACTTTAGCTATTTTGCTCCATGGGATTTAATGCACATGGACGTATTCCCCACCCGCATTCCCCTATCCACATCCAAGAAGAACTCAGGAAAGAGGAGAGCCAAGAACTGGCTGCTGTCGCTGTAGAAGCAATTTGTGCATGATAAGAGCACCTGTTTCACATGGTAATACTGCCAAGGCATCCCAGCAGAGACCGAGTTCCCTTGAACTAGGCACCACACAGGTCTGCAAGGAGAAGCAGTCCTGTATTGAAGAGCTATAAGCATAACTGAAGTGGTTGGAAACAGAAAAGAAGTGCTTGGAAATAAAAAAAACAGCTTGACTTTCTGCAGGTCACTTAGACGAGCTGCTCCTCATAACATATTGCAGTATTACATCAAAGCTTCGTTTTAGTTTTTCCACAAGTTATGCAAAATATCCTGCTCTGCAGCTCTGTTCTGCCACACAGAGCAGGGCTTTGTTCTAGAGCATGAACCATTTTGCGCTGAACTTCAGCCCTTAACTACAGTACAAAATAAGTCAGCAACCCAATCCCATATCTGGTTTCCAAAAATGAGGTGAACTCAAAATTCTTCAGTGTGAAGGCATGAAAGCTTCTGGCTTGCTCAAAGTTTATCACTCATTTCTTTCTTCAGCGGAGCATAAAGACTAATTGTGCTCTCTGCTGTCCTAGGGTAAATCCAAAGTTTCTTTACTGAGATCATCTCTGTTCCTCTGCTGCCCTCCTGATATGCAGGAACAGAATAATTCTTTTTTTTTTTTTTTTTAATTATTTTAAGAATATTTTTACTTAACCTAGAACATGGTGACAATCATAACAAAACTCATTGAGCTACCTCAGAAGGATGTATATAGAATGACACCCTAAGAAAAGCCTCTCTGGAACAAAGTGGGATTGACAGCAAGAAAAAAAAAAAGATGCTCTAAGGAGTATCTCATAAGGCGACAATAAGCTTCTGATGGTGTCAGACCTTCCCTTTCACAAGCCTGTAGGAAGCATTTAAATGGGAGGAGGGAAAGGCTGCACCTTCAAACATGCAGATGGTTTCTGTATGTATTTCATAAGGAAGTCACCTTGTGACTCTGTCCTATGAAACCCACCCCCAAAAAAACTGAAAATAAAGCTCACGTTAGAAGTGTTTGAACATCATAAGCTTCTCAGTAATAAAATCACATCATAAAAGAATGACATTCATTCCGGTGTCTCCTACTCTGCATTGCTGGGCCTATCTGACACGTCTGGAAATTGGAACACTGTCCAGGAGAAATGATTTCCAGGGAGCCTTAATCTCTAAATCTAAACCAGGATTTCCTCACTGAGCAGAGGCAGCTCAGTCCCTAATAACACCCCCGCCAGTATGCCTTTCAGCAGTGATGCAACCACCAGATGGTGGCATTTCCACTGCATAAGGTACTATTATGGCATTTGATTCGGCATGTAATTAATGTGATTCACACCACTGGTAGCATGTGTATGATTTTCACTATAAAAGGCAGCAGTGTTTTAAAAGTTTCTGTGACTACAAAACAAAGGACAACAATCTTGCAGGGAAGGCTCAAACTGTTCACCTGCAGTTTGCACAACACCTAGCAATACTAGGAAGGCAGCAGCTGTGAATTAAAGAAAACTGGCTCTGAGAACTAGCAGTGACAGGCAGAGAGGAGCATTTTTTCCCCAGGTTACCTGACGACACGTGGGTCATGTCCCTGTCCCCACAGGTGTCTCCCTCTTAATTTGTAACTGGAGTTTACATCCAGATCAGGGAGAACTGTTGCTTGGGATACAAGAACTACAGCTCAGCAGTGGGGACAAGGAAGAACATCTCTACCTATATATATGTAGTTGCTGTAGATGCCCTGAGAAGTCCATCAGTGGGTGTACCCCACAAAGGGACTTGATGTGGACAGAGGAGAGTGGTTGGAAACTTCTCCCTCTACAGCCTTCTGCAAACTGTTACAGGCTTCTCCTTGAAAAATAACTTTATCTATTTAATTTCAAGCTCATTTTTTGCATTGATCTTATACATCATCAGGCAAGCAAACAGCTGTAGCCAGGAGTAACAATGTAGAGTAGTGTTGCTCACCTAACCATTTTTTGAGGCTGAGATTCCTTTCCATTTAACAGCTGGGAAAGAGTACTGTTGCCTTTCCAGATTTTTACTGTATTCTGTTGTAACTCCTAAAGTGGTTTTTGGAACATAAGGCTCGAAGGCTCCTCCTGGATCATCAAGTGTGTTGGTCACCGGTGTCCTACTGTCAGTCCCTCAACAGCTAGCATTTCTTGCCCCTACCATTTCTCTACTCGGAAGTCATTACAGGATATTAGTCCTCTAATGGTTAGAAATTTTCTTCTGTTTTCCAGACTAAATTTGCTAGTTTCTAATTTGTACCACCTCGTTCTTATGCTCATGGTAATGCTTGGGGTATCAATCTTTCAATTCTCCTTCCTTATCCTTCCCTCCTAGATTTTTCCGTGGCATGATGCAATTCCACCTCAATATAAAATATAAATTGGCAGTTATCTACATGAAGAGAATCTCAGATCCCTAAGAACTCCTAAAGGACAACTTCTAATGCTGTCTCTCACTGTTCTCATTCTTCCACTTCTTTTCCTCATACATGCATTTACTCAGAAACATACATTCTGTGCACAGTAATATGGAGGGAGTATTTTATGGCTTTCAGCTCTTTACACCTCTGCCCCGACATAGCTGTACTATCAGAACTCTAATTCAAAAAGGGTTAAGCCAGGAAAAAAGAGCTGTTTTACTCCCACCGTTGTCTCATTTGTGAGGGGTGGCTTTCCACAGTTCTGCTATTGTAGCCCGCAATTGCATGAGAAGCCTTTTGCCGGTAGAGTACACCAGTATTTTCATATCAGTAAAGAACTCCTTGTGTAAATACAATCTTGTTCAGCATCCTGGCAACCCTGGCACAGAATGAATAGAGCAAACAACCTGCTTCCTCACCCCTGAAAATGGATCTGAACACATTAGCTGGTGCTGTTGGGCAGCTGGAACAGACATTTCTTGCCTGGTACTTCCTGTGTCATTAATAGGTGATTTCAGACTCCAGGGCTGTGAGCTGGAACACTGAAAGAATACACAATTAACAATGAATATTTTAGTGCAATTTAACCAAGAACCCATCAACATTGTTTCTTCTAATGAGTTGCATTTGTTGTGCTGTTTCTCCAGTGCCAGCTTCTCTGTGTTATACTTGCACGCTAGCAGACAGTGTGAGCAAGGGCATGGAGCTGAACCTAAAGTTTACCCACCTGGCACTGGAACAATGTGTGCAGGGAGAGGCACATACACAAATATCCTGAAAAAAAAATCTGTTGAATAAGAAAAGCTGTGGAAATCTAGGGACAATCAGGGCAAACAGCACCCAGTGTCTTCTATTAGAATACCATGGAAATTTGGATAGACAAAAATTACTCCCTTAAGACTGGAAAAATAAAAGCAGGTATTACTTATCCAGTTTAGCAAAACTATTCCTTCTCTTTGAGAACTTTTACTGACTCACAGGAAATGACTCTGCAAAGTGCAGTTGCCAAACTGTGCAGGAGCTTTTATGTGGAACAAGGGCAAGTCTGGTCTCCGCTTCTCTGTCTCAAGTGAACTTACTGTGGATACAAAAAACAAATATGCCCAGGGGACTAACCAGCTAACAGCAGGTTTTCATCTATAGATTTCATTTTATTTTATTTTGTATTTTGTACTGCAACAAATGAGAGCACATCCCTCAGAACCTGAGGAATGCTATTGTATGCTTGCATATAAGAGCAGAACTCAGGTAAAAGTGAAAAGATCCCTCCAGGCATGTTAACAGTGGCACTCCATTAGCAGAGTGCAGCGGACACTTAGAACAAGATAAAAATTTCTTCCCCTCCTTCAACTGCTGTACAACAGAAAAGTGCTCTTAAGACACTTAAGAAAATTGATATTTCACCTTTCTAGAGTTAATATTAAAATCCCATTTTATTGCACCGTAGCCCTTATTTGACTTTCCAACTGGCAAAATGTCACAACAGCATGGTAGAACTTTAATCTCCAGTACTAGTCCAGCTGCACTGGGCTTAAGTCTGCACTTCAGATTATCGCTTACTCTTCCTCTGCCAGTTCTCACAGACACATGATACGCCTTCGCTACCTCAAATGATAATGGCCATCCAAGCTGTGTATCAAGTGTTGAAGCCACCTGTCCTTATCTTTTATATTTTGCCATTTGACCCCGAAAACCAGTGTATACAAAAAAGGTCCTGTTTTGCATCACTTACCCCAATGAAACAGTGAAATGACACATTAGCACCATTCAAAGCACTGGAAATCATGTCACTGTCTTTAGTGGGTGAGCATTTCTCTTTAAAAGGTTTGGCTGTGGCAGTTATCTAAACTCCTCCATTTTATTATAATGCGATTAGAAAGATGTCCACTAATTCCCTGTCTTTGAAAAGATTATAGTAAAAACTGTCTCCTTCATTTTGCTGCATCCTGAGATGTAAAGCATTTAGTAAGTTCTCTGAAGCAGTCTGTAGACTCAGGTTCCGGGTCTGATTTCTGGTTGTCCTATACTTTATAACTTTCAGAAACAGATAATCTGTACCTACCTTAAAACTTATCTTTAAACTCATTAAACAATAAAAATACCCTCAGGACTTAACCAAACAATCAAACTGTGATTGTGGGGTTGCAGCTAGGTGAAGCTCATAAAAAATATAAAAATTATTAAATCATTAATATGGAAGTGCCAGTATTATGGAATATAATTTCTATAAACACATTTACTGACAAAAGTTGAGTACCATCTTTGAAAGACAACTGAAATCTATAGTCAAACCTAAAGGCCATCTTTTCATGTGAAAATGCAGTAGAGCAGTTAGCTAAAGCTGAAAAAATATATGGCTTGCTTTACTGCTGAATGTGAAAGTAGAAAATCCTAGGTAATTGCATTATTTAAGAGCACAGAGGTGGTACAGATCAAGAAACATCACAGAATTACTCGGTAGGCAGCTGGGTGGGGAGGGAGGAGCATACTTTTGCAGCAGCTGGAGGATTGCGTTCAATTTGGCTATCAGAAAGGGACAAACAGGCCAGTGGGCAGCAGAGAGGGACAGATGCTCGATGTCTTGACAGAAAGATAAGGAACTCAAACACCCAAAATGAAAACAAAAATCTGCGAACAGAAAACAGAACAAAAAATACATCTGGGACTCAGCACATTATTTTTTTCCTCCTAGATCTGCATGTTTTCCAGGTTAGCAAAAGAAAAGCTAACATATTGTTTAATCTCATGTGAAATATGTGTGTGTGTCTGTACATGCACACATGCCCTTGAGGAGTGAGACCACGAGCAGTGTCTCAGGCAAAGTGCAGAGTGGCAGAGCTTCCGTCCCGCAAAGCCACGTCCCCCAGATCCAGGTTCCAGGATGGAGCAATGCTACTGTCTGCGTAAGCGAGGGAAACTGAAGATCAGGCACATGGGGTGGAGCGATACCTCCGTGGCAGCCTGGCAAGGGTCCAGCTGGGGAGAGTGCTGAAGAAGGTGAAACCCTTACCTAAGGTGATTAAGCAGAGTCCCATTTACTTCAGCAGAGCTATGACATTTTACACTGAGGGAGGATGTGGCCCCATTTTCTTCCTTTGTTTCCTGCTCTTATTCACCATGGCCCACAGGAAGGCTGAGATTGCGATCACGTTACACCTTGTTTGAGACACGCAGACCTGTACACCTGCTGTTACTCACTGTACAACTTCCTTTCTAATTCACTGGGGTTTTAATTGCGTGCTTTCATTTTATGTTCATGCAGGGACAAACATGTCTCTTTAGTTCTACCTATTAGCATTGTCCTCTAATCCTACCCTTAAAATAGCACAACAAAGGCAGTAAGTAAAACCTGCTTTGCCTGAATGAATTTGGAATGTATTTTTTTAAAGGCAAAACACCAGGCTTTCATTAGCAGAGCAGTGAGTCACCCTATCAACTGTACCCAGAATAAGTAAGAGCCACATCCACTGAAACTGAAACTGTGTGCTTTCCCTTAATGGGCAAATGTCTCTGAGGAGAACCTGGTGGGAAAAGTGATCCAGCCTTTTGGGATGTCACTCCTTTCTCCAAAGCTGTGAAATTTTCTGAAAAAAATTTTGTGTTCCTAGAAACAGAAAAGGCACATAAGATGCAAAACAATACTCTGTTCTTAGTTGCTAGCAGAAAAGCTCTCTATCACAAAAATTTTCCTGCTAAGAGTGTTCCTACAGTCATTCCTGATATCACATCATTTATTACCCTTCTTGTTAGTGACAGTATTTTTTTTAGCGCAGCAGTTTCACAATGCTTGAACACAGAGGATGAGAATCCCTGTCCCCTAGAGTACACAACGTAAGAACAACAAAAACACGAAAGTAAAAAAGGAAAACAGCATACTAGCAAAGGGCCAGAGCCTCACACACTTGATTACCTTAATGAAAAGCCTCTTATTCCTACAGTACTCCCATTGACCTCATAGGTATTTGAGGACTTAAGTCTTACATGTAAATCAGAATTTGGCCTAAACTCTGGGTTAAAATAAGATAATAGAAGACTGCTCTCTGCCAGTCTGTGCCAGGGATTAAAGCCACCAAGCAATCCTACCAGTTCTCCAGAACCAGACTTCAGGTGTCCTTTGCTGAAATTTTCACTATTACACAGCTGTGTATTGTAAGAATTTGGGATGTGATTTGACTGAAAGAACTGACAAAATGATAATTTTGTGTCACTATCTGCTGGCCCTTTCAATATCTGCTCACTTGCTTCAGAAAGCAAACCCCAGTGAAGTAACTTATACATTCCATTTAATGTGTTATACAAAAACTCAGTCAAAGCCAAGTACTTAATAACGTATTAGTAAAGTGGTTTTTTTTCCATTTCATTACAACTATTCCAAAATTAGATCGAAATTTACCTAGAATATTAAGGAGTTTTCTTACATTCATAGTTGTTATTACACCTAAATAACATTACCTCCAGTAATGGAAATTCACTGGTACGCCCAGAGCAAAACATGCACACACACGTCTTCTCCAGCATGGTAACAGCCTCTTCAAAGAGTACCATTTTATGTAGTCATTTTATTTTTGTAAGGCTCACAGTTTTTGCACTTGCAAATGTTTGGGCTTTATCTGTTTGCTGGCTGGTCCGAATGATTTACCTAAGATCTTGTGAGGTTATTTAAAATTTCCTTCTAGGAAGTCCAGCAAGCTTCTGACTTCTACTATTTATGTATGCGTTTGCTGTCATAAGAAACCTTGCTGGCTGCCAGCTTCTGTATCAATTCCTTGAAACAGCAGACAGGCAGGACAAGCTAGAGCTGTCAGAATGTTTCTCTAATTGAAGATGGGACACATATTTGGCAAATGACTCCCTTACTTAGTGCTAACTATTCTCTGCTCTCTCTGAGTTTGCCACTGCAAAGGAATGTCACCATACCTGTTAGAGACAGAGACTCACATTAGAGCCTTATTTCAGCATAGAATTAATCTTGTCCATACATTTCTGGTGTTTAGTCAGTCTTATGAACATCTTAAGCAATGGCACCTACATATTCTCAGCAGGAAAATACTCCACCATCTGATTTGTTTCCTTTATTAAAGAATTTACCTTTCTTCATTTTCTCCATGTAAAATTTAACCCTCCTCTCTGTATAACAAGACTGTTCAGGAGAGCTCTAAAAGTTTAGGATTCTCTTTGTGGTCTGGATTGCATGGGTAACTCAGATACTTCTAGGGCTTTTTTTTTCAAAAGAGCCTCTCAGCGCTGAAATTTCCTTCATTTATGGATAACTAACACTCCGTTTATAATCACAGGCAAATCCAGATCAGGTATACTAAGGCCTAGACATCCAGCTACTTTTTAATGTATAAAACCATAAATGGAAGTCTGTGTTGAGAAATCATAGATTTAATTTTCAGAACTGTAAACTGTCAACACTACAACCCAAAAGGTAAGTGTTCAGCACCTGTGTAAACCAGGCCCTTGTGGTACCTCAGGCTGGATGTTCATAACCTGGGGCAGGGAACATGTATGGATGTATCTGGAAATGCAGGCTTTCTTCTGTTGTGCTAGCAACAAAATTGATCTGGAAACCATTTCTTCTTCCATCATCTGTGATGTTCTCCTCAGCATTCCCTGTAATCCCATTAGGGTTTGTGGCACAGACAACTGGGAATTCAGTGCAACAGTCAACTCTCAGTAGCAACCAAGAAAGAATCCCTTCAGGCAACATGTTCCCACAGGTATGTACACTCAGATCCCTCTAATAGCCTTCTAAGCCTTAAGGAAATATTCCAAGTTACAGAAGGAGGGAAGCATTCACATTCTGTCCCTTTGAGCATGATTACAGTCATCATTTGAGGCCTGGAAATTGCAGGGTATATTTCTCCATTTCAGAATAATTCTTTCAGATGTTACATCATAATGTAAATTTCATCAAAAGCGGACTATGGCAGAGGAATTTGATAATGAGATTGACTTTGGGCTCTCCATGTTTTATGTCTAGTTCACTGTCTCTTAACATATTAATTAGTGACATTTTGCAACATCTTACGTCACTTGTGACTGCAAGCCAAGATGTGATGTGACTAACAGAAAGGGGAAATCACACATAATAAGATACAGCTAAGCATAAATATCCACCTTACTTCAAACAAAAAAGAGGAGTGGAAAGGAGGGGAAAGAAATTCTCTGTGGCATATATTTTTAGACAGATTCATGAAAAAGTCATTTTTGGAATGGTTTTGATTACTCATTTTAGTCTTTCAAAGCTAGAGGTGCATTGTTACAAGCTGTCTCCATCTGTCAAATCTCTCTTAAGTGATGCAGAGAACTATGCAGATAGAAGAAAGAAATGCCATATTTTCCTTAAAAAGCTCTAGGCCAAAATCTATTTTAAAAATTAAGGGGGTTTTCCATTTTTTTCTATTTTTATTGTTATATTTATATTTTTAGCCAGCCACTGGTATTACAGTTAAATTTTCCTGTATCCAGACCACAAAAAGAGAAATTTCCCCAGAGAAGCTTTACATTACAGACAAATCTCCTCTTCCATATTTGTGTGCCCTGCTTAACTACCTCAGGTTTGCTAAAAGCCAGTAATCTCAAACTCCTAGCTAAAAGAAAAACTGCTTTAAAGATGAAAGCAAGGGTATTTACTGGGTCATTCCAGGCTGGAGAAGATGAATGTGTGAAATGTTTCCATATATAGTACCTGTGTCTTTGAGTGTGTTTTATTTAAAAAAAATAAAAATCAATAAAATAGGGAAATAGAAATATTTTCCTAAGCTTTCTTGAATTTTCTGGTAATATCTGCTTTCAAGCCTCCTACCCTGATATTGATTTCTGACAGTGTGCATATGTAAAAGGTATGTGCACATCTCTGTGTGAGTCAGTTGACAAGAGAAAGGAATGCCAGCAGCGGTGGGAACCCTGTGTCCCACCCCTGTGCCTATGCACTAGCTGCTGGATGCATTTGCAGATTGCTGTTAAGTCTCATAGCATAACAAAATAAGATCCAAAAGCAAAAACAATGTAATTCCCCTCAGCAAGCCACTGCTAAGAAGTGTTTTTGCATTCTTTGATTAACATCCACAATATTAGTAGAAAAACAGTCTCTAAAACTAAGTGGATGAGGTCATGCTACATAGGTGTTTAACTTGAATCTGAAAATGTGAAACATCCAGTGCCATGATACTCTCCCCTTACCATTTAGAAATCCGAGGCTATCACCACTGCCTGCTGCTGTGTAGCTCCTTCTTTTTCCTTTTCTTTTTTGCTTTGAGGTCTCTTATGAGTCATATTCTGCATTGCCTTGCCTGAACAATGATTGCAAGGGATGTAAGCAGTTGTTCCTCAGCCATTCAGCAACCCTGTAATAACTTCACTGCTCCAGCACTATGTAAACAATTTTCCCCACCACATAAAACTCAGTGGATTTCTTACTGAGAGCATCTATTCATTCAAAGAAAATACTATGAATATCAATGGAGAAAAAATGTGAATATCAATGGATGAAGTCTAGGTAATTCTAACAAGAAAGAATGTCAAATCCTTTCTACTGAGACCTGGTCCTTTAAGTGATTTAGTGCCCCTCAACATACACTGAAATCTGATATTCAGCAAATGGCAAGAAAAGGTTTTTAAATGATATATTACAGGGAAAATAACAGACAGGACATCAAATCCTGAAAGACGAGATTTTTACTTATTTGTTATCAAGATTTTTTGCATTAAAGCCTCTTTCACATAAGAAAATTAATATAAATTTGCTGTGACTTCCTCCATCTCAATAAATAGCTTTGAAACTGCTGCAATTCCTTCCCTGTATCTAAACTATTTGATAAGCAGCCTTTTTTCATATACTGATATATAATTAATATGGCTGATATGTGCCTTTAATACAAATCAGATGTGAAGGGATCAAATAAATCTCTGATATAATTACAGGGCTTCCAAGTGAGCTCCACTAAAATGAATTTGACTTGAGGCTGTATATTTAGCCTGGAAACAACCAGCCTGGGCATCTCAAATCGGACAAACCCAGCACACGTGCAAACACTACAGCTGCCACCGTGATGCAGACGCTAATAATTCAGTGGCTTTGTACCCTGTGATTATGCACGTGCTGTGTAGTGGCTCAGATTAAAGAGTTAAACAAAGTGCTTCTCCCTCCCCTCTTGGCAGAAAGATAATTCAAATCCATCTGATATTCGCAGACAGTTGGACGGCAGCTGAGGTTTCATTAGGAATCCCACGTATGGCCAGAAGCAACATACACCTCGGTGTTTCCGGGAGCCACAGGCAGCCAGAACAGATGGTAGAAATCATCATCCCCAGACAGTCATCAGGGGAACCTCAGGCCACATGCTTGAATTTTTCTCAATGAACCGCATACAAGGCAGGCATTTGATCTGTGTGATGGCAGCTGCTGGGTCCTGGGGGAGCGGGAGGCGGTGGAGTGGAGGAAGGCTCTTGCAGGTTATTAACAGGTCACACTGTGACATTAGCAGTCCGGAAACATCGCCTCTCCCAGGGGGCTAAAACAAAAGCAAGGGAGAAAGAGGTTCCTCATAATTCAAACACAGTTCAGTGCTTACAGATTACAACACATAATCTGCTTGGCAACAGCACAGTGTGCAGAGACACTCTGCTATCTGATTTCCCTCTTTCTTCTAGCTGTTTCCATTAGAAATGTCAGAAGGAATCCTCAATGCCGTAAATGTCCTATGCAAATCTCAAGGGAGGAAGAGCACAGCTTCCCTGCGATTTTCAGAATGAGACCTGGAGGCAAGGCTGATGGTGATGGCTGAGCTCCCTCATTCAGATGTCCCCAACCTTTTCATTCTGTTCGTGACATGCTAGACACTGCTTTGCTCATTGATCATCGCTGCCTGTCTGAATCACCAAGCCGCTTCTGTGAGCAGAGACTTGCTGCAACAGTGCCTCATTAGAAGGAAACTTTCCTTGGTGATATTTTGGAGGTAACAAGGCATTTGGAGGACAACCCTTAAAATATAGCATTTAACAAAGTGGATGGATTTACAAATCGTTACCCCAGGCCTAGAACTGCCCATCTCTTTGCTGTTGTCCCAGCCCTCCCATGCATAGCCAGCCATGCATGCCAGTCTGCAGATGGAAAGTCTCCAAACCCCAGACCTGCTTTAAACATTCTCTGTGAAGTGCTGGCAGGTCAGGATGATGGTACTCAGCCAAGCACTCCAGAATTACATCCTGGAGAGCACAGTAATATAAATACATATACGTGTGGGTTTGCGTGTACAGAAATAAGTGGGTGAGGGTGTGTGTATGTATGTATTTGTAAAAACACAAATAAAATTACTTCATACCCAGAAGCTACTTCCTTTTTGATTGCTTATACATTCTAAATACAAAATGGAGTTTATCAGGATCTGAAGCAAACAGATTTTGCAGTTGAATATGCCTTGAGATTTTTGTTATGCTAAGGGAATTTCTTCAACAGCCACCTTTCCCTATAGAAAAACTCAGCTGTCTACCTCATTTGCAGGACTTTTTGGGGTTTTTTGTTTCTTGCCTTGCACAGTAGACAGCCCTCACTCACACTCCTGGTCTTTTTTTTTCTACTGTGCTGAATGATGCATTTCCAATTCTCTTGTTTGCCTGTTCAACCCAGGTAGCTCCTGTGTAGGTAGAACTCAGCTGATGCTTCTCAGCTTCTCCAACAAAATTCAGTGCTCACTGGACCATTACTTAGAACAACAAATGCTAAGTCCTGTCCTAAGAATCCTTTCCAGTACATACATTTGTTGTGTTGCACAGGGAAGCCATGAGTGTGAACTGTGCAATGTCTGACGCACAAGTTTTCCAGGATCCATTGCATGTGAACTTCACAACTTGCCTGGCCAAGCAGCAGAAACCCAGATTTCCTATGAAAACACTGACCATTTGTCTGGGACTTCCAGTAGCCAGGAAGACCGGCTAGGGAGGGAAAGAAGTGAAACTGTACTTGGTACTGTAAATTGATTACAACACTCAGCAGTCAAATTTGGCTATTAAACCTCCCTGGCAGCATTTACTCATGCCTGAAATATGGGGTAAATACCTGGAACCTGAAGTTACTTTTCCCCTCTGTTAAAGATTAGCTAGCTCAAATGAGCACAGCCGCGGATCTGCTCATGTTGTCAGTCCTGAGAAGAAGTGAGACAGTCCATTCAGCAGCTCTGTGAATTCAACAGACATCACAGGAGGTCCCTCTAGTGCTGTTATCCTGGATCTCTGGCATCTTTTGGAAACTGGCAGTGTCCCAAAATATTTTCTTGAAGTGACCAAGGACAATTTAAAAATGGGCATGTGTGGCATCGTTTGGGATACTGGACACTCCTACACTGAGCCAGTGCCTAAAGAGTGACTCCAGGCAGAAGCCTGTGCCTGCAGTGCAGTGCAGTAAGGCTTCCCTGGACATTGCAAAAGAGGCAAGTTTTCAGGGAAAGGTAATGTCTTTTATAGAGCAACTGTAGAACTGGAACAGGCCAACGTTTCATGCTCATAGGACCCTCTTCAAGTCTGAAGCAGGAACTTCATGTACGGGAACAACTAGCTGTTAACAGTGGTTCTTAATTTTCACAACCACTAAGGTTTGTGAGATTGGAAACAATGATGCATTACATCCTCGTGCCAGTCTCACACTTGACATCTTTTTAAATCCTCTCATTGTCTGTTTGTATGTAAAAGACCTCAGCTTTTACAGACTGGAGCTTGCGCTGACTTGTCTTAGTTTATGTACTGCTCTCCTACTCACATTTTTTTTAGAAGAATATTGAAGAGCAAGAACTCCTGTCAGGATAGCAGATTAACAGGAATGCAAGGAGAGGTATGTTTTTTTTTTAACCTGGATCTGCAAGAAGTGTGCAAAGTTGCAAGAAGTGTGCAAAGTTCCACCAGCCCAAAACATTACTGAAGAAAACATTCCTTCTTTTAAAGACAGTTCTATTAAAAATACTTTTTTCCTTTAACATAGAAATTACTTTTATTCTAGTAAGAATTATCTACAGTACTAAGTCTAGACATGTTCTTTATTAGAGAATATTTTTGTACGAACCGCTTTAAAAGAGAGCCTTTTATGTTCCACCAGCTAATGAGTGTTAATGTCAGTGCAAAGAACATGATTTTAAAAGAAGAAACTTAATGATGTGGAGTGATATTAGCACTTGTGAAAGAAGTCAAGCTGAAAGTTCCTCATGAACTCCGTATTCAACCACAGAAGGTTGCAGACCTACTGGAAATAAGGACTTAATGGAACACTACATCCTACCCTTCTCCCATCCCTGGGTACCATTCAGTGCTGGACATGTTCTCTATCCCCAGTCCCCAGTGACTGACACTGCGTTTCTCCTAGTCCAGCCCCGTTAATGTTGCAGCAGCATTTGCTCTGGCCCAGATAAGTCCCGAGGTTTTCCAGGCTGTCTCACCAACACAGCAATCACTCAGTTACTTCAGATGCGGTGCCTTGAGTCTGATAGCCTATCCAACAGCAATCAGTGCCACAGGTCTCAGAGGTGAGTGCAAAACAAACAGATACAGAACACCAAGCATTTAGGCATGTCTTTAATAATTCTGACACAAAGAGGATGTTTTTAATTTATCTCTGAATTCGTATTGCCCATGTTCCCTCAAAGCCTTTGGGTGTTTTTTTTTAGCTAGGGTACCTAAGGTTACATGGCCATTCTTAACTTATTCTTGTTTAAAGTGTCCAGTGGAGTGAAGGTTTGCAGGTTAAGCTTTTTCTGCTGTATCTCCATACCAGTTATAAACTTGCTACCTTTAAAGTTACTGTTCTTCTACTCCTGTGAATAGGAACACTAACTAACTTGAGGTCATTCAATCAATAACCTTCAATTTTTATTCTGTCACCATGTATCCATTAGCTTCCTAAAATAACTCTGTATTTTATATAAGAAATCTTTAAATAGAATTTTCCTTTTATGAAAGGGTTTCCAGAGTCATAAATATTTTGGGTTGTTACCTTTTAGACTTGAAGATTTGCTTTAGAAATGGGAAAAAAAGAAATTAACATTTTTTTCGAGGGGATATCACACCACTTATTTTTTCAATCTGTGAAGATGTGCACTTATGTCTGTTTTCACTCTCTGATTCAAGATGACAGCTCATTTACATGTCCATTCACTTCCTGCAGGTGACAGAGTCAGTACTGGTGAATGAAATATGAATGGGAATTGGACAAGGCTTTTCAGCTCATATCACAGCCTCCCAGACACAATAGACCAACATCACATCTTCCTTGCTGGTATCAGCTGAATGTCCAAGTTTTATACTGAGAACAGCTCATACAAAAACAATAAATGCATGGGTAAAAAATCTAAGCTTTGTAAATAATACCTGCATGAGGTACTGAGTGGCACAAAATAGTAAGGAAAATCATAGAAACAAGGCTGAGATGCTGGATCACAACAAAAGTATATGGTCACATACCACATATTAAGATAATAGTCTCTGCTAGTCCTGTGGCATTAGCACAATATGAACATCCTGAAGCAGAGTAATGATCAGCACATTCCCTTTGGCTCACTGTAGCAGAGTAAAAGGACAGGGCTTCACCAAAAACGTATGGGCTTATTTGCAGACAAAGCAGGGAGGATATTACAGCTTCTGGCAAGGCAATGAACCATGCAAGGCCAAGAAGGAGCAAACTAGACCATAGTGCAGAAAGAAACTATCTCAGAGCAGACTTAAGCTGTTTTCCTACCCTGACACAGTAGTTCAACAAATTCTTGGAGTGTCAGAAGCAGGCTGAGAAAGGTGACAGGAGGATACCAGAGAGGCAGCATTAATTCAGTGTGATCAGTGACTCAGTCACTGAGTTACCAATTGCCAAACATAATCCTGCACCTTCAGAGAATATGAGCACACAGAAAGCTTTAAGAAAAGCAAAGGTACATTAAAAGCATGCATGAGAAAGGCAAACACTGAGAAAATTGGAAGGACAGAGAATGGCAAACACAGAAAAGGGAGCAACAGAAATAAAGGCAAATACACAGAGAACGATCAGTGGACAGAGAGAAAGGTAAACACATAAGCAAAAGCAGTGATTAAAAGAAAGGTTATCCCATAAATCTTTCTGGAGCTTTTTTTGACATCTGAAAAGGAAGGGATCCAGTTGTAACAATGACCTTACAACATAAAGCCAGAATGGAAACTAAAACCTGCTTTAATTAATAGCTATACAAAATTATTGTAATTGTACATCATAGACTTCTCTTTTTTACATTGTTTGTCTTTTACAATTGCAGAAAAAAGTCTGGAGATGCAAATGACAAAGGGTCAATATCTATGAAGCAAATGAAAAACCATGAAGAGGTACTTTCTTTTTTTTTTTTTTTTTTTTTTTTTTTTTAATGAACCTTGGATGGTGGCAACAGTGAGAATACAGTAACCTTCCTTTGTTATCACTCTATCAATTGTACCAGCTTTTCACATATCAAATATTTATGCGTTACTGACTGACTGATGTGAGAGCTGGAGGAAAACTTACTCTTTTGAATTACTCTCTCAGCTCAGGATTACTGGGTTACAGTCAAGATTTAGTACAGCATGTTTTCCCTTTACAAAATTTTACAGTTTTCACCAGCACTTCTTGTGGCCACTGGAATAAATTTCACATAGCTGAATGCAAAAGACAAGAAAGATTTCTCTATTTTTCCAACACAGTGTCAATCTGAAATATTAACAGTGCCTAAAGAAAAATCATGTCACATTTCTGAAGGAACTCCTCCACACATGCAGGTATTTTCTCTTATGAAAAATTGACCATCTCAATTGACCTAGCAAACCTCTAAATCAGGACTCAAGTTAACGTCTTTAAAAATATTCTTGACAATAACAAATACATACAGTTGGGTTTTTTTTCTTTTATAGAAAGCATAACAATGCATCAGGTGACTACCTGTCCTGCTGAACAGCTAGCTTTGACAGGAGAGTATTTTCCAGGGTCAGTGTTAAGTAATTAAAGATCTCTCTCAGAATCCCCCTGGGATTATTTCTATTGACTTAGAAAGCTATAAATGGGATCTCTGATTCTCCACCTCCTCACTCAGTGGTTCACAGGAGGTTGCAATGTCAATAGAAGTGAAAAGAACTTCCCCTGAAACAAATGAGGACATGTGCCGGTTATTAAAGGATTGTATTAGGTAAATCTTTACAGACAAACACTAGGAGACTTCATGAGTTCTAGCAAAAAAGAAATTACCAAAAAATATTACATGTCTTTTTCTAATAAATTAGCTAGGAACCTACCATATAGAACTGCTTCAAAATAAAAGCAAGCAAGCTGCCCTTCTCCTTCCCAACATTATGCCTTTGAGATAATGAACCATAATCAAATCCAGCTTATGTATTATATCGCAGGCTTTGATTAACTCAGGATACGGTCACTTCCTACTACACAATGCCTTGTGCTGCCAGCTCTCCTGTTAAAACCACAGTCTGTGACACCACCAAGGTCATCACAGTTGCTCTGAGTCTGCTCTAGTGCAAAGTGGAACATCTCAGAAAAAAAATGAGGGACTTTTACAAAATTTGGCTCAGAACTTGAAAGAGCTGCTCTGCAGTAACAAAAACCGCTCTCATCTTTATATGTACCTTTAGCTATATATATACTTTTAGCCACAAACAACAGTCTTCCAGAAGCCTGAACAACACACTGCAAGGTAAGGAACGTAACTTCAATAAGGTAGGAGTGAAACAAAGGTGAAATTAATCTCCAACAGCAGTGATTAAGAAAGAAATATCCTAAACTCTTGCAACAGCAGTGGAACTCCACTCCTTCAGAAGCTGCCATTGGCAGTCAGCTAGTGCTAAAATATCCTTCCTTCCTTCTTTCCTCCCCAAAACAGGTAATGTAGACCCTTTTAATTCAAAAATTCTAATTAGCATAGGCTGTACAGCAGGTACTTTAGCAAAATCATAGGCATCTGAGCCAAAGCTTAAAGGCCTTGGATTGTCTTTTAACACCAGAACAGGAGACTTTAATCAGGTCTGCTATGTCTGGCACATACTGAGAGTTAATTAGGTTTCACAGTAGTAATCATAATGGAAATGCTTTCGTTTGTGGGCTTGTTTTTTTCTTTTTTTACATCAGTGGCAAGACCTGAGGAAAACTCAGTTTATTCTTCCAAGGAGATTTCTGTGCTACCTTGGGGCTCTGAGGATTTAGCTTCCTCTGGTCTCTTCTAGTGGCCAAATTCCAGACTGTAAGTGTTACTATCCACGGCTCTGCCTTTCAGATAATGACTTAAATACATGGGTGTATCACAGCTAGGACATGTTACCAGGTTAAAATTGAAACACAGCATACATACTGCTGTAAATTAACATGCAAAGCACTCACTTTGCTTCAGGAAAAGCAAATATCTAAAAAATAGCATCTAAGAAAGGACGTGCCTGAATCAGGTCACCCATCATGAACTCTTAGTTAGTCTAAAAAACCCTCTGCTCTGAGAAGCATGTTTTGTGTTTCTTTCTTTATTGCTAGTTGATGTATGTCTCAGAGACTTAAATCCCCTTGGCTTGGGCAGGGATTGCGGAATTGTTCCCTCAGGTTGCATGTTGTTTTCCTGACAAATCTTTATATCTGTTCATGACCCGAGGTGCTAATGTAGCTTCTTCACATTTCCAGGAAATCAGTTTGCAACGCATTAGTTTAGGAAGTATTTGATCTCAAGTCAAATAACTTCAATTTCCTTCTTAGGCAAAACAACTGTTACTATCCTCCTGCACTGGAGAGTCACAACTTACCAACTTCCTCATTAAAAATAAATTTGTGCTTCACACAGTAGCATCAAAAGCAACCAGCCAAACAAAAGGACAAAAATGAGCATAGAGGCCAGAATATATGAATGCAGGGGGGGTGAGCAGAAGGAGCTAAGCTACTTCCACACTAAGAACTGGCCTCCCAGAAGAGACATTGAGTACTTGCATGATTAGACCAATGAAAGTGATTTCACTTTGGAATGAATTTATGACCCACTTTCAAATCCCTGAAGAAAACAGGGATTTAAATTGGGAAAGCTGAAAAGCCACAACAGCAGCAATGCAAACGTCTGCTCTTTTTCTCAGTTTTATAATAGTGTCATGGCCCTGATGTTAAAAAAAAAAAAGACACAGTATGTCAGCGACATGCTGGAGGCAATGGAAGTTATCAATCAGTAATGTGACGTGGATTTAAGCAGCTTAATAGAGGACAAAATTCAATTGATTAATGGTTAGGAAAGTACTCACTGACGTGGAGGTTTCAAGGAATTACAATCTGATTAAAATTCCATTTTAGAAATGAAGGGATATAGGATGCTAATCAGTCTAAACCACAGATTATTAGTGCCAGCTATTTGTAACAGCTGGGACTATTGTGATAAAAACAAAACGTGACTCAATTTTGGTAAGAGGGGGATCATTTATTTATTTTGAGAACTAGAGCACATCGGAGTAAACACCCCTGCACTAAGTTTGCTGGTCTCTGGCTGTCATTTAACACCTGAAAGCCCAATTGTCTTTTGGTCATCTTTGGTGAGAAAGGGAAAACCCAGATCTCTTCAGTCACCTGCAGCGCAATAAGGACCTGCATGTTCAGCAGAGCCACCTCAGAAAGCTCCAGGGTCCTCTACAGCACTTCAGACAGGGTGCTTTGGGAACAAATGTGGATTTAGAGGTCCTGCCAGAAAGACAGCCTCTAAGAAATGTTTCTTTTAGAGCTATTATGGTAAGTTAAAATCAGTAACTATAGTCCTAAACGATTTCATCTCCTTTTTTTCTCCCTATTTTAGGATGAACATATATTTGTTCTAGGAATTCAAAAACTCAGGGAAACCTTTCCATAACAGTAGCTGAGATCTGCCTCATTGCACTTATGTCCCCAAGAAAGTGGCAATTTCATGGGCTTTCTTGAGAAAGAAGAAGATTTAAGGCAGTATTTCTCATCAGCTCCTAAATTAAGCAGACCATTACTGCGTTGTAGTATTTATATCATGGTTTTAGTAACCTCACATCTGAGCTTTTCCAAACCACATTTGTACTGTTTCTGGAATGCAGTGTCTTGCGCTTTGTGTGTTTTCTTTCAGTTCTGCTATTGACAGTATTGGTTTGCTCTGGCATGGCTTCTAGTTATGAGTACAAAGAGCTGTGACATTTCAGAAGAAGATGTGTAAAGTCATACTTAAGATTTAAAACCTTTAACTGGTGCCAAACATCTGTTATCAATTGAAGTTGTAAGCACTGATCCAAATTTGGAGTTATTCTGGCAAATTAGGTCAATTTCTAAAGATTTATCAGGACAACCTCTAAGTAAGGAAATTTGGTTTGTTAAGAAACAGGCAGAACACATGAATAACTCTAAATTTCTACTTATTTGATTCCCCTGGCAAGAATGGTGTATGGCCCTGAAAAAAGAGGATTTTAAATTATTTTTAAGCACCTACGTATGGCATTAAAATAAGCAAAGAAATTTAACACTTATTATTTATTATTAACTTGTTTTAAACAACAAACAAACAGTTCTCTGAGCTTGATGAATATAAATTAATTTGGGGGGTGGGGGGGGGTGTGGGTGAAATATCAAATATACAAAGGGGGAATTAAAAACAAACCAGCAAATTCCAGTGTTCCCTTCCTCCAGTGAAGACCACTGGCATTCAGACCTCTATGGCCTAATTTAGGCCATCTTTCAGTTCTGGAGATGACCTCATACTATGAAGCAGAAAATACCTGGGGCAAAATGAACATCTGGTAGACTTGAAAAGGTTGAATTTTCCTGACAGGCTTCTTGCATTCCTGCCTAAAATAAAGAATTCATTACGTGGCCTCCATAGAGCTAACAAATCGCCAGGAGAAGGTCATCGGTTTTTCAGATGTGTCTGGCGTTGCAGCTCACATTTCCAGGTAAGGAACAGTCCTTTTATGTAAGGGATAACTTACATCCACCTTCCTGCCAAGGGAGAGCCTTCCGAATGGAGACCTCCTGATATATCCTCCTGCTGTCACCCACTGGCAGAGGCACGTGCCAGACCTTAAAAACCTACAAGAAAGAAAAGAACATGGTCGAGGTGTTTCAGCAGTTCGGGTGGAAGCTGGGGTTTAGCATACATTATTCAGTGACACTAGATGGCAGAGCAGCTGTTTTGAATTAGTTAAAATGACATCTTCCGGAGTGGTTTGCTGTTGCTTTATTTAATGGCATTACAGTTTGAACCAGTGCTGACTTACATATCTGTGCTGGCTTTGGATTTTAATGAATTTCTTGGTTGAAAGCTGAAGTCAAAAGTGTAAGAGGATCAAAAGGAAATTTTTAATTTAGTTTAAGGCTGACAAAAGACTAAAAATGAGGAGCCATTTGGCCACATCAGCTGAATCGCTTTGCCTTTGACAAAGGAGGATATAAAAGTCTGAGGTCTAAGAGAAGTTTTTGAATTGCGGAACTGAAATACTTTGGACAAGATTGTGAAAGAAAAATTCAGAGCACTACAGAAGGACATCAGAAGTTTGGGATTAGGAACAAATCTCAGTCTGGGCTTCAAGACATGGCGGAGTTCCTTCTGCTCCAGGGCCTGGCTGAGGCCACACAACCCATCTGCAGGAGTCCCCAAGTCCAGTGGGGCCCTGTGGACCTTTTGCTCGCAGCACCTTCCCACCATCACCGCTGCCAGCAGGCTGGTTTTCACCTCATAGTTAGCATCCTGCAGGATAACCACTCCTCACACAAATCCGTGTCAAGCGTGAGGCAGTTGTCCACCACAGCCTGTGCAAAGGTGAGCGTGCTGCAGTGGTTTGCACCCTCCATATCCGACAGAAGCATGATATGTGCTAATGGGACCAATTGCTCTCCCAACATTGCTTAAATTTGTTCACCTGTAAATACAGAAGTTTTCCAGGGATCCTCATAGGAATAAGATCAGTATTAACCCTCACTGAGTGTCCTACACATTCTCTGCAATAATGTAATTTTTCTGGAAATAAAAAAAAATATCTGGAAAGCAATAAAACCTTTCTTACAGCACTTTTCATTCAAGGCTTTGCTTATAATTTATAAATGAGATGTACTGTATCCTTGCATCAGACACAAGGTAGAAAGACACAACTTCAAGGAACCACTGACATGATGAGGAGCAGACACTCCCAGATCCCTGCCCTACCCACTGGACCATGCTGCTCAGCTGTCATGTTGCAAACCTCACTCGGAAGTGGAGCTATTGGGTCTAAAGCATGTTCTTTGCAGCCACATGGCAGTAGGTAAACTTCTACAGCAAAAAAATTTAACTTCCATCTCCCCCTCAGATCCAACTGACCTGAAAATTTTCAGCAGAGCCACGCAAATAGCTCAAACAATTTTATTTCAGGACCAAATAAATAAATAAATAAATAGATAGATAAATAAATAAATAAAATTCAAACAGCCTTGCACCCCTTTTCTGTCTCCTTCTCTCACAGAGCTAAGCAAAGGTATTTTACTGAAATGAGTGTTTGCAAGTATAAATTACAGAATTGCACTATTATGTCACAGAAGAGATAGAGATAAAACATAGGCAAGACCACTTTTATAACACTGTACCATGAGATGAGGGCTGCCAGGGCCTTCCCTCTGATGCTTTTGGCTCAGCTGGATCATGATCCAGAGCACAAAGGAGAGAGTGGTTTGCAGAGGGTAATTGCTGTCCTTTGGCTCCACGCGTGGGGTTAGGGCCATCACCCTTTCCCCTAGCAAGAGGATGTACTCTGTTGCCAGAAGAGACTGCACCCGTCTGTAAACACAAGCTGTAAACATCACTTTGCACCTCTGCAAACTGGACAAAGCCCACAAAGAGGGTTGAAAGAATGAATTAACGAATTCAAAGAGATGCTGGCATGGGAGTTGCTATGGAAGCAAAAAGAAATATTATTAGATTGTTCTTGCATCACATATTCTCCCACACAGAAACCCCCATTCCCTCAAATTACCTTCAGCAAGGAGTGAAAGAGGAGCACCTCTACACTTCATCATCCATTCTGCCTGTTTTCTGAGCTGGTAGTGAGCCCATGTTGGACTTACATTGCAGTTCCCTGAGAATCTGAAAGCTGTTAAAAGACGGAAAGATATATATGGCTGCTCTACAAAAAAGGCATGAAATTTTTTTGTAATTTGAAATCCATGGTTGACTTCTATGCATTTCTTAACAAACATTCTTTTCTGTCTTCTGCAACTTCTGAAAGTGCAGCTGACATAATATTAACTCAGATATACAGATCTCCTGCAGAAGAAAAAAAGAAGTGTGTTAGGTTATATGCATTATGCAAAAGACATAAACAGCCACATGTTTGTGCATAACTGGATGATTCCCTAGGGTGTAATTAGCATTTTGGCAGAGCATCTTGCAACTATTTCTGCTCTTCTGCCAGAGGAATTTGATGGGGAGGAGCCTGTTTTGGTTACTAAAAACCAATTTATTGTATAATATTTTATCATAGCTACAAGGTACATTTCAAGGTAGGTAAGGTAGCCAACTTGGATATTATCTGACCTCCAGAGGTACAAAATACCAATGACCTCCCTACTCACATTCTCTTGCCAGTTTTAATGACAGTTTTAAGATAAAATGTGAACCAGAAAGAAAGAGTACTGCTAATCGATGGTGTTTCTGAAATATTACCCCGTTCTTGAAAATCTACATTTTTAAGCAAACATATTATTTTCCCCTTGCTGTTGTGATGCAGTCAAATTAACTCAAAGTAACATTAAGGAAAACATTCTTTCAGGACTGGTAAATCTCTTAGTCAGAGGAAAGGACTCCTACAATATCTATAAACCAGTGGGTTGTGGGGCCGTACAAAGGCCTACATAGAGTTGCCAGGCTGCAGATAAGGATCACTTTCACAGAGCCTCTTCAGCAAGTCGCAGGGTGGTGGGGAGAGAGCCTGAGACGTCCGGTTCGCACAAGTTCCTCTTTATAGTCACACTAAAAACGCTACGCCTCAGATAAGACTTCCCACAGCAGATATTTCTTCCTAGATCCAGTGCAGTGTGGTAAGGGGGTGCCACCAAGGCACCCCAATGCAGCTGGGGGCAGGCATTCTCAAAGCCTTAATGTTTGTTTTTACAACAGACTTCTTTAGCCAAAGAGGAAAGTAATGAAATAAATGTCATATGCCATGAAACAAATGGGGGATCCCACACTTCTTCCTTTCATCCTGCAGCTGTACGTCATAACCAGCCTTTTTCCCCCATCCCACAGGAGAAAAAGAAGATGCTGAAATGACACACAGACGCCTGCAATTTCTGCATTTCCTAAGAGCTTGGGAAGGCTCTCAACAACCCTTCTACACTGACAGAAGTACCACCACCCACCCCGCCAACGGCAGTGAGAAACACCAGAGCAGCAGGCTGGTAACAGAGGATTTGCTCCAGCAGCAAACAGGCCGCACTGGAAGGAAAACCCCTGGGAGGAGGAAGCAGCCCTGCAATGAGGGGCAAAAGCAAGGTTCAGGAAGAGAGCTGCTGATGGATGTCCAGTGAGACCAGTCTCATCCATTCATCTGTCAGGAGACTTCTGTTGTTTACCGTGACCTCACCCTCACTGTGTCAACCAGTGTGCTTTATTAATAGGGTGAACCAGCTCGCAGGTCTCAGTAAGTTAGTGGCTGCCATTATGTTTTGGCTGCTTTTGATTTGATATAAGGAGGGAGATGCAACAGTAATCACCGAAAGGAGCGGATATCACATCCATCACATGACAGAGTGATTTATGGTACTGCTTTGACCTCTGCCAGCTAGCCCTACCCAGGAAGCAGAAAAGCAGCTTCTCTCTGCAGCCCTCCCCGGGATGCACCTTCTCTAGATCTGTCCCTGTGCATGAGGGGAAAGAGGCCTGATGCGGCCTCCTTGCTGGGGGGGAGGGAGAACAAACGGGCTCCACCTCAAGATCAAAGATGCCCAAGGAAGCAGACGTCCTTAAAGCTTTCCTCTACCTTGGCAGGAAGGAGGAATGTTCAGAGAGGGGTGGTTTGTACCTGGTGTCCCCTGTGCTTCACAACTTTGAAACATGGTGTGCAAATCTGGGGCTAAAATTTTGAATGCAAATGACTTTCAGTTTGAAAGCATGTTTAGGGTTACCCATATGGTACATGCTGCCCCTTCAGGGACAACTTGCTAGAACATGTGAGAATCAAAACACACGGAAAGCTTTGCACAGCCTCTCCCTGCAGATTACTGAAAATGTGTTCCTCTGCTCAACCTCCCTTTTTCAACAGCCTTTTTACTGCCTCAAGTTCTAATGGTTATACCTTCCCTCACTGTTTTATGAATCTTAAACAATATTTTATCTTCTGATTACACTTTAAAAGCAGAGCTAGATCCCCTTTATGCAGCACAGAAAGAGTCTGCTGCCCCAGTGCCACTGGTTTGGGACAGGCAGAGTTCCCACCAGGCTGAGCCGTGTCTGAAGAAAATATTTAACAGACCACCTCCACTCACCAGGGCTGAAAGCATGCAATACAGATGGACAACTGATTTGTCTGTAGCAACTTAAGTATCACTTGAGACAGCAATTGTCAGTCCAAAACCAAGACAGGGTAATGGGCAAGGTAATTTTAGACTAGTTGTTAGGCCAGTGGGAGAGAGACAAGAAATGAAAGAAAACTAGAGGAGACGGTTCTGCAGCATGACAAGCTTGGCTTGCATGCTAGGAACAGCTGAGATCTGCGACAGTGAGACTGATCTGGAGAGCAAATAGATTCAAATGAGTGGTTTAGCAGTGACTGGGAAGGGAACACCCAGCAAAAAAAAGGATTTATCAAAGCTCTCAAAAAGTTTGCAGCAGCAAAGAACATCGGTGACTGCAGCAAGTGATGATGTTTTATTCTGCAGACACCTGGATTGGGCAAGGGCCACTGGCGTGATTAATCTGGTGAGAAACTTAATCTACCTACTTAGGCTGTGTAAGCTGGGAACTCTGTAGTACTGCCAAGGATAGCATTGCTGGGTAAAGTGTTTGTTTAACTCAGAAAAAGGCTGCATTGTTCTAGAAATAAAGAGCATGTTGTCCAGCTCTCTACTGTAGTACTCTGCTATACTCTTCTCACAGCCACACCATGGAATTAAAAATGGATCCTGCCTGGGAGGTATTTGACCCCTAAACACCCCAGGAAGAAAGGGAGGAGCCCCTTTAGACACAGGATGTGTGAGAGAGTGGAAAATAGTGCAGCAGTATCCATTCCGGGGGCTGAGTCCTTGCCTCCCTGGGAAGGTGGTTGTACTGGCAAGAAGCAAGAAGATCACTGCAGGTAAGAAAAATACGACATGGGTTTGCATCGGCTAACCACATCACACCCATTTACTCAGTTCCTTCTACATTCCTCACCTAATAGAGGCAGGACAAAACCCCAGCAAAACTGCCCTGAATGAAGGAGCATAGCATGGAGGAAGCCACAGAGTGATAGATCATCATCTGTTACCCATTTTTCCAGTGGAAGCCCTGCAGCTCTGGAGTCGAAGGACAAGGTGGTAGTGATGTGTGAGGTTTCCCAGGTGCTCAGCTGGCCCATGGTTACCCAGGGACAGCACGCATCGTGGCAGTCATGGCAATAGGGGTAGGGCGGCAAACCAAGGACTCATCTTCCTCACTGTAATGTGGTCCAAATAACGCTGCTGTTGTTATGCTTTTTAAAACAATGTTGTGCTTCAGTGGGGATTTTAGAGATGGCTGAAGAACACTGGTAGAACAAGTAGGGCTGAGATATGCATTGTACAAGGCATTTTAACAAAGAAAGATCAGCTGTGCCAGTGCAGACAGAAAAGACCAAGATAGTAGGACATAAGATATGTGAATTTTCTGGCTTAAAATGATGGCCATTGTTGTTTTTCTCCCCCTTACTTACTGCTAGCTCCATTCCCAGCTGGCTCTGTGATAATTGCTTTCTTTATTCACTTCATCAGTCACTGTGTAGTAGGTATTCTATAAAAAAAAACCCTGTCCACAGTGGAAGACCCAGTCTCTTCTGTTTTTATTGTTGTTAGTGTCAGTAATGGTTCATTAGCCAGTTTATCTGCCTCAGTGATCTTTCCTTGACTGAAGTGAAAACTTTTGTTATAAACTTTCAATTCTACTCCTTCACCTTAGTACCATGTGCTGAAAAGGATTCCATGGCTTTTACAGACATTTAAAGACAGGTCTCATTAAAGATATTGTTAGCTGTTCTTAAGAATAGGACAGTGATTAAGAAACTTGGCTTCACCTTCAGGTTTTTAAAAATCTCTTTTCTTCATTAATGATAGAAATTGATTTCTCCCCATCATAGATGATGGCCTTAACATTGGTTTGTTGTCGATTGTACATATATACCTAGTTAAGCCAAAGTATACATACACTTTTATGTAATGTCAAAGTGATAACTAAGGCATTTAGGACAAGATTCACCTTCCCACTGGAACTGCTTTACATCAGTCACATTTACAACCAGTAAGGGAACTCCAGAGTGAGCCCTGGAGCTCTCAGGACCACAGGGTTTAGCCACTTGGGTGCTATTACCCACATGTGATGAGTGTGGCACTCGCTCTGGCATTTAGGCAAAACCTGCGATCCCTGAGGAGTCACCACTTACTGTGGTGACCACAATACAGACCACCAGAGCTACAGTTAGTCTGAGCAGCATTCAGCTTCAGATTAAGAGCCCTAAATGTGGTTGTCTACTTGTGTGTGAGGTGTCAAAACTCCCATCATATTCAGCAGACATCTAGTCATACAGATGACAGAGGCAGGACAGTGATTTAGCTAACTAAAATTTGACACCCAGGAATGGACTGAGCTACCTATACGTGGATGCCTAGTGCCATTTTCTCCCTGGCCTCCATCTGCCACACCAGGAGATGGGGATCTTCTGTAAGTCATAACTCATTTCTGCCAGCCCTCTGCAGGCATTTTGGATGCTCTGAGAATCTCAAATGGTTTTGTGTGGGCAATTGAATTGCAGCCCTAATGTCTGGCTAGCTGAATATCTCTCAGCTCCAGTGAGACTGCACTGATTAGATCTACCCCGACTGTAATGGGACCATAGGTGCAGGTACTTCAGTCTCAAACTGGAACCTACCACTTCATTAACAGAAACAACTGCTGATGGTAATATCCACTTATACATAATTACTTATTGGTCAGTACAGTCATTCAGGGAACTTATTGTAAGGCTTTGTCTAAACCCCTGAGTCAGACTCATAGCCTTTGTGTGTTAAGAGTATATCTAGTCTACTGTGTTACATACTGAGGGATGACATCTCCCTCCCTTTAGGCTGAAGAGCCATGTGCAGCTTGGGGAAATAGTAGGAAAGTGTGTAAAAAGGAAGCTGTCTGTGAGGTCTAGCAACCATGGCTTACATCTGGGTAGGAACTGCCTCCTGGATTTCTCTCTCCCCAGGACTTTTTAATGTAAAAGACACAGAAAGGAATGGGACCAAGTCCATCTCCCAAAGCTGGCTAGAGTTCCCAACCCCCAGGTTACACAGCCAAGTTCCTGTCTCAGTTATTCACTTCTTGATTCCATGAATCCATCACATAATCACGGACTCATACAATGTCTTTATTCATGTATTTCACTGTTAGACAGAACTCCAGGGTCTCCATGTATCACAGGCCATTATATTTTATCTGTACCAAGGCTAATAATTTGAGGTTGATTAAAACTTAACCTTCCAGAAAGGCACCCAGAGTAGATTACTTATTGCTGCTTCTGGAAGCCTCTTTTGAAGGTTAACGTCATAATAATTTTTAAAAATATGTGCTCTTTTTTATTTGAATTTGTTCAGCTTGAGCTTCAAAACATCAGTTCTTATTCTATTTTTGTCTAATAGATTCAATGATCTTTTAGCAACCAATGTTTCCATGCTGGTTCTAATAGCCAGTAACTGAGACATCTCCTGATCTGCTGTTTTGGTAAACTGTTTTGTCCTTTCTCAATACTCACTGTAACTCAGCCTTCCTACCTCTGAATGGTTCCTGCACTTTCTTCCAATGTTGTTAATTCATTTTTAAACTGTCATTATCAGACCTGCATCTGTTCTCACCAAGGGTGTACAAAAAGGTTAAATCATGACAGCTTGTTTATACATCAGACATTAGCCAGAGCATGGCACAGGGAGCTAATCTGGAGTAGTTTGTTGCTTTCTTTTTGCCTCTCTGGTGCCCATTCCCTTGCCCAGGAGTAGAGACTTCTGAGTCTGTGCCTAAGACAAGAGAGAGGAGAAAGAGGAAAACAAAGGAAAACAAAGGGGAAAGGGAAAGGGAAAGGGAAAGGGAAAGGGAAAGGGAAAGGGAAAGGGAAAGGGAGAGGTAAAGAAAAGCCTTCTGCAATGTGAGACTGGTTGACATGGCTCTTAGGAAAAGGAGCAGCAAGGGCTGGCAGTGGCGAGCACTGGGGAGCTGGGAGTCCAGAAAAGCATGCAGCAAAAACAAGCAAGTAGCTTGTTCCAGAGCTCACTATAATTTTAAGAGCTGGTTGAACTGAATGGTTTCTGATACAGCTCTACCTCCTTGCTCCTCTGGTTTTAAAATAAAGAACAAGAAGGAGTACAGAGTGGTATTGTCATTACCAGCCCCCATGTTACGGCTGCTAACAGGGAGTTAGCTGATGAAGTGTATTTGATGTACTTGATGAAGTGGCAGCACAGGCTAATGAAATTGTTATTCACTCAGGCATGTGAAGATTTTGACTATAATCCCAGCTCTGACTGTTCTTCTGCTTCCAAAAGTAACTTAATCATAACGTAGTTCAGTTTCCCCAGTACCCCTCCCTCTGCCCCCTTTTATCTAACTCTGTAAAGCCAGGACTTAAGAGTTATCACATCTTTTAATGAAGAACCCTGAATCCACTTGTAATCTCTAGGCATTACCTTCACCTCTTTCCTATTCTCTCAGTTGAGCAGTGACAATGTAATTAGGTGCAATGTTTCTGCCTAATTCCTGTGGGTAAATGTCCATCTTATATCCACATTTCCTCATGATCTCCCATCCACGTATAGGACAGACCCACAATTCCCTACCCTCTGGCTACATGTGTCTAGGAATAGTTCTAGTTAGTAAATATCGTATTCACCCTGACATCCAAAATGCCACCAGCTGCTTCGATGTGCTACTGTGGGGACAAAAATGGCAGGAATGTAAGAATCATTAGAGTATAAGTTAAATGTTGTGCTTTCTAGAACAGACACTCCATGCAGCTGCCAAAATAGCTCTGCTGAAAAGCAGACTTGCATACCCATTTTCAGATTTTCAGATCTTATACTGTGCATACCAATGCATTTGTAAATTCCTTTTCAGTTATGCAACTGTATTATTAGATATGCAAAATTAGGATTTATTTCAAAAAAGACTCTTGAAACTACTTTTTAAATAATCCAACCATGTAACCCTATAGGAAGGTTACAACAGCCATAAAGGTTACTGATTTTAACTTTGGCCTGTATGAGCATAAAATTTTGCTATTTTACACCATACGCTCTGAACAAAGTTAATTTTCCTCAAGGTTTTAATATATCAGACTTGATTTTCATGTCTTGCTATGTCATCAGGCTCCCAGAACACATTATTTTTCTATAAGTCACAGCAGTGCCTCAATTATTCTGATGACTGTACTTACAGAAGGGGAAAGAAGAGAGAAGAAGGTTAGTTTTACCAGACTCAAGTCAACCAATTGGTCTCATGCCAGCATCCACAAGAATACTTTGGGCAGGAATAGGTCTTAAAGCATTGCACTTGCCAATTTTTCATCATAAAAACACAGACAGTATTAATAGCTACTACCAATTCCGGCATCACACTTGACTTCTGGAAGGGGATCCCCTGCCACATTCCAGAACTGACGTCTGCTGGGGACAGCCATCTTTGCAACTGCCAACTGAGCTCCCACAGGGAAGGGCCAGCATCCAACATCCCATCTATCAAGCAGAAGGCAGACAGAATTAGCAGTAGGATAGAGAATAGATGACAGAAAATCTTGAAATCAGCATGGCATTCTGTTGATGAAAGTGAAGGAAGATATGAAAAGAAGGAAGAAAACCAAACAGCTCTCAATTTGTATGTAAACACTAATTTTGTAGCTTTATACATTTTTATTAAAAAAAAAAAAAAGTAATGAAGAGTCAAAGGGAAAATAAAATTAAAAAAAAATATATTTTAAATGTGTTCTGTCTCTGGCCAATAAAGCAATTCTCCTTGTTCCTTCCCAAGTCTTGCATGTTTGTATTTTGACACATCTATTTATGGTTAGAGCAGTCAAACATAACATTAAAAGAATTAATCTTATCACCAGTGAGGAAGTACTGGAAGATAAAATCAGGATTGCTCTTTGATCATTAAATGACTTTAGAATTCTGCACACAAACAGATCTCTCTCTCCCTTATCAAATGTCAGAGACACAGTTATGGCTGCTTGTGAAAGATATCTTTTTTCCTGCTCAAACATGCACACTGAGATCTTCTCATGGGACACATGCCCTTTTATTTACAAGCCTCTTCTCAGCTAGATAAATTGGTTCTATTTGGAGGGACTGGGAGGGAAAGTTTTGGGTTTGTGTTCTGTAGGGGAGGGAAGAAAGAAGAGCCATATAGAAGCAAATTAAAAGAAGGGTCTGTGTCATATGAAGGTGCTTGTAATCTTGAAGCACAGCTACCTAGTTCCAGGAAAGTACTTTCACATCCACAGTATACATGTTCAAAATAGGGGGGAGTAGTAAAGCATTACCATAATGATTTGCAAGTATATCCATAAACAAACATTGAAATATTTTGAGTGGTGTTGATATGCATAATGAATATGATAGTTAGGAAACATTTTAGGACATAATGCACGTGTTCACTATATATGTGTATTCATACTTGTGAGGTACCTTTATGATTCACTATAACCAGCCCCAGGTTGGGGCTGGGCCACGGGGCATGCAAGGCCAGCATGGACAGTGGCAGGTTGGTTGGGAGAGCAAGGCACAACATCTTCAGGGGCTGTGGAGGATGGAAATGGGGGTGGAAGCCAGAAGCCAGGAATGGGCTTCTGTCTCAGAGTAGGTGGCTAAAGCATCAACATAACCGATACCTTTTTTTTTTTTCCCCTTATTCAATTATCAGCTGCAATTATGAACTGACATTAATAACCCCAGAAGAAATATGGAAAATTGGCTTGGATTGAATGATGGAAGGTCAAGTAGAAGATGGGGCAGAAAGACTCACCTTGCAATTCAATTCAGGCTTACTGCTCGCTATTGCTCACTGCCAGACATGGTAACTAAGAGAAAAGCTTGTTTCAGTGAATAAGAGAAATATTTTGGTTGAAATGTAGCCATAAATAAAGGATTATGATTTACTGCTTTTCTAGAAATTTGTGCTTTTCTCATAGCCCAGAATTTCCCTCACCCCCTCTTAGTCTCTCAGCAGACACGTTTCCTGTGTCTGTTTTGCAATGGACTATTTCAGAACTTAATCACAAACTCCATGGTGTGCTGAGCAACACCAGTCCTAACGTGCCCTAACAGAATGATGCAAAACAGCAAATAGCTAGTCTTTTCTTAAGGCAGATTAAACAGTTGAGTAGACCACTAGAGCTGATAAATGAAATCGGTGGAAGTACTTTCACAGTTGGTGTCTACATACACCTTCATATGCACATACAGACATACACACACACTTGCTATTGCTTAGTAAAGGTTCCTAGAAACAAGGAGGCTGTGTGATCCCCTGGTAAAATTTCCTCCATTTTCTGACAACAAGACAACAACATGTTTTTGTTCCTGGGTAAGGCATGCACACCCACAACACCACTGATCTGAATAAACCTGGCAGATGACAGCAGGATCTAGCTCAGCACAGAGCCCAGGAGTGGGGCATGGCATAACAGGTCAGCTTAAAAGTGACACTTCCCAGCACATGCACAGTGCGCTAAGTTGCTTATTTCAAATCTACGTACAAAATGAAGTCAGTGGAATTACACCGGGGATGAATTTAGCCTCATAACTTTACTGATCTATTTCCTACAATTCTCTTAAGTATTCAGTTGCTTCCTGCTAATTATTTTTGCATTATTTTATAGAAGGCTAGTGTGTGCCACATGGGGGTTTTGCAAAATGTTCTTTAATCTTTGTCACTCAAAATAATATAAGTTTCTGAATTAGTTTATACAGTAGTAAAGAAGCTGTTAGAGAAAAGGTTATGGTTCTTGTCTTACGGGTTATTAAAGTGAAGCGAGTACTTTCCATACAAATCCCCTTAACAATATTTTGTTAAAGCTCATGCCGAGCTAAATTTGTGCTTCAGTGAAGTTAATGGAGCTCCCCAGGCATTCATAAAAGTCTAGTCTGGATGGGTCCAAGTACACATCTGAGGGGAAAAAAAAAATTCACACCATGAACTAAGCTTGGAAAAGACAGTTTTAATTTTTAAGTCTGACCTATCTCATATAATAGGATTTCCTATTAGCAGGCAGAATTAAGCATGCATTTATCTCCAGAACCCTTCTATTTTTAATTAGTTTCATACTGATGAGGAGTAGGACTGGGGTATTGTGAAAATATGTGGAAGTATAAAGATGGTTGCAAAGCTCAAAAGGATCAGCCTCCATGGAGGCAAAACATTTTGCTGCAAGTTGCACCTCGTACATGAACCAGTTTCTGTAAAGTTACTACTATGTAAGAGAGGAAAACAGTGACTCAGATATTAAGTGCAAGATACATTCACTTTAAGTATCCTATATTAGGTATAACATGGTTCAGCAAATGCCTGAAAAAAATATGTACAGCCTCAAGTTCTCTGCTTTTACCTGCATGCAGCCTTCTCAGAGTATCTCGCTCTTTTCTGAGTCA
Source organism: Falco punctatus (assembly GCF_963210335.1). NCBI lineage: Eukaryota > Metazoa > Chordata > Aves > Falconiformes > Falconidae > Falco > Falco punctatus. The sequence continues at coordinate 42,881,092 of NC_137585.1, forward strand.
TCTCCTGTATGGATTAATACTAGTTTTCCAGATTCCTTGCAAACTACTCCAAATAATACATTTACTTAGACAACCAAACACATAAAAAAATAAATGGCAGCTTCAGTGTCATTTCCAAGCACAGCCAGACCAGGCCCAGGATACCATGAAGTCAGACTAATCCAATTCCTCTTCTAGTGCTTTTTCAGCATTTCTGTCTTTCTGAAAAATGCAAAGATACATTCTACAATTGTTTCCAGTGTTGGGTAGGTGGTTTTGCTGATGGATTCAACCAATCTGTCAAACACTAGCCATGAAACAAATAAAATGGGAGTGGGAAAAAGAAACAAATGATCTTTACCTTGCTAATGCCATCCTCCTAAATCACCCCAAAGATACCTTAATTCTATATGGCTACTTCTGTGCTTAAATTTAAGTATCTGCTTATGTAAATTCTGCATTTAGTTGGAGGCCTGCTGTGTTTTCCATGACCAGACCAACCACCCCTTGCTATTACAGTTCAGGGTTCTCTTTTATATCTGTTCCAGCAAAAGTCTCCCAGCCATAATGACAGTTGCAATTGCACAAGACATTTCAGTAGCTGAGCCGTAGCTTGAATAGAGGCCAGCTGATCTCCTAGTTTCTTTTCCAAAGGCTGCATTGCTCTTATTCAAACAGACTCTCTCCATGAGTTATCTGGTGTTAATCTATAATTTACCCCACTAGACACCAGTCCCTCGAGTATTATTTCCCAATCAGATAATTATTCCATTCAGCTCCTCTAAAATACTCTCTGCTGCTTTGAAATAGGAGAGGCTGGGGTGCCTAGCACATAGTCTTTAAGCTCTGTTCATGCAGCTGAGAGAAATGACTCATACTGCCAATGTGGATTTACTCATTAGGTCTGTTGTGCTAGCAGATGCTCTGGGGAAGCTGACGGTGACCAAATATTTTCTTTTTATCAGTGCAGCTATAGCTCTCTCATCTTGATACAGAGCAGCTCTGGTTGTCACTGGGATGTGCTTCAGTCTTATCAGATCTGCCTTCTCTTTCTTTCCTCCTTTGCTCATGAAAGTTACTCTACTGACTTTCTCAAAGTACATTATCAGTGTTATTTCACAACTCCATCACTTTAATTGCCAAATGCATACAAAACATTTTTGTCTCAGAGGAGATAAAAAATATCCAGAGGTGAATGAATAACACCCACATGTTTTAAAAGATCTTCCTGTACAGACAGTCTTCATTTTGTCCTTTGATACGGCTTTCAAAATTAATTCCAGTCCTGATCTCTCAAATCATTTGCTAAGACCCACAAAACCTCAGAATAATTGGCAAACTTAACTTTTCAAATCATATCTTTTTGCATTTGTGGAGCTCAAAAACTTTGCCACATTTTTCACCCTTTTGTCTTCACCTCACAGCAATGAGGAGAAAAACTTCCCAGAGAGAAAGTCAAGGACTGATTTTGTGATAGGCCCCATACTCACCAAAATAATGTGCTGTCCCTGGGGACCCAAAGCAAGCGTGGTCTGGCACTGGCAGTTTGCCCTGGTGTTCCACGTGGAGAGTCTGTGGTGTCCCAGACACCGTGTTGCAAATGCTAGGCTGTTCTTATGCTGCTTCTCTCAGAATCTGCAAGTGTGTGTATTCAGTTCTTCAAACTATAAGATATGATTAAGTCAAATGAGTACTCTCATGGGTAAATACTCATGAGTTAATAGTCAATGAGTAAGAACTGCTCATCAATGCAGTTGTTTTTTCCAGGTTAGGTGGGGAACCATTCTGAAAAGCAAAGTAACACTGCTCTGGAAGTAAAGGTGCAAGGATCTCAGTAACAGCATGCCCCCTACAGATAGTGAGTTTGAATAGTAAGGTCATGTGTGGGTAAGGAGAGAACTGACAAAGTGATAAAGTACTACCTAATTACTTCAGAAAGCTCCTGGTGTCAAGATTTCAGTACATCATATAAGCAAGAAGATAATTTATATCAAATTGAAGGGGTTTTAGCATGAGAAAAGATTGAATGTTCCATTTCATAAAGTGCATCTATGCCTTTGTACAGAAATTAAAATTATCCAGTCTTGTGATAAGTAATATGATCTACAACAAGCCTTCCAAAATTCAAGCAGCAACCTGACTGACTTTTTTTCCTCTGGAGCAGGGAAAAAATGTTACAGAAAATAATTTATTTTTAGTAAGAAGTTTTTAATTTTCTTTCCTTGTCTTTTCACCAAGATAGGTCTGGTATAAGTATAGGTGATCTCTTTCGTGTTCTCTGTTTCTTTGAAATGATACCAGTGTTTCATAGTGGTCAATCTAGAGAAGCCTCTAGCACTTATGCAACTGGACCATGTTCCTTCCCTCCATGGCTCACTCATTACACACTGCTTATAATTCATAGAGAAAAATCTGTATATGCAAAAGAAACATGCAGAGTGTTTGTATGTCTGTTTTTCTTCTTCATTCTGCCCCTATGCTAATATTAAAAAGAACACGAGTGACGATTTTCATTTTTGCTACCTGGCTTCAAACTCATTGTCAGATGCAGAACACAGTTCTTGTGATATGCACTAGGGAGATATGCAGGCATCAGCATTACAAGTTGCTTAGTTCTCATTCTTCAATAAACATTTATAGGGTCCTTGGGCTACAAATCCATTTAGGCTTTGGAACCTTCCCATGTGAGCAAAGCTATAGTTGTCATTTTCTATGATTGTGCTTCTTGGAGTCTGTGGTATAGGCATCAGTCCATAATAAAGACATTGCACATGGACTGTCTTAAAAGCTTAATTCACAGGTAGCATACGGGCTTGGACTAGTCAGTAGAATAGAGGAGCTTAAAGACCTTAAAATCTTGTTAACCAAAAGCTTGGAATTATTTTTCTATCAGTGGGGATCCCTTAATAACAAAATTCTTGACCCCTCCTTACTATGTATTCATTGGAAGAGATTTACTCTAACAAGCTTGTCCAATTTCTTTTAGCAACACATTATAACAATCACTTTCACAGAATCACAGAAAAGGGGTCTGCAATGGACTTTGAGGCTATATCTTCAATGTTAAGTAACAGAGAGCCAGGGAGGAGGACTGAACACTGGAGCTCTGATTGTCTACACTGTTTTATTGTTTGCTCTCTGCAGCTAGTTTTCTTCGAGACAAATCGGCTATAGAAGGGGCAGGACATGAGCCAGTCCATGTGACTTCATCTTAGGACCAGGAATCAGCCCTGAGGCAAATTAGACACAGACTGAAAGGTTAAAGAGCCATCTTTTCTTCTCAAAATAGAAAATACGATCGTGAAGTAATTTGTTCTGTTTCTACATGAACCAAATCTAGTCAATGAACTTTGTGGGCTGAACACTCTAGGGTTGTGCTCTGCCCAACAACTTTCATATTTCTGAATTTTTCTGTGCTCCCACTGACATCAACAATTCCTCATTGTCAGAAACCGGCACAAGTAACTTGCTGGCACCCCTCCCAAGTCACAGTATTCCAGTAAATCCACAGTAAAATATTAATTTGCACCAATTACAAGATTCTAGTGAGTATAGTAGTGTTAGCCTGTATACAGTTTTTATCTGCTGAGAATAACAGATGTACCTCTCAAGCCGCTAGGATAGAAAACCAGTACTTACCTATCAAGACAGCCTTAATTGTAAGGGTCTGTAATGTCAGCTCCCTGAACAGATGGCAATCCATGTATCTCCTCCACTGAAACGATAAGGAAAATCATTCAATAAAGTAATCTCAAAATTCTTCCTGGGCTGTGATCCTTGGAAACCTCTTGGAAATACAAGAGGTAACCCCTAGCAGGAATCCTTGCAACATGTTTGTAGCCTATGAAATATAGCAGAATAAGCCTGTCTTAGATGAAGATGTGTGGAATTAGTACTGCAAGGCATCAGTGACACTAATTTCTCAGTCAGACCACAGTACCACTCAGCATATTCAGTCAGGCTTTATGAAATTAAATAAGGGCAGAATGTGGCCTTGTAATTCTATCCCCTAAACTGAAGAAGGTCCAATTACAACCAGTACTATTAATATGGCAACCCTCATTCAAGACATCCAGCCACTAAGGGACAAAGCAATTACAATTCATTGCTAAGGTAATAGAGATGCCTTCATATAACAACTTGCAAAGGCAAATATTTTGAACTCTGCAATGATACAGTTTTCACTTTTTCCACTTGTTGACTGCTACTCGGTCAGAAGAAGACTCTGGAAAAGTCCAAAGCCTGGCAGTCACTGTTTTTATTTTCCTGAAAGCTATGGGGGATCTTACAGTACTTTGTAGGTTCTGGGCCTGACTTTCAGGTGATTGTAGCTCCTTTTCCACTTGGTGTAAGCCCTTGCTTCTCAGCTTATGTTGAAAGGAGGTCTTCAGGTAAATTAGTGCTCTATCAGGCTCCTGAAAATGTGGGCAGCCATTTTGTTATAAAGAAAAGGACATAAGAAATTTTGAGCGTGTATATACATGTTTATGGATTTTTCATTTCAGATTTGCTGGCTTTTCTTCTTTACTATTTTATTTTATTTTTCCTAATGTGAATAATTTACAGGAATATAACAAGGGGATAAAGCACATGGAACAGGATAGCTTTTGGATTAGGCTAAATGTGCCCAGTGAAATGAAGGAAAGTTTCATTTCTGTCTTCACAGCAGTCAAAAGTTCCCAGAGCAAGCAATATCACTACACAGGAATAATACCTGAAGATCCAGCCTCAAGTCCTTTCTGTTTCCCAGGCCTGTGAGGCACTGGGAGGAAGAGCAGATGTAAAACCCAGAGGCAGAGACTAGTCCCCTGTTCCCAGCACTGTCATAGCATCAGTTCCCAGACTCCAGAAAATATTTTTATTTTCACCAGGTTAATAGTCTGAGCACGAAAGCTACCTTTGTGTTGTGTCTGTAAGCCATGAGACAGTATTCAACAGTTGCCTGCTCCTCTATATTTATCCACAGAAGTCTCATGGACATCCCAGGACACTTCTCAGCTGGTTGTGCAATGCTCAAAGCCTCCGTTGTTACAAAAGAGACTCTTTCAGTTCCTCTCAGCAGGCTGCTGTGCTATGGGCCTTCAAATCAAGAACAGACTTGTCTTGGGTTCCTGTTACTCTTTTTAATGTGCCTTTTCCCTAGAGATGCTTCCCCTCCTCACATTTAAGTTTTCTTTCCTCTTTTGCCAGTGTTAATGTTATGCATTAGATATTTGGCACAGCTGTGATACATATTTCCTCCCTCCTAACTTCAGCCTGTCTTTTGTTCCTAAATGGAAGCAGACTTCAGAGCACCCACCCCATGTGACCTATACTTTCTGTGCTACACCTGCTTTCACCTCATCCAGAACACAAGGAACCATAAACAAAACATCTCCAAAAATGCCAGTGTGTGATTTAGAATACCTTTAATAAATTAACAAAGAAGGCATGGCACTGCTATGGGGTTCCTGCTCATGTAACAGCAAAATGTGTACCTGTCATGCAAGTATATAGGAATGGAGTGCTGGTATTCATAATGCATTTTTCTGTATCATATCTTTCTGTTTTGCAAACTATTCTCTAGACTATTCTGACATTTTAACTCTTTTCTTCTTTTTAGTTTGCAGAACATGGGCAACACGATGTCCTAATATTCTTTTTCAATCCTCCCACCTCTAACAAGAGGCAAGCATCATATACAGAACACTTTGTTTAAGAAGTTATTCCCCCTCTTCTTTCTCTACCTGTGGGAGGCTGACGAAAAAAAGAGTAGGAGTTGTTGGAGGCAGAGGCTCAGACAAGAAGAGCTTGAGGCAATAGTGGCAGCCACTCTATCATATCTCACCATGATGTCATTGCCAGTCTGACACATATTACACCTCCACCACATTTACCATAACTGAACACATTAGGATCATTACAGACAGCTGCTGAAAATACTTCGTCAATACCTAAATTTCAAAATTTCTTACCCACAGCAAGTTTTTTTTCTGCTTCATTGGCTTGCAACAAAACAGACATGTAATACTTGGATTTGGTAGACTCTGCAAATGTGTTAACATCTCTGCTGTGGTTATTATGGTGTTTTGCTTTGGAAATGCGATCTGTGTTATTTTTGACATTTAGTCTTGTCTTTTGAGTAGATTCCTGCTGCCCTCACCCGTGTGTAACAGGGCATCACCATGTTGTCTGCTGGTAGTATATAAAAATTAAGCATTTATAACACAAATTTACAGATCAATGTATAAGAGGAAGAAACTAGGCCCTATTTTCCAGCTGGGGAGCTGAGGTGTATGAAAATTGACTCAGCCAAAGTGGAGTTGAAGCCTGACCATGATTTCCTTAAACAGTAAGATGAATGCAGTGGTTTCATTACAGTTGTACAGGTAGGGTAGGTTAGTTTGGCATATGCCTTGTGCTTTACTGAGGAGGTACAAGGCGTAAAGGCACCTCTGGGTCTCTACCACCAAAATCCGAACTTCTGGAGGTTAGTACTGCAGCACACTGATTTTATGGGGCCCCAGCAAGAGCACGTGTCCACTCATGCTGCTGGAGCCAGGGCTCGGGGGGACAGCTTAGTCACAACTCAGCGGGAAACCAGGGTCAGCAGGCAATGAGTCTGCAGCACTGCACAGGGATGTGGTTAAATGATCTGCAGCAGCTGCAAACTGGAAACTGGAGAAAAATAGTGTCAATAGTAGCTTTTCAGAGAAGTACTTTAAGGTGGAATTTTTTAAGAGGAGAAAATTAAGACTTTGGTTCCCAGCTTCTCATGTACCCTGTAGCACATAAGCAGCACAGACAGCTAGATGGTTTTTCTCAATGTTTGTAAGGTAATAAAAATTCATAGGGTGTGTTTGATCTTTCTTGTTAGTGTCTTGGTGTTTGTACTGGAGATATCCAAATCTCACAAGTCTGGAGCCAAATATTATCTGTATGAAATCTTTGTCTCAGTACTACATCCTCCCTTGCAACATCATTCACATGTAGTTGTTCTGTTGCCAAATTCTTCAAAAGCCTAAGTAATAATATACCTTTCACTGACTTTCAGCCAAATCGAGTAACTGAATGTTTGCTGTGTTTCTTGGATTCAGGTTATAAACTGCCATACAATGCTACTGATTAAATTTACTTCAGTTCTTCCACTTCCTCTCACCCTCCTACATGGGCCAAACTTCCCCTTTCTCTGCTGCCTTCCCTTTCTCTTCGAGGTGAATAACAGCATATGCCTCAGTGGAAAACACAAACCCACCTGTTTTTAAGCACTTTGTCACACCTCCACCCCCAGAGTCAATGTCCCACAGTCCACATGCTCTATGTAAGAGTTGTAAGGTAAAATCTGGTATTGATTTTGAATGGCTAATCAAGGATCTAGGCTGGCTTTTTTCCAATGGGAGGGATGGAGATTTTTTATGGGTGAGGTGATTGGCATAAAAACAAATCCTTATCCTCCAAAGAAAGTCTGAAACTGACCAGCTCCAATAGTATGGGAGTTGAAGGAAAACAGAGAACAAATCAAAGGCCACTGCATTAAATGACAAGTTTTCCATCAACTAAAAAGCATGCAATCAAGCCTTAAGAGTAGAGAACAAGTTCTATTTTTAACAAAAAAAAAAATATATAAAATTAAGGCTGGTTTAATGAGACTTAAGATGTAGAAATTCTCCAGAGCTAGAAGAGAAATCAATCAGTCTGATTTTTTCCTGGGATGGGCACTAGAGCAGTGACATGGCAGAGCAGGGTTATTTCAGAAGACAAGCTCGTCAGTGACCAGTACCATTCACTCAAGGTGGTTGGATCTTCTGTGGTCACTGTGTTAAAACTGACTCCAAAATATCATGAATCCCAGTGACAGCAGTATGTTCTAAGAAATGTCCATTTCTAGGACCTTCTCATAGGAAAAATATCCAGATAAGGAGAAAACTATCCCTGCTGCTAATCATTTAAGGGACAAGCAAGTACCAAAGGTGCAGATGAAGCAGTAAAAAGAGGGAGGAACCAGTCTTGGAGCATTACAGCAAAAATCTCTGCTGTAGAAAGGTATGTGCAGGTCCAGATGGGCAGTTTGTCTCAGCAGATATGCCTGAAGTAATGACCAGCACTAGCACCATCACAGCTCCCTTCAGTTTTAAGTAGTGTGAAATAAAACAGGGTTTTTTTTTCCTCCAGAAATACTGCTATTATAGATTTGCAAACCAATAGGGGAATTATACCACTGACAAAGGCAAAAAACAGATGCTTGTCAAATATTGGCTCCAGAAAAAGGAAAACACATTTTTAGAAATCTCTTCAATTAGAAGATAGAATTTTGGATTAGATATGTTAAAGCACAGACTGAATCTGCTAGGATTGTAAATGCCTCTGCACTTCAAGTTCCTGAAGACCCATGCATGCTTTATATGCAGAACACATCACTGAGATTAGGCCTATGAGCCCTCATTTTTGGAGCAGAGATAATATATAGAACTGTTAGGATATGATGGGATGATATTTCAATCGTACTTTGCAGTGGTGCAAATGATTGTAAGAGGACTAAAGTGATGGCAAGCATGGCTGAGGTAAGATAAGCCTGAACAGATATATGAAAAAGCCACCTGTATAGGGAATTCACACTGAACTTACCGTTAGTGAGCTGAATGTGTTATTACCCAAGCTCTAACCTTCATAAGTATGCATATATAGAACACAGCTTACAAATATACAGATTTTAATGGTGTCTATGGCTTTCTAGATAACTTTAAACACACCTTGAAAAATTCAACTTCAAACATGCTAAATCCGAACTCTTTTAAAATTCTGTTTGATCCGACCATACCCGTAGACTGCTGTGGAGCTGTTAGACCTGTATTAGCCTGATGACTTTCATGCTTCAGAAATGTAACTATTTTATGAGGAGTGTGTGCTTGGCTGGCTCACATCTAGAAAAAAACATGCAGATTAAAAAGCAAGAGATATCATATAATGTATCATGAATCATTTCCTCAATGACTATTAGCTGTTTTTTTTCCTGTTTGCCAGTCATTCGGGAACACTCCCCGTCTGTCTGCAGTTGTGGGGGTTTACCACATGATTTAGATGGACACATCCCACTCTGCAGATAGTCCGCCAGGAGAGCACTTCAGCATTGTTCACTGTGTACTATCAGTGGTAAGCAACATGTCATTTAGGCTATATGGGTTTGTTTATACTAGCTGGTTGTGCAACAGCAATGCTGCAGTAATGAACCACGAATGTACTTCCCAGATGAAATTTCAGATCAATGACTATTCATGGTAACTACCATAAGACTTTCATGATTTACTTATGTTTTCCATGAACATGCTTATCATCATCCAACAATACATTTAACAACAGAAGAACAAACTTGTTCTGCAGATTCCTAGAAACAGATTCAGGTCAAGAGTTCTCTGAGCTTTAAGCCCTTTTCAATACGCTGAAGTGAATTTCACCATTTTCAAAGCCTGATAAATGTATTCCTCCCTTTTTTCATCCCTGGCAAAAAAACCAAATCAAAACGACAACAAAAAAAGTTGATTAAAACTATTGTTTGGTTTTATGCAGTCCACACAGGAAAGGAAGTTTGTGAGCAAAGGACTGGACACAGACCGGAGCTCCCGAGTTTTAAAGCCAGCTCCAACAAGTTTCTGTGACTGTTGGTCAACTATGTGTTGTGACTCAGTTTCTCTGTCAATATACTGACAGTGGTGTCTTGCTTCAAGCAAATAATGGGCAAAAAATAACTTCTCCGATAAAGCTAGTCTTTTGCTTGTGAAATATCTGTCATCTGTTTGCCGTTTACTCACACTATTAAACTTACGCCTGACTTTTTTCTGGATTGTTTTTTTTGTAACTGCGGAAGAAATACAACACAGCCTTTGGAAGGCTTTGTGGTCAAAGGTGTTGTATAACCACTAGTTATTTATTATGAAATGAATGCGCTCTTGTTCAAGTGAATTCCAGCATGAATATCTTATGACAGGGCTGAGAGGAAGCTTGTTTATTCTATAGACCAAGTAGTATTTGTCTTAATAAAATGATAACATTGTTCATTTATCTTTAGGGAACTGATCTGATATGTCTCTTGGTTAAGTTTTAGGGCCAGATTTTTCAACCCTAATTCACTTTGCCAACTACTTATTCATATGAACAGTCCTACATAAAGTTCAGGTCACACTGTGTGTGAAAGAAAAGAAGCAACAGCTTGCGTCTTAGCCTCTATTCTGGGCAGCCCTGAGTCTAGAAACGACATTGACTGGGAATATAACTGAAATAATCCAGGCAGTAATGTTCTTACATTGGAAATACAGTAACATTAGCCAAAAATAAAAACAGTTAGATTTAATTAAACTAAGATATGAGAAAGAGTAAAGACAATGGGGGTTCTTCCTGTTGAAAATAAAATGTTTCAAGGCGACCCTAGAAGAAGTTTACATAGCAATATCTTGAAGCAAAGGATGGAGAAATTATTAAAATAATCTTCTAAATAGCTAGAAAACTAGAGCAAATAAGAAAGTAGTAACACTGGAGTTGGTCTGCAGTGAGTGAGCTACAGCACCATCATTGCTCAAGCATCTTTTCTCTGTGAGACAAGAAGTGATCAGAAAGAAACACACTAGGATGTGTATAGTAAAATGTGCTTTTCTTTAATAAAAGCGTTCTTTTATCTGCCAATATTGTTTGTGCAAGAAGAACATTGTAGAGTACTGTACCCATAGTGCTTAAATAGATGAGTTTCATTCAGCCAATATTGAACGTGATATGGGTCCAAGCGCTGTGACAATCACAACAACAGTTGAGAAATTACATTTCTCATGAAGTAATGGCACACATGTCACAAACACGTGGCAGGTATGATATTCAGACTGTGTGTTTCCACCTTCCTCTGACAGGCCATGTCCAAGCCAGTGCTTGGGCCAAGACATGAGACTAGCTGGACCAGCAAAGTTTAGCTCATGTAGCAGATCCACGCTGGATCTAGACCTGAAGTGTTTTTCCACATACAACCTGCCAACAAGCTCATCAGCCTTAGTGCTGTTTGCTACTCAATTCACAGTAACAACCACAGCTGCCAGGTGCTGTTACCCTCAAAGCATCAAATTCAAATAAGACAAGAAATATATCAAACCAAAAGCAAGACAATCAAGAAGAAAGCTTACATGATCTTCAGTAGGGCCATGTTTATTTTTGAATTTTAAAGTTTGGGACATGAAAGTCTTGACTTTTTCTGTCTCCTATGCACACATGCAACATAAAGCTCTTCTTTCACATTGTGAAAACACTACTCTCATAGCCTGCAGGCCAGTCCCCACATTATTTTTTTTTTCAACTGAAAAAGCCCCCAAACAAAACAATTATTTTTATTTGAAATGATTTTGCAATTATTCGCCCTCACAGGAGCTCCACCAAAGCAGCCCTATTTTATTTAGCATTACAGATGTAGCCCAAATTTCTCTACTCCCTATTTTGACATGGAGTGCTTACCAAACAGTGACTACCACAGTAATAAAAGTTAAATCTGCATGATTTATAACATTATTGCAACTCATTCTTTGAGGAATATCTGCACACTACTGCAACCTCCTGCAGGAAGCTTTTAGCCCACAGAGGCAAGATTCACTCTGAGTATTTACAGCACTACAGTTCAAACTGTGGCTTATGATTTTGGTTCTGGAGGTCCCAGCTTTGGTTCTCTGTGTTTTGGCTACCAGGTGACTGCTGTGTTGTAAATCCATCTGGAAAGTTATGACCATGCAGTGACACGGTCATGATGGCAACTATAATTCTAAGCCTGAATGCTGACAGCAAGCTTCCTTTGCTTCTGCATTTTTAATGCCTGAGCTAACTAAGATTATTCGAATTGCTTCAACCATTTAAAATATTTATGCTGTTACGGAAGTCTTAAGGTCATAATCAAATTGCTACTAATAGAAGCAATGTATTACTGGAGTCAGTGTTTGTGATTCTTAACTTTTTTTCTGCTATGTGACTCATACTACTCAGTTATTTAGAAGTGAGTATTTTTAAAAGGACTGACTTTCTCACTGAAAGGACTCTTTGCTTAAGTACAGTCACAGTAAAACAGATCCAAGAAATTAAATTGAAGGAGTAAAACAAAAAGGAAAGCATAAAAACTGATTCTTGCATTATTATTTTTAGGCATTCAGTATTGCACTATATGATCTGCCAGAGAAAGCTGGAGGAAAAGCAGCAAATTCAAGAATGTGCATTCAAAATACATTTAAGACCTGACCTGGAAACTCGGTTTCTAAAATAGGCAAGGCCAGAAACATCTCCACACTTGTAACTGCGAGCATCTGTGCAGAAGCTGCTGTTTACTCTGCTATGCTGGTTTGGAGGGGAAAGAAGGGGAGGTCTGCCTCCTGGTGCAGACCTGCATTTCCTAGTGCAACTCCAGCTTTTGAACTGGATCAAACCTAAATCCCAGACCCTAACAGGCAAGCAGAAACCTGGAGGTGTCCAGGCTCCAGATCTGGATCTCTTATTTGCATTTTGTACATGTTTCTAACTCCAGGGAAGAACAGGAGAGTGAGAGTAGCTTTAGATCTGCGTAACACTGCAGTTTAAATCATCGTAACAAATCTTTCTGAAGCATGTCAGGGTACTTAATCTCAGTTCCCTACCTCGGCTCACTTCCTCCAGCCCCCCAGCTCAGCAAGCAGGGGAGGGCATAGTCACCCTGCTCTGCACCCCACTGACAGACACCACGGTGCCAAGCAAACAGGGTGAGGAAATACATCTTGCCATCAGAGGAGACACTGTGCAGCAGAGTCCTAAAAGCTGCGTGTGAGCAGAAACAGCTGCTGTGTGGGGATGGCCAGGCAGCAAACTGCTGGGAAGCAGGAGCTGCTGGCAGGTCAGATGGTGCTGCAACAGGAGGTGCTGGAAGGGCAGCCAACCATCAAGTCATAGCCGTGCCTGCAGGTTTGCGAGGAGGAACAGTTCATGCGTCAGGGTACCCCTTTACAAAGCTATCTTCACGCACCTACACGAGATACTGTGTCTGGCTAAGACGTTACTTTTTATGTTTGCATTTCCACAGACCATTTATGGTAGTTTTGTTTTCATGAACTAGAAGGGATTTGGAAATCCTGTGCAGGCCTCTAGCCTCATGGCTAGAGGCAGGTAGAGCTGAACCTTGTGGGACAATCAGCTGCAGTAGGAAGGACTGTAATAGAGTGAGATTTCTAGATCTAGAGCTAACAGAGAAACAGAGAACACCCAGAAGTAACAGGGATCTCCACAGCTTGTAAACTGCATCTAAGTCTTTAATTGTTGCACCATGGCCCCTGTGGTGGGGCTGCACTGCATGACTGCCAGTGACACTGTACGGGTGCTGATGGCACCATGATTCCTCATCTGCAGGAGAAACTAATTATGAAGAGCTACTGAACCCAACATACCGAATGCAATGCATCCACAAAGGCATGCTGGGAAGCCACTGTCACCTACCATCTGTGAGCACTTCCCTGTCCTTTGGGTCTCTGAAATAAGCAGCATGTGGCTTGCAGCCCCCATGTTCTGCAAGAGCACTCATGCCTGATTACAAGAAGGAAATGTTAGGTGTCGTGTCCTGGGAAATGCCAATCTGCATTACCAATGAGATACTCAAAATCCATGCCAGATGCTAATAGCTGTGTACCCAGAAGAGCAGCGAGGAGCCATGGCCATGGCTGTGGTCATAGCAAATCACGTGGTGAGCATCAGTGGTTTTAGCTACTGACCTCTCTGTCCCACAAGTAACCAGGATCACACAGAAAATGGTGTCCTACTATGCAAGTATCATACCTCTGGAACACAGGTTGAGCTGGTCAACAGAAAGCAGCGCTGCTGGTGGTAGCCAGAGTCAGTTATGACAGAACTGACACTGAAGGAGAGGGACTTCTTTGCCAGGAAGGCACCTCCCTCCAGCCTGCCTGGGTCAAGTTCCCAGCAGCACTGGAGATTTTCTGCAAGTATCCACAGGGCTGTGACCAAGTTGGTGTCTATCTGAGCATCACTGGTGCATGACAGAGCTGCTCATGCTCTCAGCAGTGATCCCCAGCAAGGCTTGTCCACATATATTTACACGTTCCTGGGTTTGATATGTACAGCTGCATGTGAGCTATTGCTGATCCTGCTACAAAGCTCTTCAATGGCAGTTTATTCAAGCTGGTTATGTATTTACACAATAGGGTATGAATCCTAACTGCCTGCTTTCCTTGCTATCCATACATTCTTTTCACCTCACCTTAAGCTTCTATTCATTTCATTTGGAACAGCCTACTTCCATCTTAAAACAGTTCTGGAAAAAACAAGCAGAAAACTCTCTTCAAATTAGCGGGATCATTTCTGTAAATGTAACTTTTGATATTAGCCTTGAAATTTTACTTTAGATTTGTTTGCCACTACCTGCATGATGATTTTTCTGCAATTTATGTTATGTGCTCTACTCTGTCCCATCATTTAGTTTCAGGATGCCTTTTGGCTGTGACATCCACAAAACAGCTCTGTTGTATCTAAATCTGCCTAGGCTCAAATCCCAAAGAACCACACTGTCTTTTAGTTAAAAATCATCTGGCTTACCCAGCAGAGATGTTTTTGCAGTCTCTTTGTAAAAAATTGCTCTTTATGTTTGTTTTTTTTAAGTGGTATCTCGAAATAAAATGTCATCAATTGTCTATACATCATAGCTCATCAGTACAAATCAATATTAATCATAAAGTTTGAAATTGAACTCAAAGACCTAAAATATTTTTGAGCACTTAAAATATTCAAAGCATTTGAGTGGATTTCCAGCATCATCTGTTATTAGTGAAGGGGTTTTTTACTGGAGAAATAGACTTACTTCTGATTATCATGGTATAGCAAACCTTGCTAATTACAAGAAGTAGAAAAACTATTTTTCAAGGTGAGGCTAAAGAACAAAGTATGGTGGTGTTCATTGTTTTTCAAAATAAAAATAAAATTGTGAAAATTTTGATTTTACAATATGTGAATTTCACTTGTGGAGTTAAACTAGTCATAGCACAGATGCTGTCCATCAGTGCAGACAATATTTCATCATTTCAAATCTGTTCCCTATGAAAGCTTCCAAAGCTCAAAAATGTGGTACATCACCTGAAATTGTTGATATTGGTGACATTTTAGATAGTCTTACAGGAGGCATTTGCCACACTAGAAATACCTTATAAATGTTGGCCTGTTAGGGTCTGCCTAGTTTTATTTAATAATGGAAGCCACTATGGAAATATTTAAGTTACTAGAAAATATCCCTGGATTTTAAATGTCTGTAGTAGAAGACAGAGTTCATAGTACAATTTCTGCCCAATGGCACTGTTATTTTTAATGAATGCGTATGCGATGCAGCCCGTCAGGTCAGTGAACCCTAGCCTGGCTTGAAATGTTTGTACTGCTGGAACCAAAAGGACTGTATGCCCACAGGTGATCTCGGAGGGGTGACCACAACAGTGATCCAATGTACCCAGTCCTGGAAATAAAACACATTAACCAGGTCTGACTGTGCTTCCTTCCTTGCCTTATAGAATACACAATATTTATGATAAAGCTTTGTAAATGAAAATCAGAGCAGTTTCTCTGCTTGGTCGAGCTGCACAGTCTTATTCTGAGTGATTCATTCATTGAGTCAGGCAGCCATGCATGCAGTCATTCATAAGTAATGCCACACTTCCTTTCAGCATGCAACAATGATTTACCTCCCTGCTGCCTTTCAGTGTTTGTTCAGCAAACAACTAAGCTAGAGAGTTCCTATTTCAAGCTTTACCCTTATTTTTAAAGAAACAGTGCTACCTAGATGCATGCATACACAAAGCTGTACAGAGACCGAGTGCAGCTGTCGGTAAGAAATCGCTGCAACTCATGTTATCCCTCCCAAAATATTCTGTCTTTACTCAGCAACCATGAGAAGAGGTTTGTACTTACAAGCAAGATTTCAGCCCCTTTTACACTCATGCCTTGACACAAGTGGGCCTATGAAAACAGACACATCTTAACATTCACCAGGGCTCCTAGAAAAAGACTGACAACTCACCCTAGCCTCGTGCAATGAAACTTGGAGCACCAGGATTTGATTTTCTGTTATCAACAATTTTTTGCTAATTTCAGCAACTAACAGAAAATAAAAACATACAGAAGATCACTGACCAAGGAAGAGCTTTTGACCTTTGCATTTTTAAGGAGTTATGAAGAATGAAGATCTGGCCAGAGCTGCAGATTGGGCAATAACATGTGCCTGATTCTTGTAAAATTATAGCATAGAGCATTGGTCTCATTCAACTTTACACCAATAAAAGTGAAACACCAGTCTAATGTAATCATTTTAGTACTCTCCCCACTTTGAGAAGGGGAGCAAGAATAAGTTTACATGGAATGAAAGCACTGTGTGACACTGCCTATATGATCCCTGAGTCTTTTGGCACCAGCTGTTTTCTGTTTATAGTGAAATTACAAGGTCAATGGAAGTAAATATTAGGAAATACATAGCTCATGGCAACCATCACAACTAACAAAAACAAGTGTACAGGCATGCTTTGGGTGAAGCAAAAAGGTGACGCAGCATGGGTACATCCTGCCCTTTTGGGGAGGGGAAGAGATTATTTTTCCTCATTTCTAAGTAGACTTCTGAACTGAACACGCTCTGGTTGAGAAAGCTGGCCTTTAACAATGTTTTATTTCAGGTAAATCCACAGGGGAAAAGTAACTGGAAAGTAAAAAGATTTCTGCATGTGACATGTTCATACATCCCAAACATCTGGGGTATCACATTTAGAAGTGCTTTGTGGATGTGTTTTCATTAGTCATAAAAAAAGTCAACTCATTTTTTCCTGTTTTCTCAAGATTTCAAAGCTCTACACTGTATCCTTAAACATAAATCATTAAATTATGTTTCAAGCTTAAGGAATTTCATGCTTTTAAATTCTTTTGAAGTTAGCAGATGATTTTATTTTCCTGTTGTGTTTTTTTAATTTTGGTTCTTAAAAAAGGAACTTCAGTTTATCTTCTATTATTGTTATTGTTCTCTTTTATAGCTCTTCAAAGGACACCCTTATGAAAAGGTACATATTCGTGTTAAAGAATAATGTTTTGAAACTCTCTGCTGTATTTTTAATTCCTTGGTAACAGCAGGCATTTAAAAATACCTGTTTAATTTACTTTTCTTCTTTTTAATCAGATTTTCAACAAAATTAAAATTGTTTTCTTTGCATTTTTGCTTCTTCACTTTTTGATGTATCTAATATATTGCACCAGAAAAGCAGTTATGTTTCTCCCCATTTTTCTGCTGTCTTTTAAATTCTGAAGCATTTTAATTTTAAGAATTTACTGTATTCTGTACAGTGTATGACCATTGTTCCAGATAGCAGTCTATTACAGTTACTAACAGTTTATAAAAAAGAAAAATGTATTTGCAGAGAATATGGGCATTGCCATGTTATGTATTTACTGAACTATCTGGATGAAAATAATTTTAAAAGGAAAAATGAATTTTCCACTAAGCGATAAATTCTATAAAGTGGCTAGCTAATGCAGAAAACATTGATTGCTTGTCAAAAGAAACAAACACCCAAAAATCTGAAATACTTTGGTGGTTGTACTTTATCTCTCTGCTTCTGAGTTTTGAGACAAATTTTGCCCAAGTAATTAGATGAAATATGCACGCTGAAGCTGTGAATGATTCATTTTCACTGTAAAGGATTTCAGCCTGACTTTGTGTCAGGGAAGCAGCCCTCCATTGCAATGAATATAGGCATGCAACTCTCTGAGAGAGATCCCAAACTGATACACAATGAAACAAATCAAGGGACTTAGCAATACTAAAAGGCTATGGATGGGATACGAGAAAGACAAGCGTTGTAGGGTAGCCATGGACATGGGATTCTGCTAGACTAATTTGGACTCAAGATTTATAACCCCACATACCTTCCAAAAACTTCTCTGGGCTCTGATTGCTCATATGGACAAGCATTAAAATCCATTATACATGACCATAACCACTTCTCCAGGACACAGGGCGAAACCTTGGTGCACAGCAGGTATATTTTTAATTCAGTATTACTATTACGTATTTTATGTGACATATGTAACATTCAGTAATGCTATTATGTAGTTAATGTAACAATTATTATTTTATATAAAAGTGATAAATGTTACAGTAAATGCAGTAGCTCCTTTTCTGGCCAATATTTTGCACCCCGCCTGGCCACTTCTCTACTTAGCTGGGTACAGACCTATGGTTAGAGCATGGAATGTAACCTCTTCCTGATTAAACAACATTGGCAAAATAAATATTAACCTGACAGGGTTTGGTTTTGGTGTACTGATTTTACATACCTACCTGATCAAAGAAGTTAATGTTCCCTCTTCTGCTTGAGGCAGAAAAGTGGAAAGAGCAGTTGAAGCACAATCAACTACCAGTGTCTTTCCTGATATGACTTCATACTAACACAGCTATTATCGTTACTATAAAGCAGCAATAATCTGCTCTGCAGGTCAGTGTGGAACCTTAAGTGAGGCTGGGTTGTCCTGGCATAGGAACAACTGGGCAAAATTTAGGTCCTCCTAAGAAACCTCAGAGCTATAAATATTAAAGTATCAGAAATGCTATAATTATCTGCATTATTCAGAGGAGAAAATAAGGCAAATGAACCTGAAGTCTGCATCAGCATTAGGAACTGAACCCAGAACCTGTGGTATCACTAAATTGCTGTTTGGCAAGTAGTCCTGCCACACAGTCACTTATGTAGGCCAGTGCAGCAACCCCTGCCATTACCATTTGCTTCTCTGGTTCATTTTTAATTGCCTTTGTTCACCTTTCTGAAACCTCAGCGGTGCCCCACTCCTGCTGTTCTGACCTTGTGCTCTTTGTAGTGTGGATGGCTGAGAAGAAGTTGTGGTTGGATTAGCTGAATGCAAATCTGTTGCTTTTTTACACAAGAGGGAAGGAGCCTGTGATGACTGAAACATACACACAGCCATTATTTCCTTCCTCACAAAGGACCTGCCCTTGTTCTTTCCGGGGCAACTTAGACTGTCTACACTAACCTCATATCTGAAAGAAAATCTCTGCTTTCCATATACTGCATGATGGTGAGTCCTGGAAACACTAAACTCATCTACAAGATAAGAGTCTAGTGGGATTATATGCTGGTGAGGACCACTGACTATTGAAACTACTCTGACCTGTTAGTTTGTACTGCAGCAAGTGCCCCTTTATTAATTTGCTGCATGCTATCTAAATCTCAGGTTGCACGTCTTGTGGAGGAGGTGTTGTTTTAGGATTATTACTCTGGACAGCACAGTGGGTGTCATATCCTCTTTGGAAGCCCGACCACAACACAGAGAATGAATAATCACCAACATGAGTCTACAGAATGAGCACTTTTCATGTGCCAACCTCCCTATAGAAGCACAAACAGCTCAGTCATCAACGTGCTGTTCATCAAGTCATTTCCAAATAACAACTCCCCTAAGAACCAGGATATTATGGGTTGAATGGCATTTCTGCTCTACTTTTCTCTTTCACTTTGAATCCAGGCAGGCACCTTGAAGCCACATGTAGAAGCTGCAGTGACACTTGCTAGAAGGCTGAGCTGATTACTTTCTGCTTCATGGGCTGCTGAGACTCCAGGCACCATGTTCTTTATGGTACTGATTACCCTTGCATTTTAGACCATCAAACATTGCATATCTGCTGAGCTATCCAACTTTTATTCAGAAAGCTAAAAACCTGTACCATCATCCAGCACTCTCCAGATATTACAGCAGCACAATCACTCTACTGTTCAGAGTACTTTGTTCCTGTCTCTGTGAATTATGGGGTGTCACATCATGGCATGTGTTGCTAAAGTAGGAGGTAACTTAACATAACATGACATAATGGGATACAGCCTGTGCGTGCAGGGAGAGGGATGGGAGGGGAAATACAACTAGACCTGTATCTGATGAAAAATCAGTGGCCAAAATTTTAGCCACACGGTTACTTGTATCTTACCTACCAGGTTATTCAAGGAAAGAATCAAAATTTTGTTGCACAGTGACCTAAAAGAAAAGTAATTTGATTACATAGCTGTAAAAAATTAGACTCAATATCTTTATTTGTATTTCAAATAGCTCATAACTTCTGCTGATCCAAAAGATGCCCCATTTTGTCAGCATTAGCAGCCACTGTAAATTTAAATGTTCTGCAGAAGCCCTTCAGTTCCACCAGAGTTTGGAATAGACATGGGATGGGTTTCAAAACCCATAGGTTTCTGTCAAACACATATGTATTATTTCCTGTCAAGCTCATCACTTCTCACTCCTCCTAGCCTTGCAGCTCCTTAGCAGCAAAGGATCCACCAGTATGCCCTGGGTTCGGAGCTCCTCTCACCTGCAGAGATAATTTTGGCACTTGTGGTTCTCATTCCATGGCAGATCAGAACCAAATGCCAAAGTGACAAAATCCTTTGTGGAATGGCTTTACCTTTCTCCACACAACTCTACTGAAATCTTGTAGAGAACCAAATTAACTGCAGAACCACTGTTGCAATGACACATAAAATCAATTCCTTGGGAGACATTTAGGGTTTAGTCACACACCAGGCTTCTGTTCCTCTTTTTCTCTTGTCACCTACACCTAAGTATGCCTAGCAGCAGACAGCAAGGAGTCTCTCAAGAGAGGCATACATTAGCCTGCAGCCTTACTGTTCTTGAGGGAGAAGTACTTTCCCTGCACTAGAATAATTGTTTTTAATTGCAAAACATCCTCTGCCTCAATAAAAATAAGATTCCCTTTGGCAGATTCAGACAGGCCAATGATTATTTATTATTTGTAATACTATTACACATAGGAACTCAGTCATGAATCAGAATCCCAAAGGCCATCATGCTACATACAGATGAATCTAAATGTACTGTTTCATATCCTTCCATTTCTGACAAAGTTTTTCGATAAGTGGGTCATTGAATTAGAGAAATGGGCACAGACAGCAAAGAGCACTGGAAAGTTGTTCCCTGCAAAGTGCTTGTCTTCTATTAACGTGGTACTTGTCCCATGGAGTGTTTTTGAGCAATGCGTACAGGGTTAGTTTCTAAGAGCAGAAAAAGGGAATGGAAGAAACATTTCAAATGGCTGAGAAACTTTCAGAGAACAGAGAACAAACAAGACTCTTTTATCTGCTAATTAAGAAAATGTATTATATCCTGCAACCCTACTAGATGCAAAAGTTTATGTTCTTATTAAGTACAACCCTTCTTTCAGCTCTATTTTTAGTATTTTCTGATAAACTTTCAGAACAAAAATCAGGATTCTCTTCTGTGATTTACCAGATCACTGGTACCCACTTTTTTTGCAGCTGTTCAGTTGTTTCTGAAAGGTAACTCAGAACAGAAGAGCTATGTAGGGTTGTGTCTCTGCACATTTAATGAAGACCTCCCCCGCTCCAAACCTGCCAGTTCCATCAGGTGCACACCAGAAGGATTCATTCTAGTTCCCTGTCTAACTGCATCTCTACAACACAAAACCAAACAAAAACAACAAAAAAACCTTCCCAAACGCTGGTTACCTCAGAAAAGAGTTTGCTCACAATATGCTTTCCCTGCAGTCTAAATGTTTATAAAATCAGTACAATAGGCCTCGAAAGTCTGTCTGTAAGGGCACTGTCTGATGAATCACACTCATGTTACAGATGCGAGCGAAGATGAAACGGAATCAGCAACTCACTGCATCTTTGCTGAGTTGGCAGAAAACTCAGACATCGTAGCTCTGGATATAAGAAAACATAAGCAAGAAAGTAAAGTAAATCTCCCTATTCCCTGCAGATAACTAACTCCACTCAACTTTGAGAAATTATTAATGGATGTCTTTCTAGACAAAAGTTAAAAATGCATTTTAAAGAATAAGGAGTAAACTCAGTAGTATTTTATGTTTTCTGGGCTAACATCACCCTCCTTAACTCTACTTTTGTGTGAATGTTTATAGTAGACTGAAACTCAGTTTTTCTATATTTTTCCATCTATTTGCCAGTTGCTATGTGAAACTTTGCTGTGTTTTGAAAAGATGATTTAGCAGGATCAACCAGATGTTCCTTGTGGGTTGATGTTTCAGCCTGGGTAAGGAGAGGATGAATTTTCATTCTGTGGCTCTAAATACATTTCCATCCTTCCTTACACAAAGTCCCTCCAATGGTGGGGAAGGATTCTCTCCTCCCAACAAGGACACAGAAAGGGGATGGGAAAGAATTGATTTTCTCAGGTGCCCAGCCCGCCTGTATTGATTACAGGCCCAGGGACATACATATAGCTCCCCAGATTTGGAATCAATGAAGGAACTTCTTCTTGTTTCAGGTTCTTTCAGAATTTGAGAGCCAGAGGGGAGTAAATTAATTTGCCAGCTGCTGTGATCTGGGCATGTCTAAAATTATACTTCTTTTTTCAGTAGTAGTGACGTTTTGTTGTCTTGTATCTTCAGACAACGGCAAATCTGGTGGGTTGGTTTGATCAGCTGAGTTTTGAGAACTGAGGCATTTGATCTGACAGATGCTTTCATAGTAATGGAAAGCGCTGTGTTAGATCAGGTGAAAGTGGTACTGGATGAAACCCTGGCAGCCGGTTTCCAGCAATGGCCCATCATGTATGCGTAGGTGAAAATATAAGAACAGGATAAGCATGTGTAGAGATATTACCCCACAATACTTTCCCAGCCTGCAGAAGTCTACCTTGCAGGGACTTCTTGAACCAGAAACACTATCTTCATATTTAGGACCGAGCTAATCTCACTGGCTTTTTATTTAATGAACTGGATGTATGTGATCACTTCTTGAACATCCCTAACCTATCTGCAAGTGGCATGGAAGTTTTGTCAGTATCTATGGAGGTAAAATATAAAAGATAATCTTTAGTAGATAATTCAATTTAAAAATTTGGGGGCTTTTCCATATCACTGTTAATTGTCATCTTACATCATTAGTGCCAGCAAAATTTGTTATATTCTATTTTTGCTTTAATAAATAAATATTTCTTCTGTATCTGTGTTTTCTCCGTAAAGCAGTAGAGAGAACCAAAAACTACAAGCCTTCTAAGCTTACACATATATTGTTATTGTTGCTTTTCACATTCTTATTACAGCATAATATAATCACATAATTCCACCACTCTTTTCTTTTGGTCACATGCAGACTCTGAATGGACTTTTCTTGGATTTCTTGGAGGAAATTCTTGTTAAACAGGATGTGCTTCTTCCTTAGGCTGACAGGGTATATACAGAGATTTTTTATCAAAATTAAAACTGCTTCATTTGCTGCCAACCATATGTAAAGCAGGAAGAAAAGTCTGGCCTTAGTGACTCCTAGGAGACTGAAAATGGAGAGTAAATGGAAAACACAAACATTATAAATGTTCTTTTTAGAACATAGTTTCATAAGACTCTGAAAACATAGGGAATTGAAAAATATGTTTGAACAACTAGGTAGTCTGGGATGCATGCATGTACAGCTTTGAAGATATTTTTGTGGTAGATTGGTGGATTTAAGTCTAGAAGGGACAGTAGTGATCACTTATCTAATATTCTGCATACTACAGATGGACAGATGGGTGGGAGGAATCCACTCCTGCTTTAACTCCAAATTTATTCAGAGTGACAACAACTGGTCCTATGCATATGATGATCTGAAGCGTCAGCTGGTTTGGGAAAAAGTCTGTGAAATTTTACAGTTATTTTTAAATAGGTCTTTCCAGTGTCCAGAGTACCTAAAATAACTATTTTTTTCCAGAAGACCAACTTGATCTCAAATGTTCATGATAATGCTGGATCTCTAAAGCCTTCATTTGATACATTTATGTCCTGTCATTTTTAGTAATGTGTCCATTAGTGGGTTCAGGCTTTAATTTCTGAGTGTAGCTTCTTTGTTCGGTGGATCAGTATTAATTTTATTATATGGTACCACTGATGGAAAAGACCTCTAATTATCTATCTTGGGATTTTTTATCTGGCGTTTAAAGGCTTTCTATAAGCTTGCTATAAAAAAGAGAGTGTGCAAGAAACACATGGCAAAAGATAAAAAACAGATCACATTAGTGGGTTTGAGAGTGTTGTGTGATCTTCCCTCTTTTTATATTTTGACTGGTTATTTTTTGTTTGGTTTGATGTGAAGTGTGGCAAACATTAAAAAAAAAATTAAAATTTGCCTTGAGATTGGGAGAATGCTAAAGAGGCTTTTAGATCAAGCCATCAATTATACAGCAAGATTTTTTGTATATTTTTATATTCTCTGGAATATTCTTGTGTATACTGCTATTAGTTCTAAAATAAAAAGTAAAAATACACATACAATTTTGCAGATTCTGATGCAAAGTCAACAAGTGTCCTGCTTTAAGACTTTCCCTTTGGGAAAGGAAGTACTCTGGGCCAGCCTCATACAAACCTGAAAGATCTAATACTGACCACTACGGAATTTGGCTTAATGCAACTTGTTTCTTCAGATTGTGTAGTATTTTTGTCCTTGTTCCATACTATACATGTTCTGCAGTATTATTCAAGCTGTGCTCTTTGAATATTTTATGATACTGATGCTGCCAAAGAGCTATTGCAATAACCCTGCCTATTGCAGTGACACTACACCTCGGACAAATGTTAGCAGGACTTGGGTTACAGAGGTAGGAGGTAAGGATTTCTGTCTACCAAGTCTACTTTCATCTATGGCTTAGCCTATGTCATCCTTTTGCATGTGAGGTCCTTGTCCCATATGGCAGGAGGGCTGTTTCATCGTACAAGGAAGGCTGGTCCAAGAGGACACAAGTGGTGGGATCCCTTTCATGTCCCTCATGATCCCTGTGCTGCCTTGTCTTTGACTCTCCCAAGCTCCACAAATTCCCACACACATCAGACATGCAACAACTTGGCTCTGCTCATGCACTTTGCTAGACAAAAAGTGAAAACTGGTTGAGTCAGGTGGTATCGTGGATGGCAGAATGCCATCTCCCCATCACTGAAAGAGATGCTGTACAACAGCAGGGACACAGTGGGGCTGGGCCACTGGTGCTGCCCAGGATCAGGCTAGGTAAAGCAGCACTAAGCAAAAGACACTATCACAATACCAACCTTGCAACACTGGTATTTTTAGTAACACATGTATTGTAACTCATGGAAGGATTAGCCTAACAAACTCTTGCCCACATTGCCTGCCTCTGTTCTGCTTTGCAGTTTTGGCAAGTGAAATCACCTGTACTCCCTATACAAGAAGTTACACAAGTATGTTACAAGTTACCCCGCAAAACAAATATGTTTCCTTCTTTGCTCTAGTTTGGTACTTCTGTCATCAAGTCAAAATCTGTCTCTTTTTCTCACAGGCTCCAAATAAGCCACCAGGAGAAAGGTCCTACACAGCAAAGGAGGTAGATCCTGCCCCTAACTCTCAGCTTAGGGTAAAGTACTGGTGAACATGATGAGCATGTATGCAAGGGTATTTTCACTAGCAAGTGGACAAAGATCTCACTTTTCAGAGTAGCCCAGCAAGCAAGAGTAAAATGTTTCAGAGGCAAGTCACTAACCTGTTTCACTAAATTCACTGGGACCTGGCACTTGCCTGCATCTCAGAAAAAGCAGGGGTGAAATTGAACCTGAGATAGCAAGTGGTTTAAGTTACCTCTGTTTATTTCACACTTACAGTACTATCTTTCTATGATCTCTACCTACGACGAAATGTTCTTCTGTGACCATGTTACTTATCTTAATAGTATTGCTCAAAAGAACTAAAGGTCAAGTTAAGAGACAATAAAATATATCAATTCAAATCACATTAGCAGTTCAGTAAGTCAAAGATATGGACATCTGTGGGGTTATTGTGGGGGAACACAACATTTTAGGTTAACAAACCCAACCTTTGGCAGAATTATGTTCAACATTCCTCTGTTGGCTCATGCACTGGATCAGCAATCACAATTTAGGGAAAATAAAATAAAAGGTCAAAATGCTGAAAGTTATAGTGGCAATAACTCATACTCAATGGGAAGCTAACTAGCTGTTTTGAAAGCACCTTTTTTTCTGGTCCCTATCAATATGCAAATGTTAGACTTACAGTGCTGGGAAGCCATAATTCTTCACAGAGAGATTTTCCCAACATGAGAGATTGCCCAAATTATATTCCAAGAGCCCTATGAATAGGAACCACGAAAATTTTGCCATTGTAATCTACAGGCAGTCAACCACATTAACTTATTTTTATTTCTTTAACGTAAGGCGCAAGCCCAGAGTATTTTATATTAGGTTGGTTGGGTGTTGGTTTTTGTTTGGGGGGGGGTTTATTTGGCGGGGGGAGATTAGTGCTATTGTGTCTTTATGTGCTGAAAGCACAAAAGTACAGAGAGCCACTGACCTACTAAAAGGTATAAGAATACCTGTTAAAAAGTGCTTTGCACATTTTTTTAAAGCCAATTCCCAGACCTATCCTCAGGGAGAGAGCCTAGTGAGTTGTCATTCCCCACTGCAGCAGTGGGAAGAATGATTCCTGGTAGCAGTCAGCCCAAAAAGTGGGACACACAGTCTTGGAAAGCCTTTCCCTTGGAATGCCATGGTAGCATCTATAGCACAACTTTGGTGGGTATCAGAGAAGGCCCATCTGAATAAGTCAAGCCACAACAGTAGAGCCCATGCACAAAATCCAGCTCAGTTGCCTGAATGACAAGGAATCAGGCAGGGACAGGTGCAGGATTGGTGAATTTCTCCCACAGAAAAGAGGACGTGAAATCATGGGCCTGGAGATGCATCACCCTCGTGCTGTGACTTGGCTCTTTTCTAGCCCCTCTGCAGTAAGTGTGACAAACCCCAATGGGACAGACAAACTGAGACCAAGCAGTCCATCACCCTACCTGAGGAGCTCAGTGTGGAAGGAGGCAATGATGTCAGAGGAAGAAATATTTCTCAGAGGCAGTCCTGCATTCAGCATTTGGCAAGTGGAATGGGCACCCACTGCACACATCGGGATGGGAACATCAGTTTTGGACAACATGGCACACAGCAGAGCAGTTGTGCGTTTGAGGTCCAACACACACTGTGGCAGTGGCGGCTGTTCACATCTCTCAAGACTCAAACAGCTTGACCTAGTTTCATGTCTGGATGTGAAACCTCAGTCTTTGCCTTCAGTGCTAAGAAAATCCATGCTTGTAAGTAGGTGCCTACCACATGGTAGCAAGTGTTTAGCTATCTTGCAGCATGATCTGCGTGGAAACAAAGCACTGTAGTTTTCTACCCTGAAGTAAACTAGGCCCCACCAACCACAGACCCACTGGTAACAACCCTGTGGGGGAAAAAAGGTTTATGTTATCATTAGTAACAAAGTTGGAGGCTTTGCTATTTGTGAAGAGAGACCAACCAAATGCTGTTTCGGGTAGATAAAAACAGATGTGCTAGCACATTCAGGCTTTTATTTTATTTTCAAGTCGTTGGGAAGAAAATTATTAGGAAGTAGTATTTCAATGCCACAATTTTCCAGGATGCTTTCTCCTAACTCATTCCTATGCCAGAGTTACTCTGGCTGCTGCTAGTAGAAATTACATCCACAGTTTCAGGAGCAAATTAGCAGTCTGTTTTTCATGGCTAGCAGCTGATTTCGGGCTCTATTACAAATGTAACAGGAGTTTTTTCCCAGCTGAAGCCTCAGTGTACCCTCTTCTGCCACGGATATACCTCTGCAAAGTAGCATCCTGCTGTCTGGCCTGTATCTTATGCTAAAGACATTTTTTTACAAAATCAGTGTTTTCATAAAATGTACTGTGACAAGAATGGTCAAGCCAAACAAGACAAAGACATTCTGGCCTAAAAATATGTTTTACCTTGTAATCACAGTACTTGAATATTTCCTACAGTTTTCTATGGGAAATACTTGTCCTTAAGCATGAGGGAAGATAGCAATGGGTAAAATACTCTATGTTTGTGAACAGAAAGAATATTTACACTACAAGACAGTGACAAAGTTATTTCAGGGACTGGATAAATAACCCAAGGTTTTTCCAGAATAACACCTCTCCAGTCATCCAAACTTTTCTGAAACTGTATGAGCACCATGCTGACAAAAGCTCACTATGTCCCTTTGAAAATCACCCATGAGTCAATGGGCTCCAATGAGTTGCAGACCAAACTGCTGTAGTAGCAACTGTCTATATAACACTCTCCACAGGATAGAAGTTTACAGATATTTTTCTTTTCTGTCTGCAAGTACTTTTGATTAAAATTTACTTGGGGTCTTTTGGTCATTTGATTTATAAATTATGTAGCACTGTCCCTGCCACACAAGCTGATGTTTGATCATTGGCCCATGCATAAACAGAGATGTTAACCTAAAGCCCTTGTGTTCTTTTCTCTTCACACATGATTCACAGAGAATTCTCACACACATTGTTCACAGAGCTTCATGCAGAGGAGCTGAAAAGAGGATTTCCAGTGAAAAAAAACTTCCAGAGGCAAACAAACCTAGAGTCTTTAATACCAGAGCTGTCATTATAAAAGAATAAAACAAATGAACCTAGGAATATTTTACACAATTTACAGTCCTAATGCTTCCACTGAGGCCATACAAATAGTTTTAAGAGACATGGTCCTTGCCTTTGCTGTTTCAGTTAACGTCCTATGAATTATTAGCTCATGTTGCTTATAATAGAGATACCCAAAAGGTCTTAATTTACATTACTTAGTTGTATCCTAAATCATGGCTAAATGCATACTGAATATCAGATTAAACTCTTAAGAGACAATGTGATCTACCAGATAAGGCACAGGATCAGGATCCAGAAGAACTGGATTCTGCTCCTGGCTGACTCTGAGGTATCTAGCTCTCCCATCTGTGCCTCAGATAATTAGTAATGCAAGAGAACAACTTTCTCTGAACAATGCTCGTTAATGCATACCAAATCTCAGTGTTGCAACTTGCAAAAGATTTAGGGTGTACCTCCCTTTGCACATCAGAGAATGGCGATGGGATGTCTTTGTTTCAGAAGTGATTAGTGTTAAGTGCAAGTGTGTCTTTACTGGCCCCCTGGGCATGAATGACTAAGTCATCGAGGTACCAAGAGGTGTATATTGCAGTATAATTAGCCTCTTCTGCTGTCTATCAGCAATGCAACCTTTTCCTTGTCTGTCTGAGACCTGCCTCCTTCTTTCAGGAAAACCCTCTCTGCAGTGACTGTAAAGACTTCCTGCAGAAGCAGTAGGTGTTTCAGTGTTCAAGGTGTGGGGACCACAGAGAGGGAGAAAATACTTGGATACATTCACCTAGATGAAAATACAGATACTGAGCCAAATGGGCAAACATTCTCTAACACATTTTTACCCATATCTCAAAAGCTAATGGCTGGGAACAGCTTGTTGCATTATGGTCCTGCTGCCAAAAAAACATTGTGAACAAGGATTACTAGAGATCACTTTGTCACAACCTAAAGGTCATGACACACTTCTACATCTCCTTCAACTAGTGATAACAGTCACAGAGTGTGCCTCCATCACTCCTTCACAGGATGCCTGCAAATTACTTTAGCCTGGCTCTCCTCTGTACTGAGAAAAAAAAAGGAGCACTTTCAGCTTTGAAGGAAGGTGGGATCCAGTGCTGTTTTATGCATGGTGGAAGTTTGCTTCCAAAGATGTTGTTTCAACTGTATCACTCTTCTTGGTCCATCCCTCCGTTTATTCCTCTCTTTATCACCTAAACTAATTTTGTTTTGGGGTTGTTGGTTGTTTTGGCACTACTTGGCCAATATGTCTTATTCATTTTAAAGAAGACTCCTGCCTTTAGTCAAACCATGGTACCAGGGAATATCATCAACTTCCTACATTTTTTAATCAATACTCATTATTTTCCCCTTTGTCCACTTTGTTCCACAGGGTGGAGCTCCTTTAAAGCATCCTACAACCAAATTCGTTATCCACCCTTGAACTTCCCTTTTCTGCCTATAAAAAATGTTACAACATTTACTGTGCCATTCATTTCAATACCAGCTTGACCCTGCCATAGAGAGCACTGCCACTAAAATAAGCACTTCCCTCCACCCAGTACAGATCACTCCTTTTTGCCTCTTTCTGGTCCCCTGACATTTGTGAGCAGAAACAGTTGTGTGGCAGCGCAGTGAAGAGTCAGGAAGTTGACATGGGTAAAAATAACTGTATTTTGCTCAGATAGCTGTTTTCTGCATCAACCCTTGTGCTGGGCTAGAGTAGCTGATGAAGGGAAGGGGCATAGGGGATACAGAAGCCAGAATAAATCAGCTGGAGAAAAGGACAGGGCAGGACTGCCTCTTTTGCCAGTGCTACTGGTTTCTGCTGGCTTAAACTGCTTGTAAAGCCATAGTACCAGGCCACTGGCCCCATTGCGGGTCATGCAAAGATGTATCACCTCTCTTTTTCCTCTCACCCATCTCTGTCTCTCTGTCTCTGTCCTGACCACCTTTTGTTCTGCCCTTTGGCACAGTGGAATTTTGGAACATGTTGGATTTTGTATGGTGATTAAGGAAAAGTAATAAATTACAGTAATAGCAGCAAATAAATGTAGTAAGAGAAATGTTTTGACTAACCTAAAATTATTTTTTACTCTTTTTAAAAAAATCTAGTATTTCCTCAAAAAGCAAGATTTCTGGTTCATGTAGTTCTTTTAGGCATAAATATGTCTTGCTGCAAACTGAAAAATATCCCCAGAAGTCAGATGTGCTTGCACCAAAAAAAAAGTTCCTGACAGTTTGCATGTCTCTGCTCAAGGCCATTGCTCACATCTTTCGCAGAATTTTTTTCTAAAATTTTTTAAGCGCTACCAGCAGTTATTCTTTTGAGACAAAATGCTATCCTTCTGAGAGAGACAGGCAACTCTTAATGCCTTGGAAAGTCATTTCCCACAGCCACAGAATCCACCTGTCTGAAATGTTCCTGAAAGGGCTTTAGCAAAGCAACTTATTTTCTCGCTTCCCCTCAGCTGCTGTAACTGTCAGCCGCCTGCAGCTTTGAAGACACAGAAGGTGAAACAGTATCTAGAAGCACTTCTGTGTGGCAGTGGCAGGGGTGAAGGGACCCCTTCAGGCTGAAATAGCAGCAGAGGAAGCACACAGATCTGATGGAAATCCTGGGGAACTCGAAGCATCTCCAGTGTCTTTAGTACTCTTTACTCTCTTCCTTCCTGATGACAGGAACAGAGCCTCCTCAGGTCCTGCAGTCCCGTGGGAGGATTCCTGGGGTTGGAAAGTGACCTGTAAAATCTTCACAGGCAGGCTGTCAGCAGGACTTCCTCATTCCCTGGGAACAATGCTTGGAAAGCCACCCTCTCCTTGGCTTGTCTCCTCTCTTCTCTCACCTACCTACCGCCTCGCTTGTACAATCTCATTGCCAAACAACCACAGAAATTGTGACCATGCATGAGGCCCAGAAAAGATGGCTAGGAAGCTCTTAGAGGTGTGCAGGAACTTCTTTCCTCTCTGTCTTCAGGGAAGAGGTGAGCAAAGGACATTTTCTTTGGGTTTGTGAAGAGCCCATGGCATTGCAGCACCCTGGGTTTAGCATGCTGTACCAAGGCAAGGCTGGGCTCATATTAGCACATGTTGCTGTGCCTATATTGATGCTTTGGTTTGGGGTGCTAGCACCCTGTTGAAACAATTTCCCTGAGGGTCTGCACTTACTATAAACTGATTTGGACCCAAAGTATTTCTTGTGCACCTTGTATAGATTCCTCCTGGAGAAGGCTAAATACATACCCTTCCATGTACTGCAAGCCATAAATCGGGCAAAAAATGTCCAAGCCAAAAGAGACTTCTTTGGGCAGCTTTGAATCATGTGTTCTGGGGACATATGATCCAGGGGACAAGAAAAAATCCAGTCCCAGTTAAATCCCCTGAGCCCTTACATAAGCCCTTACTGAGGCTCTTACATGAAGGTGTAAGGGTCTCAGTGCCACCTGTTTCTATATAATAATCCACTTTTCTCATGCCAAATCACTTGCTGATGAAGACATAGCCAGTGCTGTTTGATTATATCCTCACTAATTTTCATCATCCAGGCATGAGTTTCTTATATTTACCTCTGTTCTCCTTTCCAAAAGCCTTGACGGCAGAAAAGCATCATAAAGAAACCTGCTGTAATACTGCCAATTTGATGTGCACTTTGAACTGAACTTTGAAATATATTTGAAAACTTTCTATTAAAATGTTTAATGTTTGCGTTTCTATCTTCCACTGATTGCTGACAGTCAGTAGAAATAAACCGTTCTCCCTTTTAATGTATTTTGATTATTTTAATAGCATTTTCTTGCTTTGTTAACAGCCACAGGAAAACTTCACAGGGCAGATTTGAGCACAGGCTATGTACATCTGGCTCTGTAACCAGGCTTGCTAGGACCCTAGTGATAACTTCCCCTGGGGGTTTCCCCTTTTTTGTTTTGTTTTGTTTGGGATGTGGGGTGGTTTGGTTTTTTGTTTTGTTTTGTTTTGGGTTTGGTTTGGTTTTGTTTTAGGTTTTGGGGTTTTTTTTCACAAAACCACCAAGTGATTTCTTACTCTGCTAGGTTTTATATCCATATCTGATCTATGTTAGAAAACTCTAACATTTCTGCTGTTGCCTGAATGTCAGACCACCTTCTTTCCTCCCCCAAGAACTGATCACAAGAAACAGGCAGAGTACCAAGAGTGCTAATAATATTTGTCTAATGACTCTCTCAGTTGCACCAGAGTGATAAACCAGTAAACAGAGCGAGCACTATGGCAAAAACCTTGTCTTTGAAGGTGTATGATATCACGTCAAAACCAGCTACAGAATATTTACTGATGGCTCAGAAATATTTCTCACCTCTGTCTAAATGTAGCACATTTGAAGCAAGAAAAGAGGGACTACATCACAGGCAGGAAACATTAAATATTTAATTACTTCTTTTTGGCACAAGTTGTACAGCCCCAAGCTTCTTATAATGTATAAAATAGAGTACACCTGTCACGTCTTGAATGAACATGAAACTAGGACTTGCAAAATTAAATACATCTGCAACAAATTGTCTCAGTTTCAGATTGGAAGTTATATTTGTAGTAAGCAGTCACGTCGTAGGGTAAGTAGTTTATGCATGGTGTTTTTTCGTAGGTGGATTTCATTTATCTTCTGTCTCAGAAGCAGCAAAAGTGTTTTGGCATAAGGGCTTATATTTGAGGTAGGGGAATCAATATTTTTTAATTTGAAACATAACAGTGGTTCTAGTAGATTGATGCATAGGTGTATTCTTTATATGACAGATAGAAACTATTTTTGTCCTAAAGGTCACAGGAATGAGGACCAGTGGTGCTGGGCTGCAATTCTAGGTTGCATATGCTGTAAAATCTTCGTCAAGCCGAAGTGAATATTTTTACAGTGTCTGAGTCTGGTTTTAGTTCCCAGTCTTAACAAGGTACGCTTTGAGTGACCTAAGCTCAGGTACCAGAAATTTGACTGGTATAAAATGGGCCTTTGCCTAGACTCATTTGCTGAGCTGAGAAGCCATGCATGGGCATTGCTTCCAGCACTCTTGTTAGGTTAACCAAAACTCACCTTTGTATCTCGGCACTACAGTGAGCTGCACCATGCATGCAGGGCAGTTCTGTCATGCACATGCCATAGAGCTGATCTGTACATGCCTTAAGGTAATTTGTTAGGGATTTTCTGATTTCCCACAGCCTAGTCAAAGCTGTAGCTTTGTCTGGGCTAGCAGACATGTAAAGAAGCATGGGCACTGTAGCTGATAACATGTGAAAGCAGAGAAAGGGGATAGAGAGATAGTAAAGAAGGAAAATAGATTTGGTGATGAGTGCTAGAAAAACCCTGGAGATGCTGTTTAAAAGAATGCTTCGAAAACCAACACAACCTAAAAATCCTTTACTTCCATTGGTCTTGTTTCCCTGGAAATGAAGCAGCAGGGTTCTTTTCTATCTGACTCTATTTCTAAAGTATAAAAAAGTGTTATTAAGAAAAAAGAAGAATCTAGGCTGGAAGTGACTTCTGGAAACCTTCCAATGAAATCTTTTGTTGAAAACAGGGCTTCAAACTGGGTTATCTAGGGCCCTGCTAAACCAGATCTTGAGCATTTTCACCCCTTCTTATGGCAACCTATTCCAGTGTTTGGTTTTCCTCTTGGTGAAGAATATTTTCTTAATAAAAAGTGGAATTTCCCCTGAAACAACTCACTCCCATTGCCCCCTGTCCACGATGAGTCTATGTGGTGAGACTACCTGTCTTCTCTGTAACTACCTTTTAGATTTTGGAAGACGGTGACTATGTGCCCCCAAGCCCTCCCTTCCCTAGTCTGAGAAATCCCAATTTGTTTAGTTTTTCTTCGCATGACTATTTCTTCAGTTCCTTAATCATCTTTTGCTGGACTGTCTATATTTTTTCAATCTGTCTCTTGAACTGGAGGGACCAAACACAGACACACTATTCCAGGTGAGGCCTAGGAAGTGCTAAGCAGAGTGAAATAATTGTATTGTTTGACCCTAAAGACATTGATGTGAAAGTAAAAGACTTTTTCAGCTCTGTTCTAACATGTTCTAGTTTTGTCTTTTGTTTTTCCATGCTGTTCTCCTGGTTTCTCTATACTTCCATTCTGTTATATATATATATATTTTTTTTTTTTTTCATCCCAAAGCTAATTCAGGCTGACAACACTCATTGTGAAATATGAATCCTTCTCAGGGAACACAATGAGATTCAGAGTGAAATAGCATAGAAAGATTTCAATATGTTCTCTTGACAAAACGGAAGGCAGCTTTACAGTTTTTTAAATAACACAATGGAGAAACCATTGTTCCTCCTTCCAGTCAGTAGGGTCTTGTGAGAAGGAGTGCATATGTCAACAACCACAGGAATTAAATTTAACCAATTAACCTCCCTGGACCTCCCACAAAAATCAGTGGGAAGAAATGGGCTTCTCCAGACTTTGTAAAAATAATAAGAAAAAACCAGAAATATTGATAAGCTGTTAATCTCTCTACAACAGTCTTGACATAGAAATGAGCAGTGTGTATGATGGAAAGGGTATCACCCTTTTTGTAGGGTTTCTTAATGCCAGCAAGCCCAGGGGGTTGGTACGTTCCTATTGCTGAAAGCTCTGGAACGGCTGCTTTGGCAGAGTTGTGGCCCCCTGGCTCCATGACTGTCTTGCAATTTGGCAGCAGTGTAAATTAAATAGGGAGAAGAGTCACCGGAAACCTGAGCACCTGCGGCAAGGCAGCAAGCCAGGGTGACTCGTGCCATCATCCAGTTCTGAAAGAGAACAAATGCATCAGGAAATGGGAAGGCTGGGGACCAAGAAATATCTGTAGGGTGGGTTTTTTTCTTAATTGTTATTATAGCTCAAAAAGTAAAGGATCACTGGTCTCTTAATTTATCAAACATGTTGATTAGTCTGTTTTGGCAGAAATGCTTATAGTTCAGACATTGCTCAGCATTTTCTGCCCTTTTCCTCTATTATATTTCTCAGATATGTTTTCATTCTTTGAAGGATCATGAGAATGATCTCCTAGGAAAAGGGAAGTCATGAGTGATAAAGCCACTGAAACAGTACCTGAGGTCAGCTTGGCAGCAAGCACAGCCGGTGAGCTAAAAGTCAAGATTTCTTATGGATTCTTTTCAATGTGATCATGTGACGAATGTCATCCATACAATCTGCAGTTCTTCACAGGGGAAATAGAAGGTGTGAGTATTTTTTGAATATACTTCTATCAGAACATGCTCACTCTCTAAAGCATCTTAAGCGAATGCTAATTTCAAAGCCTGTAACATATGACAAAGTGTATCTTGATTCTTTGGCAAGACTTGATGATTACAGGGGGCAAAAAACTGATCCTGATCCATTAGATCAACACAGAGCTGGAACACTACGGTACAGAGTACGTGGTATTTTATTACTTAGTTTTCATTAGAAAGGGTGTTAGGTCTTCAAAACTTTTCTGTTCAGAATAATGGCAGAGTGGTGGTTCAGTTTCTGTGACATTGCTAGCATTGATTACACAGGGGCCTTGAGTTTTAAATAAACTGAAGAGTCTTTCAGATTCTCCTAGAAGTAGATCAAATAAGAATGGCTTCAAAGAGCAGGCTGCAACATCACAGGGCTTTGCATCAGCGTGTTTCCATGGTCACAATCAGGTAGTAGTGAGGAATGCTTTTGTAAGTGCATCTCAATGTGCTGTGTTGACATCTCCCTTCTGGTGTCCTATGGCTTTCTTAACACTATTTGTGTTTCATTCTGAATTGCTTTCCATCACACAAGTTTGGTTACAGATAGGGAAAAAACCATGAATGCATCTTGCCCAGGAGTTGACAGGACTTATATTTGGATAATGCTTGGCAGCCTTGGAGAAAGCAATGACTGTCTTTGGCAAAGGCTTGGGCTGCCGAAATTTGCTGGAATAGCCATGCATGGACTGATACCATCAAGTGACTTGACACTAACAGTGAGATCCAGTGCAGCTCTCTGTGTTGTCTATCACGCATCTAATCCAGGTTCTGGGTCTTCCTGTGCTGGAAATGTGGCTCTTTCTGTACAAGAGAGGGAGCCAGAATCTGTAGCAAATGGTAGAGGCTTTCACTTGCTATTTGTGTGTACACATGCCTTGAGCCCTTCCACCACCTGCAAGGAGAGCTTCTGTAATGCACGGAGCAACCTTTTAACATTCAAGAACAGCTAGCACTCCAGCAGTGGCCCCTTAAATACACACAACACAGAGTGCCCTATGCCCAGCTTTGCCTGCCTCCTTGAGGAGAGTGAATGGAGGTTTGAACCTGCTTTGTGCTTGCAAGGAAACTGTCCTAGTTTACTTATTCTGAAGAGAGTGATCCACCATACAGCCCTACCAGAGCTGAGAGCTTTGCAGGTAATGATGCTGAGTATAGACACTTTGTTTCCACCTAAGTCCTAGTCAAGATGTCCAAACCCTCATCTGATTTAGTCCCCCCACCCTAACACCCCTTATAACATGAGGAACTTAAATAACAATGAGGAACAGAAATAACAAAAGGACAAGACTTGCCAGGCAGTGTTACACAGACATCTGTATTTATTTAAGTCTCTCAACAGCTGTCAACAAAACTCATCCAAAACTGTCCCATCTGAATCCTGATCTCTGGACCAGAAGATAACTGCTGAGATAAAACCATCTTTAGGGAAGAACCAGCCACTGAATGTCTAATGTAAAGACTTTTCCCTCACCTGGAAATATGATAGTGAAGAATAGGACACCAGTGCCCATCTGGATATTAAGGTCACAGATCTCTCCCAGTGCTGTCCTCTACAGCTGGACAAAGTCAGCACCCAAGGATCGGAAAATTATTGGTCCTTCAGTGTCACAGCACATTACAGTCTGGAACTAACCTAAGGAAGGCTTCCATGTGAATACTGAAAATAAGTGTGTTTGCTTGTTTGTTTTTAAAGGTCAATTACAAATATGGCATATAGATAATCTTTTTATTTTTTCCTGAAGAAACAAGAGTATGTTTCACCACTGCTGTTCTTTATCACTGCAGAACAGTGAAGCTAGCCATGTTTGGACATGCTGTGCAATGAACTTCAGTGCAGAGACATCAGAGCTAGCACAGATCCAGCTGAACACATCAGCACAGCCCAGTGCAAGCCAGTCAAAAAAGGCACAGCACTTTTCACATACCTCTGCTCTGCTATGGGTCAGAAACTAGATCTGGTGAGTTTCTGCTCTGCCTTATTTATATGATGAAAACAAACCTCCAACTATTTCAAATAAGTGACACATGACTAGTTCAAAGGTTTTCAGCATGGTAAGAAAAATATTTTTTCTGCCTAATGACATTGGGTCAAGTCTCACTGAAGAAAGAGGCTGACAAGAAAGTGGAGCTGGGGAAAAACCCTGGAAAATCAGCCTTGCTGATTCTTTTGGAAGAATAGGAGCAGCGATTGCTGCCTCTGGGTATAGCTATACCCCTAGTGATATCTGCTGTCACATACTCCCATGCCACAGTGCATTCCTGGCTTTCCAGTGTTCTGGCATCTGTAGGACATGGGCTAGTCACAAGCACTATAGCCCATTTACTGGCCCCAGGGACCTGTTGCTCTAAACTCCTCATGACTAGATGCAATCGACCAGTCTGACACTGGTTAAGTTCTTCATTATGATGGACAAAATCTTTTAAAACTTGCTACGAGGATGTTTCAGGCCCTTTGCATTCTTTGTACGTGTGAGGGATTAGCAAAATTTCACAGGCAAAATACTTCTTCTTGAAAAATGCATTTTCAAGTTTTAAGAAATAACCTGTAAACCCATGTGATGTTCTTCAAACCACTTTAGGCAGAGAAAACCAGAGGAAATATCCAACAATTCTACCCCTTTGGTTTGGGTATTTTCAGAATGAAACGTTGGATATTTGTCCCAAACTGTAATTAATTTTGAAATTTCCTAAGATATAATGAAATATAAAGTAAGAAGGACTGAAAACCCTGTAAACAGAACTTTTTGTTTGATTGGAGTTGAGGGATTTTGGCTTTGGGCTGTGAAACAAAGAACCAGCTTTCTGCCCACATCTAGCAGGCACAGCTTCTATTCTTCCCAGATCAGAAGTTTATAAAAATTTGTTGTGCTCAGAGTAGCTATGAAAGTTCAATTCAGGAACTGCATAACACCTGACTGGGCTCAAGTATGGCTGTGGAAAGCAGCCACAAACAGGTTTTCAAGAAATGCTGGCCATGAGGGTTGAATGCAGTTGTGATCTGGACACCAAGTAGCCTAGAGGGGACTGGCAGCACAGAGAGCAGGAATGCACTTGTGGTAGCTGGAAAGGCTTTGAGATGAAGTACTGCTTTCTTATGTCCTTTAACCTGTGAAAATTAATGCTCTTTAGATTTTCATGCAACCTTTCTTTAGGCTTCCATTAAGGTATTTCAGTGAAGTAGTTAAACTTTCAAGAATGCCCAAACTCAAGCAACTCCTCCTGTTCTCAGCATCCTCAATGGGTTGGGTAGGTTGAAAAGTAAGGGTTTTTCTACAAATGTGGAATAGCTCGTGGGAGTGTTGTAACAATTTAGGTGTGTTAAACTTCATGTTCAGACTTCAGAATTTACATGAAAGGTCTAAAAAGTTTCCACTAAATGCAACAGGCTACAGGATAGTCTGTAGACCTGTTAGATTCCATAACCTTGATATCATGAGTGCTTAAAAATAAAGCAAGTGTACAATTTTTGTCTCTCACAAAGTATTTTTTTCCCAAAAATGTTTTTTATTTTCCCTAAATCTTTCAAACTTTTTGGAAA
Organism: Falco punctatus; assembly: GCF_963210335.1. NCBI lineage: Eukaryota > Metazoa > Chordata > Aves > Falconiformes > Falconidae > Falco > Falco punctatus. Next base: position 42,920,295 of record NC_137585.1, read on the forward strand.
AAGATTAAAATGGATATAAGACATTCATCCTTGTTGAACTAAACTCATTAGGAGCGCAACAAACTGGTGTTTCAAGGGAGCAGGAGGAAAGGGAAAAAACAGGTGGTTTTTTTCCTAAAGTAACAAAGCATACCAAACCCAAAGTCTATTGTGAACACTCCAGGTGGACAAATTTCTTTTTGCTATCCTGGATACAAACTGTATGATGTATTGATAATGATTGCTACTTTGTTATAGCATGCTTTACATCACTAACATGATGTAATTCTCTAATAAACTAAGAAAGTAACATATGTGCTCCCTCACCTGCTAAACAGATGGTAACGAGTGAAAATTCATTTATTTTACTTTCTTTTTTTTATAGCTTTGGGCATCTTAAATTTAAATAATCAGATTCAAAGCACTAGCTTCAATCTAAAACAGGCATGCTTTGGAGAAAGGAAAGATCCTTTTTCAAAGGAAAAAAAAAAGGCTCTGGTAAACAGTAAGCAATTAGCCGCAACTTGCTACCAGGGATTGTTTAATTGAGGCTGCTATACTAAATTAACCAGATACATGCCCTTGGAAGGACTAGTAAAGCAGAATTACTTACACGTGTTTTCAATTATTCTGTATGAAACCATGTGCTGCTGCTTTGATTTTTTTATTTGTTTTTCCACTCCAAGGAAAATTAAAATGCAAAACTAACTAACCCAGTCCTTCTTTCTCCCTAAATGGTAGGACTTGAGTGATTGCATATTAGCTGCCAAAATCATTCAGGGCTTCTCTGCGTAGATGGATTCACGAGACACAAGTAACTTACAGTTCTCATCTGACCTTAATGCCCATCCTATCAAGTTAATCTGCCTTAGTTTCAGGCTTTAAAGAGCAATTATGACTGCTTAGCTTTACATGTCCCATAGATCATTTTCTGTGGAAAGCATGTGGAGAACTGTAAACCAATTCATAAAGTAGCAGGAAAAATGTCCTTGCTGCCACATCCAGATTGAGTGCTTCAAGTATAGAGAAGCTCTCTCCCAGCACTGAGCTAAAGGTTTTTTGATTTCTAGTTAGAACTGTTCTTCGAACAGCCTTGCAGTCTTGTCTCTGAGTTTTCTTACTTCGGCTTTTTGGGGTCTTGTTTTTTGATCTGTAGATATAATTCTCAGGAAGTTATCATCCTATGAGTTCCCAAATACATATGAACTAAATTTGCAGGCAACAACAGTCTATTGTCCCTGAGGACAGTTTGCAATTAGGCAGTGTAGGTCTGCACTAAAGGATAGATTAAATGCACAAAGGTGGCATAGTAAACAAAGAAAAAGGTCTTTCTTGAATAAGGCATCAATGAGATGAGCTCAAATCCCATTATCATTTCTTTGGAAAGGAAAAAAGCCTAGTTTTTAAATTCATTAACATTGGTTTACCTGGCATCTAGAAAGGCTCCTACAGCTTTATGTGAAGTACTAAAGTCCCCAAGCTTACATCCCAAACTCTAGGAAGCCCAGTAGATGTTCTGGGTGTTCCTCTGGGGCACCAAACTATCTCCATGTACCACCAGAATCTGTATAATTTAAAGCTAGGCACTGAAATCCAGATATTCCAACAGTGACATTTTCTTTTTAGTATACATCATTCCCAGCATAGTCCTTGAACACAGGACCATGTTCAGAGGGTCACTGGCTGAGAGCACTGTGTGTAGCACAGAATCTGAGGTACAGGAGGTCAGCACATGAGAGAAGCCAGATGGGATGTAACTCAGACACTGTGATATAAGCGTTCTGCAGGTGGATACCGGACTCTTAGTCCATTCTCAGTCCAGTTCTGTACATTGTCTAATGGCTAGCAAATATAAAACAGTCAGGCTAAGCAAAGTCTAAAACTTTATATGAAAACAAGTGAAATCTTGCACTATTGTTGCTCAAATCAAGAAGTGATCATATGAACCTGGTAACATAAACAAGATACAGACTACTTAACTACAGGCATTTAACAGGAGTGTCAGATAAGGAATTATTTGCTGTCGGCTTCTCTTCCAGCCAGTGGTGAAAGACTGGTACTTCCAGCGTAGAGCAGAAATTCACCAAGAGCAGAGATCTGTGTAAACACAGGGCAGGCATGAGACAGGTCTGGGATGGGGCACAAGCTCAATCCTATACAGTCCATATTCAGAGTGCTGTGTAGACTCACCCAATATGACTCAGAGTACCAGACTGTTACAAGCTGTTAAATTTATTATTCAAAACCATTAATGAAGTCAGATCATTACAAGGTATCTATAAGAATGTAGCACATAGGAAAAAAACCCACATGCTTTAATTATCTATTTAATATCTTGCTTCTATGACTCAAGAAATACATAGGCCAAATCTCTAGAATGAAAATACATACAGTACCCATTTTTAATTTAGCCTTGCTCCAGAATCATGTGTCTCATACAGGTAAAGGATGTCGAACAGTGATGGTCAGTGATTTTTAATGTGAAGAATGATGATCAGTATATGAACTGTACCACAACAAGCACGTAAATATGAAGAGATCAGATTACTTCCCATAGAATAAAGGTAGTATGTCCCATTATTTAGCAATATCTTAACACTGTAGCTATATATTGCCAGTCTAGGCTTTCAGATGCCTTGCCACATAAATTCCTAGCTTCTGTGGATTTAAGTTTATCTCTCATGTTATTTTAAAGTAGCTTTGTGGACCTTAGTCTATTTTAAGGATTTTATAGAAGTAAAATTATTACACAAATGCATTAAAAATATTAGTATTTGCAGACTGTGGGTTTTTTCCTGCAGTTTGGAAGCAACTCCCACAAGACAGGAAGCACATGGACTGCCATGAACATATATAAACGTGGAGATATTGCATGGGATACTTATAAGACATTTACTGATGGAGATAAGGGATTTGGAAGCTGGTTTTGGTTATGGATATACAGCAGCAGTATTATTTTCCTTAACATCACAAGACCTTATAAAAAAATTATGTGGAAAGAAATCTACACTTTAAGGAGAGTTGAGAAGATTTTCAGAACTTGCAGTTATAGAGAAGTGCACAAAAAAAGGGTGGCTCATATAAGTTATAAATGTTGGCAAGCTTAATTGCTTTTCCAATTCTGAAGATTCACAGCTAAGGCACGGTCTGTCCCTGGCTCCCCTGACCTTCACTTTTAGGAAAATAGACAATTTGATGTCGGTGAATGAAACAGTGGGGATGAAACACAAGCAGCCTTTGATGAGACCTGGGAGATTTATGACTTGAAGGTGTCTAGAATTTAAAGGTGGCTAGAATTTAAACTGAAGGTGAGCTAGTCATTGCAGTGAACTAGTTTAAGAGTGTTAAAGACTCTTACTAATCTGCCCTACTCAAAACATTGGCATCTGCATCCACTGCACTAATTTAACCTTCCGAGTGGCAGGAAGGTTTAGTCCCTTATTTAGCACTTTCCACTGAGCTGTAACAGAAGCTATAAGATTGCTATTCACAACCCTTATCATATCATGGAAGATTACAGTTGGAGCAGTGGTCTACAAGCTTGCATTTGTGATCTGTTCCCTCACAAGGGATCCCTGAGTAAAGCCAGAAAGAAATAGAAATGCAAAGCCAGGCCCAATTTCAAAGAGGAAGAGAATGGCAAGCTTACAGCAAAAGAGAATTTTAAAAAAATGTGTCTGAAGTCAAAGAAAATCCAGAGAGAAAAGGGAAGCCTAAAGTCAAGCCAGAGAAAAGACCATGTAGAACAATGGAAAGAAATATAAGAGATTTATAGACAGCCAGATGATCACGGGGCAGCCCAGTCCTCCTGACAGATTCTGAGGTTGAGATAGCTTGCCTTTTCATTTGTTAAATTTCCATCAAGGCACTGTCAGGGTCCGGAATATTAATAAGCATTTCTAAAGTTAAGAGAGTAAACACCAGAAAACACACATAACAGTCTCATGACCACTGGAAATTTAGTGCTTGTGACCTGAGCCTGTGAGCATCCAGTGTGCTCCTATCTTGAAGGATGTTTGTGTTACTTGTTTGCACCAGATTTCTGTTGTGTTTAATGCCATGTTTCAGGAATCCTCTGGTAGTTTGGAAGGGCCAGAAAAGGAATTCCAGTTTTGCCTATACTTGGTGCCCATCTTGGCTGGGTGAAGAAGACAGCCTTCCTCTGAGCATTCTAGGCTTGCCACAGCTGGAGGTAGGATTTAGGCAAGGAGTGCTGAGGCACATGGTGGCATTCAGTTCCTACACTACTCATAAGACTATAATGTTCAGGATCTAACCTGTGAGTCTATCTGGAGTCAGAATGTAACTTTTTCCCAGTCAGGCAGGAGCCTTGCCCATTTGTAGCATGTTTGCCCCATAAATAATCTAATAGCATTATTTAATATATTTGCCGTTATTGCAAAAATGCAGGACATCAGATTCTTCTTACTGCTAGCAGCTAGACACAGTGACCTGAGAGGATGCATCTTTCCTGGTCATGTACAGATTTCTAATTGCCTGAAGCTGAAGCACCGACCTTTGAGGCACCAAATGCCTTTTCTTGTCTCTACTCTTTCTCCTCAACTACCACTTAACAGTGGCTCTAAGTTCCCAGTGGTTTGCAAAAGGTATTTAAAATAATGCAGGACAAACCTGTGGCAAATCAGTCCTTGTAACACTCCCTCTTCCCAAATTTGGCTGCTTTTTAAGACTGACAAAATCCATTTTACGTATTGTCATTTGACTTGTTCAGTAGTTTCAGGAAAAAAATCAGCAAAAATTCTGTCTTCCAATGAACAAGCTCCAGGTTTGCATACCCAAGCTGTGTGCAATCCATACCTTACAAAGTCAATAAAGATAAAAAATAAAATGTCTCTAGTGACTGATCCCAAGAAGGAAGGAGGAGTTGAGAGTAAGTAGCTGCTGCTCCCACTGACCCTTATTTTTGACACAGCAGAAGCACACATCAGGAAGCCGTTTCAACAGGGTGTAAAAGAAACAAGAGTATTCAAAATCAGCTTTCCTGTCCTTCCAAATATTCACAGAAGCTGATGGCAAAATATGTGCCTCCTCCCACAGTCCTCACCTCGCTGGTGAGAGAAAGACAACCTTCTCCAAGAGCTCAAGTGCTGTGTAGTTTTCTAAAGCACAGGGCAGAATTCACTTTCCACAATCACCCAGAGCAAAGCCTTACAGTGCATGAGACAGGAGGTTAACTGAAAATAGGAAGGAGACTGGAAAAGGCAAGCCACAAGGTCCCTTCCACTCCTGTGCTCCCTAAAGGAAAAAATTATAGCATCTAGAGAGTATTCCCCACATGAGTTTCTGTAGATTTTGTTGGCACAATTCCAGTGAAGGAAGGCAAAACTTTAGATTTGCCCTCCTTTAGTAAAAGCAAGGTTGTCCCCACTGCAAGTATATGTATATATGCTAAAATGAGACATGGAGACAAATGCAGGGTCGCAATTAAATCCCCAGCAAGTGTATAATGCATTTTGGGTTTGCTTGATATTGCTCACCAAGGAATGTATTACCACCAAAGAACCCAGCTATTAAAATGTGAAGTGTTCCAGCTTCTTGCAAGTTCCACAATTACTTAATAATCCCAAGAATTTAGGGCATTTTTTCAGGTTATGTTAAGTCAACTAAAGGGTCACATGCTGTTAATTCATTTTAGATCTGGTCTTATATAATGCTACTGTAAAGCGTACCCTGGTAGCACACATCAGAAATAAGAACTAAAAGCACATGTCTCTGCATCCATAACTCAAAGAAAATTTGCCTATAGGCCAGTAACAGTGGGCACTCTCAGTCATACCTATGCTGAGTGGTTCCAAATCCAATTGCCCAGCAGTGGTTTAGCATCTCAGGTTTTGTAGGGTTACATGTGCACTATTAAAAAGTATGAATGACTCCATAAAAGCAGGGCTCAGTGTTCCTGATTCTTAATTTATTTTCATTACTGCCTGAAATGTGACTGTTTTTTATAGTATAACTGGATATTCTGATTGTAGGAATGTACACGCAGAAATACTGTTCTTGAAGAACATAGTACTGCCGCCAATGTTCGTGCTTATACGATTTATCAATGGTCACAATTCTACAGCATGAATCTTGACACCAAATGGCCTGTGTAAGCATCCAACACTGACTCTAGACCTTCTTAACTTTCACCATCATTTCAATTTCATGTACCCTGTTATAGCTGGGAAAGGCATAGAGACAGCCTCACCATACATGGACTGTGTACTTCATGTAACACACAGATCCTTGAGGTGGGTCCGGTAAGCCAGTGAGTACACATGACACAGCATGACACAGAGCAGGCTGATGTAGCCACTTTCATATGGGGAGACAGCCTGTGGATCCAAGCTGCCTTGGCTGGACGGGCAAACTCTGCCATTCTGCTTCTGTACTTGGAAGTCAGTTCAGGTATCTGCTAATAGATACTGTCACAGGGATTTTTACATTACTCTACATGTAATGTATCAGTGGTGGCAACAAATCCATGTCTATTAAAAAAACCCTTCACATCAGGTCAAAGAACAGAAAACAAAACCTTTGGTCCCAGCTTCTACTTGGACATGCAGAAGTAGACGATAAAACGGTAAGACAACCAAATGATCAACCAGCAGTATCTGTTGAGCAATATGACAAAACCCTTCACATTTTTCAACGTAATTTCCCCGGGAAGTCCAACTGCAATTGTTTCATACACCCCTATTTCACTAGTGACCAACACACCGGCCAGGATAACCGTGATGAAGCACAGATTTCAATGTCTTCTGCAACGACCAACATCTTCCTTATCCTGTCCTCCTCTGCCACATCTTACATTCAAGGTGAAAAAAATTATCCTTGTGGAAATCAGCATGAGAATGGGTGCCCTCCATGTGCAAGCCATGTGGTGTTACTTTTTTGGGTATTAAAGAGACTGGAAACAAATAATTCACCTGCATGTGTGTCTGTTCCAAGGTGAACGCTTCTCTATGCCGACTCCAAAGAACGTGGTCATCCAATCTGTTATGTCATATGCTGATCTGATTGCTCTTTGGGAGAAACCAGAGTTACAACTCTGTGACAGCCTGGATATTGCTGGAGATGGACCACTGCTGATCTGAAATAACATTGCTGAGAAAGGGAAGATTAGGGGGGAAAAATAAACTCTGATATTTTGGAATGAAATAAGGTTTCTCTAACACTGATTGGACTGTGATATATTTCAGTTTGATTAACAGCTATCTTTCCTTGAGAACAACATTAGTGGTCTCAGTGTTGTGTCCATAGTCACGGGCTAATTGAAGGGCAGGGAGGTCATTTTTTATGTGTGTTATTCAGATTTACCCTTGTGCTTACAGAACAACTGATTGCACAGTTAGGTTAGGCTCTGTCCAGTTTGCTATCCTTTGTTTCTGTTTCTGTTGTTCCAAAGAAAGGATCATAGATGCTGGCAAGCTTTTCCATTCGGTGGGATGAGAACTCTTTTCAAAAAGAGAAACTTAGTTATGAGACAGATTTGAGGTGGTGTGGGGAGATTAGTCACTCTGCTGTCTGGAACACTTTTGTTAACTGAGATTTTGCAAATCTTGCTTTAGAGGGGATGGAGAATTTCTTGGTCTCTCCCAAGGGGTGACATAGCAGAAGAATAATGATGTTTGAGACAGTCTTCATGCAGACACCAAGAATGGGCCCTTTCCTTTTACTCACCTGCACACTGTCCAATTTCTCCTATTCTGTCCATTCATCTACAAGTCCACCCTTATCCCCTCTTCCACACAGTCTTGCGTGTGGCGATCTATTCTTATCCATATGTCTCCAATTTTGGTTCTATATTTCTCTTTCCAGTCCCTCCAGATTTTTCCTTCCAGAAAGGATGTTCCCTGGGTGGTCTGTCAGATTTCTAACAACCCACAGAGCTGGAGCTTTGGGTAGGGCTAAGTACATGGCGTACTAGGATCAAGCCTGAATGTCAGAGGGAGAAGAAAGAGCTGTCCCCAAGCCACCACTGCCTCCCCCTCAACAGCTGGACTTCATGGTCTTAAAAGTCTTTTCCCACCCAACCTAAATGATTCTGGTTCTGTGAATCTATGAAGGTCTGCAGTGACAGGCAGGGACGATTGCTAAACATATTTATTCAGCCAGTTCAGAAAAAGCAATGCTTTTAATATCCAGTTCCACAGAGACAGATTGAAAAGCAGAGCCTTGGTCTCCATTTCTTCTATGTCAGAGTAGGTCCTCGCCATCCCTTTGGCATCCAGCTCCCTCTTTTTTCTTGAACATGCAGTTGCATCACTGAGGTTAGTACAGTATTGCATGATTTAATATGCTATATGTGGCTGAGCTACTTGAACACCTGGAAGCATCTAACTGCATAATACAAGACTCTGCCCAGGGAACGTTGTACAGCATCGCACAGATGTACATTACTGCCAAATCTCTGAATTTCCCTCATGCTGGCTTGCTTTTGCCTACTGTTTGTCTCATCCTTAAGCAGACATTAATACTGTATACATTACTGTCACATCTGAGTACCATCTCTCTTCTGGAAAGAGAGGAGGTTTCTTTTTTGAAAGCAGCCGTTCTTGTCTTTTCTAGTAATGCCCTTCAGATCATTTATCTGGCCTGAGGAAGCTCACAAATACTGTAAGAAAAAGTCATGTCTGTCTATTTTGCTTCAGGCATTCTCACCTGCCACGGCACCCTTATTTTATTTGATTTTGGTAATTGCTCTCTCCCTGCCACCATTGCTCACACATGTAGTCCTTTTCTTGCTTTTACTGTTGATTGACAAGCTTACTGGAAAAGGTCATCAGAAAAAGATAAATTAATATCAGGCATTGGCATTCCAGTCCCCACATTTTCCCTTTGACTTTCTTTTTCTTTTTTGTTTGTTTCATGCAGCGCTTAGGTTACAAGTGTGAGGAATGAGTGCTTTGAACAGCAGCAATAGATTGATGACACTCCGTGTTTCTATATGTTTTTATCCTCTTGCATCCTCTGTGGGGATTACTTTTTTGCTCTTTTGTCAGCTTTAATCCCTAGGACCTTAACATGATTTGGTCAAAACCTGTTGGTTCAGGTATCACCCAGTCGCAGAAGCACTGGTAAGAATACAGCAAAGCTTATGCTCAGTTCCTGTAAGTTCTGCAGAGATCTGAGGGTTTGCCACCCAGTATATTACCCGCACTGCAACTTGGCAATTTCTTTTTGTGGTCACTTGTGTTTGGTTTTGGTTAAATCAAATGCATTTTGCATTCAGGGGTCAATAGTTTCAGTTGTCCACCTTAAACAACACTTCTAGTTTGCCAAGGTACTCGATTGCTGTACTTAATTATGATTTCAGTATAACTCAGCTGTTCATTACAGCCAAGTGACGTGATTCAATTTTCTTGCTGATATACTGAATTCTTGTTATAGCAGGAAACAAACATTTTCTTGGTAAGCTAAACTCATTTTTCATGGTGATGAATGACTCACTGAGAAATCATTCTTGACAGTGGCTGCAGCCATTTTTAAATACTATTTTTCTAAGAGAGCAAGACTGTGTTTAGTTGTTTTATTTTATGGTACAGTCTAGCACATCTATGAGTATTATTAACATTTTACATCCTCTAGAAGAGCACTGTGGCATCCATCCTAATATCACAGGATCTCATTTTATTTTCCGTGACAGCTAGCAGGACATTTTGATCTCTCACTAGGTAGAAAAAACACATTTCTTCCAAGGTATGTTTACCAGTTCACAAAAGAAAGAGTAACATCCACAATTCATTAAGTCAGTCATAATTATCTTGTACACACAACAGCCTTTTCCCTCTAAGGGGATATAGGTAAATCCTTACTGCTAACAATTGTGGTATGAATCAAGAGAGTTGTCTTGAAGCTGAAACTTCTCTACGGTGTCTGCAATATCAATATTTCTCTTGACAGGCTACAAATTTGGAGGAGTGTTTAAATTTGCATCTTTTATACAGCAGTGCTTTCCACTCTGACATTTTATGTGTGAAGTCTTGGCTCTCAGATGAGTAGTCTATGCCTTAAAATGTAAAGCTAATAGCAAAGGTGCTGATGAATCTTGATTTTTCCTACTACTGTCCTTATACTGTTTCTTATGCATGTGCCAGTGTATGTTAGGCTTGCACAGAGGAAAAAAAAAAGATTCTGCAGCCCTAAAAAGATTACACTTTAGAGGCCCTTTTCATGCAAACACATGCATCACTGTATAATCTACACCGTGAGTATTTCCATACCTGTTTGTAGGATCAGGGCTGTAAAGTCTGGCTATGACATTTCACGAGTACCTATCAATCTGAAATTACTGAGTTTCTGATTGTCTCTCTCCCGGCCTCTTGAATAGAGGTGAGAGGAGCACAATCAGACATGACTTCAAGTGGCTGGTCTGAAATAGCTCAGAGGTGAAACTCTGAGACTCACCAGTTGCCACTGTGCACCTAACAGAAGTGTTGCACAGGTGAAATTTGCCGTGTCTCCAAATTCAAAGAATGCTGAACACTTCCCCTTTTGATTGACAGTTTTCAAACACTTCACCAAATGTAAGTCACTGAAGGAAATGGCAAGAGGAGGGTGATCATGAGGACAAGGAGGCAGAAAGGGAAATTTGGACTCAGCATAGGACAGGAGAAAAATGGAGTCTGAGACTGGATGAAAAGGAGGAAGTTTTAAAAAGGAGATACGAGTAAGAAGATGGAGTTATACATGTCATAGAGACATAAGAAGCAGAAAGGGGCAGAGGAACTGGGATTTCGACTGAAAAGCAGAGAACAGGAGGGGCTTTGCCAACAGGTTCATCCTCTGCTCCAAAGCCTAAAAAGGTACCTTTCCCCTGTTGTCAACAGAAACATAATTTTAAGGCACAGGTTTCCACCTTCCCAAAGCCAATTTGCAGAGAAGACTACCTATTTCATACCCTAACTGCCTGGTACCATTTATTCTATCAGCTCCAGAGGATGTCCATAGACATCTGCCACTGGAACTAATTTGTCTACCTTCCTGTTGTAGAAGCCAGTATAATATTAGATAACAGAATTTCACCTTGTCATTTTCTCAGAAACTATGAAATAATAATAAAAAGCTATATTCCAAGAACATTAAGAAAGCAGAACAGCATACTCAGAGAGTTAAAAAGGTCCAGATGATTCCCTTAAGCAGCAATACACATTATGATAGCCAGAAATTAGATGATTATGCATTACCATTACTTGCACGAGATGCCCTCTCTGTCTTGTCTAAATTACCAATACCATTTAAACAGCAGGTCTTCAATATTTTGTTTTTCCTGTCATTATTTCTCCAAGCCTTATTTAATGCTTACTACTCACCGTCTCTGAAAGCAGAATAATTAACTGCCGCACAGGTTTTTTTGTGGCTGTCATCACTGTAGAAACAAGGTTTCTAAAGCCTGACTTTTTAGCCTACTTAACAACTCATGTGAAGCCCAGCTTTCCTTGACTGTATCTGAAAGTTCTCAGCAGGCTCACATGGGTGCATAGAAGATGAGGAATGTAAGTTTGGAAGCATCTTGTCAAAGCTTGGCCTATCAACACGTGTAAAGTCTCTGGTAGAGGCAGGAGTAGAGTTCCACTGTGCAACGAAAAGTTCAAATATCTCAACCATGGCCATGTTGTAGGTACCTCAATTATTAAATTATCCTTGCTGTTTCTGATGTTCTCTGCTTCATTCACTGAACACTTAAATTTCTCCACCACTGAGGCAGGGATCCGGGAGAGCAGATTGCTCACTTCACAGTCATGATCTGTTCTGAAAGAAGAGCTTAGTAGTGTACACTGTTTGGGGCAAGGCTCCTGAAAAGAAGAAATTATTGTGTAATTAAAAATGACATTAATCTATATACAACCTTAATTCTGTTGTGTCTTCTCTTACAAATACTCAGCTTTGCCATCCATCTGATCCTTTATTTTGTTCTCCATAGAACCATATGCAGAAGAATGAAAAACTGTTTCTGAGTGTTTATCTAAATTATGCACAACTCCTATAACTTTTTTAATTAAGCATGATTTCATTAAATCTTCAAGATTCTAAAACGTAATATTGGACTAATATATAACTTATCAGTGTCACTACACCATACGTACCTCTCATTTACAGTACCAAAACATCTGCAGCAGCTTCTCTTACTCCAGAGCATCCTAGCTCTCACATTGGGTGATCCACCCTATTTTATCTGTCCCACATAGTTCTTATATGTTCATGCACCTTTGGTGGCAAAGTTTTCTCTTGATCACACTGCCAGAGTGCTGAGCATATATTTCTCAAGTCACATAAATAGCAGTGTTCATTTACATCAAGCACTAGGGGATAATGGCATCTGAAGGGACGCTGAGCAGGTTTGGAATGGGCATTACAAATGCTTTATCTCATCACAGCCCAGTAGACCTCCACATCTTTGACTCCTACTGTAACCACTACTATGTCAATGTGACTCTAGCTTTCTTGCTCTGTGTTCTGCTCAAGCTTGTCTCTGTTTCTTCTGTCATAGTTTCCAAATCTGAGAACAAGCAAAGTTCTCATTGTCAAGCTAGAGGAAAGACACAGACAGGTTGCAGGAGAAAGCCTGTGACTGTCGTAGCAATATCAGACCTCTCTCTCCAAAGTAGCCAACAAATCCATTCTAACAACAGTGTGCAAGTCTTTGCCTTATTCAGAGTTTTCTTCTGTGTGATTGTATGTCTGAACTGGCAAGGACAATCTTTGTGTGGGAGTATTGTGAGGGTTTTTAATTAAATAATTTTCTTTTTCTTTTTTTTTTTTTTTTTTTTACATTATTTTAATTTTCCAGAAGAGTAAGTGGGGAGACAGTAAGCTGGATGGAAAAGGTGCTACTGACTCATAAGGATGAGAAACAGCGAGCCTTAAGAAGGCATTCTGGATTTATGCTTGCTGATTCATAACTTCCTACATACATGTGGGGAAAAAAGTGTGGATTCTGCCCTGAGCTATAATCTGCAGGAAACCCGCCCTCCCTTCACAAAGTGAGACAGTAGTTTCAAAACTGTAGGAGGACTTAACTTCAACTCCCAGAAGATGTTCCTATGAAAAATATTCAGAATAATGACCTGAAAACACTGTCCCCAACCACCAAGTCCTACTTTCTCTGCTTTGACAGAGAAGTCCAGAACTAGTTAAAGCTCAAATTTCCCAGTTAAATCATCAGGTAAAGCAAATGTACTAATCAAATAACAGAAGACAGATGAATAGGAAAGGGACTAAGGGTTTTGAAGAGAACTGCTTTTCCTTTTCCACGCAAGTGCTACTAGATCAGTTCTTTTCCTTCTGGCCCAATTAATTAAATAAGACAATATAAGAAGGACATGAATAAAGCCAAGAAGAACAACAATAAGAAGATAAATAAGCGCAACGAGTGTTCAGTTTCAAAGGGACTTAAATTTCTACTGCTATCCAAGCAAGTTACTGATTAATTGCATCTTCATATGGCTGCACGGAGTCTGAAGAGACATTCTATGGGGGGGGAGAAAAGGATTTTGGAGAAAATTGAAAAGACACCTGTTCTCACTGTTCAAAACTAAGTGTGTATTGCAGAACATGTGAAACACAAGTAGCTGCAAATCTCATCTTCTGTTACTTCTTGTTCCCTGAATATAGCTGCGCATATCCAGCCTAAGGCACTGTCTCACTAGTGTGCAAGATATTCCCGAGCTGGAAATAAAAGCAAGGTATTCCCAATTTCTAATACCATGGACCAGAAGTCAGATACTGTGCTGAATATGTTACAGGTATGGCTGCTCAGACTGAAGGCCTTTGTTAAAGTCAGCTTGTTCCTGAAAATATGTGTTCAGGGAAAGATGATAATCATACAGTTTGGTGTTCTAAAATCAGCTTCAACTGTATAATATATGCCCATGGGAGCAGGGACAACTACAGCTAGACAGACTTAAGTCAGTACTTTAAAATTACTATATCCTTTTCCAAGGCTCTTACATTCACACGTTTGAGCTTTCTTGTATTTCTGATTCAGGCCAGAATGAGGATCAGAAAAGGAAAATAATGACAGCAATTAAAGAAAAAATTGTGTTGAAGTTGAGATGCTGAAGAGATTTTAGTTTGTACTGGCAAATTCAAGGCAATTATTACATAATTTAACTAGAATCGCCCTCAACTGGGGAAAACTCTGTGAAGTAGTGATGTGAGCAAGGGAAAACATTTTACATTGGTGGAATTATAGGAATGAATGAAGCAAAAATTGGCTTCAACTGTTTAAACACAGTTCTGCCATAGCAAGTGACTACACAGGGCACAGTGGAGTCTACAGGCAAACTTACAGTCTTCTCATATCAGTTTATATTACTTAGAAAATACTGGTTTTCCAACTGTCCTTGGCAAGCTTTGCTGGTACCTAGAGACTAAACAGAGGAGGCTGTAGTCAGTGGAGGTGCTCTCACCCTGGGAGCCTTTGGTGGGCTGAGGCATGTCCTGATGCACCAGCTGGCTGTCACCCTGAAGAGAATTCACTGTCAGCTGGGTGAAAATACTACAGTTGGAATTGTTATCCACCCACTCTGCAACACCTGCCCCTCCTCCTGGGGTGATGCTTGCCCTTGCACCATCCTTGGAGGTCCTAAGGCCTAAGGAACCCATTGGGTCATAGGCAGGCACTGCCCTCTGCCATCTTACAGGGACAAGCAGAGCAAAGACCACACACCTCACCGGGACATGGGTACCAAGCACTTCAGCAGGACATGGGCACCTACCAGGAACCTCATGGGGACATGGGCACCCTTCCAGGATGTGGCCCCCTCCTCCTGGGACATGGGCACCCAGTGGGCACCTCACAACCACAGATACCTGTTCTCTGCTGCCTCACTTCCCACCACTCATGGAGAGCAGCACACACTTGCATCACTCCTTTCATGTTGGCAATCCATGGGATGCACGCTGTAGCAGGAGTTGTACAGGGAGCCAGAGGAGGCTCTCCTTTTCCTGTCTTTTTCTCACACCTTCTTCTTGGAGTGCTGGTGCTGGAGCTTTTTCAGGTGGAGGCAGTAGACATGCCTCAGGTGTGCCTGACCAGCAGGGTGGTGTTGGCCTCCAGCCAGCAGACCATGTCATGATCGATGAAGGTGTCCTTTCCCCAGAGTCTGTTTCTGTTGAAGATGAGGCCATCCATCGTCTTCCTTGGAAATGTCAGGGCAAGGGGCACAATGAAGTGGGCGGGGGGTTCAGGGACCAAGAATGGATCCTGAGGGGCTTGGCTTCCTCTGGAAGAACTCCAGCCTTGCAGGACAACTCCAGACAGCACGTCGGGCTAAGGAAACCTCTAGTGAGCCCCATGTCATGCTGGGGGCTCCTGGAAAGTGTCAGCCCTGCAGCCTGGTTGTGTCCCTGGGGAAGAGGCAGAGGACCTCTCAGGGCCTGCTGAAGGTTTCTTGCCCATGGTGGGTTTTGTTTTTTCATAGCAAGCCTTCTTGACCAAGACTATCGTGGTTCCCTGCTCCCCACAATCCGGTCCCTTCCTGTATGACTGATCTCAATTGCTCACTTGCTCCTGGGGTCTCTTCACATTTCTCCAGAAGCAAAGTTCAATCCAAACCATGCAGAGTAGCCGCATGGTTTCCGAGGGCCTGTAAAGCAGCCAGGTCATGTCTACCTGAGCAAGGTAGTCCCAAAGCTGGCCCAGAGGGTGGGGCAGGTTGGAGGCCATACTTTTGCACTAGCGGGCAGTTGCTCCAGGGCCTGAGAAATGACATCCCTCCTGACCCTGACCCAGCCACGGGGGCTACAAAGGCCAATGCTGCTGGTCCCTTCTGAGGCCATGCTGTCTGTGACAATGGACACTTGCTTCAGGTCTTCAGGAAGGACTTCCATTCTGACCCTGACCCAGTCAAATACCAAGGCCACTGAGAAACAGAGAAAACATGCAGAAAGCCATGGTCAGGGAGAGAACTCGGCTGAGCATCATCTTGGCCTCTCCTGAGGAAACAAATCTCAACGTGTGAGCTGGTTTGGGCTGTCACACTGAGCATAGATCAGGCAGTGACCATCGGGACTGAGTGGCCACCCCACGTGTCTGTGCTTGCAAGGATTGTCAATGTGACAGGCTACAGGCTGATGCTATGCCTGGCCCTGTGATGCCAAAGGGCCTTTCCCCAGCCACCCAGCAGGTGATGAAAGCTGAGACAGAAATAGGGAGGACCCGTGTAAGTGGATTTTGAAGCCTGCTTCTCCCACTGCTGTGCCCACTGGTGGACATTGAGCCCAACAGGGAGCGGGACTGAGCCCTGTGTTTTCTGGGCTGTGCCCTGAACTTCCCAGTGAAAAGGAGCTATTCCCAGAGCTCCATCCAAGCTGCATCCAGCACTGTGCTCCAGCTGTGCAGCCATGACACAATTCTGCTCAAAATTCTCTTGGAGGCAAGTGGCAGTCCGCGTTAAGAGGCAAGTTAAAATTCACTCTTGGTTTGAAAAAGATCTTAACTACTGAGAATTAGGAGTGTGATTAGTCTAGAATTATTCCTGGAGGGACAAGACTCATGCGGTCCTGGGCATGCACTGGTCACTGTCACCTCAGTGGGACATGAGCATCCCCCAGGGATCCTCACTAGGACATGGGCATCTCCGTGGATGTGCTGGGATATGGGCTGCTCCTCTTGGGACACAGGCACCCGCAGTGCACCCCCCAGCCATAACCCAGACGTGGTGGCTGTGAAGGACAGTGTTGGAAGCCTGGCACTCTGTGCCACTGGGCAATTGCATCAGGCCCAGTGAACTGTACCCGCTACTGCTAACTATTCCTGTGTCATATTCTGGGGCAGGTGGCCATTAGGTGTGGGCAAGCTTGTCATGTACCCACTTTTCCTTTAAAGGGGTCCTGGGTGCCTGGGAAGTTAGGCAGGACTTAGACCACAACTGCGGCTGCTGGATGGCAGGCCTGTGATCCCCCAGTAGTTGGTGTCACCGCCACCGCAGGCTCCTTCCTCCAAGGCTTGAGTGAGTCTTGGGTGTGTACTTTGAGCTCAAGTTATGTTTAATTTGTTAAAATGACATGATGTGCAGAGGATCTCTGATACTAGTTTTGTAAAAGGACCAAATCTGCAGGGGGTCCAGGTTAAAATAAAGTTTTGATTGTAACAACTTATTGTGTCATTGTTCCACTGAGGATCCCCAGTAAATCTGCCTGTCCCCATGGTGTTGTGTGACAGAATTAATTGGTGTCATCAGCAGAATCCTTGGGTTAGAGTGATGACTGATTCCCCTAATAAATGGTATCTATTGCAAAAGAGTTTTATGGAAAATGGATGGCAAGATCCTAAGTGGGATAAGGAGTGACTAAAAGCAATAAGCCATGATCTGAAAGCCATATGGAATTACTTCAGTAATTGGAAGGATGTGTGTAAAATAAAGACAGAGGGAAGGAAGGGATGTGCTGGCTGTGAGCTGCAATATGGAAAATTGAGAACTAATGGGCTGAGAAGTTAGAATAAGAAATTGGAAAGTGGAGGAGTGAATTTTTAACAAAGGATTGAGAATTAAAGCTAAATTAAAGGCTGAGAGCATGTCTGGGAAAAGGGCACATCTCAAAAAAACCCAAAACAATTAGTGCCACAGGGTATAAAGAAAGCAGGAAAACACCATGAAATGTTATTACAAAGTGGAGATCTAGACCCCATACAAATCTGCACAGCTATGTGTGATAGCAACTGAGATGGAGACATTTGGAGTAGGCCAAATGGGTCTGATGAGGCAGTAAGTGACTCAAGTTGCACCAAGGGAGGTTTAGATTGCATATTGGGAAAAAATTCTTCACTGAAAGAGTGGTCAAACATTGGAACAGGTTGCCCAGGGATGTGGTGGAATCATCATCCCTGGAAGTGTTCAAAAAACATGTAGATGTGGTACTTAGAGGCATGGTTTAGTGGCAGATTTGGCAGTCCTGTGTTAATAGTTGGACTTGATATCACAGGTCTCTCCCAACCTAAATGATTCTATGTACCAGCACACCCCCTGATTAAGCAAGAAATCACTACTGAGGACTCCCTTAGATACGCGCCATAGAGACAAGATACCACTAAATTTCATTATTTTAATACAGATGATCTGCGAAAAATTCAGATAATTTGTCAAGCTGGGGAATCAATAGTTAAATGGTTGTACCAACTTTGGTGTGATAGGACAGGAAGAGTGTCCATTTGTGAGAGAGGCGGAAGACTTATACCTAGGTCCTGGAATTTATCTCACCCTCCAAGAAGGTTCTGCTCATACCTAATGGACTCTACCTATTAGAAGGGCAAGAGAAGTCCATTATCAAGACTGGAGCGATGAATCCATATTCTTTTGGCAGGGCACAGATGAATCACATAGAGCGTTGTAACATGTAGCTGTTGTAATATTGCATTGAGCTGAATGAACCTAGTCCTCGGGATGCTCCTGATACATTCCCTGATTTGAGATCTGTTAGGAAGAGGGTCATAAGGACAGGAATATTAGGTTTTATGCTGTTATATCAGGGGATACCTGTGGAAATCCCCTTTCTGCAAGTGCTCTGACAGACTGTTTTGCAAATGTAAGAACTAAACCCTGACAATTAAGATCCTGGTTGGCATCAGGGCTTAATCGTCTTGGCCTGACGCGGAAGTTGAACAAGTGCTCCATGAGACCAATGGACTAATCCAATCAAACGAGGCTGTTGGTGGATTTACCAACCAAACCAAGAGTAAGCGAGCCATGCAAAATGACTGGTGGCATGCCTGTCTAGATCAATGGTACACTCACAGGTTACTTCAGGTTTATAAACAGTAGGATGAGAGGAAAAGACCTCAGGTTGCACCAGGGGAGGTTTAGATTGGGTATTAGGAAAAATTGCTTCACCAAAAGGGTTGTCAAGCACTGGAACAGGCTGTCCAGGGAAGTGATTGAGTCACCATCCCTGGAAGTATTGAAAAGATGGGTAGATGTGGAGTTTAGGGACATGGTTTAGTGGTGGACTTCGTCGTGTTAGGTTAACGGTTGGGCTCAATGATCTTAAGGGTCTTTTCCAACCTAAATGATTCCATGACATGAATACAAGTACAGAGAGTCTTCAGGTCAAATTCTGGTTTTAATTTCATCTGTGTAAAACTGTTACTCACAAGCTTTGCCTGCAAGCTAACTGAATCAGAAGGTCATGTTTGGCCTGTGGGAATGGGAATTTACAGCCATTATCATTCCCCTGGAAGATCACTGTGAAGCCTGCTACAAGTTCTGCTGGTGCTTTTGCAGTCCCCAAGGGACTGCATTTTTTCTGGAGACTGATAGAGATTTGGCCTCTATCACCACTTTAATGAGCAGTCCTTTCCCATATGTAGTGACTCTCAGAACAGCTAGAACATAAATTCTGTTTGTTAACCACACACAAAAATATTAAATAGCTTTATGAATGAACACAGCAAAAAGAATCTGTCATACCACTTCTATTCTGCACTTTCTCAGAATAGTGTTGCCCTTTACAAAGGGGGAAGGTCAGAGGCAAAATACAAGGTACAGATCAGGTTTGCAAGTTGTCACAATTATCTGGAATTGTTCAAAGATGAGGTTTTCTTTCAGGCGCCTCTAGATAAGGAATTATCTTGTTTACTTTCATCACGCCAGATGTCACCAAAGTAATTTTGATGTTCAGTGGCTAACATGAAAGATTTATGGTGTAAAGCTGTGCCAACAAAACATTTGAAGAGCACAAGGGCTGCTTCAAAAATAGACACAGATCAATAGCAGCAGAGTTCATTAAGACAACAATTTCTTTATTATGTTAGGGAAAGGCATGATCGTTTCATTAGTGATGAAAGGAAGACTCCCTAAGAGTTTAAAGCTCAGTGTATTAATGTTTATATTACTCGTAAGGAATTGATATTTAGGCCTTTTTCTTGGCTTTATCCTAGTTGCTAGGTAACAGAGATGCCTGTGACATGCTAATCTTTCAGGATCGAGATGTAAGAAAATTATATCCAACAAAGATATGTGTGAATGATTGCTCTTTTTTCAACCCCACTCTAGGGAAAAAAGGGAGATGGGAGAATAGACTTTTAACAGTCCTTGGAAGAACTTTGTCGAGGTTATAGAGAACTCCACCTGCTCTCCTCCAATGAAGTTTTACCATCACATGACTGGAATTATAAAGTTCTTTTCTCACATTCCCTGAAAGCAACTGAAACCAGCACAAAGGCAAATGGCCACCCTGTTTGCTCCTCTGCAGTGGGCACTGGGATCCTGGTATCCTGCCATTCTCCCTATTGCATTTCCAACTTGGAGCACCTTGTCCTGCCTGCCCACGGTGGTACCAGCAGGCTCAGTCCCTCCACCCCCTTGACAGAAAGGAGCACCAAGGTCAGGCAGCATCGCGGCAGTTTTGCTCCCTGGTACTTGGCTGCCAGAGTTCAGCTTTGAGAATTATAGGTGAGGCAGGCTGCAGTAGGTTTTTCTTTTCCCCCCCATGCTCCAGTGGGCTGTCAGTCACCCGTCAAAGCAGACAAAACAGTGGCAGAAGCAGGTTTTAATGTCATCAAGCACAAGTCATTAGCCTTAACTAGACAAGAGGAACAGCCTTCAGGGATCCATTGTTATCTCTAAAGGAAACAGAGGAAATGAAAATGTGACATGTCTCTGTGGGGTCTGTAGAGCTCTGAGTTCATTTCTTTTAGCGCCTTAGGAAAGGCAAACAAAGATGGATTTCAGCTTTTAGTGCTTTCCTACTAAGATTAATGGTTTGTAGCGCTCATAACAACTATATTATTCTTGTAACAATAAGAATTATCATCTAATGGTTTTCGCATTGTGCTCCCCTTGTGCTCACAGCTTTGGTGTATCTGTCACACACCTGCTTGGTTGGAACAAGGATAATGAATATTTACTTCACAAATTCCAACTTTCTGCTGCCAAAGAGAAAATGCCTTTCTCAGGTAAACAGATCATCACAGTATTTTGAGGGTTAGATCCTCTTTTGTTCATTGCTGGGACCTCATTCTGCCCCTTGTTCAAGTTGTTTACAAAGATTTCCACAAAGAAAGGCTGATTTCAGTGGACACCACTTAACCGGCAAAGAGACATCAACAAAGGCACCAGACTAAGGCTGTTTCTGAACAGTTTCTTGAAAATACTGAAATGTGAACTCTGTTGTGTCCTTGTAATTGGTTACAGAAGCCATGTGTATCATTTTGTTCCACAGACATAGCAGTGTAACTCTAAGAATTACACTGCAGTTACAAAGATTCTTCTAATTCACATAAAAATAATTTGATCATTGTTTTTTAGAACATACTGTATGTGAGGATTCATGCCCATTTGCAAGTAAACAAAAGAAATGGGGTACTGAAGCCAGATTTTTTATATTTGTACTTTTATAAGAGCTGCAGAGAACCTTAGCTAAATACCTAGAGGATGTAACTCATAAAGTGCCAAGGCACATTAAGTCGGGTATTGCAATGCCTGTGTCTGGTTCCTGGAGGGAAATCCCAAACCCTGAGTTAGGCATTTACCTCTCCTAAACAGCTGACATTCATTAAGATGAACCCCAGCTCTGATGCGGCAGTAACATAAATACAACCAATTAGAAATTGCACAGACATGTGTCTCAGCTCACTCCCTTTTCAGAAGTTGAGTTCCCACTTCAGAGCTAACAGCAAACACCTCCAGCCCCTTGGGATCTGGAGCCCACATCTTTTCTCCTACAGTTCTCTTTTAAAGAGCTGTGGAAAAAATTACTCTTTTTGATTGTCTCCCTGCAGGAGTGTTAGATGAAGATCCCTCATCCCACAGGCCCTTGCCTAGGAAGTGGGAAGCTGGGACACAGACTCTACTACTCTGCCATGGCCAAAACCTCACCACTCAGCTTCTTTTTCCCCTCTATACCTCCAAAAAGTTCATTTAAAACACAAAAACAGCTGTGCTACTTTTGCTTTCAGGGAGACACAGACAGGGCATTGCTGGGGCCATATGTCCAAGGCTGGATGGCCCAGGTGCCTGGAGAAGACAGTGGGTATAGGGCTACTCCTGCCAAGGCTGCTGGAGACAGCCCTGTGGGGACCAAAGGACCTTTGAAGTCACAAAATCAGGGCTTTGCCCTGTAATGTTAAGTGTTAATCCAGGTCACTTGACCTCCTGACAGCAGGATGGCAATCTGAGCTTTTAATTAACATCTTACTACACTGTAACCTGTCAAAGGATAATCACTGGATTTGGCTCTTTGTTTTGCATCTAATAGGAACTACTAGCAGGTTTGGGAGGATTTATTTGTGTTGTCATAAAACCTAAGGACTGCAAGAAATTAGGAATACATTTTATTGCTTCCAGATTGGGCTAAAAATACACAAAATCTTCCCAGTTTATAAAAAATTATTGCAGGTTCTTCATTTCTTCCTACCTTAACATAAAAGGAAACTCACTATAAAATCTGTTATGCACATAATTTTATACTGCATCATTAGAAAAGACAGAGCAGATTCTGCTCTGTTTGAATTATACTATATTTTTATGCACATATGCACATACTGTCCAAGCAGATCGATGAATCACACATGTACAAGCTACTACTTTTTTCTAGACATAAATATATCTCTTTTCTTGGATTCTTATTTTCTTTTCTATAAAGCTAGTCCCCAAAAATACACAAATTTTCTTTAGGTAATCAGAATGGCATAGAGTAAAATCGTGAATGATTTAACTGCATAGAGCCATTCAGTCTGATTCTCCATTGTACACTGCAAACGATGGAAATGAAGGTGAATGAAATCATAGCCTGAGTTCTTCACGCTTGGCTTGCAGAAAATGCATGTTCAAAGTGAATAGTCAAAGACATTGGGCTTTTGGCAGAATAAGGAACTGGAAAGGATTTTGCCTGTTACGCCCATTATGATATTGATAAACAAATACAATTTCCATGTCTGCAGCTGCTGATTGGACAAAAGCTGCAATGAACAATAAAGATGTCATTTTGCATTATCTGGATCTGCAAGAAATTGCCCGTTTAAGGGTCTGGGGTTTTTTTAAGTATGGAGTAGGAGAAGGAATACTCCTGTAACATGTTTCAAGAAATGACGTGATGCACTACATTTCTCTTGTTTCAATGATGATTTCCCATTTAGATCTACAATATGAGCAATACAGCCACTGTAATCCTTTACATTTATAAATAAGTACACTTAGCTATGTATCTGCCTAGTTATACAAATATGTTTTTCTATCTATCTATCAGGCAGATAGCCACAGCTTTTACAGGACGGCATGCACACATGTCTCTCACCAGGCAGGCCTGAACCACACACATCTTCTCAAACATTCAGAATAAACATCAGAAACCTTGTAGCCAGGAATCTATGGGAATACTCATCATTTCAAGCTTACTATATCACCAAATCTCTTTCCATTTTAAATTATTTTTATCACATAATATTTGCCACTTTCTAACAATAGATGTAATATGGTGGCTTTACTGTTATTAATAATTATTCATACTATCTGGTATGTATATGCAAATACACACAGTGATGCTAACCACAAATTGGCTTGCTTACATCTTACCTTCATCTTGCAGGAGACTGGACACTTTTTACCCTGATGAAGCTGTTATATAATTCTGTACTTCTCACAGATTTGTAGGAGTCCAGTAGTACCAGCTGATGGCATCACTCTAAGGGCATGCTGCACCAAGTTATTCAAACCTCCATTCACAGTAGTTACTATCAAAAATGCAGTGATCCACCTTCTTTTTGTAATAATTAGGAAATTTTCTGCACTCTTTTTCCTGGGTCTGGATCTTGTTTTCCAGTTTTGCATTTTCATCAGCATTTTATATTTGTCCTCATTTTTCCTCCAGGCCAAAGAAAACAGTGATGAACTGGCTTTAAGTTTTGCTCTTAAAATCTTACATGTCCTTTTCCTGGGCCTAAGAGGGTCCTAGTGTAGTTAAGGCTGTCATAGAGGAGTTACAGTGGGGACCTGAGGGAAATAGTGTCATTTTTAGAAGGCAGTAGTTTTTGAAGCAGTGCAGCAGTTGGTTGGTGAATATCATGCTGACCGACATGCAGAGTGATGTTCATCACAGAGGGGCTCCCTTAGGCAGTTAGTTCCTGCATTGTAGATTGCTATGTAGATCATAGCAGGCATGGTAGGTGCTACACTCTAATTGCTGCTAATAATTTACCATTACCTGAAAGGACTAGATTCTTTCCTGAATTAATCAGGAAAGGCTTTTGTTTTGACTCGAAATGCTTTCGTGCAACCATAAGCCACCTTCTTCATGACCTTGAAACAGCCTCTATCATACAGACTTTTCAGAAGATGAGGTCATTCACAATGTACTGTCAAAGGCACCAAGCCAGTCCTGAGTGGCCAGCTGCATGTCAAACATGAGCTGCACAGTGACTTGATTGTAACCTAGATTATGTTAACCATCATGGAGGTTCCTTGTTGATTACCACTGAAGAAACCTCAGTCACCTACTGCACCACACTCAGTTAAGCTGCTCTGTCAGCTCTCAGGTTGTCAGTTCAAATGCGAAAGGAAGGAGGGCAAAGGCAGTTAAACTTCATTCATGTAGCTGCAGCCAGAAGGACCAAAACCATTTTCATTTTACAGGCATCACTTGTAAGAGCATGCCTCCTTGCCCCTTTGGTCTCAGAAGACAGGGCTGTAGTGGAGAGACATCAGGTGACTGTGTACTGTTACACCAAGGGCTCAGGGGAAATACACAATTGCTATGCAACATCCCCACGCCACCCCACCCCAAAAAAATCCTCCCCAAAAAGACCTTTGCAAGCACAGAACTTAGAGCTGCAATAGACACCATCACAAGGAAAACCACACCCACCATTCACTGCCACTGAATCAAAGCCAGGTCTATGCCTGCCAGACCTCATCTTTACAGATCTTCTTTCTCTTTGTACAATGCTTCTGTCCATTGTGTCCCTTCTCTGTACCTCCCTACTGTCTCCTTTTCCCAGTCTGGTTCTTGAAGGTTTTCCACCAATCTCTCAATTTCAACTTCATTGCAATTTTCTCTAATACTTCAGTTCCTTTCTTGGGTCACCTGATAATAGCAAACACAGAGGCACCAGACTTGTGAATCATTGTGGAGACGTGCAGAGTGCTATATACCTGCTCTGCTAATCTAGTTCTTTCTAAAAGCAGGCCGAGATAGTGATACTAATAAGGATTCAAACATCTGAATCATTTGAAGATTAGAAGCTCTACATAATTCAGTGTTCAGCTCTGAAGAAAGACAAAGGGAATTGCAGGGTTATGTCCTGACATGCAGATTCACATCCACACATCACACATTTCATTGGTCTAATTTCAGATTGAAGAGATTAAAAGGGCAGTCTTTAGCCTGAGACGTGCAAAATTGGCCTCCATTTCTAGTATCTGCAAAAAGGTATTGCAAAAATGAGTGAGTGTAACTGGGATGGAGGAGATTTTCCTCTAAGAGAATATGCTTGTGTTGTTTTTCTATGATTAATGACGAATCTGTCAACTTGACTCCTTAAGCACCCAGTAATAACAAGTCCGCATTCATATGTGATACTGGACAAAATAAAATTCAGTAAGGAATCAGAAGGTTTTTCATGCTTCTAAGAGGAAACATTATTTTAAACATTCTGGAAAGTACATTTACCTTTTCTTTTTCATTTTCTTTGACTGATTTTGAGGTTTTCATTCCCTTAATGATGACCAGAGGCAAAAGCAGATGACAGAAGATTCTTCTGTCAGGCAGAGCAGGTTCTGCTGATTACAGAAGAGAGACTCAATTAAAGCCCGTCACTAGAATGGTGTGGTTATTTGTCACACAGGAGAGATTCTTTGACACAGAAATATTTGTACAGTCCATTGGTGGAAGGAAGTACAGGCACAAACACCCAGCTCTGCATCTGGAGGTGGTTTTCACAGCAAAGTGTTGATGCCAATTCAATGTGAAATTTGAATGCACTAATCAATGAAGTAACAAATTTAAGTCGGACTATTGTTCCCAGTGCAGAGAAATTTCTGGCTTGAAGGAACATATATATTATAAACCCAAGATAATATGATCCTGGAATTATTTTTATAACATGCCTGTGGATAAGTCAGGTTATCATTTTCTGATGAAGAATGAGATAGTTCCCACCATCTGAAATGTGCATTTTTAAATTTATTCTTGAAACTAAAAAATCCTGCAACTAGTTTTAACTCTTCTTTGTATTTAAAAAATTTATTCCCAGTAATGTATTTGACACCGGTTTTGAAAAGCCAGTTCAGAACCTGGAATAGTCAAAAGTTTCTGCCTTTGGAGCAGTGGAATACTACATTTATAAGAATTCATATGAAGTCTGTGTAATACATTGTTCTAGTTACCATGACTACCTCTAATAAATGTTTGTATACTTCAGCAGCGTCTACATCCAGTTAAAAACCCTTTATCGCCGTTCACTTCCTGCTGCATTTGGCACAATAAACTGAAGCCAGGAACAATTATGATTTTAAAGGAAACAGATATCGCGTGTTCACACTTTCAGACCTGTTTTTTCAAAATCCCAGGTGGTTA
Organism: Falco punctatus; assembly: GCF_963210335.1. Lineage (NCBI taxonomy): Eukaryota > Metazoa > Chordata > Aves > Falconiformes > Falconidae > Falco > Falco punctatus. The sequence continues at coordinate 42,946,791 of NC_137585.1, forward strand.
GAGTAGCACATACATAATTAGAGCATGCACAATGATTTCAGTCATTTATGGAGCAGCCAGTAGGAGAGCTGATGCCTGATTTGTGCATACACACACATGCTCAGGCGAGCTTTAGTACCTGGCTCAGTAGTGTTAATTGTGTTAAAGTACAGATTCCTATGCAAGCTGGAGCACAAAAGTTTTTATAAGTCCTACTTCATGTCTAATTATGTTGGCTGAAAATATCACAGGCAATCGTTACAAGTTGAGATTGGACTTTAGGAAAACCTTCTTCACAAGAAGGGCAGAGCCGCACTGGAACAAGGTTGCCCAGAGGAACGTGGCTTTACAAAGTCACAGCTAACATGATCTAGCGGTGGCAACACACAACCATTTTGTATGGGAGGCAGTACACATTGACCACCAAAGTCTCTCCCAAGCAACATTTTAATGACTTCTGTCTATTTTTTTAAACTTGAGACCATATTATATGAACTGGATGCTGTGAGTTTAATATTCCCATACATTCACATAGCTGTATGCATGCACATATACTTACACATACAGAAATTGCAAGTAGATATACAACTAGTACTGTTAAGAACACGAAAAATGCATGCATTTTCATTCATACATCTGCAGACCAGTAGGTTCCAAAACAGGACTTCTAAATATCTGCTTGACATACGTGTATCATTTTTGCTCAGATTGTGGTTGTGGCCTCCACTGGGGTTTGCAAGATGGTTCAGGAAAGGGAGGGTTGCAAAACGTAGAGTGCAACTATCAGCAGCAGCTCAGGTCCTTCAGGGTGGAGGTATGAGCGTAACCAGCTAGCTGCTGCAGACATTTTTACTGGTTCTTAATCTCCTGCCCAGGCAGAACTGAACATCTGCTGGCTTAGGAGATGGCCCAAAGATAAGATAAAATTGTGTCACATTTGCTAGGGGTTTGAAAGGTACTGATGTTATCTGCCTTTTGCAGTGCAAAACTTCTGAATTTTAAGGTTAGATGCATTGAATAGGTTTATTAGCACTGGACTCCAAGCCTCCATAAGGGTAGGCTGGTTTTGACAACTAGACCAGGCTGTGTGTAAGGCATGTCCAAAGACGAGCAGCAATTTTGAGCAATCTCAATAAATCTTTGGGTATCTGGAATGCAATGAGAAGGGGAGTACACCTCTGTGGAACAAGACCAATATTCCATTAAGTGAATTTTGCTGTGCTGGACTGATGCTAATTCACAGTGTACATTTTGATGGGAAGAAACTATTATTTTAATTGAAGAGTTGGTTTTGTTCTAAGTCTCTCAGGCACTGCAATGTCACTTGCAGAAAAATTACTTTTGGGCCACAACTCCTCATTCTTTTGTCAAAAGCAAATACTTCTAGAAGTTTAAAGTCTACTTTAAGGAGTAAATGGAACAGGCATTTTGCCTCGTTTCAGAAATATTTACTAGTCTCAAAAGACACTTAAATTGTAGATTTAATCACCTGTGTATAAAATTTACAGAAAAAGAAACAAATCCTGCAGATCTGATATGTTTAACACACTACCCACAAGACTGGTGGCCAATGTGTCTCTTTAAGGATCTGTTTTACGGCTTTGTTATGTAGAAATCTTCCAGCAGCCAAGTAAGCAGCAGTGGCAATCCAGCATAAAAATTGTTCAAACACTGTCTAGCTTTTACTCTTATGACTGAACTGCAGCACTGGTTAGAAATGGACTGTTAATATACCTGTAAAATTCAAAATTTACTTAATATTAGTGTCATTGTTATAAATAACATTTGCTTCCATCTCTAAATTCTTCCTCACAAATCCTTCTGTTTCCTGTCCTCTATTCTCAGCCAATACACCCCTTGCAGAAGTGAGCTTGGACTCTCTGGCGCACAGCAAATCACACACCTTTTCATTCACCTCTCACTGATCCCTGATATTCTGGCTTGGTGCAGTTCTTCCTCTTTCCCAGACCTCAGTTTTCCAACACATTCCACCTACCTCAGCTGGTTTTTGGCAGAAGGGGAACAGTGGGAACTGGCAGCTGGCAGGCAGTAGCTCCCAGCAGATGGACAGTGCAGGAAAGGAAGGAAATTCTGCAGCAAATGGTGCAGATGGAGCCTGACCCTATTGTGTTCACTTGGCCCTGCCATTCAATGAACAAATCCTTTCCTTAGCCCTGAGTAGCTCTTTCTGTGGCTGCTGCAAACCCAAGGCTAGTCAACAAACTCATTACACAACTGGACAGTAAGAATTTTCTTTCTTAAATGTCAGACTTGCCACAGGTTTAGTCTGTCATGAGGAACAATAGTTTCTGCACATATGAAGGAGTAACCCTTAGAAACAGTAAAATAATGGGAATTCATAAGAGGTACTTTAACAATTTAGGTAGGAGGCATTCCAGATGAAAATGCCTGAACACCTTTTTTTTGTTGTTTTTTTTTTTATAAACACAGCTATCTTATTGCCACAGTTTCCTAGCAAGCAAGACACACAAGCATATATTACACGTAATATGCAACAAGCTGTGCTAGCAAGCAAAAAAACAAATCAAAAAGTCTAAAATCTATCTTCAAAATACATCAGAAGAGAGCTTTTGTATTAAATTGTAGTGTTACAGCCTCATAAAATTCCCTCTAAGACAATTTATTAAATGCTGTTTTCTATTTAGCCTTAACCTACAACTTCCTGTTTACTTGGAATTTGTCCTATATTAATTTTTTTCAGTCTTGTGTTTCTTTTCTTTTCTTTTCCTTTTTTTTTACCAAACTATTTCAATGATTTGTAAAAGCTGATATGGAAGTTCATTCCAAGAAAGAAGTTAATAAAGGCAGCAGATCTTGATTCCTTACAGAATTAGAAAACTGTGTCTATGGAAACAAAAAGAGAAATAAAAACCTGAGATTCCCCTTTTCTTCTCTGCTGTATGGAGTGATGAGAAATAATCAGTATGGTGATATCTGAGGACAAATATTTTGTTGTAGCAACTCCCAAGATATGAAGTGCCAGGAAAATAGCGTCAAACAAGCTCCAAATGATGACACATACTAAAAGGTAACACCTGCCATTACCCCAACTAGTGTGTCTTGGCATGCAGCTTTATGACAAGTATCCCTAACTTATCCATCTGTAGGTTTGTGTTGGTTTTGTAGTTGTTGGTCCTGCATAAAAACAGCAACTAGTGTTGGTACCAGCTCATAGAAATACATAACTATAGCTCTTTTGACCATGACTTAATGCATTGCCGTAAGTTAAATGTTGCTAATGTCCCAAACATGGTTTGGGACATTATCTCCCTCACACAGCTACTTACATTTTATTTGTTATTGTAATCTAGAGAGTTACAGAACATTTTGTGATATGTCAGCAAGCTTGATCTGGGGTGGTGCTTTTCTTCAACTGTGTGTTTTGTCTTCCCAGATTTTTTCATTTTCTGTTGAGAGCTGTGTGCACATAGTAGTTCTCTTTCTCCAGAGAACGCTATATTTATAGTACATATTTTTAAAATCTTTGTTTAAAGAAACACCATCTTAACAAGATAACACCCCTCTCTTATTTCCCTCTGACATGACTCCCAACAGTCTTCTAACATCTTCCTTACTCTTCATTTAGAAACGCTGGCCTTCCATCCTCTTACTTTTCCCAGAGAATACAAACTTTCTTTCTCTACCTTTTTTTAATAGGTTATTTCTTCTGTATCGCTTTCAGAGCAGTCTACTGAATCTACTGAATTGCCACAGATATAAGTTAACCACCTCTACTTTAATAACTTGTGGTAGCCCTTTCACTTTAAATCTATGAAGGTTTATATCCATTGGGTAAATTTGGAGGAATGATTCAGCAAATACAGTCACAGTTATGAAACATGAGTCACACTGAGGTAAAATACACACACCCCACATACATACATACACATGCATGCTGGTCACTAACAGAGCAGTTTGATTTAATTTTAGTGACCAAAAGATAAGTCTCATCACTTACTCCAGGTAGGGCTTTGCCCTCAAAACTTTCAGTTCTTCCAAATTGGGACTGCAGGGGCAAAAGGCCCAACCTCTATTTTGACCAGTAGCAACAGACTAAATGCTCAGACTCCACAAGACTACTGCACAGCTACAGTTCTTTTTACTTTTCCAGTCAGTCAATCCAGTCCAGCCATTCCTTTCTTCAACTGTCTTGGTAACTCCCATAACAGCAACCCCGCTTGTTTAAAATGCAGAGCCCATTTATCCAGCTCTACTCCCTGACTGCCACACTGGCAGTGATCTATCAATCAGAGCCTGACTCTGTCTCAGAATAATCTGAATAACTAGATGAAGTACAAATCCAGCAAATGATCAGCACTAGAACATCAGCAAGATCCCTGATTTAAAAATCAGCCTTTTCTTACTCATCTGCCCAGCTGACTAGGACTGAGAGGGAGATACTGAGAAATAGCAAAAGTGATGGTAATTTTCCATTAAATTATGCTGGGTAGCTTGAGCTAACTTAGTTGGAAAAATGCCCTGTTACTTCGTCCTAGTCTGAAAAATTCCCTAAAGCTGAGTCTAGAATTGGCACGGCTTCAAAACTGTCTTCTAAGTGCACCAAAAAAAACCTGTCTACCCCACGGTAGTGATTAATTTCCTTTGCAAAGACTTCAACATACATCTTCTCCCGAAAGAAACAAATGAGACAGACACATATGCTGTAGCGAGAGCATATCTGGCTAAAAATGCTCCATAATCATACCTTTTTTCAGCTTTTAGCTACTTCATTTTTTACATCTTTGGAATATTTTCTGCAGGAATGCTGATATCTATCTAATGAGATTATCCAAACACTTCTTCACACTATTTGAAAGTATTTAATGTCTAACCTCAGAGGGTCATTGACTTCATTGCAGTGTCAGAGATATACAGAGTGGGTGCTTAACAACAGATCTCCCAATCTGGAAGCAGCATTATGCTGTTATGCTACTGTGATGCTCCCTTTGGGCTAATTAGCCCTGATACAGGGGCACAACGTTGTGCTAACAGCTGTGCTGCTGTCAGGATCCCATGATAACTCACATGCAGAGCTAGCTCATGTACCTGTGCTGTCTAGACAAATCTGTGATGTAATTTTTTTACTTGCACTCCACAGAAAACTTTTTAGAAGTCCAGGATTATGAAGTCCTTGGCTTCCCTTTAAAATTCTTTCTGGCAATCTCCAATTACTTATGCATGACTTCATATTTAATAGCTATAATTAAGTCAGAATTTATCCAGTTCTTTAACTGCAATCTACATGAACAGCTTTGCTTTACCTAGATATGCTAGTTACTCAAGTCAATAGTTTCCTGGCTGTTCCATAGAAGTGACTCACATGGTAAGAGCAATGTTAATTTCTGGAGAGTACTGAAACATCCCTCTTCCCAAAGGATGGTTGAAGTATTTGAACTCCTTTCTTCGCTGTGGGACAACAAGAAGTCTTCATGGCACAGGAGTTTTATTATTTCTCCTAGTTTCTTCTCTTTTCAACTTGCTTCTGGTAACATCACAATTTCTTTGAGTAATTCCGCTTTCTATAGAGGAAAAAAAACTTTCCTATATCTACTCCTTTACCTTATATGGCAAAAATTACTGTAATGTTTTAGCAATGTCTTTACAAACAAATTGTCACCTTTTGGAAGTCTGATAGCCTATTTCAGATGTTTCCTGGTTTTCCTATAATAAAAATGACTGATGTGTTATTGATTTCTGTGCAGTCTTGCTTTCTGTTAGTACCACCTGTTTTTACAGCTATGCCACCATGTCACTGCTAAAGTGACACTCTGCTTAGGCTGACAGGAGAAGCTGGAAGTAAAGACTGGTCCTGCCTCAAGAAGTGCAAACAGACCACACACATGGGGTACCAAAGGCCAAACACACTACAGACTTGACTGCGACTACTCAGGAAAGTCCACTCAAAGCATACCCAATACCTTAACACATAGACCATGCTTTTGTTGTGTTATTGCTTTTCTTCCCATCTTTCTATCTTTAAGGTAATTCCACACAAGTTCCAATGTTTCCTTTTATCCTTCGACATTTGGGCCCTGAATCATGATTACAACAATCTGAAAACCAGCTTTCAAATCTATCATTATTAATAATTGCAAAGGTAGCACACTCATAGAACATGGCATAAAACCAAGAAAATATGAGTATTCTTGGGCTTTATTCTTGCTTCTTTTTTTTTCTTTTTTTTTTTCCTTTTTTAAATATTTATTTAATCTTGCTATTTTTTAGAATTCATCTCAAATTACTCATCCATTTCTCCCCTGGCTGCTGGAAATGTATCCTCTCCTAATTTTTTTCCCTTCCTGGTCAGTTTGGCAGCTTTTAGAATTCTGTTTCATTTTTGTTTTCCCACCCTTGAACAAAATAGTTAACACTATGAAGTTGGAGATTTTCTTAGGTGTAATTATCCACTGCAATCTCGGTTTACTGGGATACTCTTGATTAGGGTCCACATTTTAACTTTCCTGCTGACATCCCTAATTTCTCTTTATTTATCTAACTAGATAATTCAGCAACAATTCATCATGACATGAGTTCAAATGACACTTATTTCCTAGTTTGTCATAAGTTACTTCTTTATTTTGAGACTGTGTCTTTCACTTTTCAATCTATCATTTTTCTACATTTTCTTTGCTAGTTATAAAACTATTATCTGGTAGAAGTTGTTTCTTTAGCATACAAGGAGAAGAACATTAAAGTATGTGAACTGATGCACTTTCATTGATCAAAAGTCTATGTAGCCCTATCTACCAATCTTGATAAAGGCCAGCAAAAGTTGGTTAAGTAACAGCAGAAGCATATGAAATTAATTCAGTGATCTTTCACCGAGGTATCCAACCTGCTTTTGACCGTCAGCTTACAGACTTCCTGAGCTAGAGGTTCCATCCAAAATAGCTGGCAAGGGCTGCTCTTGTAATAATTTGTCTGATCCATTTCTGAACACATGCTTTTGGCTTCCAGAATATCCTGTGGCAATAAGTTCCACTACGTATGTGTGTGTTGTGTAAAAACAATTCCTTTTCTGTGTGTGTTTTAAACCGTCACTTAATTGGGTATGCTCTTGTTTCCAAAACGCTACAAATAGAGAATTACGGATCCAAATTTTAATTCTTTTCACCACATATGATATTTGAACTTCTTCCATAGGCCCCAGCTCCTTTATAAACACAAATCCTCAAGTATTTAATCTTTCTGTATCTGGAAGGAGATGAATATTCATTTCCAAAAGGCATCCAGGAACACCTCAAGCAGACCCACAGATCTGGGGACCAGTGCTTAAGTTCCAAGCAGAGCCTCTCAGTTGTAAGACAGGTAGAGGTGCTCTGCATCATTTACCAGCCATTTGTGTGGCTCAGTTTTGGACTTACTACAGTGTCTTTAAAGTCTGAAAAGTGTGGGGTTGCTTTGCAGCTTACCCTGTTAGAGACAACTTACAGCTGTAAGCTGTGCACCAGAGTCATGTAGCAAAAATTTGTAAAGGGAGAGCACAGCACGGCAAGATCCTTCAGATCTAGCCCATCTGGAACTGAACTGAGCTTTTGGGACATGCAGGTAAGCAGCCAGGCAAGCACCTACTTAGTACTCAGCCATCTCTCTGTTAGCACATTGCTTAAGAAAAATGTGTAATTACTCCAGCAAGCAGTTTTACATGATATGTAGGCAGACTGTCTGTGCTACACTTTAACAGCCTCTAGCTATAAATAACATTATTAGGAAAGCACATTGCCTTAGATGGAGAGAAGAGAGATAATCACCTTTCTGACTGTCTAGAAACATATTTAGATTTCATGCTTAAAGATTAAAAATAGACTCAACAAATGCATTCAGTTTTAGACATTGGGTTAAGCTTCTTACCCAAATGATACAATTGACACAGTAATGCCAACAGTTTATTAAAAGCCTTAAAACTCATTAAAATGCTGGTCAAAAATCTGAAACCCTAAAAGGCTTTTTAATTAAAAGGTGAAAATTAAGGCCACAACAGATTCATTCCAGGAGGTAAAACACAGGTGGCTGGCACAGTTACTCCCCAGCTGTGTACACATACCACCCTCCCAATGGACACCACTGCCCTAAACCTGGGACAGCTAAACTACCACAAGTTTCAGCCTGGGTTTCCATCCAGTATTTAGACTGGTTTATGTAAAATGTCAGCCTGCAAATTCTGGCTGATTTTAAGGCAGACATTCTGTATGACTCCCTGCCATGTTAGGGATATTATGGGCTAAAGCTACGTCCCTGCTGTCTCTGTCCCAGGGTCAAATTGTGGGGGCTACTTGGTGTGTCCTGAACTGTTCTTTTTCTGGAGCAAAATAGAAAAGCAGTGGCTGCAGCCTATCGCTCACATCTTTCTTGCTCTTGTACCTTCATTTCTTCCTTCTTTACATAGTGGAAGGAAAGGCCCTGCTTCTGGTTTTGTGCCACTGTGCCCTTTCCCCCCTTTCAAGCACCGTTGGCCCATGGAAATGCTGGCCTGCTGAAAAGGCCAAGTATCCCACCTGGCAGAGCCTAACCTGGAAAACCTGAAAGCTGTTTGCTCAATGAGCATCTCTCCAGGAAGCATGTGACTCCCTATGGGTGGGCACTTTAACATAATTTCTGACACAAGAAAGTTGATATAGCTTTGTGGTAAACTAAAAGAGCAAGTTTTCACTGAAGCCAGATTAACCCAACCATCTTCCCCTCTTGCAGTGAGTGGACGTTTGTGCCACAGCTTTCATGAACATTGTTAGGATGCACAGAAAGATCTGCACCCAGTCTCTGGGGTGTACACCGTTGGGACCATTACAGCCTTTTATGTTGTTTCTTTCTGTTTGGTCCATTGAAGATCCAAGCAGTCCCACAAATAGCAGCATTGCTTCAAAGCAGGCCAGCCTCACCCACAGCCAGTGGTAACCAGCAGTGTGTGGTCAGGTGGAATTTTGCCAAGTGGATATGCATAGCTCTGTGAAAAAAATTAAGTGGCTAGGCTTATTGAACTAGTGAACTACCTATCAAACTAGGCCAGCTAGATTGGACTTCCACTTTCTGTTTGTAGAGATGCAAAATAATTACATGCATACACTGAACCACAATGCCTTAACAAATAACAAGCAGAGGACGTCACTGGCCTGAAGCCCATACAGGATATACATTCACACAGGATACCTGCTGTGAACACTCCTTGCTATGAATTTTCTTTTGGTTGTTTTCTTGACACAAGGGCAACCCCACACCCAGGCACTCCCCGTATGTTCTCAGCAAAGTTGTAAAACAAGCTTTCTGAGTCAGGACTTACACATTTCGGGTAAATACACCTGATAATGACCCACAACGTCCCCAGTCACAGGTGTGGGACTTCATTGGCATGCACGGTCTGGTGTAAGTGCCAAATAATCCATACGAGGTCTCCCATGTGGGATAAATTATTTTTATAGTTTATGAAGAGTATAAAAAGGCTAAAAAAATCTGTATTTTTGTCTTCATCATTTGGTTCATCTGAAATCAAATATTTGCACCTTTTGTTTGATTATCATATACTTGCCTCTGCTCATCATCTGCTCATCTAGCCAGAATGACTAGTCCTTAACACTCATGCCTTTCCAAACTTCATAGTAGCTGGCTTATTATCATTGTTCATCTCTATTTCTTGAGAAGGAGAGAAGTACCACAAATAGAGATGCGTCTAAACATAGAAACACTGAAGACATAGAAAACACCTTTATGTTAATGATTATAACACACATATACAATATTAACTGAGTAGCTGAGAACACAAGTAACATACAAGTTAAAAACAAACAGCTTCATTACAAGCCCGGCAGTAAACAGACAGCTGGCTTCTAAAAGATATACTACTTTCTGCTGCTTTCCACATACATCATGTGTATTTGAAATTTCAGTGGGCTTATGCAAACTGGACAGCTCTACAGAATTCTCATTAGGTCATTTAACTTTCTGGTGAATGAGTGGTACAAATTCCTCTTTGAGACAAAACCCAGAAGTAAACATGTTGCAGACTCTTGCCATAGAGATTTGGCTTCTTAATTTGACCCGTAGCAGCTAGAGGTCCTGGTGTGATGGTGAGGAAAGAATCATCACCCTTGCTTCCACACAACATTCAGCCAGTGGATAATAGTTGATATATGCATTTTTTGCTTGTTTGATTCTCAAAACATCCACTTTGCAATTGCTAAACAGGAAAATTAGAAACTTCATAATAAGGTGTTTCTTTAGTTAAATCAATGTCTTCCTAGACAGCTGTTACCACACACTTTGATCAAACGCAGTGCCTCTAAAGCTAGATGAATTACAGAGTCTTTTTGCATGATCATCTTTATATAATTTTTTAAATGTTAGTTTTAGTCCCTATTCATTCCGATGAATATTCCTGATCTAATCTCCTTTCGCACTAGTGGCATGACCCAGCTCTTGGCAAAATAGATGGGAACCTTTCCATTAATTTCAGTGGGCACTAAAGTGATCCCTGAAGATCAATTAGCAGATCATTGTTTAGTTATGTGCAAAGCTCTGCTAGGGATGGATTTTACACCTATTTTGTAAAGGAGCCATCCAGAAACTGGAAGTTTGTTTCCTGTAATTCATGGCCCCATTGGGTAATGCAGTAGAATACATTATGAGTGCTAATGTGAGCACCAGTATCTAGACAAATATTTTGTTTATTCACTGCCATCAGGGTTCTTGAAATGAACATCCCATAAATTCTTAATGTTAAGTACCTAAAATAAGCATCACTGAGACACACTGAATCAGAGCAGAAAACGAATAAGGTATCATATTCTGAGATCTTTTTAGTAGTGTTTAATTATTACACCTGAAAAGAGTACTGTTCTTCTTTTTGAAAGAAGTGTTTTTATAAAGGTGACATTTACATAGATCATAAAATAAAGTCTCCCAATTAGAGTACATGTGGGAAAGCCAATGCAGGAAAAAGATTGCCTCACTGTTTTGTACTGCCTCCCAGCTTAGAGACTTAAAAAGAGATTCCAATTTCCAGATAATCCACCTTTGTCCAGAACCAAATGCCAACACTTCTTGTGTTTTTTGTTAAATCAGTAATAGTATTTAAATAGCATTTTGAAGAAATATGAGTTAGAGATGTGGAAAAAATGAAAAAAATATCACAAAAAGTGCAATATGTGTTTACCATGCCAGATATCCAGATATCTTTCATGGTAACTATCTTTCAGGACAAATGGAAGGTTGGTAAATCATTTGAGAAGTGTCACTGGGAAATTGTTAATTCAACAAAGAGACAATGGGTAGTGTTGAAAGGGGAACTTCTGGTTAGAGGAAGACTAGCAAAGGAATTTCTAAAAGATCAGTCAGTGCCCATCTTTTTCAGTACTGTCATAAGAGAATTTGGCACAGAAATAGAAATGAGATAAAGAAAGCTGGTGACAATTCTTACCTGAAAGTATTTATCATCACAGTGAGGGAGCAGGCTTTTTTAAAGGAAGAACCGGAGAACTTTGAGGTCTAAAGTAATAGAAATGGCATAAAATGCAACATTATAATTGCAAAGTCTTCCAATTACTAATAAAATTTTTTTGCTACAACACGCTACTTTGAAATAAATGAGAGGGAGAAATAACCGAGAGCATCAGTTACTCACAGGATGATTATATTCCATCAATGTGATCTGACTGTGAAGCAGGCAAGTGCAATCCCCATAAATCCCTTTTCCAGGAGAGGTAAGAAACTATTAGCATCATTGTACCTGTGAAACCTCCTCTTATATATTCTGATTGCTTGTGTTCAAGAAAGATGAATGCAAGCTAAAAGAAATATGGTGAACAAAATAATGATGAGCAACTGAAAGCACTTAACTTGTCTAGCAAAACAAGAACTGTGAGGTGGTATGTTTGCTGCACCTCAGGGGTAAAACAGAGGAGAGAGAAAAAAATAGTAGTGCTAGAGGACAATGTCAGGATAAGGCCAAGTATAAATGGTCCATGGGTGAACATAGCCTAGAATATATGAAAAGTTTTCTAACCATCAAAACATCATAAGACCTGGAACAGTTTTCCTCCTGCAGGTGTGGAGCCATACTTTTGCAGTGGAGCTTCATGAATTTGTAAAGAGGAGAAAGAAAAAAGAGACAAAGATTTGCACTTCCATGCTGAAGTTTTATATACATTGATTTCAGTCTTCACTTCACTTAAAACCTCCTGGAGTGTTTTTGATGAGTAGATAGGTGAATCTGCATCATTCAGGGGTTCAGCTGTAGGTTTGCCACCAGCCCTTGAGGCTGATGACTGGTTGCAGCAAGTTCAACAGATTAGCAATCAGACTGTGATCCAGAGGTGGGATGGATGTAATCTTTGCCAGAATATTTTTCCTTGCTGTGGCACCACAAAGTATGAAGTGCATTGAAGAGAAGGAACAAATTCTTTTATCATTCCCTTCCCCTTTGCCCCATATTTACCTTCACAGATGTAGCCCATTACATTGACTGAAGTGTAAGTATTCCCAAAGGAGAGAAGCAGGGTAATTTGTGTTCCTGACTTATTCCTGCTAACAGTTGAACCTAGGATTATTTTCTGTGGACATTAAAAAAGCTTTCCACAGGTAGAAGCTACAGTGGTAACAGCATTTCTTCGATAAATACTTCTTGGTATTGCCAAGATTTCTCTTCAGATCTATAGCTCTGCTAGGCATCTGTGTGGCTGAATTGTAACAGCAAGAACTGTCACAGGTTGTTGGAAGGATTCATATACCAGCAGAAATGTCTGTATGTTTACTTCGATTAGCAGTCTTCCCTTTTGCCAAAGGAATGTCATGTGCTAACTTTCACGGTGTTGTGTGAAGCACTGTTACTTTTGTTTTACACATGGGAACCTGAGAGGCTATATATGACTTACTGAAAAAGAATTATAGAAATACTGTGAAGAGATCACAAGCAAGTTCTCCCAAGGCCTGGAGTAGCATTCCAGCCATTTGAATAACCCTTCTCTTTCATCCTAGAAAACTTCAGCTGAGGTTACCAAGGGTTCCTGCATGTGAAAGGCCAATGGGATTCATGCCTGGAATAGAAAGTACATAGTGAAGCCACATATATTTCTAGTCTGTGCAGCTGAAATGACAAACAAAAAGCCATCAGTACTTCCTACGACATAGAAGAGATGTGGCTACAGAAGGACTTTTGGCACTCAAGCCCGTTAATTTTGGCTCTCTGAATAAAGGGTTGTGCTGTCCTGCAAAAAAAAGGCATTCTGTTTCTGTTGTAAAAGGGGCCGTGTAAGAACGGAGACAGGCAAATACACAAGAGAGCTTAAAGAAGGAAACCTCTGACGCACTATGTGTTTCAGATCTTTATCATTGATTTAACTTGTCCGTGGCAAGGAGCTGTTGTTTATAGACCTCATGTTCTTCTCTGATGAGTGATTTGGGCTGTGTTGATTTATAAAGTGAATGGTCTGACTATGGTTTTGAGTTTTCTGCTTTGCCTGCTTGCCCTGCAGAAGCCACCATGAAGTTTCTCTAGTGAGATATTCTCTGTGGCTTCTCAAATGTTGTCTTATGTCCTCTGTTCAGGCTTAAGCACTTATCAGAAATATGGGATAAAGTATTTCACATTGCTTTACTTTTATAGACATAAGTCTGTCAGACACCTGAACATCCAGTACCAGCTGTTAGAGTTACATACCCAGGTAATCTAAACAGCCTATTTACTGAGGCAGTCACTTAGAGTTACTCAATAAGAAACACCAAGATTCCGGTTGTGTTTGAAATCACTTTTTCATTGAGAGTTAAGGTCTCTGAGAGGCATTTGCAAGGAAAAGTCTTGCAATATCCTTGATGTCCAAACCCCCAGACTCTCACCTCTGGACAGGGCAAATCTGTGCTTTTTCCTTACATGGTATCCCTAGAGAAGGAGCCAGCCTTTTCTACTATGGCCTAGTGTTGCAGTGTCTTTCTTTTCCTGCAGAGGATTATAGCCATATCTCCCCTGTAAAGTGGGATTACATGGATAGGCAGGTTATTGATTGGCCTGGAATGGAGGAGACTCTCCCTCTGCTAAAGTACAAAGCAAAGAGGTAAATATTGGTGAGAAAGAGAAGGAATGACTCCATGGTCCTAGTAGTCAGCCTGTCCCTTACAAGAGAGCTCTGCAAAGTGACTGCCACTAAGGCACTGCAGTTGTGGCCCCTTGCTGAACAGTGGCATCACCGTCAAAAAAGATGGGTCTTTCTGCAAGTTGGGTTTGAAATCTTTCATGCTGAGAAGGGCTCCAGATCTTCTGGAGAAGAAATATAAGCCATTACAGAAAAGCTGGACTCCTAAATCTCTAACTTCCCAAAAGACAGTGGCCAGCACTGCTTTTCTGGGAAGCTTTATGCTACCAGACTATATTAAGGATGCTCTGTACATGAGGTGTCTCACAAGAATCTTAAATGGTGGAACAGCTACTGCTGGTCTCAGCTGAGACCTGCATGTCCATTTGCTCAAAACAGATCTCTGTAACAAAGCACAGATGTGTAACTCTAAGCATCAGAAAAAAATTTCAGGTTAAAGAGGTAAGCACATACTGAGATTAGCACCTTTTTCTACCAACAGGGTTTTCTAACATGATTTTCAGTTTAGGTTCCTCAGAAACATTTTGGTCCTACTTCAGGATTAAAACCCTCTGTGGTATAAAGCCCTTTGTCCAGTCACATGCATTAGCTGTAAAGTCCAATATTAAAAATAAGCATGAATTATCAGTTTTGTCCACACAAAAATACTCCTCAAAAGTGCAAATACAAAAGGTCTCTGGAGGCTGTTACTTTGGATAAGCATTGGCTCAGATTTTGGACCCTGCTGACTTCAGAGGCATGTGACTAAGAACAGATCTTCACCGTGTGCATCTAAATGGCTTTGGTTTATATGCATTATCATTTGTTAACTGAGGTGTAAGTGAAGTTAAAGTGGTAAATAATGTGTAACACTGCACTGTTACATACCTAAAAAGCCTCTTGGCTTGTCTGAACCGTGCCTGTTGATATTGGCGATTCTGTGGTGTCAGTGTCTCCCAGACACTGCAGTGACATTCCTTGTGAATACACCAACCTGGACAGAAGACATAAAGAAATCACATTTAGAAGAACTTCTTCTTCACCCTGGTCACGCTATGTTTTGAGAAAAACTGGCAGAAACCAGCTTTGAGGAACAGCTTTGCCTTGCTTGGCAGCTGCGTTCTCTGTGTCGGCTGCCGGCAGAGCTCCAAGGTGATCTCACCATCACCTTCTCTTTAGCCTCATTTCCTGAGGAACTTGAGCTTCTTTCTCTATTCATGCTGTCTTTCCATTTGTATTTCAGTTTGTCATTTGCCTCCTACCCTGCTAGCTTTTAAATCTGACAGCTGCTGACAATCACGTCAGACAAGAACAGAATTTCCGATGGGAGATGAGTTCCTACAAGCCTTGTGAAAATCAACAGGTGGGTAGAGGAAAGCAACTAATGCAAATTAGAGAAAAGAAAAACAGAGAAAAGTTTCAATATGAGCGCCACAAGACCTTCTGGCTGGACAATCACCATGCATGTGTCTGCTTTCTGAGCAGCATGCATATGGGCCACAGCATCTGCAGCACTCGTGCTACCTCAGCCTGTAGTTACAGGACATGGGGGTAAAATGAGGTGAAGAAAAAATAGGGAAATAGAGGAAACAGGAGTAAATTAGGATTAATGTGAGGATGTGTAGCAGACATGAGGGGACTAGGGAAGTCTTACAGACTTTTGAGAGAAACTGTGATTATCATGGGAAGGTCAGATGAAAATCCATAGGAAGTTGGGCTTCCTTGTTCTGCTTCACATGAGACAGGATATGTGACATATTTAGAACTGAACCAGCTCAAAGTATAGTGGAAAAAATGCAGACCTTCAGAGTAGAGCCAAGCTACAATTTCATTAGATACTGTCTTCATTCCAGATTAGGCCAGATTTGACAACAGATGTAGCTGCGCCTATGCAGTAACCGTATTCAGAGTGAAAAGGGACTTGCAGCTAAGCTTTCAATAAAGGCCCTTGCTAAGTAGCTCCATTGCTGAAAACTGAGTATCTGAGTTTAAACTAAGGAAACATTGGCTGCATCAAGTACTGAATGTGGGTTATTTTGAAGCATAAACTATACCCTTGCCATGGATGAAACAGGCCCCCATCAAAGATCAACAGACGTCTCCACTGTCAAATACTTCAGCTCCCTGTTTGCTGCCAGCATCTGATCCTCTCATCATTCATGCTGCATATATGCTCGCTCACTCCCAGGCTCCCTTCTGAAGTGAAATGACTAGTTTCCTTGGAGAGGAAGCCTGGATGCAGTTGACAAAATAGTTTGCTCCAGGCTCGGCTCCAGACAGACAAAACGGACTTGGACTGTAGCAAGTTTAACTCCCTCAGCCTGTGATAGTTGTCTGATGTCATTCCAATAGGTCTTGTGTCCTCAAATCACCTATGTGCTGTCATGGCACACCACAAGCAGGCAATACATACTTTGAATTAGTAAATCATAAATACTTAATAATAATTTCTCAGGGCCATATGGGGCCAAAGAAGACCTGTGTCAAAGACTATCCAAAATCCAGCCATGCTGCCTAAAAAAGAGTAGTTACTCCTGAGCAACGTGGACGGGAGTCATCTTGCACCACTTGGCCTGGGGTCAGAGACTACCCTTTGAGCAGCTGCCCTGGTAGTGCAAATACAGCTCCAGAGAAGCCAGAGCAGACACCAGAGATCCCAACAGAAGGACTTTGCTTCCAGGCTTACAGCTGGAATTTGAACTATTCACACCGATAGGTGCCACCCCTCTCCATCAGCTTTTACTTGGGAGACTTGGGCAGCCGCTCCAGCCCTTCTCCTCAGAGGCTGGGTAAAATATTCTCTCAAAATAGATAATGAGGTAATAATTTTATTTTCCTAGTTGCTTAAGGAGAGTGTTAGAAGAGTTAATCCGGGATCAAAGGTCTTTGTTAGCACAGAGTCTTTTGAATCCCATGTGTGCTAGACACAAAAATAACACAGAAAGTGTACAGATCTGAAAATGACAGCCAGGATGGAAACCAAATCAGCCACTACCTTTTAATGTCATTTAATGTCTTTTGAATGTTTGGGTCAAGTTTGATTTTGGTGGTTTATGTAATTTGTTGTAGATTTAGCCAGCTGCTGAATCCTTTCAAGTAAAACTTTCCAAAAGGGCCTTAAACTCCAGCGACAAGTATAGTTATTTGTATGTCAACTGCTGCTTCTATTTATAGGATGATGAAAATATCCCCCAATCAGTAACTCTCTAAGAGACAAGTATTTCATAAAAATAGATTACAAAAAAGAAAAACAAAAAACAAAAACACACACACACACACACAAAAAAACAACAACAACAAAGAAGCAGGCATGTTTTAGGTTAACAGAAACATTGATATTCCAAACTCCCCTCGTAACCCTTATATTTAAGATATCAGTAAACTGAGGTAGCAAAACCACTCAGACACAAACACACCAACTTCACATAGGAAAAGGAATATTAATATATCCTATGGTGAATGAACACAAAAATAAGTGGAGGTTTTTAATGACTCACATAAAATTAAATTAACCATTTTCTGTGATACCCAGTAGAGCTCACATGAAGGCATTTACCAGAGGCGTATGTGCTTTTAAAGGGTGTTGATTTAGGGCCTGATTTGTTTGAAGATTGACTTGAAAGAATTTCAAAGGATGTAGCTTAATTAAAAATATTCCAAACTTTGCATACCTTGCAAAACCTTTTGACCTTTCATGACATTTAATGCTTGAAGGTGAGGAGCTGACTGACTGCTTCTCACTTCACCAAAGGCACTTCTGATCCTTCCCCCCATGCAACAACAGTCATTAATTGTTGATAGGTGCTCATTACACCAACCTAAAACGGGTGTCTAGAGAAGTAGCAGGTTAGTATGTTGCAGGCATCTACTGCACTGGGGGTACTTTTTCCAGCTGTGCATCAGACGTGGCTCATCCTTTCAAAGATCCCAAGGACAGAGCATGCACGCAAAGGTCTGCCTGTTGCAGCCATTGCAAAGCCTGGCATTCCCACCGATGGAGGAATCAAATGGAGCTATCCATTAACAGGCCAGCGAGGCGTCATTAGAGGGACTCCTCCGACCCCCGCTGCCTCCCATGATGGATGGCCTGCTGTCACCCCCTCTAAGAGGGCCTCTCACCACGCAGGCTGTTTGCATTCAGTCAACACTTTGCTTTTATAGGCCTGCGGAGCCAAAGATTGCCAGACTTTTGAACCCCAGGCTAACTTCTGTCTGGCTACAGCCTCATTTTCTGGAGCCAAAATCTTTTTTAACAACTACACAATAACAAGTAATTAGGGTAAAGTCTGCTAATCTTCTCCTTTGGGCCTGGAGGTTGTGTATCCAGAATCCGTTGGGGTGAAGGTAGAATTACTGCCATCAAAGCCTGAGGTTACTTTGTAAAAGGGGTTGAACTCTAGGTCAAGGAAATGTTAACTGGACAAAGAGAGATTGGGGCAGATAGCGTTAAAATTAAAACTGAGATAATGCAGAATTGACTGCTTTTCCTCTGGAAACTAGCTGAATGCAAGACATGAAGGGAAAGCTACAGCATTTCTTTTGAAAATAAAAACACAGCAATAAAGGATCTATTGACTTACTTTCATTTGGGAATTTATTTTTAGTCTCTTTATTCCATAAGACAAAGCAAAATATCTTTCTTTTTTTTTCTTTTTTCTTTTTTTTTTTTTTTTATGTCACCTTATATTTGGGCCACACTGTTTCCTAAAGCTGTTCATTGTACTAAATTAAATAAGCTATTTCTTAAACTCCTTCTCCCTCTCTCTCCACTAAAAGCCCTAGCACAAAATTCATTAGAAATTGAGAGGTTTCTGCTCTTAAGAGTCCTGAGGACAAATGGGACTTTCTGGGTGGCCAGAAGGATAAACAAGCCCAGACTCACACATACGTGGAGGAAACGCGCTCCAGAAGAGAGCAGATTTTGTGCAGTGTCCTGCACATAGCACAAGGCTGGGTTTTGTGACTCCACTGCTTGTACATAGCATAGGTCGAGGAGAGATTCCAGTTTTTCAAGGGATTAGAGCCCAACCACTGAAAATCTTTAAACATTCAAAATAAGATGACAGATTTTGCCTAGAAATCCGTCACAGAGCAGGGCAGCCCTCATTCCACAGAATGGAGTCACTCCAAAATTAAATCCGCTTGCTGCCATCAAGGATAACAAATATGCTGCTACCCCCTTGCCGGTATCAAAGCTGACAGCTCCAACAGGATCGGCGGCACTTTGTTCTCCCCCGTTGCTGTGAGCAGGCCTTTGCCTGCTGCTGCCAGTGAATTTTGAGTCCCTATATGGGAGCGGAAGAGGGGAAATGTTGAGGCCAGCTATTTCCCATGCCAGGTCCTGCTGGGCTCTGTCACGGCACCCTGGCCACCTCTCTTGCTTTTGGAAAATGGGTGGAAATGCTTCAGCTGACACAGGGAAGGGGTATCTTTGGAAATCCTCAGTATGTGATGGCAATTAGCACAGCAGTGGAACTACCTCAGAGTTCAATTCTCAGGGCAAAGATGCATTTAATGGTGCTGCAATTGCCAGCTGGATTAAGCCAAGCACAGGAAAGCAGATACAGCTTTCCGCTTCCAAGTTGAGCTATCAGAATGATCCTCTTGTGGGTCCTCTGCAAAGCTGAAGGCTCCCAGAGTAGCTGGCACAGCTACCCTGTGCCACATCTACATTGTGTGCCACAGCTACATCATGGCAGGAAAAGTGTTTTGCACAAGACCAATGGTAGCAAAAACAACTCTCAGCTCTGTGATGGGACACATGAGTGCACAGGGAAAGATGTATCCAGCCTCACATCTTCCTCCCAAGGAGGTGGCATCCTAGAGCTCTCCCCTGGGCAGTGGACAGAAGGACACTTTCCAGTCTTTCCAGTAAAAAAGGCAATAGCCAGTCTTCTTTCTTTCCCTGTCATTTTGTTGGCTTTTCCCAAGGGTTTTAGGAACCCCAGGCTGGTATTACCTTCATGAAAATGTAAATTTTCTCCGTACACGAGCTAAATGAAACAGGTTTCATCAATAACAGCTTTCTTTTGTGATGGGTATGTTTTGCATATATTTTCTTTTAATTATATGAGAGTAAAAAAAATTAGTGGTGATGACTAATCATGGACACAAAGCACTTTTTTTTTTTTTTCTTTTGAAGCGTTCTTCTGACATGAAGATAGAAAATGACAAGTGCATTTTTATGTTAATTATGGCCATGTGAATTACCCCAGATAGATGGCACAGCAATGCTAAAATGCACCGAAGTGGAGAGTGCCTTTTTTTCTGAAACCTAGCACAGGAGCAGTGTCCATGTTACCACAGACATTGTGATATGTTTCTTTAAGATTCAGGTAAGAAGTAACTGCTCTCTGCTGCACTAGCAGCAACACCAAAACTAGTTAACTTTTGCCTGGTTTAAATGCCTCACAAATCAAATTAAACAGTATAACCATGAAGCAATTCTGTATTTGTGTGAATATAACAAACTGGTCTTTAGTCAGACACCTCTCAGACTGAAATGCAAACCTGTCTCCTAATTCAAATGCCTCTGTCCATACTCTTTTCTGTGTTAACTATGTAGAATGGCATTTTGCAGCTACCACTGAAAACTGCCCATCAAAATACCACACAATACTTCTTCAATTAGGACAGCTTTTAGTTTTAGAATACGATTTATAAGCAAATTGTGGCTGTTACACAAAGTTCAGTTATAAATGGGAAGAAAAAGTAGACAGAAATTGATGCTGCAGAATAAAAAACTAGCCTTCTTCTGTGAGGAACCTGTAGTTTCACACGTGGGTGTTACCCTGTTGTGCAGCTAGCAACCCAGTTTGGGGGTGTTGCAGGCTTGTTTCCTTTAGGAAAGAAATCAAGCGTATGGGTCCGGCGTGCCCTCTGGTAGCATCCCATTTTAATTCTTCATTATTTTTTCTATGAACCCAACAGAAGCAGACATAAGAAAGCACTTCCCTTGGCCAGAAACCCTCCAGTTTGTCTTTCTAATTAATTCCATGCCCAGACACTGGGGCCATAGTTAGATTTTATAGCTAAACCAATCTCAGCTCAAGCTAACGTCAAAAGGTTTAGTTCTATCTGTCCCTCTATTGCCACTAATTGCATCCTCCTATTCCTGACATTGCACTGTCTGTTGTTTTTCTGACCTCATGGTGTGCTACATCAGGGCTAGATCACCAGAAAAAAATATTGGTAAGTTTTGCAGAGTTTTGCAGACAGGCAAGTGCTTATAACGGTAAAGGAAGAAACAAAAGGACACAACTGAAAACTGAGAAGGAGAAAGGGAATAGACTGCCTTTTCAGAGGCATCTGATCATCTGATTGCCTGGTCTAGCATCAGACTTGTACCCTGCACCCTGACTGTCTGCTCCATCTCAGTGTGATGACCATGACTCTTTCCCTTATAATCTGGTGACTTTTTTCTTTTCTGTATAAACAACATCTTGCCCATCATATTCTTGTTCTTACAGGCACAGACCAAGTATTTTAGTACTGCTCAACTTTGTCATCCGCTCCTTGCCTTGGGCTGTAACCCGTGTCTGCTTCCTACCATCGTTGTATAAAAGAGCATTTATTAAACTCTCTGGTACTGAGTCCAAAAGAAGCAAACCCACTGTCTTTAGCCAGGACTGTGATTACCAACAGATCAGACCTGCCTGACAAAAATTCTGACTTCCAGGCAGACACCCAAAAGATAAAAACAGCTAGAAACTTCTACAGGGAATGAATCAATCCTCATCATCACCATAGGTAGAAGGCGCAAGGAACAGAATCATCTGACATTCACTTTGGAACAATACAAGTTCCTTTCTGTGTTTCTTGAGTAACAGTAACTCACATTTACAAGAATACATTAGAAAATCTATTTTTTCCTTTTTTTGCCCTAAGTAATGGCACTCACACGCACAGCTCCTGGGCCTGATTCATCACTGTATTACTTCAGCTTTATTTCAGAGACTCCATTTATAGTGCTGCAACAAGATGAACCATGAGTCCTGTTTGTGATGCTCTCAAAAGCAAAAGGGCAGGATGGACTTTTAAGTAGCTTGTCACTTAGGACTGAGTTGCTTAAGTTCCCTGTTTGATGCTCTTCTGTGGAACCAGCTCCCCAGGATGTGAGGGCTCTACACTTCCCAAACAAACTGCTTCTTCCTCCCTTATGCTCAGCAGCCAAAACACAACGGCATTTAGCTCGTTAGTTAATTCAAAAAATTCTAGTAACGTGAGAAATTGCCCTGCCCAAGAATTCTCAGATTCTTCAATCATTAGTCGATATTATCAATTATTATGTAGCCTGCAGCATGCCAAAAGGATGCCATAGTGTCTGATTTTGCCAATAGTTAAGCATGTGAATAACTTTACTGGCAGGAACAAGTTCATTGAACTCTGTAGTAAGACTCAGCAATCCAAGGCTGTAGATAAGAATTATCATTCTGGAACATAGCAACAGGCACGTTATTTAAATCAAGCTACACACTGTAGCTGGCTGTGCAGGACTCAGGAAAAAGGGCAATTTTCTTTTGACCTCACATGATTATTGTATTTATTATTTATATCACAATAATGTCTGATAGCTTTAACTAGCTCTCATTAGCCAAGGTACTGTATAAACATACCAGGTGAATAAATCCATGCCAAAGGAAACTTACATATACTTTGAAGCATAAAAAGTGAGAACCCTGTTAATTTTATTCCACCATAATCAACAGGGTCATTTAAAACCTAATACTGTAATAACAAACTGAGGGCTTGAGTGTGATCTCTGCTACTCTTGTGTAAAGCCATAGGAATGCCATTCATTTAGACCTCAACAGAGAGGTTGAAATACATATCGCTGGCAGGAAGTAAAAACACTATATTATTAAGGTGTCAATGATGTCAAGCACTTTGAAGCTTACAGAAGAACTTGTGCATCTAGCTGCCATCTGAGACACCTCAAAACATACAAAGTTTAACTTTTAACCAGAAACAGCTACATTTTCTCATCTCTCACCTTTCCAGCAACATCATCAAGGTACCCTGCTCTCTGTCAGCTGACGTGCATTTTCTCCCCTGCCTAACACCAAAGCTGTTTGTATATGACTGATCTCATCCATATTTTGCCCAGGGAAAACAGGGATGTAAAGAGCATTTATACTGCATAGTGCAGAGACACTTGAGACAAGTGCAATCAGTACTGCTCAGGTATAGAAAACAGTATAGCCATGCAATCAAACTTACCAATTTTGTGGCAGACTTACTGCATGATCTTCTACCGCACTGACACAACATCACACGTGTCCCCCCCGCCTCCCAGCACACTGTGCCATCACTGCTCACCAGGGCTGGCAGCTCAACGCCAGGAGCCGGCTCAGCTAAATTTTAACACTGTTAACTTATAAAGACAGTTCAAGATGCAGTTGCTTGGCATGTGCAAATCACCATCTTACAACTGCTCAAATCTTGGGCAAATGGAGCTTTTCAGGGAAGCAATGCCAAGCACATATCCAACACACCCTGCCAGATTCCGTGTCCCTTGCTCCAGGCACAGAGCACTGAAGATGTTTGAGGAAACAGTAACAGATTTTGTTACACAGACAAAAACCAAGGCATTTTCTTCAGAAAAAAGGGCCAAGTCTTTTAGGATGACATTTTCAGAGGGATATTCATTTCTTTTCATCTTTGTAGATCAGCCTGAGGCATTTATATTCAAGTCCAAACAAAGTCTAGCAAAGCTGTAAACATCTAAAAAATCCTCTAAGAGGAAGCATTGGTCTACCTTAATAATAGGTATTGTCTACTGTCTGCTTTGACGGTAATTTGCAAATATAAAAAAGCTTCTGTTCACATACAGTAGCCTGCAAAATTTCACTTACAACAAAAAAAACTGGGTGAGGGATTGTAAAAGTGTGTGTGAAAGACTAATTTGTTGTTCCTGTTTGTATTCCCAGAAATCAGACACATTTTGTCTTCATTTATAACAAAAACATCCTGCACAGAATCAAAGCATTACTCAGTTCCTAATGCTTAAATTGATTATCAGCTCAGTGCTGGGCTTCAGCATGGGCTGAATTTCAGCCAAGATGAGAGGTGCTGTACCACATTTCTTCACAGAGAGCAGGGTTGGCCTAGAACCCCTCAAACAAATGAATGTGGTAGAAATACGGACAGAGAAAGTGCAATTTTGATCACTGATAGCCCAGGAAATCCTAATCAGTCGAGCAATAGGTGAAGTCTCACTAATCCTGAATATTTTTTTTATATGTTAGTAGGTCCCTAGGACACTAAAATTATAATTTTTTAAGGTGAGACATTTTGACTTTCTAGCTCTTCATCTCTTTCAGAATCCTATAATGTATGCAGGGAAAAAAGGATCTACAAAAATCACTAATGTCCCTAATGGTCTCTACATAGAGGCAGATGATGTCTTCAAGGGGCTCAAGACTGTTACGTGTCTGTGGCAGAGTCTCCACTGGTAGTCTCTACCACTATGCTGATTTACATCATTTGAGTGTCCAGCCTACTAACTGAACAGCTAATGTGTTTTCACAGATACTAAAAACTAGTGCTTCCAGTCTGTTTTTGTAAGGACATAATTTCATAGCAAAGGGAAAGATCTCCATCTTTAAACTATAAAGAACTTTTGCCCCGAGTAAACCAAGTGTCAGCAACCAATGTTTTTCAGATGGCTTCACTTGCAAATGGGAATTTATTTCCTACAGAGTTGAGGTCAGCAAGAAAAAAAGATGAAGACAGAGACTTCCGCAATGCCACAAAACATGGCTTTAACAGAAAAAGAGAAGTTCATTAAAATAAAAATCTTGGAGTTAAGCGAGAACATCACCCATTTAGGAAGGTGGAAGATCTCGGTAGCAGGACCTTCCAAAACACTTGTGCCTTTGGCAAAATGACCGCAGTGTTTCACCATAGCCTTCACTACTCCCACGTAGTATCATTTTATGTCACTGGTATTTGCAGTGCTAGAACAGCCTAGGGATGGGAGAGCACCAGCATTTCTGCACGCTTCCTGCATCCTGGGGACTGCAGCTGTGAAGCAGAGCAGGGTGCACTTTCTATCGCATCTCTCAAATATAGTCTTGAATGCAACTTCTGTCATTAAGAAATATTTCCTAAACAGACTCCATACCCCCACTTTCCATCTGATAATCATCTCCTTGTGTTTGTGGTAAGTCAACATCCTTCATCTTTGCCTTATGAGGAAAAGCTATGGCTGTGAGCACTCAAAAATTCCCTCAGCGCTTGCAGATGCCTATGATAACAAACAACAGAAAGCATCTAACACGCTTTTTTCCTTTCCTTACAGAGACAAGCACTTCACTCAAAAGAGAGCAGGTCCCATACCAGCTTTCTGCCTGTGCTATTTACCAAGTTATAGCACATGCTTAGCTCTCAAATTTGGCAATGAAGAAAGGAGACACATGATGCAGCAGTACCCATTTCTGGCTGTTGGGGGCGGGGGGCAGGGGGCGGGGGGAAAGGCAGAGTTCATATACCCCAATGTCACCACACACCATGAGAAAACACTAGCGGGTAGCCTTTATTTCCCTTCAGCTATGAGGTGTTTGGAGCAAACTCAGCCACCTTGAATGCAGCATCTTGCTGGAGTCCCAGGAGTCACTCACATGCGCTGCTGTGTGATGGAGGGGTCTGGCCCCATACTTGTGTACCTGGGGTAACTGAGCAATGCTGAGCATGCACACACGATGTCTAGGGGGCCCACTGAACTGAGCTTAGCAATTTGTTCCACGATCTTCACTCAGGCAAAGCTTCTAGTGATTTATAGCGGTGTGGAGAGGGGGCCTAAGCTGTTGCCTTGTTTGAATGCTCACATGCAATTGTTTTTCCTGGAGCTCTGAATGAAGTGTCATCATGCTTTTCAACAGGGAAAGATTTTTGGATAAGCTTTTCAGAGAAGCTGAAGAAATGCTCTCCAGACATATGACTGTTAAGCCTTGCTTCAGTTTTTCTAGCAGAGCCACCTTTGGCAGCCACGTTTTTGGTCTCTCCCTGCTTTCCACACCAATCCCCACTCCTCAGAGGGGAGTCAGTGCCCCGTGATGCTGGGTGGGCCCGAGGAAAGGCTCCTTCCTCACGCCCGCCTTCCCTGTTAGCAGCAGCAGAGTGCTGGGTGCTATATACAGAGGACCCTGGGAAGCCATGTGGAGCCAAATCTACACAGCAACAGGGAATGGAGATGGGAAATAAAGTCATCTGCTACAAGTGGCAAGAGGACAGCAGTAGTATTTACTTACTTCTTGCTCATATACACCTTTCCTACAGCTCATGTACAACTGACCAAGCCCATGAGACTCATCCTGTTTTCCACCGTGAAAACAAAGAGAAGCAGGGAGGCTTAAGGCTGGGAGAAAATGGAGCTGATTTAGGAAACATGAGACAAACAGCAAGAGGGTAACGGGGAAAAGAGAGAGTAAGAAAATGAAAGAGAAGTAAGGAAGGACCATGGAGCTTAAGTAAAGATCTGTGGAACTACAGAAGGCACAGTGGGAAGAGCAGCATTAAAAAGGGTCAAGAAGCAGGACAGAGAAAGAGAAAACAATGGCTACAACAACCACAAAAACCAGAAGGAGCTGGAAGATATTTTGAAGGTGGCCATAGAGTGGTTTGAAAGGGTGTGAGTGGGAAAGAGGAAATGCAAGAAGGGGAACAGCACAATGAACTACACGTTATTGCGCAGAAAATGGAAAGCAAAGTGCTAATGTGCACCCAAACACTGAGGGGAACCTTGGCCTTACCAGAGCAAAGGGGACATGGGTGTCCTGGGACACAATTACACCCTTTGTGTTAAAGGCACAGATAGGTCACATGAGAAAGCTCTGATCACTCCTGAGGGTACAGTTTTCCTTCCTAGTATCTCCATAGCTTCTGAAGGAATTCAGTGCCTCACACTCCTACATTGTAATATGAAGCAGGTTCTGAACTTTTTAGCTGCAAAGGGGCGATATTCCCCACCCCACCCCCCTTTCCCCTGTACACATCAGGCCTGTCCCTACAGACACAAAGGATTTATTCTTCCCTTTACAAATTACTTTACCAGCTGAGGAACCGCAATAGCTGCCAAACCCCCCAGAAGCCCGAGACCTCTGCCCCATCACAGCAAGGACTGAAATGCGGGAGGAGAAAGAGGAAGCAAGTTATTTTGAAACAAGTGCTGGGGGGTGGAGGGGTGGGAGGGACAGAGAAAGGCTGCAGGAGCAAGCAGAGCCCGCTCAGAAAAGCTGGCAGGTTCTCACATAGCATGAGCTGCTCCCTTCGCCATGCTGGGGCAGGGTTACCCAGGAGCCTGGGGCAGGGGGTGTGTGTGGTGGGTGTGAACTTTGTTGGCAAGAGCTCTCGCTGCTTTTCCCTCCAAACCAATTGTAATTAAGAGCCGGCACGTGAGTGAGCGTGAGCACCCCCAGCAAAATCAGAGGTCGAACCAGGTTTTGGTTTGGCTCCAGCTCCGGTTTGGGTTTGCCTGTGACCAAAGTTGTTCTCACCCCAGTGCTGGTTCAAGTTCAGCCAAGGTTTCTGACTAACAGCCCTGGTCCGGCCTTGCTTTGAGGAAAAAATCTGGAACAAGTTTTTTGCCCGACTTTGCTGTATGTGTGTGTTTAAGTGAGCAAAGCTTGTCTTGCTTGCTTGTCCTGAAAAATGATGAATTGCAGAAATACCCACTTGGTGTTAGTCATTCAGTGAAGCAGGAAGGAAGCAGGAAGCCCTTGTGAGCACTAACTTTTCAAAGCAGCTCACAGAGAAAGCCAAGGCCCTCCTCCCCTAGGCTACATGGCTGCATGCTGCTCTTTACCTCCTCACCTTGACGGGCACCCAGTCACAATTAACATTTGCAATTCATTCAGCTGGAAATATTTGCCTGGTGCAAACAGCTGAGGCATTTGGCTCCAGCCCTTTCTCCGGGCAAGGCGTATTAAAAAAGGGGGAGGGAGGACGAGCCCTACACTTGCTGAACAGGAGAGGCCCAATTGCGCTCAACAGGTTCAGTTCACGCTGTGACCCTGCCCGGCTTCCTGCTATTCAGATGTGTTACTTCCCCTTTGTGGTAATGGCCTGTGGCAGCCGGCCAGAAAACACTATTAATTTCAGAAGTGGCCTGACAACAAACCCACAGCGAAATGAGAGGAAGTGGCGGGGAGGCCATCTGTTGACTTCAGCAGAACAGTAGGGACACAGCTACGTAGGTTCTACAAGGAAAGCAGATTAATAATCCACAAAGAGGAAACTGGCTAAAATTATCCGCAGACCACATAAAAAAAAAAAAAAAAGAAAAAAAAAGAAAAAAACCAAGGGAGTCACTTGAGCTGCAGCTGGACAGGAAATTGCTAGAGCTGCTTGCAAATCTCCACTTTGAACAGAGCAGCACAGGGAATGCCAAGAGCGGAAACCGTTCAAAACTGGATTAGCACAAGCCAAGTTTAACTACAACCCACTTCTACTTTCACAGTTTATGCACTCAATCTAGGCCACTACTGCATGAGACACTGACTCACTTTTTTCCCATGTTTTTGTTTGCTTTTCATTTCACACACTTGCAGTTTCTAAAATTACTTGAAACGTGCTCTGGGTGCCAGGAGTTCTGCAGAACCCCAGCCGACAGCCCCAGCTGCAACATCAGCCCATCAGCGTGGTACTGCACGCACATTTTGGCACCACCCTACCTTGGGCCACTTCTCATCGGGAAGGATGTTAATGAAAATAAGTTGCAGCAGGAAGTTTTGCAATCCCCCTTTTTCCTTCTACAGAAACAGGGCTACTTGAAGGGTCCAAAGAGGAAATGAGGTGACTAAGGATATATAGAAACTTTTCCTCCCTGCCTTCACCTGCAGCATGGCTGAAAAGCAAGTGGAAAGGAAAAAAAAATAAATTACAGGCTACAGAATGCTGATGGATCTCTGTAAAATGAATTCCTGCCAGACAGATAAGGAGAGTGTGAACCCATCTCCTGGCACCTGTAATAGAGTGGACAAAAAATCCTTATGCCCTAGGGTCAGGTGCTTCCCTGGGGTAGCAGAGGGATGCTGGAATATTTTGCAATTAACCTAAAGGCCTTCAAAAGCATTCCCTTCACCAAAGCAAGACAAGAATCCAGCACATACACTGTTTATTCATTTAGGCACCAGTGGACCAAAGGGGAAATCAAAGCTTTATTGTCTTAGGGGCTGTACAAAAACTATTGAAAGCAATCATTACTTTTAAACATAACCATATGTGTATGTGCAATTAACCACACCCACACGGAAGGGAAAGGGGGAATAAACCAGCCAGGTTCTCAATAGCCAAAAATAGTTATTTATTTATTAATAATTTAAGGTTTTACATTCTTATAATAAATTCCATCTTAAAACTTTTACACCGTGAATTAGACTCTCCCTTATTGGCAACCATGTGCAGGTTCCCTGTGCGTACACACAGGTACAAATGCTCGCACATACTTCCAGTTTTATACAAAAAAAAAGGACGCAAAATATTGCATTTGAGGTGAAGCTCCCTGAAGAATTTGTACAGAGGTAATGCACTGTTTAGCACATCTGAAAGTTTTAAAAAGTGATCAAAAAATCTTTCGCATTCAAAGACAAACCTCCTCCCAGATGATCTATTTACAAAAGGTAAGGCAAAAAATTAATTTAATTTAAAAAATATATATATATCATGTGGAAACTACATCAAGAGAGTGAGAAAAAAAAATCACCACAAGGAAGAGAAAGATATATGAAAAAAAAGACTGTACTTGCTCACAAAACATAATTTGCAAACTTCTCACCATTGCCATTTCTCCCTCATGGAAAGCTTGCTTCAGTTGAACAACAAAATTAAGCATGCTGCAAATATACTCTTTGCAATTTAAAAAACAAAACAAAAAAAACCCAAACAAATAAAGCAGAATTTATGAAGAGAACAAAAACACAAGCGTCCCTTGGATTGATTTCTTGAATACATGTGAATTCAAAAAAAATCGCAAATCAATTTAAGATTAAGTATTTACATTGATCAAGTAGAATACTACCAAGCTCCCGGCAAACAAGTACTCCAAATACACTAAGCTGAAATCTTTCTTTGGCTCCTCTAAATTAAAACAAACAAACAAACAAAAATAACCAGTCTTCACTGAAGACAAAGATGTGTGTCACAGATCCAAAAGCAGAGAAGGAAGCAGGACAGTTCCAGTCTAGAGAACACGTGCTCAGCCTGTCCAGCCTTCCCCTACCCCCCTGCAAGTCCTCGGACCCAAGCCACTGTGCAAGCAGGGATGAGCGTGTGCTGTCCACCTGCTGCCTGGTCACTGTGGTCCTTCCCAGAGAGCTCACCATGTTCCCTCCCTTCGCAATAGCTGATTCCATACCGTGTAACCTTTCCTAGCCTGCCCTGGCAGCTGCTTTTTGGTAGCAGAGGCCAGAAAAAGAGAAAGCTGCGTTTTCTGTATCACTGCCAAAGAGAAACCATTGAGGAGTGATCCCATGAAATGGACAGGAGAAGGGAGGTGGTGGGAGCTCACGTGGACTGCAGGGAATCCACCTGGAAGACGTTCTGGTTGGAAGGGGTGGTGAAGTACAACTGCTGGTTCGGCACTCGATTGTCACAGGGGCTACTCAGCCCCAGAGTCCGCTCGAAGTCCAGCAGCTGACCCATGAAGTTGAAGTTGGGTGAAATGTTGGACTTCTTCATCTTTACAATATCATAGGCATCGTTCATAGACAAGTTGAGCTTCTGCATGAGGTAGGCCACTGTCACCGTGACCGAGCGGCTGATCCCTGCTAAGCAATGCACCAGGACACCGCAGTTCTTCCCCCGTGCTTCATCTGTACAAAGAGGCAGAGAAGGACACATAAGACTGGGGGTTGGTAACTGATCTCTCAACACAAATGAGGTTAGTGTAAAGCAGGAAGAAAGGACGATTCTGATCCCAGTGGCCAGCAGTGCAATGCAAGAGTTAACTTCACCAGCTTAAAACCAGGACAAGAGAAGAATCCACTCCCCTACATATATGTACCTGAGTTCAAGACCCGAGAAAACTAAGAACGAGACAAAGGGAGTAGGATATGCTGCATGACACTGGTTTAAAAGTCAGTTTTAAAGGACACGCTTTCGCCTGGAGATTTGCCTTAAATTCTTCCAGTCCCCTTGCCCCGGCATGGAAATCCTGCAATATGTCACTGAATGCCTTTTATACAGACCAGCAGACTGCAAAGGTCTATTAAATTATTCTCCAACTGTTGTGCAGCTAACAATGGAGGTATTCAGGCATTTTAAAAGAATGAGGGAAGTCACAGGGGACAGCCCATTAGGAGGAACAGGATGTCAACATTGGTTGAAAATGGGTTCCTTTGTAATAGGAAATGCATTACAATGCCTGGAGATTAGTTTCTTTGTGGCTTCCAGCCCACATTTCTTCCTGCTGGGCTCAGATTACCTACATTCTCCACTATTACCGGTATCACTCAACTGGATTACAGCACAGCTTCCCAACAGATAATGTGATGCCGACCCCACCGCACCCCGATGGGGCGATTTCAGTCCTCCCCGAAACGAAGGAGAGTGCAGATTTTAACCAGAACTCCTTGAGCCCAAGGGGACGCGTTTCCAAAGCTGACGGATAATGTCTAAGGGCTGGCTAACCGAGGCACGGAGCCCGAGAGGTATATCATTATTACCACGAGATTTAATTAAAGCTCTGACTATACATTTGCCAGGGATGCTGCCTATGAATAACTTGTATTTAAAAGCTAAAGTTAGCTTCCCAGATAGTTTCTTTTTATTATACTGCTCTTCAGTAGCCTCAAGAAGCAAAAAAAACCCCAAAAAAACAAAAGCACACCAACCACCACCACCAAGAAAAGAACGAATAAGCCATCGACACGGGGCTCATTTGCTCATTTACCCCCCTCCCTGCCCCGCCGGGAAAAGATTTAAACAGATCCCCCACCCCGTGCATCGCTCACTCCCCAGCTCCAGCAAACGGCTCGGGGAGGAATCCCCCAGCCAGCCAACCCAGACAGGCGTTTGCAACCTGCAAACGTCGCTTACAATTCACCGGGCTCCTCAATAACCTCCCAAACAGCCCCCCCGCCCCCCGACTTAGGCCGGCTTTAAAACCGGAGAGCGGGGCATGCCCCAGAGACCGCCAGCAACACTGCTGCCGCTGCTCGCCAGCCCGAAATCTGAATTCTGCGGCAGAAACTGAGTTCTGCCGCTTGACATACAGCTGTTAGCAAATACCCGAATCTCACCTATAAAGGAGATGGCCTCAGGAAAGAACTGAGACAGATTTTGGCTCCAGTGGTCAGAGATTGGGATCTGTTTGTACTTGAATTCGCCGGCGTTTTCAAAGAGATTAGGCAGGTTGGGGGTAACATTCAAGATGTATTTAATGCCAAACTCTTCTAAAACGTCCAGGTTAGTGGAGTCCTTGGCACAGCCTAAGTAGAGGTAGGGTAAAATCTCCACCGGGAAGGAAGGCTGGTTGTTGGAGAGAGGGCTGCCATCGGAGTCGGTGGCACTGTTGGGGTCTCTGTCAATGTCAGATTCAATGTCTGATGAGGAATCGGAACTGATTCGGAGGCCTCCCAAGCCCAGGACCGGCAAAGGAGGAGAGCTGCTGCTACACGAACTGTCTAGGTTAGTTTCGCAGTGCAGGGCAAACTCGGCCTGGAACTTGCTGAAACCACCTGGGAAGAAAAGCAAAGGAGGGAGGCGGGGGGAAGGCAACCTGATATAAGATGGCAAGCCGGCATACTTCCCTGGTACAGCCCTGTCTGCAAAGGGGCATCCGCTTCCCACCCCTCGAGCCCCGGGAAAAAGAAAAAAAATAATAATGTCACATCGCACTCTCATGCAGACGGACTAACCTAAAGGAGGTAAAATCCGCCCGCTGCGGCGGAGGGCTCAGCACAGTCAAGATTAAAGCTCTGTGCCGCGTCTCCCTGCGGGGACCTCCGAAGAGATGCCTCGGCGGCAGTGCCTCCTGCCCTCCCCGCCTCACGCCGGGATCCCCGTTAGCCCCGTGTTCCCCGCGCCGCTACAGCGATCCCAGCCCTCGAGGTCTCTTTAAACAAAGCGAGGACAGGGATGCTGCGGAGGGAGAGGGCCGTGAGAAAAGCCCCCTGCCCAGGATGCTGTCCTCCCCGAGTGTCAGCGTGCAATGCCCGGGGGACGCTGCAGACACCCCCACCACCCGCCACCCCCCCCTTCCCCGGGCACAGAGCCGCACCGCCGAGCCGCGGGGCTCGCCGCCCCGCCAGCCACAGCTCCGGCCCCCCCGGCAGGCAGGGACCTCTCCCCCAACCCCGGCAGCCCTTCTCACCTTCCAGATAAAACGCCTTGCAGCCTTCGTCTTTGAGGCGCTTGAGGAGCAGCCCCAGCACGGACTCGCCGCCCGTGTTCTCGTTCCAGTCGCGGCTGTGCTCGTCGTACAGCACCACCGTGTCGGTGCCGCACCGGCGGGCGAAGCGCTCCCGGTCCTCCTCGCTGCTGGCGACGAGGGACCGCAGGGGCAGGTTGCCCTTCTGCAGCCGCCGCAGCATGATGCCGGGGATGGCCACGTTGATGGCCGACTCGATGTGGGACGACTCGTACAACTCCTGCGGCCGACAGTCCATCAGCAGCAGCCGGTCGTTGCCCATCTCCAGCTGCTCGTTCAGCCACGCCACGGATTTACTAATCGCCATTTCCGACGCGAAAGGGACGGGTCTGAACGTATCTAGCATGAGGAAGGACGGGGGGAGCGGAGCGTGCTCTGGAAGCGCCCCTCTCTCTCACAGAGGCATGCGGCTGGCGCGGCGGCGGGCTGCACCCCTCCAACTCCACACAACTTATCTCCCTCCGCCCCAGGAAAATGAATCACGCAGCCCCCCCGCGCCGCCTCCCCCACGCCGGGCGGCGGTGGAGTCACGGGGAGGGAGAAGCAGCCCCGGCCCCGGCGTGCGTGTGCGAGTGTGAGTGAGTGTGTGCGCGCGCGCGCGTGTGCCTGCTCGCGCCACGCGCGCGCAGCCAGCCTGCCCGGTCTCCTCTCTCCTTTTTTTTTTTTTTGTCAATGAATCCCTGAATGAACCTGCCTAATCGCCGCAGCAGCCCGAGCCCTGAGGCTTTTCCTCCACCGCGAGTGAATGAAATCCAATTAACGTGCCGCCGAGCGGGGCTGCCCCGCTCAGCGCGGAAACACCGCGGCGGCGCCGCCGCTGCCGCTCGCCGCTCCCCGCCCGCCGCCACCCGCGCCCCGCGGCCGCGGCCCCGCGCAGCCCGGCGGCTCCTCAATGGGTACAACCGCGGGACGCCTCAATGGATACATGCTCCGGCGCAGCCAATGGGGGCGCGCGGAAGGGGCTGTTGCCGCGGCGACGGGCCGGCTGGAACAGGTTGTGTTGATGAATCGTTAATGAGTTTGTCATTCACAAAAACGGAAAGGAATTTCCGCTCCGGATAAGCCGAGTGCAAACAAGCGGCAGCCGCGGCGCGGCGGGCGGGGGCGGCGGGGGCAGGTGAGGGGGCGCGGCGCCGCCCTCCCCTCCCCTCCCCTCCGCGGGCGCTGGCACCGGCGCCAGCCCCGGGACGGCCGCCGCCACCGGCGGAACAAAAGGCACCTTTCCTCTCCCTCCGCGTTTCCTCTCCCTACATCCGACGCCCGCGGGGGGCCGGCCGCGTCGTACCCCCGCTAATTCCCCAGCGTTGCTCGCCGCCCGGCTTTTCCTTAGGGCGTTCTAGGAATCCCATTTTTAAGGAGGCGGCAGCCTCTGTCCTCAGCTGATCTCTGCGCGGGTGAAGGGTAAACCCCGAGCTAATCTCTGCCTACGCGGCCCGGCTTTATTCGCTGCAGGCAGCGCAGCCGGCACCGCCTCGGGAGCGGCCTGCGGGCACAGCCAGAGCCCGGGCGGGCCGCCCCAAAACGCGACCGGGAGGAGAGGAGCCCGCCTCGGCGCGGCCGGCCCCTGCTGGCAGCAGTCCCCGAGCACCGCTCACCGGGCTGGGGCGCGAGGCTGCCGCCAGCGCGGGGCTCGCAGCCACCCCTGGGGGCGCCCCGGCCCGGCCCGGCGGGGCCCCCCGCCCCCTGGCAGCCCTCCCGCAGGCGGGCCCGGCCGCCGCACCGGCTCCTCCCGCCAGGCGGCCGGCGGGGGGTCCCGCCGCCGCCGTCCAGCGCCTTTCCCGGCCGGCCGGAAGGACACCGCGGTCGCTCCCGCACCGGGGGGCGGGGGCTGCGGAGCGCGGCGCCGGGGGAGCGGGCGGAGGGGCGCCGGCGGGCCGGGGGCTGAGCCGGGCAGCGGTGTTCCAAGGTGCGGGGTAGCAAGCTGGTGAGCGTACTGCGGGAGCGAAAATAAATCGGCAGAAACCTGGCTGGCCTAAACGCTAATCCCGTCGCCAACATCTGCTTGGGAGTAAAATTGTTCTGGAGAGGCCAATCTCGTTCACACCGCTGCGTGTTTCAGGGCGCGTTCGTTTTAGCCCGGTTCCTTCGGTAGCGAGCGGCTGCAGAGCGTTGGCCCTGGGAACAGTGGCGTGGACAGTCTTGGGTGTTCTGCACAGAAAACACCTCTGATGTTAATTAAAGTTGGCACATCGGTTGCTGCGGTTCAAGCAAGACTGACGCCCAGATGGCATGAACGACATCCTCCCCAGCAGGGATTTTGAGAGGATGCCTGCTTGCTACCTTTTTCAAGGGTTTGAAAGTGGGACTGAAGTAGCCCTAAGCAGGGGGGTCTTTGGCTACGCTGATGTGCCACTGGCTGGGCAACGCACCACATGCCTTGTCCCACCGCTCAGCGGAGGCAAATTGTCCAGTCCACCGTGCCCACTGGTCCTGCCCCCTCTCATTAGGGAGTTCCCAGGCTGTTCTTACCAGGCGCTCCACTTGCTGATCAGCTCTGTGTATTCAGGGTATGGCGTGTAACTGTTCAGAGAAGTGACAGATCAAAGCAGGAGCCTTTAATTTTTATTTATTTGTTCGTGTGTTTTAATTCCCTCCCTGTCTCTGTGTTATTTAAGTCTTCTGTTTTCACCCATGTCAGGGGTCAGGCAGGACAGCAAATTCTTTGAGGCTGGCACTGTTGGTCACTCTGCATTAGTATGACAAATAGCACAGTCCTGGTAAAATGAATAATGAGGTCATAATTTAGGTACTACTTCCCCCTACACCCCCCATCCCCCCTTAAAATTGCCACCGTGATTATTTTTTACCCTTCTTCTCAAGTGTATCAGATCAAGTTTTTGTTCAAATTTTACAGACTAATATAACCCGAACTTCAACCTTACGAACCATGGATTTCAGGCTCAAAAAATGGAAATTCTGCAAAGCACGAGCAACAGAAATAGAAATTCTCAAACCACCTCAGTTGTAGTTATGTCTTAAGGTGCAGTATAACGCAATGCTTGTCTTACAATGATCTCAAATATTCCTTATTACTCATTTATTCTAATAATAAGCTGTGTTTTCTCTGATAACCTTCATCCCAACAGGAGCCACAGCCAGAAAAATCCTCAAATGATCAATTGTCACCTAAAGGATCAACTCAGAAAACAAGCAGGAGTCATATTAAACTGTAGAGAATGTGACCTGAAAGTGAAAGACAGGGACAATTTCACTATATCATGACAATTCCCAGCAAGTTTGACACAATGATAAATACAATGTTTTCCTTGTAATCCATGTTATTATTAGCTAACATGGTTCTTTTGGGTTACATTGTACTTTGATTACATTTTTAAAAATGAAGAGGCACAGAAAACCATCAGCACGTTGCAGAGTTAGGATTCATAGAAAACAGAGCAAGCCCCAAATTACTTCCACCAAACACTTCTATATTCATATAAGGTAAACTTGCCTCCCTGATGACTAAAATATTTTAGGAAGAAGATATGTTCTGATTATCATCTTCAGGGCATTTTCAGTGACGTTTTATGGCAGTGGTTTAAAATAAAAATCTTAGTCATTCAGCATTTTAACTGAAAGCTACATATTATGCAAGCAGTTTATCAAGCTCATTGAGATACCTGCCTAGTAGTAATGCAACAATAAATAATGGTAGTATTTAAATAGGTTTTTATCATTAATACTGTCAGATCTGATTGATATGTTATGAGCATTAAAATTAAGTGTACGAAGGCAATAAAACGTTAGACGAAGCATGCTCAAGAGAGGTGTATTTCTCAAGAGGAGCTGGGAGCAGAGGCTTGTAGTGATGATGATGGATATAGCTACTTTATTGCATGGCAGCAGTCTGAGGTTGGCATTTGGCGAGCTGGGAGCCAGGCAGGAGATTTTGCACTGCAGCAGATTTAAACAAATAAAATACAAAAACACCCTTTGAATTTGTAGTAGTACCTCCTTCATCCCACACCAGCTGAAGAACTCTAAAGGAGAATGAAAACTACATGGCACGTTGATAATCTTTGTGTTTACATGTATGTATGCGCTCACTTTTCCTCTCTCAGTCTGAACCATGCTATCCTGCCAGTTGCTGAGGGATGCAGGAGCAGGTTCAGTTAAGCACACTACCACCTGATGCTTTGTCAGAGACCAGATCTACAACCCAAGCCTCACCAGGAGTCACTTACCCTTCAACTTCTAGAAGTTTTTATAATATGTAGGCAGTAAGAAGAGCCTATTCCTGTAAAGCATGATCCTCTCAGTCATCCAGTCACTGACAAAGTTAG
Source organism: Falco punctatus (assembly GCF_963210335.1). Taxonomy (NCBI): domain Eukaryota; kingdom Metazoa; phylum Chordata; class Aves; order Falconiformes; family Falconidae; genus Falco; species Falco punctatus. The sequence continues at coordinate 42,984,497 of NC_137585.1, forward strand.
ATTTTGAACCCTGAAATGTTTATTTCTCATAGGGTTTGCTTTTTTTTGGTTTGGTTTTATATTTCCCTGGCTGCAAATGAAATTTCTTCAGCCCAGTTCAAAAATTATTCATCACAAAAAGGTTATTTTGCTGGGGTTTGGAGCATAAACTTTTTGCTCATTCTTAGCATGTGTAGGGGCCTGAATAGATCTTCATGGGTGCATATAACCTGAGCTTGTCTTGGCCAGAAATGCAGAGGGCAAGATCCTCACATGAATGATGGAGATAAGAGTTCAGTGTTGCTTTACCCAATTCCTTCATGTCTGTCCCTGTAATAGAAGCCCTGGCCCTGAATTAGGCAGACAGGCTATCTACATAGTGTAATGGGAGAGAGAAGTACCAAAAAGGCAGGTATCTGTGACATCTTGAAACCAGGCCAGCTGGGCCACTGTGAGATGCTTCACAGCCTGGGATACTGAAGCAGTGATGCAGAGGCATCCTCAGGAAGCTTGATGTACTGATGAAGTTTCTTCTTGCACTAGACATCAGTGATGGGAAAGTTTTTTTCCTTACAGAAGGGCTTTCTTCCTCTAAAGATACAGGTTCACACCTCTCTTCTACTTAATTTGGAGCAGAATTCGATAGGATCCAGTCTTTGTATGAGAAGATGGGGCCTAAAATACAAAAGGTTTTTCTGTTTCTTTAGTCAGACCTTTCCCATGTTGCATCAATAAATATTTACGAAAGCAGGGACTCCAGCCTTCGTTTTCCATCTCCCGCTGATGACCTGAATGAAAGTGGCAGACACCTTCTGTCTCTGCCCTGTTTAATGTTGGGTGAGTGAAGTATGCTTTGGGATTGCCTGCTGGAAAAGGCAGCATGAGACGTGCTGGCATCAAGATTTTTGTTGAGATGCCTACTCAACTCAACTCTGGAAATGCAAGAGCTTGGAACAGATTTTGCCAATGACAGGTCACACTTAGGCATGAATTTTGAGGTTCTTTCTGTCAGCTTTGACTGAACCAGTAGATGCCTGTGGTTCAGCTAGGTAGGCATTTGGCTTTAGATATCAGAAGTTAGATGTTCACATTTTAACTAGTTATTTCTCTTAATAATCACTTTCAGGGGGGTCTTCAGAGAGGGTAAGCTGCACTCTGGAACTGCTCAGTTCCTTTCATTGCCTCTATATGGTGTGTAGCGTAACCAGCCCTTACTTTTAGGTGCTTACCTTACAGGCGGTGATTCTCACCTCTAGGGTTATCTGTAAGTCCCTCTCACAGTTGCTTTTAATTTCAGTAAAAGCGAGAATAAATGGTCTGTCTGTGTTGGTTTGTGTGAATGATCTATTTGAAAATAGAAATACACAAATCATCCTAAACCAAACTGGCCATAAAGTACAGTGCATTTGGTGCAAAACTGGTTAGTGTAGGCAGCCTCAAAGGAAAAATGAAAGTGCCTTGTAAAGCACTTTATTTGTTTTATGTAAAGCACAAACAATTTATGGAAATTACATTTAGCTGATTATTCAATGTCCAATTATTCACATCTAAAATAATTCCTGAAGTTGGAGAAATAAAACACTGAATGGCTCCATTTAGGAAATCCTTTTGACTCAAGTGCTTTCCTTGAAACAGCAAATAGCTGGATGACCTCAAGCACATATTTAATTGTGCTTTGTAATAAAGTAATGTAATTAGCAAATACTTAGGAATGATGCTTTGAAATACTTAATAGCTACTACAGACATGCATTTATTTAAGAGGTTTTGTTTTCTTTTGACTTTTTGTACTATAAACTAAGTTCCGTTCTGAATGTAGCTCATAGGCAAGTTCTCCAAATGGGTCCTCAGGATGTGCAAAGGTGAGCAGTTTTGTTTGACAGCAGATCACTAATGGCTGTAAGGTTCTTCTTCCTTAGAGGAAAGATTAAGCTTGCAGGAGGGCAGTGCAAGGCACACATTTAGCAAGGCTCACAGTGTATTGGCCAAGCACACAGGCCAGCCCTTTAATCTTGCCCCCCCCCAGCCTTTTTTTTTTTTCTACCACGTACTACCATCGGTAGTGGCAGTTTTGGTGGCACTGACCTGTGTATGCCTTCACAGTGGTTTACATTCTGCTGGCAACAAAAACATAGTACAGGTGAGCAGCTCTGTCTTAAAAATAGTAGACATGAAGAGAACAGAAGGCTATGTGTGTGCGTACGTTTCCTATAATGCATGTTAATTTGAAAGCCTTCAAATAAAAAATGGACTATATAATAGAGGCAAAAAAGAGAAGCAGACTAAATTTTAAAAGTGGTACTGAGACTGTGATTGCATAAAAATACTGATATGCCCTTAAATTTGGTGGCAGTAATTAAATTAATAAATTAGCTTACTATTTGAAATCCAGATTCATATGGTTCTGTTACCTTAGCTGAGGAAAATATCAACTCCTATTCAAAAGTCCTGATCCATGGTGCAGGAATATCAAGCTATTTGTACAGGGACAACAAGGTCCTTATATTATTTCTTTGCCAATACCAAAGAGTTCAGTAGTGTCCAAAGTGTGTTCTTATGTTTTGCGTGCTGGTGTGTTTCTCTCAGCTGTTGCAGGCTATTCAGGGACAGCTTGTATCATGCTATACTGGGCACATACATCACACTAGATGAGGCTGCTGAGGAAATGCTATAATCTCTTTAGTGCTGCCCATTTTGATGTGCTTAGAAGGGCTTACAAGGCACTAACATGTGGGCTTACCTGGGGAGGCATTAGTGCTATCTCTAGTTCCTTCAATAGCAGTGTCTGATTTTCATCCCTATGAGGAAGCAAACCTGACAGCAGCAAGCAAGTGTGGAAAGCAGCTCTCTCTTCCTAATGCTCAAGACTTATTTCCCTCTGTGTTTATGAGGTCCCCTGCTCCCAAATCTCTGTCTCGTTCTGGCCATGGGAATAAAGCCTGCCCCTGGGGTGATTGAAGGCTTGCTCTAGACCTGAAAAGAGTAAACAAGGGCTTCGTTTGCACAGGGCAGGGTGAATCAGCTGTGCAGAGAGAAGAGCAGGGACAGCAAATTATGTAAGATAAAGATCTTTATCCTGGGACAGGCAGATTCAGGAAAAGAAATGCCATGCAGCTATCATATATTCTGGTTCCAAGGAGATGCAATTAGGAGTCCAACCCAGGCATGAACAATTCGGTTTCCACTGTCTGTTTTTATATGGCCACTGGAATGTGTCCTGGGGACCTCATGGAGCCAAGCACACAGTTTGGCTCCAGGATATCGCAGGGGGAGAGGCGTGAACAGATATATGCCCTGGCACCTGCAACTCCCATTTAGCACATCTGCTTTACTTTTCACAGATGAAAATTCCTACGTGGGGACCTCTCCTGGGCCAGGCAGGACCTGTACTGAGTAGGGTAAATGCATTGACAGGGGCAAGAGTTTCCTTGTTATGGGGTCTGGGGGGTTCCCTGGTGACCTGCTGCTGTCAAACACAGTTTGGCAAAAGCTTATCGAGGGGGAAGCACCGAACTGGGAGCCTGATCTAGGTGCTGAAGTGTCCTACGCTGAAAAAAAAGGGCTTGAATCACATGCTGAATTTGAAGCACCAGCAGCATCGCTGGCTCCCAGGGGACAGCATGTGATGTAAGCCTTCGTCTCCTGCAGTGCAAGGGCCTACCTTTCTGGTTTAGTTTGCTACATTTCACACACACCCCACCCCCAAAAAAAGGACGTAAAAAGAAAGCTGCCAAACTACAGCCATCTCAAGGGATTGGTCACCACAACTCGGAAGTCCCACAGATCGGCCTATTAATTTCTTCCAATATGGAAGCTTGAGAGACTTCGGTTGGTGGGAGAGGGAAACCAGTGGAAAGAATTTGGTGTAAATAGAACAAATGGGGAAAGGATAATATCCTAACCATTGAGCAGTAACAAAAATGTCGGGGGCGGTATTGAGTTGTGCACGTTGCTAGGAAAGTACGTATTTAAGGTGTAGAGTCCTTCTGAAAGGCATACATTTCAAGGTATAGCCACAAATGGGTATGGTAATTATTTCTTCATCTTTGATTCAGTATTCAAGAGCTTTGCAGTATACAACATCCCTTGAAGACTGGGTTTGTACAAGTGTAATCTCTGCAAGTGTTGACAAGAGAATTACTGCTGTTGTTTATCCTAGCTTTAGTATGCTTAATTTACGAGGACTTAATGGTAGAACTGTCCCATCCAAACAGCAGACTACCACTTGATATACCAGAGCACCATGGCATGATGATTACAGTACAGTTCATGGTCACAGTTCATTTGACTCATTTGGTACATTGGTGCCACCAGCATACTGCAAAGGTAAATTATATTAAATTATTGCTTTCTCTGAGCAGTTTTGTAGTGTAAAGTATAAACCATTTTCAGAACATTTTCTATTCTGGCTAAACTGTGCACATAAATCTCTGTCCAAGTCTTCACAAGAGGTTGTTGTAGAGATGGCTACACCCCAGTGCTTTCCAGTAATACATTGGAGCCTCCCCGCTCTTAGAGACTTTCTCTGGTAGTTGTTATAAATGTTGGTTTATTATTTTGCTTCTAGCCCCATTTTGTACCAATCTGCTTGATTTCATGTGGCAGTCCCATCAGATCAGAGGGAAATTAAGCAGTTCTGGATCACAATGGAATTTGAATGGGAATAAGACGTCAGTGTGCAGGAAGCAAGGACCAGGATTAAGCAGTGCGCTGCTCCCTTTCCAGTCTGCACCAGGTCAGTGTCTCGGCACGAGGTTAGGATGAGCTGCATGGAGGGGAATGCTGTCCTGCAGATAAGAGGGCTCATGGCCAGCTGTATTAACTGTGAACGTTACACAGCATGGAGGTCAAAACTTAGTAGGTTGTAGGTACTATTGCTGTGATATCTTGTTTCAGCAAGGAGAATCCAGAAGACCATGGACAGCCACATCTAATCCCAGCCCTGCCCTTGTATGGGGCTCAGGCAGATTTTTGGAGAGCAGATACTCTCTGCAGCACTGCCATTTTTGGCTGTTTCCTTCGTGATGGGTAGGCAGGATCCCAAAGATACAGATTATCCTTTTTTTTTCCCTGAGTGAAGTGTAACTTTATTGAATCAGGGAAATCACATTAGAATTACGCTATGGATGATGTATCCTACATGGTTAGGTCTTGAGATACATAGAGGAACGCTCAGTGAGTCAGCCCTGCAATTTTTGGTAGAGTAGGTCTATTCCGGCGTGTGGGTGTTCACAGAACAATTACGTAAGTGTCAGGGTAGCGAGGAACTTTTGACATTTCTGGCAGCTTAACTGAATGCTTTTCAGTCAAAAATACACTAATTGTTGTTCTCTTGCATTAAACACACATCATTGCCTTAACTGGATTTGGGGGGTATTTTTTTAAGCATCAGTTGTCAGGGCAAGATATTGGAGCAGTTTTATTCTTGAGAAAAGAGGAGATTTTTCACAGTTACAGTGAGACGAACATTTGTGAGAACCATTTTAAATCATATAAGAGGGTGTGAAAGTTGCTATGCCATATGCCTGGAATTTACTATGGTAAAACTAATTACTGCCACTGAATGCAAGGGCTCGTCAGCATTTTCATCATCACACCCACCCTCAACACCTTTTCTCTTTTTTTTTTTTTTTTTTTTTTTTTTGAGTTTTAGTTTGCCTGAATTTTTTGCCTATGTAGTTTTTGGGCTGCAGAATGATAATGCAGTCTCCAAACTAACACTTGAAATGCCTTATGGCTTATATTCAAGGTGAGTAGGTTCAGTATCCCACTGAAGTATGGTGGACTAAATTATGAGGCAGCTGCTTTTCTACGTGTATTATAGAGGGGAAGAAGGAAAACCAGTTTGTCTCCCAAGAGCAAGCTGCCCAAATTAGTCAGACTAGGTCAGTGTCCAAATGGCATTTTCAGAGATTTCTCTCTGAAGGTTAAATATGAAAGAAACAAAAACTGATAAATGCTTGCTTGCTTTCTTATTTGATCCAAGTGGTGCCTTTGGTACTAAACCCCAGTCAAACTAGCTAATTGATTATTGTTTTTTGTTTAATCTGGATAAATAAGAAATATTTCAAGTGATCATGACCTTGGTATACTGTCTCTTTTTCTACATGGTACAGTTAATGAGCCAGGTCACAACTCTGAATGGTGCTGGGCATCCAATCTGACCTGCCTGAGTGATCGATCATCTTGCAAAACAACATTTGTCCATGGATCTTGGAGAGTCAACAAATGGCTGTAAGATGTTTTTCGCCTAAAAGAGTATATTTTCTGAAGCCAGTCAGAGAGGAGGGCTCTGTTACTTGCTCTGCGGGTTCAGAGGGAGAACGGAACCTACCAGCTGTTTGGGTGCTTGTCCATGCACAGACCATTGGCTGTGTTAGCAAGTCCTTACCAAGACTGGAAATATGTAAGATGAAGACTCTACCAGTGACAGTATGTGGTGAGGTATCACTGGGATAACCTGTGTTTTTTGTGCTCCAAAACCCATATTTTTGGCCAGGAATTTTCCTAATTAGTGAGGACAAATTCAGCCTGGATGTTCTGTCTTAATGTATGTACACTATGCCAACTCAGACTTTTAGCATAAGGGGGTACATTTTATTACTTGTCTCCAGAAATAGAAGACTCGAAGTTTGAATCTGAAGTTGCTGCAATCATCTAATTACTTCTCCAAAACTCAGAAAGATCTGCAGTATGAACCCATGGCCTTGTATCACTGACAGCCTGGTGGACTGAAGGGATTCATTGTTCTGATGTGTGCAGGAGGAATTGCTTAAATCCAATGAGCAAAAACAAAGGGACTCTCAGTGTCTCATATTTCCTCCCCAGGATTTATGCAATATGCAAATAAAGGAACCAAGTCTTCTGCACTGAGTGCTCGGGGTGAGAGCACTCTTCACTCTAGCCCAGTGCTTTCAACAGCCACCCGTGTTGGTTCATGTGGATACTCAGAGAAAACTGGAGGCAAATAAGCATGAGTTCTTGCATACCAAGAGCTCTCTGTGCTCACTGATAAAATTAATCTCTCTTAGATTCAGACACTGACTAATTATTTAAAAACAATTGCTCCCACTCCTTTGAGACTCATTAACAGCCCACGTGATGCCTCTGCTATGTCAGGTGGACAAGAACTGCTACACACACGTAGGGAGAGGTCACCTTCCCACATCATTCAGCTTCAGGGCAACTCAGAAATGTGCAATGGAGTATTTTCTTTGAAGGATTTTGTTATCTGGACTTTTTTTTTTAAAAAAAAAAACAACTACAAAAGTAGATGTATGAATACTGCATTATAAGTTGGTAAAGCTAAGAGATATGTTGCTATGGGAAAATAGTGATTACAATCTAATTGTCAGATGCATGCCTGTCCCTCTCTAATGAGGAGGTATCGCTTGGTTCAATCACGTTGATACTATTATCTCATCTGAGTAAGATGATCAGTACTCTCAACCTAGAGGCTGGACTGGAAACAAATAGAGCAGTAGGTATTTCTGGGTTTAGTGCTGAGGCAACTGTAGGTAAATTGACCCAATTCTCTTCATCAATATGTTCCATGACAAATAGCAACAGTGACATTAACATATTAGCAAGAAACAATAGGAAAATTCATAGCCATTGAGATAACAGCAGTCTGTGCTGTGCAAACCATTTCAGGTGTAGTGCCTCACCTCCCTGTGAGTGGCATTGCAGCAGTTTCTCAAGCTAGGTTAGCTGACATAGTAAGGCAAAAGCAGTGCCTGGAATAGGACCCGTGATGTTGATTGCCTTTTTGCTGTTATAAGCATAGACCATATTGATTTTGCCACCGAGTCCCTGCAAAAATATATTGCATATTACTTTAGAAGGCAGATGAGGCCAAAATTGCAGAAAAATTAACCAAGGGCTTTTTATTCTCAGGGCTTGGAATTGATCAGTCACTTTAATGATCCATTAAGCTGGGTTCAGCATGTTACCTTGAGAAAGAAGGGGTAAATGAACTTCTGACCACAAAGACAGTAGAGATGAGATGGGAGAAACATGCCAGAGGGATCAGGTCCAGCTGTGGCAAGGCAAGCTCCAGACAGGGATTTCAAGTAAGGTGAAGATGACCCCAAAACTTCCCCTATGCCAACAGCTTCCCTGTGGATCTGTGCAGCTCCAGCCCTACGCCCCTTGTCTCCTTTCCTCCCAGATTCCAACCTGACCTTCATATACAGGCCTCCAAAAAAGTGTCACCTGCCTCCTGTTACTATGGGTTGAAGAGTTTGCCTGCAAGCGATTCCTGGGCACCTGACATGTGTCCTACACGCTGCTGAAAGCGTTACATGGACTGGAAAGGAGGGAACCAAGCATTGGCTGAGGTTGTTTTTGCCTAAGACCATGTGTTAGAGACTTTTGCTTGGCTTGGGGTGGGGTTATAAACTGTGACTGAGGCCAGGGAGGAAAGGGCACGTTCTAGACAAAATGGGGCTACTGAACCTGAGATAACAGCCTCCCATGGAGTGTGGTCTCTCCCTCTCGAGAACAGGCTGTCCACCTGCTCTGGTCTCTGTCTTAGCTCTTTTTACTGGCATGGGCAGAAAATGCTTAGCCAACATATACTTCGGTAAAGACTGTTTTCCTTAGTTCTTCACAATGTGCCCAGCAAGGGCATTTGTTGAAACTCAAGGTGTCTGTTTTAATTTCTGCTGCTGAGAGGCTGCCTCACACTTCTTTGTCAGCATGGTCTAGTTCACTTTTGGAGGAAGTATGAAATGCTGCTTGAGAAGTGGCAGGGAGGACTTTGTTTTCTGACTCCTTTCCTTCCCTCAGGTCCAAAGAAGGGTTTCTAGGAAGCAATTTTGTGGGTTTTTTTAGAAGACATAGCACTTCTAGGAAGCTACAGTCACTGTATATTTGGAAGAGAGAAGATGCATGTATCATTTCAGAGGAATCAAAATTAATTCCTAACATCTGTATGTCAAAGATTTCCTCCAAGGGTTTTCTTAGCACAAGGTCCATATTGTTCTGAAATTTCCCATACGTTTTCAGGACTTTCATAAGAACATGTGGGCTATATTTGCTACAGAGTGGCCCTTGGACCAGGGTGAATTTTTCCTTCCAAGCATCAAATTCAGCTGAAGCAACCCAAAGATCAAGTAAAATATTTTGTTTTGCCCCGCTGTCAGTGACATGTATGAATGATGGAAAACCATCCATATGGCTAAACAGACTATCTCCACTCCCCCACAAGTAGTAACTTAATGGATGAAAGTAATATTCATCCTGATCATCTGTTTTGTAACAGGATATTTATCTCAAGCTTTCAAGAATGTCATTATTACTGGGGGAGGAGGGGAATGGGCAGTAAGACAGGATCTCTAATAGATTATTGATGCTGGGAAGCAGGTATATTGGAGGGAAGGAAATCTGCCTGAAACGCTTCAGCTGTGCTGTTGCCCAGAAAGAGGGACTGTGGGCCCATGGTAATACAAGGAGGAGGAGGAGGAGGAAGAGGAGGAAGCATTCTCATCATGGTCATTTAGGAGTTCAAGGAGACTAAGTAGGGTTTAAAAAATGATAGGACCCTGAAAGGGAGGGGGACGATGACACATCTAACGCATGTGAAGAGAGGACTGGTTAGGACGGGGACTAGGGACAAGGCTGTAAAACTGTTTCTGTGAGCACATCCTTAAAAGCTAATTGCATTGCGCTGCAGGGAGGCCAGCAGTGCAGGAGGCTGAATCTCACCTCTGGGACTCTGGTCCCGTTAAGCAAATGGCATGATTCTGACTGACACTGGCCCAGAGTATGGCTCAGTTGTTGTGGCCACCTAAAAATGATCTAATTTAAACTCTATTTCTGAACTAAGGAGCGTGAAAATTTCAAAGCTTTTTGCTTCTAGTCTAGTATTAATAGCTTTGGTGAACTGTACTCCATTGATTTAAAGCACCTGTGCTTCTGAAAGTCAGGATTTTATCAATTTTTTATCACTTACACAGGAAGCAGTGCTGGGCTTAATGCTATTTATCCAGCTGGACATATTGACTTTGACTTAGGAGATCAAAGCATTTGGGTGAGGGATTGTGTAACATCTTCCTATAAGAATTGTCAGGGGTAAATTTACCGAGGTCTGAAACTTTGATTGATGATCATTTTGCATGAGTGTTCAGCATCAGGAAGCATACAATAGACCCTTTTTCTTAATGGAACTGCAGGCTGTGGCACCTTTAAACATACGTATTTTTAAACATGTTTCATCACCTTCTGGAACATAGCAGTACATGAAAGCCTGGAGGCGCACTTGAAAGTGAGCTTTGCCTTGGCTCCAAGGAGGTGACTCAAGACCCTTGAAGATACAGCTTGCTGTAGTGCAAGTTGGGAGCCAGTAAGGAGAGTAAGTTATAATAAGTCATTTGTCTTTTGTTGTTTGTTTTTTGTTTTTTTTCTTTGGGTTTTTCATTGTAATAACAGCATTTCCCAGTAGGTAAGAGGCTGGAAGGTATCTTAGGAGCCCAGAGATTCAGGCCTGTGCTCCCATGAGTCCTCCTTGCAGGACTGCAGGCAACAGCACAGCCTGGCAGATAGATCCAGCCCTTCCTCCGAGGTTAGATAAAAGAGACCTAACTTCTTGTCCCAGATTAAGATGGGAGATATTACCTGTGAATCAACTTTCCCCACTTATTTATATGTGAAGGGTACTAGATGCTTGTTGTTAAGCACTTTGGTGTCTTATATCATCATGTACTAAGGGTTTATTCACATTCTCTAACTTTTAAAAGGCAGGACGCTGGCCCCCTTCACTAGTGTAATGAGGAGAGACTGCACAGAGCAGAGCTCAGCAGGGGACTCTAGTTCAGGGGCATTATCTGCCCCCTAACAGAGAATACCTTCTACTGTTGGCTATAGAGGGTATGTACCCGGGAGAATAATCTCCTGCCTCTGTCTCAAATAAAGTCATACAAAATACCTTTCCCAGCCTCAGTGGAACTAAAATGATAGTGGTCTCCTCATCACAGGAGGTGTTGTCGGCATGGATGTACTCTTTGGATGGTTGCCCTCACTGCAGTAGTAAGGGGCACATACAGAATTGAAATAGATGAAATATGATAGACGATTGTCTGAGTTCTTCTCTCAACAGAAAATTAAACCCCAATAAGCTCTATAGCATTATAACGGCCCTATTACTGTCCATCTCTGTGTTTGAAAGCCATGCAGAGCTTTGATCTGCTCCAAAAATTATTGCCATGTACAAGACAGTGTTACTTTTTTTTTTTCTCTTTTTTTTTTTGGCTAGGTTCACAACGTGCAGACCATGCCCAAAAGATGGACCAACACTACTCTGGCTTGTTCCATCCTCTAGCTGTGCCTTGTGGTTCGATCCCTAGGGCTGACTGAGGCTGCAGGGAGCTGTGCTGGCCAGCACTTATCCAGGATTCAAGCGTCTGTGGCCAGCTTGCTGTTACCCAGGGCAGCACGGGCATTTTGAGTGGTGGTAAAGGGACCTGTTGCTGCTGCTGCTGTTTTGTCTCCAAGTTGTAGCCTTGGTCCTGAGTGTGCAACATCCTGTGCACAGCTGGTCTGTGTTACTGCAGTGTGCAGAGGTCTCCCGTCCTGCAGAAGGGTGGCAGTTTGAAAATGTTCTGTGGGCTTTTCCTTTCTTTTCCTTTTTTTTTTCCTTTTTTTTTTTCCTTTTTTTTTTTTTTAGCTACAAACAAACAAACAAAACCTAAATATTTGGAGTGCAGATTGCATGGCTCAAGGACTCAGGATGATTAAAAGCAGGAGCCACACAGAGACATCCAGAAATGATTGTTTTTAACAAGACAGGAACTTTGTCTGAAAACAGGATGACCTGCTGCAAAAGACGCCAACAAATCCCTGTAGAGCTTTAGAAAAAACAAGCAGGCGCCTGAGTGTGCTTAAAAAAAAAATAAAAAATCCTGCCTTGTAATAAAAAGGGATGTGAGAGTAAACAGGAAAAGAGCACTCCACACTGCGAGCAGCCTGGAGGAGGAGAGGCTGGGAAATGCGCTGATCTGAAAACTTGATATGGAAACTGAAGGGAAAGATTTCTTAATGTTCCCCAGGACAAACTCCATGTGAAAACAGAGCCTCAACGCAGCTTTGAGTGGCAGTTGCCTTCTAGTTCCCGTGTGCCTTTGTACCAGTGGTGTGGACAGTTTGGGAGGGTAGCACAGGCTCCGCAGTTTTTGTTGGCTGGCTTCTGTGGCTGTAACAAAGTGTCATTTCTGACTTGTATGAAATACAGGCTTAAGAGATATTTCTGCTGCATAACTGTATTTCCTGGTGATGCAGTTACTGCAGTTCTGCACACCTGTACTGTAGTTATAGTGCAGTACGGCTCACTCTCCCAATTTTAGTTGTGAATCCCATGACATATGTTTTTTTCCGCTAAGCCCTAGCTCCTCAGGTCTTGCAATTTCATGACTGTCTTGGTTTTCATGTATCTGAAACAAGTCTTTCTAGCCTTCATGCCTGAGAAAGAAGATCTTGAAATTGTAAATGAAATGGCAGTTTACCATAATGTGTAGACCAAAATTCTATTATTGATATTATTTTTTTTTGGATGGTTAATATTAACATCAAATGCTATTTTAAGCAATTAGGATATTTGGGCTTGATCACATTGACATTGGCAGAATTTTCAGGCTCAAATACTAAGCAGGTTTCCCATTGCAACCCATGTACCATCACTGAGACACCCGTAGCGATACATGTGGTGGGATATGTATGCAGCATCAGGCCCAGGCACAGCAGAAACTTTTAAAGCAGGTTTCTCCTCGGTGCTGCTCAAAAGTCTAACACTTCCTAGGAATTCACTTACTGCAGCTTGCGTTCACATGTGGCCAGAAACAGATTCAGCAAGCTGTAAAAACCACAGAGAGTAAAAGATTCAGCCTCTCAAATGTGGGGCCTGGTCCCCAGCAAAAGACAGGCGAGTGGTTTGGTTTGATGTCATTGGTTTGGCTTCGTGTCAGGGCTTTTGGCATGGAGGTTGCTCCCCGCTGGGCACCAGACAGCTCTGCACAGCCAGCCCCACCATGGCAGCGATGCTCCTGCTCTTGCCAAATGAACACAGCTCTTCTGGTTTGGTGGGTCCTGTGGAAAATGCTGCAGTTCAGACAAACACCTATAGCCTTACAAGCACTGATGGGAGTTACAGAGAGGCTTTTGGATCTTCTCCCCTGGATGCAGCCCTAAATCTCCAGTGATGCATGTGTCCTAGAGCTCCTTTAGCTCCCTGAGGGCGTTTACCAGCCCTGGCCTGGGAGTGTCTCCATGTCCCTCGGTACCAGGGCTGCCTTCCAGAGAGGCTCCAGCCTTTCTGAGTTGTACTGGGGGAGCAGGGAAGGAAGACTTGTTTGTGAGCTCTTCAGATAATGGAAAAGACATTTGTCTCCACCCTCTTCTGGGTATTGCTTTAAGGCTGACAAAGAACAGCTTCTCCTCGCCCAGGAGGAGGACGGGAGTGCTCAGTACAGGGGCTGCCCTGAAGCTGGGCATCTCAGACTGGGGGCCCAGTTCTGCAGCTGTTCACAGGGGTGACAGCTACCCCTGCACGCCTTTTTGGCCCCTGCATTCTATGCAAAATGCTTCCTACTCAAGAGCTGTTGTGTTTTGATCTGTGCTTAGTTCACCTGCACCATTCCATTTTGCACCTGCTTTCTCAGGCAGCCCAGTACCTTAGGCATGGGTTTTTATTCATGCACTTTTTTTATTACATAATGGACATGGGTTTTTTAGTTTGCTTTAGTATAAATGAAAAGTGATTTGCTGCTGTTAATGTATGTGACTGCCCATAGGTCAAATACTTATCCGTGGCCTGCAGCACCCTTCAGCACTGCACTACTTGAGGTGAAGAATTACATAGTAGACACTATAATCAGAGAAATTTCCAATTTCCAAGAAATTAAATTGAAAATGAAGCAATTCTTTACCTCACCAAGATGGATAGAAATACCAGCTGCCTATTCTGCCAGTTACCTTATTACCTGATCCTCACATGAAGGCTCACAGGAACACAAACAACTGCAGCGGCATGCTTTGGTTTGCCTTCATTCCTTCCAAACTCACTATGAACACAGAACACAAAAACCTACTCACAGGGTGTAGATAAGCATGTCTGTTGAAGTATCTTGAGGATTTTTTCTTACAAGATGTTCTTGTCCTCCTCAGACAAGCAAAGACATGATATCATTTATATTGGTCTAAGAAAAATTAATTCTAAGTAGATATGTCAAGGTGGTGACAGCTTGATTTATAAAAGCTTGTAAAATAAGTGTGCAAGGTACTTAAATACATCATTGGGGGGGAAAAAGTTAATTCCTTCTCCATAAGCAAGACATGCTTTAAAGTCTGCCTTAAAATGAATACAGATTGGGTGAGATGTCCCAGGTCCCAGATTCATCTCACAAATTACCAAAGGAGCACAGCAGAAGCAGCATCACTGGAGACCTGACACGGGAAAAAATGTTTCATTTACATTAAAAAATGGTGAGTTCAGGGCAGCTGCTTAGATTTCTGCAAATATTTTTTTTCCCCATAACTCTGTCTTGAGTAAGACATTGTGGCTTCTGTTCATCACTTTTTATTTGAACAGTGGCTCTTGTGAACCCTTGCATTTACATTTGAAGACATTTTAACTCTTGCAAATGACTTGTTGATCTCAGCTTCTTGGAAGGGAGTAATGGAGTATTGATGCCATTAGTGCAGGATAACTTTTAGGCCATTCTCTTTTTAATGGGCTATGCAGTAATTGGCTATTTTGGCACTGCCTGGTGGGGTCTCCAGCTTGGCCCAGTTTTGCTCTCTCAGCGGCTGCCATGCCTGTGCCCCATGAACGCCTGGAAGCACAGACCTTCTTCCCTGAGAAAAAAGGCCATTCAAACCAACCATTTTGCTGCAAAAAGCTCCCTGCTTTGGGCAGTGAGAACACAACCTCTTCACACCACTGCCCTCTCTCCAGGGGGACACTGCCATTTGCAAGGGCTAGCCAGGCAGCACAGAGGTCATGCTGGGTGCCGAGAGGTGCAGCCCAACGCCAGCGTCCCCAGCAGGGGACAGCCATGGCCACTGCCGTCCCTGAGCTGGCTGTGGGGAGGTGGCTCCTGGAGAAGACAGCAGGGAAGAGAGCAAAGGGGAGGCAGGCTGTGGTTAAGGTGTGAGGAAAAGGGGCTATTTAAGCAACAGGCCAAGGCTGGCAGGGACCTCTGGAGACCGAGCCCCCTGCCCGGAGCAGGGTCAGCCAGAGCAGATTGCCCGGGATCAGATTCTGCACCTTTAGCTGTCAGCAGTGCAGAAGCAAGCCTTGAAGCCAGAAGTTTAGCATAGCACAGCTTATGCCAAACTCATGCGGAGAGGTTCCGAGCTGTGAGGGATGATGCTCTGAAAAAAAATTTCAACAAAGCTCTTTTTCTTTATATTCCAACTAGTCACAGATTATTTTTTCTTCTTGCTCCAGATATTATTTTGCATCATTCTGGCCATATGGAAGAAAGCAATGATGCCGTTCTGATCTGCTGCCTTAAAAATATGAAATGCTGTTTGTGTGATCTTCAGAGTAGATTAGATCTGGGAATTTCCACTTTGGGGAGGATTTTCAACATGTTGAAATTTGTTTTCAATCTAGACAAGCTACAGTAGTGTCAAGTTGTCCTACAAATTAGAAATCCTATCACAAGTTGATTTTTAAAATATGTAAATGTTTTATTGATGTTTATAAACAGTGCTTCAAAGCAAGATGTTCCTTTTTTAACTTTTTATAAACTTTTTTCTTTTATAAACTTCCTTTTATTATTTTACATAATTTGATTTTTAAAAGATTTTTTTGCTAAAAAGGTTTAAAAATATTCTTTTGGCCAACCAGAGTCTCAAAATATTCCATGAGGAAGGACTCTCAGAGACAGTCAGCAGTGGCATCGCTGCTCCCTCTGAAGTCATCACTGACTTCTGGGAACAGAACATGACAAAACCATGAGTGCTTTTAGCAAGCCCAATGTTGAAGAATGCTGTTCAGCACCAGGAGTTAAAAAAGAAATACTGTGAAGATGGGAGCTGTGGGTAAGCATCTCTCCAGTGGTACATGTCATCTATGATCAGTTATACCTGAGTTGTGAGGCTTGATGATAGACTGTGGTGTCTGTTTTCCTAATGTTATAAAATGACATAGGATTTCCCTTACTAGAGGTTGGCTACTCCTGGTAATGGAAATAATACAGCCAACACAGGTACAACTGCTTCTAAGTCTCACAGAGGGTTTAGGTGTTGCTGCATTACCTTCCCAGCCCTCTGGTTTCTGGAGAGATGCGAGCCACTGGAGTGGCTGTGGTGGCAGTGAGCCAGTGCTCCCAAGGCAGGTTCTCCGCTCCAGCTAATAAATCCCCTGGGAGCTGGGCTGGTAGTGCAGTGCAGTGTGCTGGCACTTCAGTGGCTTGAAGAAGAGCTGGCCCAGGTGCAATGTTCATGCTCCAGCAGTGCCCCGCTGGAGACAGCCCAGGTCTCTGCCCCACATCCCAGCCACTTTTCCATGTTGGGAGGTGGTGCACTTGCATCCCAGCCAGCTCTGCGTAGAAATCATGGGTTTGGGTTTAGCGCAGTGGCGACACAGCTGTCCTGCTTCTTGCCTCATCTGCCCCTGGAAGCAGTATAGACATGCCTGCATGGTGCTTCCCCTGAGCCAGGAACCCTGGGTGGTTCCAGCCATCATCCTGATGGCACTGTTTGTCCCCCAGACAGCTCAGCCGCCCAGACACTGAGATAGAAACATACTTGGGGAGACCATCTGGCATCATTATACCTCTGTAAGAATTAGGCGAGTTCATTACTCCTACAAGGGCACTTACAGTACAGGGGAGATTGGACTTCACATCGCTGAGTTTACATGGTGTGGCCTGGGTTGTGCCAGCTCAGGCCCACATGGAGATGGCTCCTTACCCTTCCCATCTTCATTCCTTAATCAGACATAAGTCATGCAATGCTGAAATGTACAAAGCAAAATGTAAGAAGATTTATTAGGGTATATTATACCAGTACTCAAAAACAACACAGCAAAACGAAAAACAGCAACATAGAACTGTATCCACATGTATTTTGGATGAGTTTGCAGCAGCACAGAACCATTTTCTGAGGCATTTGACATGCAAAGTGCACCTATGGCCTTTCCTGGTATGAAAAGCAGAACATTTTCAAAGTTTCTTGGCAGTGCAGACAGTGAGTTACTGTTGACTAGATGAAGTGATGCCACAAGTGGGAAGTGATAGATGTGGAGACAACGACAGCTCTTGGGGGCGCAGACAGATGTGTCTCCACTGCAGCACAGGGACAGATGTATCTTGTTCAGTCCAAAATTGCTTGTAAGTTGTCGTTGTCCAGTGTCACTGCTGAGTGAAATAAAGCCAAACTTGATTACTAACACAGAGTCTCTAGTCCTTTTCTCGTAGTCTGAGTCTATACATCATAACTCCAGGTTAAATTGCATATATTGGGGACGAACATAAAATAGCTACAGAGCCCAGAAGTGCAGATGACTGGGGAATCATGTTAATGAGATAAAAACTGTATTTTTCCTTGCAAATGCCAAGGGGCTATTTAAAGAGGAGAATTTTCCTTGGGGGAAAGCATTTCTGAGGGTTTTTTCCCATTGTTTTTCAGCATCATTCCAGCTGAGCCAAATAAGCCAAGCTACCAGAAACAGGGCAGTATTGCAACAGGCCCGTGCGTGTTGCAAGAGCAGCTGCGGAAGGGGAGGAAGACAGAGACAAGCTGCTGGGGGAGATATGTGGGGCTTTGGCAAGTTGTTGAGCTATCTCCTGAAGAAACCAAGCAGAGTCCACCAAGAGCAGTCTAGAGCTGCTGCATGAGGAGGAAGAGGAGACGGGGGTGGATTCTCTTTCCCCAAAATGATCCCGTGGTAAAAAAGAACCAGTAACTATAAGCAGAAAAGAAAGATAAGGGACAAGTGGAGAAAATGCTTAGTAAGGGATAGAAGATGCCAGACCTTCTCATGGTCCGCTGACTCCCTTGCCAAGCAGCTGTGTCCTACAGCTGGTGGATAGTCCCAGCTGGTGGATAATCCTAGACAGGGAACAGCCAGCCAGGGAAGGCATTTCACGAGTGGGGTGTATACAAGGCTGTACTTCATCTGCAGGCCTCAGTGGAGGAAAAGGAGCAGAGATAATGCCCTGATGGGTAGTAGCAGGCATAGATGTGATGTTCTTTCATCATGCTTGTTTATGGTGTGGCAGCTGGGCTGAACATGCTCATTTATATTGCATTGCACAATGTGTGAGTGCTCAGCAGAGGCAGGTACCTGAAAACCAGGCATCAATGAAGGCTGCAGATCTACAGTGAACTAAACCTGACCACAAACAGGCTTTAATATTGCACTGCAGGACAGTAACTCCTGCACTAAAACAAAGAAGAGGTTTGAATATGTGGGTTGTTGGCTTCATGCACTCTGGCAAGGACCGCCATGCTGATGTTTATAAACCATCCTAGAGGGTGTCTGAGAACAGCGCAGGAACTCAGCAAGGGCAGCCAGTCTTCAACAACACACCGCAGTTGAATTTAGGGGGTGAGGTAACTGAACTGGGCTTGGGCCACCCAGCAGCAGTCCAAGCCCGGCCAGTAGTGCCAGGCTATCCACCTGTGTAGACATAGCTTGAGCAAAGTACTCCATGGGTGCTACCACAGCCTAGGCAGCTTTTGCTGGTGGGACTTTCTGAAGAGAGTAGAAGAAACCCAAGCTGGACAAACAGGGCAAGCAAGGAGGAGAGATTGCAGAATCTTTTGTAAAGAACCCAAACTATAGCAAAGCACATGGAAACATACCACCTGAGAGCAAACTGTTGCATGTGAAATGCTATGCTGTGATAGGGAGTTGAAGAAAAAAAGATTAGTGACTTTGTAGATGAATGACCAAAGTGCTGGCATAAGAAAATGAGCTCTTGGTTTGCTGTAAAGGCGTTTGTTATGCTTTCAAGTGCTGAGCAACAGGAGTGTACAACCTGTTTCAATTTGGTGGGAAGAGGCAGCTGAGAAGTAGGGGTACTCCTCTGAATTAAAAACTGACTTTGCTAGAGTGGTGTTCCTGGCAGGTTACACCTGTTTCCCACCCCATGCCTTGCTGCCACTCTGTCTGGAGCAACGAGCTCTTAACAATAGCTGGTGGCTGGAAGGTACAGCATGTGCTGCACTGCTCATTTCCCCTTCCTCCCAGCCTGATTGTTATTGCAGCAGTCAGGAGCAAGAAGGGCTCTTTAACTCCATTAAGCTGTGAGAAACTGCCGCTGTGACAGCGAGGGTCTGACTTCACGCAATACAAAGTTGAGGAAAAACATTTAAAAAGAGAAGATGCCTTCCTGTAAGTACTTAGTACTGTAAAGCATATACATATACAGACACACTCACGTGCCCATGCATCCGGGAGGAGGTGTGTGTCCATGGGGGAAATCCTGCCTGCACAAAAGTCAATAACAAAAATTCCCACCGACCTTGGCAGGGCAGGGCTTCAGCAACTGTCTGTGCATGTGGTGGGACATTGTACAAGCATTCAGGCACACTGTGAGCACTTTTACTCACTGTAAGGCTGGGGGATGGCAGTCTGAGCTGTGCTAGCAGTGCACTGGGATACGGCTGGGGAGTGAGAGCTCATCCTCAAGCCAAGCCCCATGTGCCAGCAGCGTCGCATCACCATGTTGTCACGGCTTCCTGCGTCATGTCTGAGCTGGAGCAGCTTTGCCTGCCTGTGAGTCGCGAGAGCAATCCCAGGCAGTGACCTTGCCAACCTCCAGGGACTGGCAAGGGTCTTTGGTTGCTTGTTTGGTTTTGGCTTGGGGACTTTTCCTTTGTTTGTTTGTCCCTTGTTTGTTTGTCTCTTTAACATTTGTTTGGATTAGTCTAAAACCTGGTAAACGGCCTTCATTTACTCTGCTCCAAGAATAGGTAGGAGAGTTTTCAAGGGTCAATTGGAAGAGCCAGCAGGCACTTGGATAAATCCAATCCTACATTCAGTGGTCTCATCCATCTTATTTCACCCTTGGCTCTGCCTTTGCTGAGGCAGAAATTCAAGAAGCCTACTGCTACAACTGACTTTAGTGGTTACTGTCTTGAATACAACTATTTTAAGTTTGATTGTAATTCTATTCCAGTGGGGTTTTTTCAACTGTTTTGAATTTGTGCAGCTCTAAGCATCTTTCAGTGATAATGTAGATAGAAGTTTAAGATCCTAGCATAAGAAATATAAATCTTGGATTTCCTTAGGTACCTTTTGGAGATCCATTAAAAGTAATGTAGGGGCCCAAGCTTTAAAGACCTGCTCTAGTATTTTCAGCTATAGTGTGCCAAAACTTAAGTGGCTATTTTCACATCAATCCCTGCATGCAGTGGGTCAGCCACCTGATTTTATTAGCATAAAATGCATATTGTATTTATGGATTCCTCCTGTTCATAACTATCATTTTGTAATAGCTGAATTGTCATTTTTTCTCTCCTTCTTTGGCACTGCAAGCATCACAAGCCAGCATCACCACGTGTGACAGGCACTTACCTGCCACCTTCATCCTGACCACCCACCTCCCAGCCAGGACTCCTCTGTGGGGCACAGAACTGGGTGACTCCCAGAATCAGAGCTGCGATTCCTACAGGAAAGCAGTATGTATCCATGCCTGGGACCAGACTTGGGGCAGTATGCCAAGTGCTTTTGAGAACTTGACCCCAACTGTAATTACCATAGCTGATGGCTGTCCGCTTCTGAAAATCTGCTGCAATGTTATGGGTGCTGAACATTCAGAAAAATCAGATAAAGAACAGGCAGTCAGTGGGGTGCTGCTTCAGTTTGGGCGTGACACAACGCAGAACAGGGGCCAGAGCTGCTAGTAAAGGAAAACAGAAATGTGTTCACAGTCATAGACAGTGTCTGGTCAAGATTCCAAATACCTGATGAAACCAACCAAAACAGTATTACTAGCAAACATCAAGCATACCTATTTCTGCATAAGTATAAAATGCTAAATCACTTCCAGAACAAACAGTCAGAATCTCCTTTGTAAAATACTAGCATGTCCTCAGCTCCTGTGGAAGAGCTCTGAACTAAGAACCTGAATCCAGGGCCTTTCAGTTGCTCTGGGCGAACACATCCTCACTTCCATGCAGAGCCATGGCCCCTTGGCATGCTCTGCATTTCACTGGAACAGACGGTAAAATTGCAAGCTGCTGCAGAAGTAAAAGTGCTGAACTGTTTTGGAGCTCTGTCTGGGTGGGTGAAATTCATTACAATTTAATGATTTTTTTTTTTCCCATTCATTTTAAAGATGTGTGTGAACTACTTTCAGAATGTCATTTTCATCTGTGATTTCTTTTTCAGTGAATCTTTACACTGGCTATTTACATATTCTTTACACTCTTCCTTTGGCACATCTGTATGTGGAAGCCTGTGCGGGATAACACATACAGGATTGTGGTAACCACTCTATAAAGACGTAAAGTGCGGTCATTGACAGAGTGCAAACCAGAGTCTATCAAATTTACCTTCAAACAGGGATCTCAGCTGCCCCCAAACATATCTGGATGACCCCCACATGTGTTTGCAATATGCTGCAATGACATACATGTGTTCCCACGCGGCCTATCGCCACACTGACAGCACAGGCTTCTTTGTTCAGAATCATATTATGCATGTGTTTGTTATTCATGTTTCTGCTTCCCCAACTTTCCTTTGATGTAAATTTAATAGAACTTTTTTCATCATTATTTGAAACAGAAACTCTGGGACAAAAGGAGCATCAAATATAGGACATACTGAATAACATTAGGCAATGTTTCATGCTTTTTCTGCAAGTCTAAGCCATAATAAAACATACACATTTCTCAGAAGAAAAAAAACCTCTCAACTTTTATTCAGGAGCTACAGACTCAGAGTTAGGGTAAGGCTGGGATGCCATGGTGCTGAGCTGACCGAAGTCTACCACAGAGGGCTTGTGTCAAGGGAGGCAAAAGACTGGCTTCAGCTGTGCTAGAGACATTTTATTTTAAGTGGGCATTAGCTTCTAAGTCCCCTGCAAGTCTTATAATGTGTCATATACACATTTGGAAAATAAATGGAAAGATGCTTATGTGAAGACCGGGAAAGATGTTTAATCTTAATCTTTGCATTCCTCTATAAATGTTTCTGAGCGACACCTTCACCTGTTGTTAGCTTGCACAGTGTGTGAAGATAATGCTACTCTGTGCTTAACCTTTAAACAAAACTTCTGTGATTACTGGCCCTGGTTCCCAAAGAGACTGTGAGAAATGCACAGGGCAGATGGGAGCAGGCTTTCCCAGTGGATGCTACAGAACATTTCTGTAATGATTTAAAGCCATGTTAAACAATAGCTTGTTCACATTCAAATGCAGAGCATCCCAAGATGCTGCATGAGGCAGGGGAGAGAACTGAAATTGCTTTTGCGGAGATGCTAGGCATAATTAAAGGCTTATGTCTGAATCTTACAGCTTACAAACTGCTGTACAACAAGGGAAACAGCTCCCTAAGTAGCTTTTTACTAAACACTAAATATGCTATCATAACTATAAAAGATAGCTATCCAGCTGCTGGTGAATCGTGTGCTTGTGGTACTGTGGACATCACGTCCCTGCTCTCCCCTTGAATCCATCCCTTTCTGCTGCTGGAAAATAGCAAAGGTCCTCCAAGGAGCAGCTGAAATGTTTAATAAAAATAAGTCAGAACTGGTTAATCTGCTTTTGCAATCTGGCTGCACTTTTTCTAAAAATCATGATTGTTCCTTTGACAAAGTTCAGGGTGAAGTGAGAGCTTTTAGCATGGCCCCCAAAGAGGGAGGAGGAAAAAGCTGCTTGCTGTCTCCCCTTTTGACATGACAAATAAAGGCAAATGTGTGAAGGTATTAGAGCCCCACTACAGAGCAGGAAGAGGAAAACAAATGGCACCACACCATATGCCCGTAATCCCAATTAAAATGCATTCAAATTCATTTGTCTTCTCCTCAGGTTCCCTTTTCCACACCAGTGAACAAGCATGTTTGACAACAGAGTGTGGGAATTTCTAGTTCACTGAGCAGGTTTCCTTTTTCTTTGCCCCTGCATCTACCTGAGGCTGCTGCCCCAAACCCTCGCCATATACTCCGAAGCAAGACTTGTCTCCTCTTGCCATACAGCCAGGCATTGTACACCATGCCAGGGACTTCAGGAGAAAGCAAACTGGGAAGCAGCAGACATGGCTTGAGGTAAAGCATTCGCAGTGGCAGAGCTGGGCTTTGTAGGAAATCCAATCTTTTAGGCTCCCTGATGACACTATGCTTAACTTGCTGCCTTTCCCAGGCACACAGCTTCCCTCACTTGAGGAATACACGTGGGGAAACATCTAGCAGGTGAGCGGCTCTTCTCCCTTCAACAGGCACAGAGTTGCAGGCACGGCAGCCAAGGTGATACCTACTCAGTGCCACTGGCAAGTAGGAGACGGGGAAAATGCTGCAGGGTACTTGGGAGGCTGGAAAATACCTTGGAGTCAGCGAGGTCATGAACACATGAGAGGAAGACTGTGTGGGATGTTCGTTAGAGGCTGAACAGATCGAGAGAGGGAGAGAATGTTAGTGTGGCAAATCAATCTGCAAGCATCAAATTGATTTTAAAAAAGGCAAAAGGATGCACTCACCGTCATAAAATCGAATAGGAAGAGCAACAAATAAACATGGTCTATGGTTCATAAAACCGTGGTCAGATAGATAGCAGAACACTTTTCTCAGGCAGGATATCAGGCAACCTCATTTGCAGCTTTTCACATTTCTACTTTTCACAGTTCTAATACAGAACTAATTACATCCCTGTAAAGGGCCTCCTCTCTCCATCTTCCTACTGACATTAAACTTATTGACTGGACATCTGATCACAGCGTTGCTTTGCACTGTCTCTTCCTTCAGACTCTGTTGTTTTCTCGCTTGTACCATCTTTCAGTTCTCAACCAAGAATTCAAAACACTTGCTTGTAACTTTGCAGTCTCCAGGTTTTGGGTTTTACATCCTCCTCCTTGCCAGCCTTTTCAGATCTCCATCCCACTGCTTCCCACACAGAGTACAGCTGCCAGGCTGATGATACAGATGCAGAGATAAAATTCAGTTCTCAAGAGCTGCCTTAGTAAAATGATTTTAACATACAATACCAGACAGTTTTCTCTGCATGCATTTTCTTCATGCTTTTAGGTTCACACCTTGACCTTTGCCTCTTGAGCAGGTGGGGCAACCAATGGCAGGAGCAGGGTGTTATCTGCTGTGCTCACTCGTGCCACAGGAAAGTGCGCAGCTGAGGAAGACACCAAGCAAGTGGCTCAGTAGATGTTTAGTTAAGCAAAGGTCTGCTCTGCAGACTGGTAGGAAACGGGGTCTAATGGACCAGGGCCACTTCTTCCTGTTGCCTCAAGCCTGACTTCTGCCAACACTACAAATCTCCTTAGTCCTGCTTCAAACTCCTCAGTGTCTCATACTGTCCCCATCCACCCTTGCAGCTTTCGGATCTTCTGCCTCCTTTCCCCAGTCTTAGTCTTCATGCTGAGCTAGTCTTGGTCCCACTGTATCTACATTTTGTCTGGCCTGGGTCATTCTCTGTGACAGCTTTCAGTGAGCTGCCTGCCTGTGCTCTCAGAAGGAATGTCTCCTACACCAGTTTGCTCCCATCAGCTGTCCATATGCTTTCTGATGACAGAAGGTCTCCAGGGAAGATCCAAAGACAGGATCACATATTAACTCCTTCTTCAAAAAGGCTGAAAGTTTCTAGATAATTTAATCCTGAAAAGGATACCTAGCATGGAAAATCTCATTCAAACATTGGGAAATTTGTGGGAATGGCCTCTTACAAAGAGAAATGCAGTAAATGAGGGTTATTTGTGGCACTCCTGGTCTGTGGTTGAAATAATTATAAGGGCTCTTGCCCACCACTTTCCTAACCAGGAGTCAGGGCTCCCAAATCGGCTAAGTGAGTCTGTATGTCGAGCCATATTAGTGCTGTATGAACTGTAATATTTACTTCAAATCCTCTTGCAGACACTGTACTGATTCAAACTTGATCCCATAGCTGCTACAAACAATGTAATTATTATACAGCTCATTATCCCCCAACAGCTGGCAGAAATGAGCTTAGTAATTCACACACAAGCTTGAAAATATGTCTGCACTTCTGTGTTACCCATCACGACTTCTTAATGGCCACTTGGACAGGCATCTACTGAACAGTATTGGAACTGATGCTTCAGACTGCTCAGAAGAAATGAGCGAACAGGAGGCAGATTCCTCCTGGTGTACGCTGAGGTTATGCCCATGGTCACTTTTTCCTGTGTGACTGTGGAGGCCATGGTGTCTCTGTTGTGTGAGGTAAGCCACGACAGAAATCTGTGAGGAGGCACAGCATTCTGAGGTTGCCTCACACTGCTCAGGGTTTTGCAGGCCCATTGTTTATATATACAACATTAATACAAAATTGATGCTTTTGGGAAACTCCACCCATGAGTGATCTAGAATACTTCCTGATATGCCCAACAAGACTTCAGCCAAGTGCACTAATTGTAGGCTGCAAAATATTTTTTCAGAGGAAAAGGATGGGAGAGAAGTAAGGGTGAAAACATAGAGAGGAAGAGATAAGGAAAGAACTGATGGGCTACAGCAGGATGGACAATATAGGCGGGACAAACAATGGATGCAGAAGGAGTCAGAGATTGTGGGTACGTTTGGGAAAGCTGTTCAACCTAATTATCAGAGGCTGGACTTAGGCAGAATGGGGTTCATGTTTGTCTGCTCCCTATCTCTCTCTCTCTGCCTGCATTCAGCTTCTGCTGGCATTGCCTTTTCCACTCACTCCCCTAAAAACTGAACCCCCCTTCTTATTCTTGGAGGTTTCAGGGTCTGGCAGGGCTTACAGCACTGCCTAGGAAATTATACTGGGGCACAACCCTTTCTTTCCCCATTCTTTCTATAGCTCCTGGCCATGCTGTGACAGCAATACAGTCTAATCCCGCTGGTTGCACTAGCCTCTTGGACAATCCACTTTCAGATGTAACGGTTTTCCTGATTGAGAAAATATTAAAACTGAGAGGTATGGAAAAAACAAGATACTCTAATGCTTAAAGAGAATATTAAAATGATGCTTACAGCTATTGTTTGGTAACACCAAGACCAAATAAAATCCAGAGTTTAAATCTCCAGGTCTTCTCAATGTTGGCCAAATGCTTCTTCTCAGTCACATGCTTTTCAAAGCCAAGTTGACCCAAGTACACAGACACAATTAACATACTGATGAAACTGATGGGCTGAAGGAAAGAATCGTATAGGAGGTTGTTAGAGGTTGAGAGTCTGGAGTACAGAGGCAGATAAAGCTGCTGCCTACAGCATGAGCCCTGAGGTGAAAGAAGTTATCTGCCTTCCCGACCTTGCTTCATCTATTGAGCCTCCAGGACCCTGGGCACACGCTTGTACATGGTCCTGCCCTCAGATAACCCCACATTTAAAGAGAAAAAAATGAAACAACTGGCACCCCGCAGCTGATTCAGACTGACGTGCAGAGAAATATCTCTGGCACCAAGGGAAGATGGAGCAGATAAACCAGGAAGCAGCATTCAAGGCATAAGCAGCTGGCCACTGAGGCAGATTTTTTAAAGTGTATCTCTGTGCCTAAGGTCCCAGGAAGCCACCTCACTTCCATGATTCCAGCAGCTACGAGTGCCCAGAAGATGCTAGAGAGGTTGATGCAGCCTCTGTACCAGAAACTGGCCTGGGAGGAGTGAGTGAAAGAGACAGAGCTGAAGGGCACTGCTAGTACAGAGAAACCACAGTGCAATTAGGCACTTAGAAAATAGGGAGGAGGAGACCAATATTGGCACTAGGTTTCCTGAAAATGCTCAGAAATGAAGCTCAATGTGGTATGAAAACGCTTTAGCTTCCAGGCAGTTTAACCTGAGCAGCTTGTCTGGAAGAGAGGATCTAGAAGAGACCCAGGATGCTCTGGGTCTCCCACGTAACAAACCAACGGACTGGGATGTGCAAGCTCCTTATTATCAAAGTACTTAATTCTGAACAACCAGAAAAAGCCAGGCAGAGTCAATGGGTATTTCTCCCAAGACCTTTTCCCTCTAATTAAAAGAAAAAAATATCAAGAAAAGAAGTCAGGAAGAATCACAGGTTCAGTCCAGAGCTGTCCGGGAGCTGTGGAGCCTGGAGATCTGCCAGGCAAGCTGGCAGGAAATCAGGCGGGCTTGTGATGGAAACCTGCCTGTGTTTCATCGGAAGTTCATCCAAACAGAGATGCTGCTGCGAAACATTCTGCTTACAACAAATCAGCATTCTCTGACAAAAACCTGTGCTGTTGGAAACCTCCCAGCCAGTGTTTCTTGTGGCATAATCGTTCCTTAGATAATAAAAAAAAAGGGAAGAGAGGAACTGGGTGTGTCATAGCTAACATTAATGGGCTACATCATATATAGTTTTTTAAGTGACTCCTTACATGGGCCAAATCTTAAAAATGAGACCTCAGGCATTTCAGTCTGGTTTTTTGCAGCAAGTGCTGAAGGTTCAGCTTTGTTACCTTACAATGTACACAAATGTAAAAGTACTGGTAAGATGCTGGGCGAGGACAGAGCGATTTTATTGTATCCATCATTTTTTCATACTGAATAGCATTTTTCAGATATTACAGACTGTTAGTTTTGTATTCCTCCCTGTTCCTCCCAAATCCATTAGACAGAAAAATACGGATAATTCCCTCCCGATACTCAGATTATGTAACAAGAGCACAACTCTCACTTTGAAATTACTGACTCAAACATCTTAAGAGAGAAATGTGGAAAACACATACACAACTCGGAATAGCTGAGAACATTTTTCTTTACAAAAGAAAAACAGAAAAAAAACGAGGGATATTTCCTCTTTAATGGTTTTGAAGGATACTGGAAACCTTTCTCATTCTAGCTTCTCTTCCAAAGGAGTACCCAAAAGGCTATAGGGTAACGTCTGTGTACAACCTGGGAACTTGGTCCCAAATGCTCTTCATTTGCCTGAGTGCCAGAGCCAGAAGTGGGAGGTTCTAGTTCAGACATCTGTGAAATAAATAGCAAAGCACCCATTTAAACTAACCAGAAGCTCAATTTATAATGGCTATATTTGTTTTCCAGGTACCTTTGAAAGAGAACAGCCATCAGCTGCTTTTAAAATTTTGTTTCTTTGCCCCCCGGTTATGTGAATACAGTGTGCAAGATAAGACATTTTCAGCATGTAACTTCAATCATGTGAGAAGTCCCACTGAGTTCAGGCAGCAACTTCCTATTGAGTCAGCAAGTACTTGTGCCTGTGTGTGATTTTAAGATGACTAATGTCCCTGGCTGTGTCTGCAGCGGTGGGTAGGTACCTTGGGCAGGATGTCCCGCGGCCCCAGCCCCCAGCACACGCCCTGGCTGCATCCTGGCTCTGGGCTGGGACAAGACTGGCGTGCCCACGAGCTTTTTTTTTTTTGAAATGAAATCCCTGTGCCCAGAGCCAGCAAGAAGTGCAGTGTACTTTGTGAGAGTATGCAGCTGGGGTTATCGAGGGGATGACTGCAAGGGCATCTATTCTGTCGCATGGCCAAAAGCCCAGCTTCACGTGCAGTGTTACCCACATGCTGAAAACTCCTTGGTAACTTGGAGTGGTACTATATCAGCCCTGGCTTGAACGAGGCTATCGCAGCTTCTCTAATGAACCTCTCACAGTCTTTCAATAATGCAGCTATTTATAGGCTAGGTCTATACTGAATAAATTGCAGAAGCTGCACAAAAGCTCGCAGTGTTTCAGCAATGAAGCTGTAGAGAGACATCAGCACAGACCGAAACCACTCAGTATGGTTACGTACAATCAAATATTATAATCTACTATGCTTTGCCTGATTACACTCACTGCTTAACTGAAAAGTTAATGGCATCTTATTACATTTATAACATTTCCTTGAAGTGAAAGCTGGTCTTGTGAAGTACAAGAATTTTCAAGTCTCATAGTTTAAGAGCTAAGCTCTGCTTTTTCGCAAGATCAATTTTTCGGTGTAGCATCATGTAATTTTAACAGAACACCCCCAGTAATCAGTGCAGAACTTGGACATAGACAGAAACCATCGCCAACCATCTCATCTTTCTCTTTCAAGTTGCTCTTTTTAGGCTCTAGCAAACATCCTGGGTCCTGTGCTCCCATCATGTATCATAGGGTGAAAATATTAATAAAAAGAATGATTAAAAAATGTACAATGTGCTCTCATGAGGAAGAGCTGCTGACAGGAGCATTCTGTCCTTCTCAGCACCCAAGCCCATTCACCTTATAGGTTTCTTTTTGACATGTGAAAGTAGCATGAAGCAGCAGGATCCTTTGTGCATGGCTCACCTGAATCCTTCTTAAAAGAAATCAGAAAGGATTTTACTGCTTTCACCCTTCCAGACTTCTGTCTCTATGACACTTGTTCATAAAGTCCCAATAAACAGCAGACTGCTGCAAACATGCTTCACTTACAAATCTTGTAAATCTTCTGAACCTTATGAGAGAATTGACATTCAATACAGGGTTTGGAGTAAGCACTGTAAGCCTTTGACTTCCACCGCTGTGGCCAGAAAAGGCTTCAGCAACACACTCTAGCACAGAGAGTGTCAGTTCCTGCTACTTTCTCCTAAGATTTTATCTTTCTAAAAGGAGCAGGGATTTCCTCTGGGGATAGGAGGAAGAAAAAACTTGAGACAGAGGTACTTTTTCATTACAATACAAAGCACAGAAGGATGAAAAAGAGAGCTAATGGCTGTCTTCTCTTATGGCAATTGCTTCCCCTTTAGCAGCTTTGAAGACAAATTGGATCCCTCTGTTTTATCCAGGTCTGTAAGGGCAGAGGCCATAAAGGGACTCACAAGCCTGACTGCTACTCTGAGCTGCAGAGTCCTGTATTTAGATGGTACTGAGACCCTCAGCATTTCTTCTCAGCCCACTCCTGCCTCTGCAAGTGCACTGAGCCCACAGATGTCCGGGTCCCTGTTGCAGGTGTGGGGAAACCTCATGAGCCCAGTTGCCAGCAGCCTCAGTAACCCTGTTAATGCCAAAGCTCCTGGGGGATTCCTGAACTAGATGTTCTTGTGCTGGTCTAGACCATCGCTGCTTGCCAGCCGCCCGACTTTTAGATTCAGCCCTCCTCAGGTGAGGGAGTGACTTGAAGGATGAGGTTAGGTTAGGCACATGGATCCAAACTGAAGTTCCTGCTCCAGCAGACTCATATGAGCAGCCTAGAAGTTTCCAGAGACCCTTGGATCAAACTACTAAACTATCAAACAGCAGCTCTTCTGACCCTAACACTCCCAGATATTTTTTTCCACTTGTTTTATTCATTTTTGCTTTTAAAGACAGGGAAAACAAAGCGAGGCAAAGTGAAGACCTTAATCTGATTGTGTAGCTTCATGGCAGGAAACCTGTGAGTGAAAATAAGCAATTTTCCCACTTTAAGTTGCATTTACAAATACACTGGTGGTACCTTGTCTGGAACTGCTGGCTCTCTTACAGAAGTATTTTGAAAGGGACGACACATTTTGTCTCAGGTGAAGCTCATCAGTAAAATTCTTTAATACCAATAAATAATCAGAGACCTCATTTTCACATTATTAAGATGTTTAACTACAATACAAAGTTATAAATATGTTCTGTAACAGGTAATAAATGCAGCTTGTCAATCACTGACTAGTTTTAGAAACTAATTTTTTTCTGCTGGATTTAAAATTTCTGGTGAAATTGATGGGGAGTGTACTCAGCACATCCCTTCAGCTGAGTCAATTGAAATTGCACCTGTTCTTGGATGCAAGTCATAACAAGTGCAACCCATATACATTATAAAGAAAAGGACTTGTATGCATTTTTTCCAATTAACATCTGCCTTTTGGCAAGTCATTAACCTATTTTCTCACAAAGAAACGGCTTCAATTGTGTTACGCATCTGAAGCATGCAAAAGTCCCTGAGGGGGCACTCTGACAAAAACAGATCCTAGATCCAATGTGAACATACATATTCATTAATTGTTTGGGGCAAAGAGTACAGAACTTGATTTTTACAAGTCTTACAAGGTAAACAGGTTACATAAAGCTGTGTCCCTGGAAATACATACACATTGCAGCTACTGTTGCCCAGTAGAAAACTCAGGAGTGGTCTTGTACTGTGATACGGCAATGAAAATAATTCAGCAACACTGTAATGGCTTTGTGCTGGTTTTGGCTGGAATAGAGTTAATTGTCTTCACAGTAGCTACCAAGGGGCGATATTTTGGATTTGTGCTGAAAACAGTGTTGATAATACAAGGGTGTTTTTGTCACTGCTAAGCAGCGCTTATGCAGCATCACGGCCTTTCCTACTTCTCCCACTGCCCCGCCAGCGAGTGGCTGGGGGTGCACCAGAAACTGGGAGGGGGCACAGCCAGGAAAGCTGGCCCCAGCTGACCAAAGAGATATTCCATAACATATGATGTTATGACATCACACTCAGCAATAAAGAGCTGGGGACAGAAGCAGGAAGGGGGGACACACAACACGTTTGGAGTGATGGCGTTTGTCTTCCCAAGTAACCATTATGTGTGCTGGAGCCCTGAGCTCGCGGGGATGGCTGAACCCCTGCCTGCCCATGGGAAGTAGCAAGTGAATTCCTTCTGTTGCTTTGCTTGCATGCGTGGCTTTTGCTTTACCTGTTAAACTGCCTTTATCTCAGCCCACAGGTTTTCTCATTTTCACCCTTCTCTCTCCCTCACTCCACCGGGGGTGGGGGGGTGGGGGTGGGGGGAGTGAGCCCCCTCACTCCACCGGGGGGGGGGGGGGGGGGGGGCGGAGGGAGCGAGCAAGCAGCTGCATGGGTCTTAGTTGCTGGCTGGTGTTAAACCATGACAGACTTATAGGAAGAAAAAAACCCTGTTTAGCCTAAAAATAGTACAGCATATTTATTTATGGAAATAAATATAAATAAAGGCAGGAAGTTACGTTTCTTGAATCCCTCATGCTACAGGGATCTGTTCGGCTCATCCTAAAATGGCGAGGAGAACCTATTCTACCACAATTTCTCCAATCAGATTAGTTTAATAAAAATTTAAAACTATGGTTTATATTTCTCACCATAAAGATAACCAAATAATGAATTATTATCTTAACACATGCAAAAGCAAGAAACAATAATCCCCCAAAGACAAGGGAGTTGTTCAGATACATTTGCCTCCAAGAACATTTTCCAAAACTGTAAGTTTATAAAAAATGTTTCAACAGTAGTAAAAAGCAAATACTGAAAATTTTTGGAGAATGTAATGAGTGTTTAAAAAAACAAAACCAAAAAAACCCACCCCAAAACACACACCAAAAACACCCAACCTCCAAAAAATAAAAAAGAGAAAACCCAAAACTGAGTTTAGGTTGTCAGGCTGGTCCATAGAGCATAATGGACTATTGGCATAAACTGGCCCTAGTATTTGAAAACCTCTATGTTCAGATCAAAAGAAAAAGTAAAATGCCTTAAGATCCAACATTGCAACATTTAGCCATTCGGTGTCTACAATTAGGTGATAATTAGGAACCTCTAAACATGCTCCCAAAGGAAGTGCGTATTGCCATCCAAAATGAAAAACTGAGAAAAATACCTTTATTGCCTCAACATTGTGCTTTATGTATTACCCAAGATAAAAATTCCATTGAAATTCCACTAAACTTTGATGAGAGTTACAAATAAAATTTAAGACAGAGGAGTAACTGGCAGCATTTCTTTCAATTTGTAAGAGCATTTTTGTTTCAAAATGTCTGCAGAAGCACATAAAATGAATTGCTGAGCTACCGCGTAACACTTTGACACATCAGAAATTTGAAGTTGGGTTCCTCCAGAGACAGTCCCCCAGTGATACTGGCAGGAGAGGTTATTCCTGCTGCTGCCTTCTCCTTCTCCTCAACAAACCTCAGGGATCTACTGCACGTCATTGAGACATTAGAGTTATTTTTTTATTATTATTAATAAGTAATTGAGCCATTTTTGCAGTAGCTGGCCTGGATGCTGGAAGCAGCCTTTCTCCAACAGGGTGGCCTATTTACATTTTGCTGTCAGAGGGATAACTTAGCTTGAAGAAAGCAGGACTGTATGAGGTACACGGTTCAGCTTGTTTAGAACAAGCATGGGTGATTTTCAGTATTTCACTGCCATCTGCAATACAGATATATTTTTCATAATAATTTAGTAAGACCCATGCAATTATTTTTTCACATGGTGCAGAAGCACAACTAAGGCTAAACAGCAGTCATTTTCCTCTAACTCTATAAGGTAATTCAAATTAGTCAAGTCACCAGTTATTTACCAGAACACAAACCCTAAAGGCTTCAGATAGTTTAACCAGCCTCTTCATGTGCTTTTAAAGGAAGTTTTTCTATTCTATAGCTTTATTTGAAATTATACAGATCAAGAGAATGAGATAACTATCCCACATCAATGCTCCTTTAAAAGAAAGATCACATTATCTGGATATGTTTCAGGAGAGCCATAACAGCTTGAGGAAAATAGCTCCATCATGTTCTCTAGTTATACAGTAATCCCAAGAGCCATGCATGTTGAGTTTTGATATCAACAGACCACCTGAAAGAGTGACAGGAACGTATCTTAATCTTGGAAATGTTACGTCACTTCACCAGATTCACAAACAGCAGAGGAATAAACTGGATTAAGTAGTAAATGCTCCAGATAATAGGTACTGAAAAGGAAGAAGGACTAGTGATAGAAACTAAGGCAGAAAGGAAAATTTCAACAGAGATTTTATTAAAAAATATGGAAAAGAAATTTCCAAATCTTGTTGATAAATACTCCTGAAAAGCTTAACAAAACCCCCAAAACAATACAGTTTTAGAACATACATATATTCTACTTAAAGAAAACAAGAAATAAGCAAAGGATTTTAATAACTACATTTTTGTGTCTTCCAATGGAGCCAAGAAAAGGCAAAAACCACAAGAATATTTGCAAATGCAGAAAGCAAAGTCCACCTGACCTAAAAGACAGTATTTACATAACTATGCATTATATAGCATTAAAACAGTTGCATAATCAAAGGTCAGGCTGTTTACATTGGAATATGTAAGAATCCTTTCACAAAAAAATCTGTGGCTAGGGTGTTGCATAGAAGTAGTTGCATCTAAAATTTTTATGGGACCACTTCTTTGTGATAAAAAGTACTACATAAGACTGAACTGAAATTACATTGAGGTTATTGGTAAAATTCAGAGTTTACCAAGCAAGCGTGGTGACATCTGGCTATCTGAAGGTGATTACTACGACAGAAAATGGAAAATTGTAAAAGAAAAACTGACTGCTCATTGCTTTGGCTTGAACTGCAATAGTATTTGCACAGTGAGCTTCTGTACTTAAGCTGAACTCTATTGATGTTAATGAGGTTCAGCCTGGGAAATGGGCTTTACCTATATACAGTCAGTTACAGAATTGGATTAAAATGCTCCCCCCATTTCAAGTGTCCTATTTTTCAACATACTAAGTGTGAAGTTGCAGAAATGGATGACTACCTAGTTTTGACTGTGGATTTACAACAGGTCTTCTGCAATTGCAATTAAAAAATAATAGGTAGACATAAAGAAGCATAGACGTTTTCTATTAAAAGACAAGACCTACAATTGCCTGTCTAAAAATTACATTTTTATTAGAACTAAACCAAAAGCATCATACATTTCAAGGTCTTTCTTGATTTATGGCTTCATTCATTAACTGATGGGGGACATTCCTAGCATGCAAAGCTTGAGCACCTGTAGTCCTTGGAGGATGCAAATCTTTTGTATTTATGATACAGATTTTGCATAATTTTGTTTGGTTCAAATATATTCTTCAGAAGTATGAAGCTGACTTTTATTTTTCTAAATTTGAAAAATGAATTTTGATGGGGATGAGATCAGCAGAAGTGCTCAACTTCAGTCTTGCAGCTGAATTCACACAGGTGCAATCTTATTTTCAAAGTTTAAGTGACTTCATTTTCGTATTTATAACTAAAAGTTTTTACATTGTATCTTCTTGCAATCATCGCTAAAATGTTTAGAAGATAAAGAGTTACTGTTGCTCCTTATTGGTAAAATATTTGAGGGTATGTAAGGGACAAAGAAACCCTCTGGCATTTTTAGAGTTAGGGCTAATTAGGTCTTATTTAATTTAGATGCTTGAGAAATGTTGCCTTAGCACGAAGACCATTATTTTCACAATCCTTACCTGAGTTAAGAAACCTCACAGTGCACTTCCATAATAACTGCTATTCACCTAAAATACGTAATTTGTTGCTTAGTCATATTCAAAGATCTTACATTGAAATAAGAATCCTGTAACGTTCAATGAGAATTATCCTACAAACTTAGTTTTGACTGGACTATACATTATTAAACATATAACCAGAATAC
The DNA here is from genome assembly GCF_963210335.1 of Falco punctatus. Classification (NCBI taxonomy): domain Eukaryota; kingdom Metazoa; phylum Chordata; class Aves; order Falconiformes; family Falconidae; genus Falco; species Falco punctatus. The sequence continues at coordinate 43,019,898 of NC_137585.1, forward strand.
CTGCTTTCTACCAATGCTTAAAAATGTGGGGTTTTTTTTCTTGTCTTCAGTTTTTATTACATTGCCTTGTTAAGAAAGGTGGATTTTTTATTATAGCAAAATTCAATGAAGTAACATTTATTTTTCCTTGTGAATATATGAAACATTCATCAATACATATTGTTTTCATCTTTTATTCTTCCTGTCTTCCCTGAAGTAACATTTTTTGCTGATTTTCTAAGCATTCTTTCAATTTATCTTCAGTCAAAGTCAGACGTTGTTCCAGGATTGAAATAGTCTGTGTGAAAAGGACGGTAATTTCAATTTGGTTTTATATTACTCACACAGTATTATAAAAGTGTACAACACAGTAACATAAGAAAAATCACTTTAAATGAACAGGAAAAAATATCCTAAAGATGGCTTTTCCTTAGCTATTCCACTATTTATAACTGTATTTTAAAATAGTGGCTTTGTACCTATGGAGATTGTCTAAAGGTTTAAAATTGTTTTCACAAAATATTTTCTCTGAGAGAGAAATACATCCTTGCATATATAAATTACTCTGAAACAGTATTTGAAAGCTGCATCCATATTTCAGTAGAAATACAGCCATCACTGGTGACCCTAAATGATGTATTCCAAAATCCTAAAAGAAACTTCTAAGGCATTAAAAAAAAAAAAAAGGAAGTGAGAAAAAAACCCACTATTAAAAGGCATTCTCCAAGAGATTACCTTAATCAGAAAAGGTAGGTTTTTGGACACAGACAGGCAGTTTCTTTTTAATCCAATTTACAACACAAGTAATTTTCAACTGATGGCTTCACTCCATATTTCCCAAAACTTGTTTGAGTTAACATATTTATTGCAAAAGAGTGCAGAATAAAAACCTTAGCCACTCCTTTTTTGATTTGGTTTAATGCAGATGTATTACAGACAGAGTAGTTTCTTAAAACATAGATCGGCTAAATCTGGATTACTAAAAAAGAAGTATTGAGCGTTTGCAAACAAGTGACTCAGTCACTGACTGAGACTACTAGTTTGCAGTTTCATTGACACTGGGAATTATTCCACTACGTAGATTCCTATCTAAGCCAGCCAACACCTTGAACACTAAGTCTGAAAAGGGATTTAATGGTACACTGCCAATTGACTTTGTTCATCCCCCCCTAATGCGTGACTGTTCAAGCTGGAACCTGACAATGTCTGCTAAACAAGTCGTTTCTGGCAAATCTATGCTGTATCCCACTATTGAAAAATGTTGAATTTTCCTCCAGAGTTAAAAATCCAACAATAATCTTTACGATTCTGTAGCTGGAAGCTTTCACTTTAGCAAACACAATACACGTGATCAATATTTACTGAAAGAAAAAAGTTGTAGAGTCATGTGACTATACAACTATTCAAAATAACCCACAGATTTTAACATTCTGATTTATGAACACAGTTCCTCAGTTTTTTGCCCATTGACTGCATTATCATTTTCTACTGCAAGTGTTATCTGTTATTGTACACTTACTAGAGTTAAAACATCCAGCTGCTCCACAATGTGCTCCAAAGCATTACCCAGGGAGGAGGAGATGCCTGTTTGCTTGTCTGCATTATACACAGCTGATTCGCTCGCATTCTCTGACTTCCTTTTTGAACTTGTTGCCAAGACAGAAGCAGAGGGATACTGCAGATCTCCACTGCTGACATCATCCTTGAATACAGAAACAGCGTTTGAAGACTCAGTTGCCTTTGTCTTCATTTAATTGGAACCATACAAGAAGACAGGTAGAAAAGTGTGGCTTTTAATTTTTAAAAGTATCTATTTACACATATATGCACATACACAAGGGCCTTCAGATTTGCTTCTCATAGCGGGTCTGATTCATAACACTTCATTCTGACCTAAGAGAGAATTTCAGCTGTGATGGATAAGGCAATAAGAAAAAGTTCAACAGTCTTTAGGTACGTTTTAGGTACATATGATGGAGGAACTACATGCTGTACTACTAGAGCTTGAACTAAGGCTTGAATTAATACTATGGCTGACGGGAGTCTTCTTCAAAAAGATAGCTCTGGTTCACAAAGGAATTCATTCACAGCAGTCATATGGATGAAAAACCCATATGTGACTAGATGATCACAAAGGTTCCTTTCAGCTTCATAGCATGAAACCTTTGTTTAGCATGAATTAACATCTTCTTTCATAATAATAATAGAAAATTAGGTTTTAGTTGTTTATTCAGTGGCATTACATTTTGAGAAACTGATTCCCTCAGAAAAATAGCAGAAGGAAACAACAGAAAAGACTCACATAATGCAAAGCTAAGGGAGAAATAACTTGGATATATAAACATTGCTCCAGGGTAAGCGAGAGAGCAAGATCTTCCCAGTCACTTCGGGTTTTGTCTGTGATGTTCTTAATGGCATTTTTGAGTCATGGAAGGTTAAATAATCACTAATTCATCAGAAGGTCCTTCACAACAACTTTACTTGACTTATTAATGAGTTTTTAAGATTTCTTTGAAAACCTCTTATACCTTCAGATAGTTTTAGTTTATTTTTACAATAAACTGTAGCAGTCAAGTTTTATGATCTCTAACTATATTTCCAATATCCACAACATTTAAAAAATAAAACTTTTAAATGGTTACAGTTTAATGGTTTCTCTGAAATTTATTGATAGCTAATGAAAATATCTATCAGCAATGCAAAGGAGAAATTTCAGTCTTACCTGATGTGTTTAAAATACACAATGTTTGTACCCACAACACATTGATGTTGTAAAGCCGAACAGATTTTTAAAAGAAATAGTCTTAAAATCCTTGTCAGCCATTAAAAAACAAATCTCCTAAGTCTATAAAATAATCTTGTAGGATGTAAATTGCTAGGCAGTATTAGTGGCAAACCTTTACAGGATTACCTAAGCATGTTGATGAGTTTCCATCAAAAATGATTTGTGTAGCTGACCCTGCCTTTGCATCTGGTAGGATCAGAGCCTGATGGATGAAATACTACTACTACTACTATGATAATATCATAATTTTAAATATAAGTAATACTAAATCATATCAATATTATCAGAAACTTATACTGCTGCATTATCCACAATACTGTTTCTGTGTCTTCAGTGCCATCCTGCACAGTCCTGACCAACTAACATGCTCTGTCTGTGGACTCACTGTTGCTGATTCTCCAAAACCTTTTCTTCCCTTAGTGCTGGCGTTGTGCTGTTTACATCAATGAGAGAACTAAACAAGAGACAGGTTGTGTCCACCATCTGTCTGGAAGGGCTTTTCTTTTTACTAGCAAAGCACAAGAGCAAAACAGAAATGCCACACACAAAGTCAGTAGAAGGCTGTGGGTCTAGGCATGGGAATGGCCAAAAGCAGAGACTGTGGTGGGGTAAGAAGTTTTCGTACCTTAGGAAGAGGAGGGCAAAGAAGAAAGTCTCACCACCCTCTCTGGGTTAAAAGCTCCATCATACACTTAAGTTCTGCCAGGACATGTCTCAGCCCCCAAGCAAGAACCCATGAAGTGCAGAGCATGGGGCTGATAGGGATAGAGAGACATACCTATGCATATACATCAGACCTTAACTTACAACACTACTAAACCACATGGAACTCTCCTAAAGGTTTGATAGTAGCATCGTGTTTGGTGATATGTCACTTTCATTTATTTCATCATGATGAAAGAAACAGATAAATAAATTAGAAGGTACCTCTAGTTCTCTTTCGGCCCTCTTTTCCGTGCTTGGTAACTGATTTATGCAAATGAACTAAGCATGTCAAGTAATAAAGGACAGATGCAAGTAATGCCGAAATCCAGTGATCTGTATTGATACTGGGATGTGTCAAAAAATAAAAATATGCTAGACATCAAACTACAGATTTCAAACATTAAACATCCAAGACTGTTCCATGGAATGTTCTAATGGTTACATTTGCGTTGAACTATAGAGAACTGGCCTTCTCTGTTTAAGGCTTAAACAGCCTTAAACTCACGGCTCATAGCGCAATGCTTTGTCAGCCAGGCTGTTCCCTTTTAAAGGCATGAAACTGGAAGAAAGGGTACTCTTCCCAGCCATGCTGTTCAAGTTTTGTCACTGATCAGCAGAAAACAACTTTAGTTCAGTGGTTAGGATGCTCAGTCAGGAGCAGGTAGGTCCTGTTCCCATGAGAGACTTTGTATTTGATATATAAGGGAATGGAATGAAAAAAAACTCCATAGAGGAAAGAACTGGAACCCAGAACTTCCCCACTGCTAACTAGATGGTTAAATTACATCTTCCTTTCCAATACCATGAATTTCAATTTCTTCTCAATATAAAAATTCTGTGATGTCAACTTCAAATTATTCTAAAGAAGTGTACATTGTGATGGAGTCATTTGTTAGCACAAAATGAGAGAGAATACAAAAGGTTTGATCTTTGGACAAGGTAGGCAGAAAATGAATTTCCCATTTAATTTTATTTTGCTTTAGCTCCTTGCTCTTAAGTGTTAGAATTCCTCAAAAGAAAGTGTTCCAAGTATCTCGGAATATTCTGGCTCACAATGTATCCCACGTACTTTTAGACGAGCACGAAGTATACAGCATTACTGCACCTTAAGACTGCCCATATCTTCCCTTTGCAGATTTTGTTGTATGAGATACCAGTAACTCAGTCCTAGAAGAGCTCAGATTCACTGTGTTATTTCTGACTTACCAAGTTTTATCTGAGGTCCTTGGGAAACAGGATTAATGGAGGCTTTTTGGCACACTTACTAAATTACAAGATGGGAAGAGTCTCAAATGCTGATTAACATGGAAAAGATTAGGTTCAATTTGGCAATCAAGCGTTAAAGAAAAAATATTGCCATACATTAAAGAATTCCTGCTATACAACCAGTCATGCTATGAAGAACAGCCTTGTATTTAACTACAACAGGAGTGTCAGAATAGACTTCTTAGTGGGACTTCTACAGACAGTGAGATTGCAGAAACCTTGCTACTGTCTGTAAATCTTGCCTGCTTGCCCAGAACCTTCCAAACCTCAACCACAATTACCTAAATTTGATAGAGAGGTAGAGGGCTCACTGATTAAGTTGCAACGAATTTCAGGAAAACTGGAGGCAGGGTAAGTCGGACACATTGCAGGAAGGACAGGTAGAACTCAAGCATTATATATTCTTCGTGGCAGCAGTAAACCTGCCTGGTTATCACATGCCCTACAAAACCTAGGCAGCTGATGAAGGAAAGGTGTCAGTGAAAAACAGCAAAATGGTGCAGGAACAATTTGTAAAGCTTACACAAATATTCTTTGTAGACACATGTATGTTTCCTCTGAAAATTTTGGCACTTTTGCTGATTTTAATCAAGCCTCATGAAGAGGTAGGGGTCTTAGAAGTAACTAAGTTCCTGAAAGCTTCAGGAAACCATTTGCCAGAGCTTCCCACCTGAGGTTAATGCAGCTCTACAAGTTCACAGTCCTTAGTTCTGAAGGAGAATAAGGATGTGAATTCCAAAAGTGTGAGAAAGACCCAGGCTGGAGCCCATGTCGTCCCAGACACCAGTATCAATAAGCTCATTGGAAATAAACCTAGTGTGATTTGTCTAATGTTAACAAAGCTACTTGTACTAATGTTTTGAGAAGTACATTCATTTTCTTGCTGTTTGAATGATACAAGTGATTAAATAACACAGCCAAACCAGATGTAACTGTAAACTTCAGCTGATATTCTTGCTTAAAGTCATGCTTTGCATGTTCAGTGTCCTAAGGATAAACTATGAATTCTCAAGTACTTAAAAATAATAAAAAATAGAATTAATATTCAATAGCACTCAAATTAAAAAACAAAACAAAACTGTCTATGATTTGAAGTATTAGGATTTAAAATTCATTTAAATTAATGGAGCAGGAGAGAAAAACCATCTGAGGTTATTAGACATTGACAAGTTCTTCTACACCCTCTGAGGTTGGTGTTTCTCAGTTTCTTTTCAAACAAGCCTACTGTACTTCAGACTGAAAACACGGATTTCAGTTTAAGTTCCCACAAAGTGATTACACATTTTGCTATTAAAGCCAAACTAAATAGATTCTTCTAACCCAAGGAGGAAAACTGTCAATCCAGGTAAACAGAGCAAATGTTAAGCTACTAAAAAGTCTCACCATTTTTTCCTTACAGTAAATTGATCCAAACCCTGATGTATCAGACAAATAGGCTGTGAAAAATGTTTTGTGGCTCAGTAAATTGCCACCAACATTGCCAAGTCAGAGTACTGGAAAAGTCTTCTTGTAAGTTAGTGGGTTAAGCAGGAAATTGAGATTCTTCTGTCATACCACAGGGATAATGAGACACAAAAGTGCTTATATAAATAAAGCAGGGGCCTTGATGTTTGTCAAATCTGAAAGGATTAAATATAGATAAGCAAATCACTGAACTTTCAAAATTAGTAAGAGAGAAATGAAATGAGACGGTTTCAAATTTTCAACATAAGTTGTGCCAAAATGGTTGTTATTTTTATCATGTTCTGGAAATTTGTAGCGATTTTTAAATGTTGGACAGCAAATATGCTGCTGTATCCTTAAGGTGCCTGCTTTATATTTTAACCTTTCCTGGTATCTAAATTTACAATCTCCTCCAGCTCAGTGAAGGGTCCAGAACTGTTTAAATCTAATGCAAAATTCAAATGCCAAAACCTTGTTATAAAGGAGTGACACTAGTCTCAGTAGATTTCCTTTACTTTTTGATACCGATCAGTTCACGTCCACCACTTTCATTCTGCATAATCTTTTTATTAAAAGTTCTTTTTGAAGAAACTTGTTTTATTCAATAGCCTATTTTACATAGTGTTTCAAGAACTAGATGTTCCCTTTCCTTCAAATCAGCCCCTTTCTAAAGTTCTTTAAATACTACCAATTCGTAAACAATCCTATATGTTGCCAGCAATGTAGTAAAAGTGCCTCATAATTTAAAAAATCCCAAACTATTCTGAGAGACTTCAGAGCTATAGCTTATTCTGAGAAAATAAATTTGAATAAGCCAATCAATTTTAAATTGTTACTTCTGAGCAAAGCTAAAAAGAAAATTAAAATGTATACAGTGTTCACAGCCTGTTAGTAATAAAATGGACTCACATTTGCGCAACTTGATAGGAGTTACAAAGAAGGAGAAGGAACAGATTTAATAAATCAATAGGAAGCTATTACCGTGACATTACCAAGCGGATGTTCAGTAGAAAATTAAATTTAGCTTATAAATGATGTCACAAACAGCAAACCATAATTGCTCATCTTAGTTTTCTGTCAAGCAAAATAACCAAAACTCTGTGGGTGGTACCTAACCAATTTGTGAAAAATCCTTACACATAACCTTATCACCTCTGCCTATTCCCAAATGTTTTCCCATTTAATATTCACAGATCAGATAGAAACAAACAGTGTATCCCAGTGTCCCTTCGCTTCATGATGTATAAGGATAGAATCTGAGCAAAATGCATCCATATATAAAGACGCCTGAGCGGTTTTATTTATAGAGGGAAAAAAATTCCCTCAAGGAAAAAAATATGAAAACACACAAGTCTTTTTCACTTGATCATTAGCCTTCAATCTTCTAAGAGTTTCAAATTCAGAAAATATAGACAACAGCTTCCAAATGAATATCTTAATGATCTTATAATTAAGATGGGCTTATATGAAAAAGTGACATTGTTAAGCTTTCTAATGAGTCACAAAAATTGGCATGGTCTGCTTTTTAAAAATAATCCTTTAAATTTTGAACACATGGTACGTTTGCCTACTAATACTAAAACATTTCTGATACTGTGATTAAAACAACTACACACAATTAGTCATAAGTAGGGCATTAAGCTGAAGCAGACCAAAGAGCAAATGCATAACAGAGTAGTCTCCCACCTTACCAGACCTTGATTTCCTGTGTTTTTTGGTTATTCAAAATCATGGGAAGTTTTTCAGGAGAAGTAACAGTACTGTCATTATCACTGCTTTTCCTTCCATCTTGTGAGCCTACCCTCGAATGGAAATGGTTCACTGTGCATATGCTAAATTGAACTGTTTGGGAGATGTTTTTTTCTGTTTTTTTGTTGTTTTTTTTTAAGGCCATAATTATTCACAGATCACTTCTATTGCTTTGAGATAATTTTTTTTCAGTCAATAAGTGATCCACATAAAACAGAGCTCTCTGATCTATTAGGCTGACACTGAGTATGTTAAATTACAATCTGTTTTATCAGTTTCTACTGCAGAAAACTTCCCTGTAGTTTCAGCTGATGACAGCACTCTTCATTTCCTCTCCTCTCGCACGCATATGAATCAGGACAGAAAAAACCTGCCATGTGCCAAACTGCAGCTTTCTGCCCCTTGCTATCTGATGAGGTACTTCTGGTATAATTTATTTGCAAGCTTTAATCAAAGTTTTGCACTCAAGCAGCAAAATACAGATAAACTATGCAGCACACCTAAAAATAAAAGTTCTACTAAGCTTTTCTAGCTTGAGCAGACTTCTTTCATAAAAACTCAAACAGAATTTCACACTTAATTCAAAGTCTTTCATGGCTTCTTACACATCTCAGTTGTCTTTAGCTCTTAAAAGAATGCCCAAGCTAAAACCCAAAATTGAAAGCACTTAACGTAAGTGCACTTCATCCAGTCTGACAAGGAAACATTCAGTCTCCTCCTCTCTGGCACAGGTATCATCACTGTAAGGTAGCACATCCTTCGGTACCACCACAAGTAGTGGTATCAAGGCGCAAACCCAGCTGACACACCAAGCCAGACTATGTGACTGTATTCCTTAGCAAAACAGCCATTTTCACCTAAAATGGAATAGCACTTTCTTAAGTCCTGAAAACAACAAATTCAACCTGAAGCCAAGTTAATAGAAGTCACGAGGCCAGTATAGTACAATGAAAACTACTTGCTCATATAGTTTATTTTGTTTGTTTGTGGTTTTTTGTTGTTGTTGTTTTTTTAACATCAGTACAAAATTAGCTGAAATCCTGATGCACTTACAGCTATCATCTGTTTAATCAATCAGGATTACAGCTACGATAAATTTAGCATTGCCGTGATAGCATGAAATAATAAACCCCTTCTGTTCACAGGCACATCTCAAGATATCCTGAATAGATAGTTTTACATAAAGAAATTATATCATAATTTAAAAGTGTTCTTTCACACACATAATGAGAAACTGGTTACATGGTTTTGTTATGTCAGCTTTTCCCCAGATTGCTGCTGCTGGTCTCAGAAAACACTGTAAAACAGTGCACATTCAATGCACTGTTTTGCAATTTGATTTGTACAGAATCTAATACAGAACCAAAAAAATTTGTCTATATTCCATTCATATCAAGAGAACACAGAAAAAGAATGAAAAATAAGCTTTGTTTTCTCCAAGAAATATAAAAATTAATTATGTTTCCCCAAATAAAATCTTAGAGAGGTCCACAAATATTTAAGTGCATCCAGATAGAAACAAATAATATTTCTGAAATATGTTTCTAAACTCTTAGATCAGTAATACCTATGCTTTACTTAAAACCAGATAAAAATAAAAAACTGGGGTTTTTAATTTGCTCATTGATATTAATTCCTACCATCAATAGTTCTCTACACAGAGTCTGATTCAGTAAAGGGATCCGCAAACCCCAAATACCTATGCTGTGTCTCCACTGGATTTAGATAAACCTAACCCTTAAAATGAAAAACGGTACCTAAATACAGTAGTTATACAGCTTGTAAAGGAAGAAAAAACCCACAGCACCCTCAAACATTTCTAATCAAATCACTACATTTTAAGAATTTAGAGAAAACTGAGGATTTCCCGCCACAAAATAAGCAATACTGCTGAAAAGTTAATAAATAAAAAAATTAATGTCCTGAGCATGCAACATAAACTAGATAGAAATCAGCAGAGGTTCAATTTCCAAACATAAGAAATTCCTTCCCAGGAAGTCAATTCTAAATATAACACTTCAGAAAGACCACATTCAAACACTTTCATAAATTATAGAAATACTTGCACCACAGGCACTAAAAATAAAAATATGTACCGTATGGAAAAGGTAAAGGAAGGTAATAAATGATCTTCAGTATATCTTCAGCTTCAGCAAGAAGCTTTGTAAAGCTGAGGACAGATAAGAGGAAAGCATAGAAACATCCCCACTATTTAAAATTACAGAATAAAGTAGGCAATTTTAATTTAGGCAAATTACTTTGGATTGCATATGTGCACATCTATGGGAACATCTTATAGCTAAAATCAATGCTAAAGTTTCAAGTGATGACTTCTTTTTACCCATATAGAGGCCTAATAAAAATTGTACTACATACTCTGCTTGAGCTTCTTATCCATACTAGGGCAGAGAAAAGCTGAAGGCGGGCAGGAGGAATACTTGTAACAGAAACTGGAAACGTAATGAAACAGACACAAGAAACAAAATAGTAACAACAAGTAAATAACCCTACATGGACAAGGCCTCCTTTCTAATACTATAAATAGAATATTCTGCTATATTTGATACTACAAATGCTAATGAATAAAACCAGAAGTAAACAAAGCCCTAGGAATTCCCTAGCACGTGGGCAAACACCCTAAACTCCAAGTAGTAGATTGTGGAGTTTCACAGAAGGCATCAAATACCTGGAGGGAAGGAGGCAGGTTTACCTCGGAGCATGACTGAGAGCACAGCATCCTCACCAGGAACACATCTACTCAGAGAAATGACAGCCATTGCCCTGGATTGCCTGCTCATGACTTCTGTCCTCTTTCTGCTACTTAAGAAACTGACTGAAAGTCTCTGTTTTAGACCTGCTAGCTAAGTAAGTCTAACTGAACTTTACAAAGAAACAATACAGTATGATGTATTGTGCAGAATCTTAAGAAAAATATTATATATATATATAAAAAAAAAAAGGGCTAGCACTTTCTTTATCTCATTCAAATGGCTGGCAAAGTCATTTAGTATGTTCATTGGTATTGTTCAAAATGAATTTACAAAGAAAAGAGATTGGTCGACAAACTCAAAAGAATTTCTCATTCTTGAACGCATGTCTACCCCTAGGAAAACCAAACCAAAGCCATTTTTCCCAAGTTGAACTTTTAAAATTAAACCATATACTTTACAATATGCAATTGGTTTCTCTTAGATAAGTGTCACTTATACTTAACCCATTGTGGCAAAACTAATCTTGATCAAGTTATAGCATATGTAAATGAGAAGATCTAAAGGAACACCTATCTTAAACCCCACCTCTCAATAAGAATGAACAAAAAATTACTGAAAACAAAATCCTGAAAAGACAGACTCTGCCAGGACAAGAAGGACCGAAGAATGTGATTAACCTCTTCCTAAACACTGCAGAAAGCTGAGAAGAGCTGCAGTCCCTGTGCTGCAGACTCCACAGAGCAGGGGTCTGGTGCTTCACAAGGGTGGGAGGTGACTGCGCAGGAGAACCAGTGCAGAGCTGACTACGCTGCAGAGTCTGCCTTCACACACATATACACACACTACCTTAGCAGAGACCCCTGATGTAGAATGAGCACGTAAGATCTGTTTGTCAGCCCAGATACACATAAGTATATACTCATATACTCACGCATCCACGCACAACCTTCTTTCAAAGTTATAGGCAGAATCATCATCGTCAGAAGCTCCTTTCTGTTGGCACAGCTGCACCAGTACCAATGGTTTTTGTCAGGGTAACAGTGTCAGTGCTGTGGTATGAGTTTGGGGTTTTATGGTGGTTGGGTTTTTTTGGGTTTTGGTGGGTTTTTTTTGGTACTTCATACCAGCATAACTCATGTCAACAAAAGATTCTTGAATAAACAAACGTAGCTTGCCTCCTGTTAGGGGATGCTAGGAGGTACAGGATGTCCATACAAAGATTTCACACAGAAATCTTCTCTTGTTAGCTGAGACCTGGTAGCTTTGACTTCCCTTCCAAGCAGGGTTAAAACCAGGAGAGTATACCACTTGACCACCCAGTTATCAACAACACCACTGGGTTTTTACTCCTACTTCTACTAAGTTAACAATCCAGCACAGTAGAGTGCAAAGTTAAATCCAACAGGGCCAGCACAAATGCTTGAAGGCTTTGCCAAAAAGCCAGATGCTAATATTGGGGGGGGGGGAAGAAAAAAAAAGTGCCCAGTATTCCACAGTTTGCAACTGAAATCCCGTGACTACAGTCAGGAAAAAAATATCTTGCTATGTAATAGAGGAACAGTGCTCCTCAGCATTTGACCAAGCCTTTTGTTAATAAAATGTTATACCTATAATGGATGATAAAGAAGTTTTGACAAGGACATTAAATACTTTAACAATAGGGTCACAGAAAACTCCCATAAGGATAAAATGAAGCCTCAAAATTTTCCTTGAAAAGCCGAACTTATATACATTTGTTAGGTGTCATTTAATACCTGGAGAAAGAAGCAAAAGTCTACACTGAGCTGTTTCAGTGTTCAACGTTAGTAATAAGCTGAAGGTTTGGACAAGCTGTCCAATTTGTCCACATGAAAACAATACTCAGTGTTGCTGAGATAAGTTCAGAGGTGGGATTTGCAAAAATTGCTTCAGCAGCACTAGCATAACTTTGTATTTAAGTCAGTTGAGTTTTACAGTTTACTGTGATAGGAATCAAATTAGGGTACTGCAGAAACTGAGAAATTTGAGAATTGCATACAAATATCCAAGAAACATTTACTTTGGAGCGGTCTGACATGCCTTTTACACTCTTGAAAAATCATTTATTTTAATTAGTGTTCTATTACAAACTTCTGTCAAAATACACACATTATTCAGCACCAATTAAATGCTAAATGTGTTGGTACAGAAGACTGGTAGGTAGATAGGTTCTCCTTGGCTGTATTAAAAAAGGAATTCAACAACTATAAAAATTACAGTTAAAGCATTAAGGTTGCCAACAATAGCTTTATTTTGAAATGCTGCATAATTTTCTCCCACTGTTGGGTTGTGACAGTTGGAACTTTGGGGAAACTAAAATAAACACCTTACTGATTTAAGAATATGTTCTGCAGTTCTGCCAGTTCATTAAAATCAGAATTCAATTAAAAAAACCCCAAACCTCTCTGTGGTAAGCTGAGAGAGTGGGTTTCACTGCTCAAGCAATTCATTAGGTACCAGGCTCTAAAGATTTATCTTCTCCCTGTTTGACACTTGGTATTTGTATTTTAGCCAATTTCTTCCTACCTAAAGTCACAAAAATTAACAAACCATTTGAAGTGACTAACTGTCAGCACGGGATAAGCGGCAACACAACTCTGACTGAATTGGGGTGGTCTTTACAGGGGGAAGGGTAGGAATGATGGCTGACTCTGTGAGTTACAATTCCAAGAACATTTGTTATTCTTACATTTCACAGGAACATACCACTAGGAGAGATCTTGACAACTGAATTCTGTCCTCAGGTATGAGGAGATTGCATCTACACTATTCTCATTAAATAATCCCTTACTTTGGAACTGACAACGCCTCCTATGGTGAATTTCTTTTATGACTATTTATTTAATTTTAAAAAGCATAAATATGGACAATGCTTAGTTTATACAGATTATTTTCTAGTGAAGTAAAAGCACAAAACTATCCCACTTCTGCCTCAACAGATCCTCTTTGTATCACAATGGTCACATCCAAAATCCTGTTGACTTTTGTTAAAATAAATATAGATAAATAAATTAAAAGAATAGCCAGCTAAAATGTAGGGGTTTGCTCTCCACTTCTGCAAATGATGCTGGGACAAAGCCCGCCTTTTGCTTGGTTCTTTGTGTGTGAATGTCTTACAGATTAAGATGCTGATTCACATTATTAGAGATGTGAGATGCCCATCTACATTGCAGTCAGCTTTTTCCTCCCAGCCAACCAAAAAGATGATGGGGGGAAAATAAAAATGTAGTACAAACTCCTGCCTCTCTCAGCAGCAAAATGCTGAGGCAACACCTTGAGAAAGCTCTCCCTCATGATTCTTAACAGGATTCCTTCACCACAAAGCTGCAGAAAGGCAGCTGGAGAACACATCAGAAGGGAAGGAACATGGTCTAGTGTCCACAATTTACAGCTTCATGTTGCACATCCAGTTGCTGTCACACCTTATTACCCTTTCTAGGTACAAGAAAAAACCTCTGCTTACAGTGTCCCCTGTAACAGTCCTCTGTTAGTGATGCTTACATGACCAGAAAAGCTGAGGTACAAGCCAATACACAACTCACAAGAAACAAAACCAGTGCTAACTCCTTCATTCAACAAGGTATAGCATCTTTTGCACAGAAGAGGTTCTGAAGAACAGGCTCACTGTGAATTGCCACCTCTTTCCATTTAATGTATGTAAGTACAAAATTTTAATGTAATTTACGATTTTTTTTAAAAAATAGCATAACATCACATAGGCAGTAAAAAAAAATATAAAGAAATATCTCCTTAGAATATAAGGATATATACAAAAGACTATATATATATATACACACACACACACTTCTGTATCTGTATTTTATATATACAATATATAACATTTTTCATGGATATTCTCCAGTATACATGTATATACACACACATGTAAAACACCTTACAAACTTTTACTACCTTTAGAACAAAAATAAACTAAAGCTCTGTCCCCTATAACAAAGTTTTAAAAATGTGTGTATATATCTATATTAGGAAAATACATGGAAAACACTAAATCAAGCGTTTACCATTTGATGATAAACATTAAATTCCACTGGTTGCAATGTATTATTTTATTCATACATCCAACCAGGTTTAATTAATTTGTTAAACACCCATGAAATTCTTCTGCATACATTCTTACATTCTGCATCCACTTATGTTTGCTGCTATATTATTAGCACTTGTATTAGTACTCACGGTGTCTTTGGGGTTTTTTGGGGTTTTGTTTGTTTGTTTTGAACAGCCAAACTTAAAACATTGATTAACATTAATATTCTCTACATGTTCAAAATGGGGAAAAAACATAACACAATTATATATACTAAGTCATCATTTAACTGGCTCACCTTCCTATTGCTCTAGCATACAAAGAAGTGTCTTGGGATTACATTTGTATTAGTGGCATCCAGATCAGAACCTTCACAGTCTAAAACAGTATTCAATAGATTGTTTTTACACTGTCTACACAATTCAGTATATTCTTGTATGATTGCTGTATCAAAGGCCTGACAAAAGAAAAAAAAAATCTACATTATGAATTATTTCTTTTTGGTGTAAAGAAATATCCTTTTAATGTGACTAAACACACTGGCAGCCAAAACAGGAGCATCAGTATGTCCCACAAGTAGGATGGAAAGCCATTTGTACATGTACAAATGGAGTTGAAGCGCAGGGGTAGAACACACTCATGTCAGTATATCTCACATCTGTTCTGGAAAACTGGTTCTCTGGTTACATCAGGGCAAAGAGAAACAGGAAAATTTTTTCTCTTCCTGCTTGCCATTTCTGTGGCGCTGAGGTCTGATGCTTTACCAAGCAACAGAACAGAAATTTTGTTAAGAATCACCATGGATTCAAATTAAAGCCCTCTTGCTCTGTAATGATGACTAAATTGCAGTCTCTCTACAACTTCACTGGTTTTAGAAAAAAAACTCTCTTATCTGTACTAGTGCTATGATCTTTTAAAACTTCTGAAAGGAAGATTACTTTGCTAGTTTATTATCACCAGCAGCAGCCTGGTGATTGCAAGAATTTACAGAGCTGTGTGTCCCTGCAAGGTACAAAAGGATGTATTGTTTCCCATACTCAAATGAAAACACAGCATCACTGGTACTCCCTGTCATATATGTCCTTGAGTCTTAAGGAAAATAATTTCTAACAATAAAAATGGACAATATTAACACAAATCTTTTCTAGAGATCAATCAAGTTAAGCACCTAACACATATAAAATACTTTTGCTAAGAACAGCAGCTCAGACTGAAATGTACTTGCGCTCACTTGTGCTCAAGGCCATGTAGCATTTTCTTTGAAAGCAAAGCACATTTCTCTAAACAGTTTTGTTGTTAGAGTTGTTTTGGGTTAGAGTTGGATTAGGGATGTAACTGAGTTGAAATAAAGATATATAAATAATATTTAAATACTTCACTAAATTAGCATTAATGAAAAAATGCATTAACTGCTATCCACTGGGGTATAAATAAGAAATATAAATACAACTATGCTAAAATGCACGTAAAGCAGTATATCATACTGTTACATCCTGTCTATTAATTTCATTTAATTAAGGTTGACACTGTGCTTGCAACTGCATAGAAGAACTAAACAACACATACTCAACTGTACGAATTCAGTTACATCAGGCAGTGGTCTAGTCAAGATGTGGAGGTGCCACACGCAGTGGGATATGGAAGAAGGCATGTCCCTACCCTGTGCCGCACTCCATACTTGATGTTAATATGACAATAAAAATGAAAGCAGTTGGCACTATAATCCTAGATCAACAGCTGGCATTCCAGTCCTAAATGCCAAATTCCTGTTGGGGATTTAGAGCCTTCACAGATAAAATATACTGTTGCTTTTTACAACTGTAAAAGGCAGAATAATACAAATGACCACAAATTAGAAGTGATAAAACACACTTGATCAGGATAATTGAAAGCCTCAGCAAAAATTCTACAGCCATTAGAATCAGGAGCAATAAAAAGGACATTTAAGCCCTCTTTCCTAAGGAAACAATGCTGAGACTATAATTTCTGTCTGCTTGTCCCTACACCTCACATAATTTTTGAACTTGTTGCAGATTTAAGAAGGTCTGATGGAGGAAGAGATATCCTAGAGGGAGCTGATTTCATATAGTTTCCTGACAATAGATTACCAGCTAAAGGAGCGAAATCAGTAAGTACTCCCACTGGGAGAAATGCTCTGGCATAAGTTTATATATTATTGGAGACCAGAGAATGCATATGAGAGAAACAGAACTTATAGTTGCCTCAAAGCAAGGGAAAAGCTTCAAATAAAACCTTACAGTCAGCTATGAAACACAGATTTGTAGGAAGCTAGGCTACACAATTTCTGTCATTCAAGGATTATTTGTACTTCACAAATACCAGGAACAGAAGTCCTAGCAATGGTATACTTATTAGCTAGAGGTGTTAAAGAGTGATGCAGAATTTTTTTTTAAGTGGTTAATGACCTATTTTTGTCTTCCATTTTGGAAGATAATAAATGCTGTAATTGTATTTCTGGCAAAATACTTTCTATTCCAACCACAGCAAAAAAGACTATTAAATTACACTGTATGTAAGTATTTTTAAATCCTGGGTTACATAGTTTGAACTCAATGGTTTTGAAATAACTTAGTAAGTAAGGTACAAATGTTGAATTTCAATATATCCTGGAATAATGGAGAAGTACCAGGGAAGCAAGGAAGCTGACATTCCATCAGCAGTTGGAAAGAATAAACAGGATAACTGTGTGGTCACAGGTCAAAGTCAACTTGAGAACTGTGTCAGGGAAAAACACCGAAAAGTTGATTTAGGACACACATAGCAAAGATTTAAGGCATAATGTCAAGCAAATCAATAGGGTTTGAGAAAGAAAAGAAATGATCTGTCAAACTGAAGACCTCTGTAGTGAAATATTTAGTCAAACTGTTCCTGATAAAATTACTTTCTTTTTTAAACCCATAATATGCGCACTACAGTTTTAATTAACACATTTTAGGTTGTAACGCAGTATCAAGTCAATTATCTAGTGCTTCTTCAAAAACAGTTAAATCAGAAGGTTACTATAGAATTATGCTGGTTTCAGTGATTCCACTTAAAGCTGTTCTTGTTTCAGTCCCATGCAAAACGTACCAGCAATCTGGAAGATCAAGCTTACAGATGACACAAAAAGGTATACTGGAAACTGCTAAAATACTAAGGGTTACTTGGCAATCTCAGATTCATTCAGCTGTCCAAATGCAACCTTATGTACACATGTAAGATCTCAGAGACGAAGACACTCTAGAGTAATAAACTATAGAAAACAGAGGTGTTGAAAATAAATACAATGACATAATATATAATTGAGGGAAATGATAAAACTTTGATAATGTTATTGAGTGAAGAATTACAGTAGCTTCTTACATGTACTTATAACTAGCTGAAAGTACTGAGCAAGAGGTAGTATTGTGCTGTTATACTACAACAGCAAAAATTGGGAGTATGGACACAGAACTCCTGTCCTAAGACATGTGGAAGAAAAGAGGAAACGCCTATAAGAATGAATCATAGCTTGGAAGACTAAACTTTTCAGTGAGGAACATTTGATACTGGTTTATCTAATAATAGGTTAAGGATAAAGTAATTAATTTTCTTAAATGTCTATGTCAAGAAATGGGTCTTACTCTACAATAAAAATACTGCAATAGTCAACCTTGAGTTGCATTGCAATGTCTATGCTTCAGGTATCCGATGTGTGGTGTGGAATCGACATCTTAGCATTCAGGAATCTCTGCACAATTAGAACACGCCAAAGGACAGCATATGTCTGTCCCTCCCTCCCTCGCACCAACCTAAGCTGGTACAACCAGAGAACCATAGTGTGAGGGGATTAAAAATAAAATAAAATAAAATAAAAAAATTACAGCATTTCACAACAGTGATGCCATGTACCTCCACTTATGCCATTAGTCACACAGGTCCTACATTTTAGCCACCCCCCCGCCCCCCAACTTTATTGCAAAATGCATAAGGGCAGTGGAATCTAGTGTTTCACTTTCAGAACACCCTACTAACTAACCATGGAGTGGTTCTCACTTGCTTTCACCTGATGTCATACACTTACAGCTTTTACTATATAGTGCTTCAAATTCAAGCATGAAGGATGGAGCTGCCTCTGCTCAGCCTCTGTGTTGGTTACCTGCTGTTTAGGCTACAGCCATGCAGACAGAAGCAAGCAAGCTGAATCCTCTCAGGCTGAAAAAATAACTAAACCCACCACACCTACTGCCTGAACAAAAGGGAACCATAACTACCACCTCCTTTACTTTTATTTTTCCGTTGCATCTTAAGAAAGGCGATGTTCAGATGTGTCACACATGTAACACACCTGTATATGTTACAGCACAACCGCATTGGATACATGGCTCCATGGACACCAGTCAACCTCAGTTAAATTACAGCCAACAGTAATCTCCTACTCAATCCCAAACAATTTTTTTTTCATTATTTCCTTTGTGCTGGTATTAGTGTTTGGATAGCTGAGGAGATCAGGGAATTGACAAGTAGAGAATTAACCAGACAAAAAACAGTTAAATTAAAATGACTGTGAAATCACCGTTTAGTGTTGTCCTAATTTCTGACCCCAAATACATTTTGGTGGAAGATACAAGCCAAGATTCTTTCAGAGTTTTTCTGTATCAAACATCTATCTGATGAAGAAAGATTTTTGCCCTTGGTGCTAAAATTTATTTGAAAAGTCTTGGCCACTTGGTCTCGTTTTAAGCAACCTATGTAACTTTTGGATCAGACTCAGTGTTTCCATTATCTCACATGAAGCAAGTAACTATATCTCTTACAGCAAACTAGATAGTAACACAGCATGGCTTGCAAGAAGAGACGTGTTGTATTAGAACAATTGATATATTTAGAAAACACGTAAACAAGCTTTTAGGCAGAAAGCAACCTCTGAGTTTAGATATCGCTGTAATTTAAGTGAAAAATAGAATCTGCTAGCACTTGTTCAAGCACTGTCATTTAGGAAAAATATGAAAAAATTTAAACAGTAGTAAGGTGTTCGCTTTTGTAACAAACTTGCATTAACCATTTTGAATAACATATGGGTTATATATATGTATCCGTATTTCATTTTATATTCAAGGTTCCACCACACAGTTGCAAGCATGCAGTGCTAAACTTGACTCCAATTGTATTTAAGAACAAAGGGTAATCCAACAGTATTTAAGAACAAAGGGTAATTCAAGGGCAGTGTTTTAGCTTTAGTATCTTGTTTTCTGACATGCTTGATCTGTAGCTCAGCTTTATTATCCAACTTCAGGATAAACAAAACAAACAAAAAACTTGCAACCTTCTCTAAGAGAGTCACGTACTATGAAGGAATATAAAATTTCCCTTGTTTCTCACTCACAAAATGTGCGATCTCAGAATTATTAAAGTTTCATGAATACTGAGAAGTTCAAGACTTAACTTGTGCTATTGCATGAAAATCAAAACAGGTGTTTACAGGGTAACAGAGCTACTGAATGCTAACTTCATTAACTGCCATTAAGCTAAATAGCTCACAAATGGCATTTAGATCAGTAGTAAATCATCATCTAGGTCAGCAGGAAGCTCATTACAGACTGACAATCCAAGTGACAGAAACACTTTTCTACAAGTGCTATAGTAGTAATTTCCTGTGTGAAAGGCTTGCCGCTGTTCCTGCATTCCTCAGGGGATGCTTCTTCTCAGAGGATGTTACTCTTCCCCAGGAAGAGGAAGGAACCAGTTGTTACTGGATGTGTGGGCTGATAGCTGTTGGGCATTTTCTGCATGCCACAGAATCAGCTGTGAGAACTGTGAATACAGCTTAGATTCCCAGCTGAAGTGGGGAAAAACACTGCTTGGGCAGACAAGGTCAGAGCATACACACACAGTATCTCAGGAAATTGAAAGAGAAATAATACCCCAAACTTCTATCCCAGAAATGTGCTGATTTGCTAAAGGAACAATATACAGACATGGATCAACTTGAAAAGCATTCCTGAAGCGTTGTACTGTTGCCATGAGTAAGACTGTATACAAAGTAAGATACTGCCAGTTCCAAGTCATGTACAGCAAGCCAGCTATCTTACAAAACACACCAATAGTCTAGCAATAGCATCTGTTAATAGTGTCACTATGGGCAAAGGCAACACAATTAAACAAACTGCCTTGTCAGGAAACTGAATATTGATGCTTGATCTTTTATATGACAGGTGCATGTGTGTAGATTTTTTTTTTTCCTGTTAGGTCCTTCTCCTGAGCTTCCTGTCCTACAGTAACTCAAGCTCCCTCCATATATGCTGTGACACTTGCAGGGCAAGGCACCAGTACCTAGTCCCTGCCTAGCTGAGTATCAGTGAATTCAGTGTCACACCCCGCTGGCTTTTTCTTTAGTGCTGCACTAACATGTTTCCTTTTTCTACTAACTGTTTTCTGCCAAACTTACTTAAAAATAAAAAAAAACCACAACAACAAACCCAAAACCACAAACAACAAACCACCAACTATTTGATTCAAAAGTTATTAAGGAGCCTGGACAGAGACAGACAAATAAACAGTACAATCTCATAAGGTACATTTCCTTGGGAAAGCAGGCTAAAAATAGTATGGGAAATATTACATTCTTGCACTCTCTAGTGCCCAAATTCAGAATTCTGTCTCCAGTGAAAACTTTACTTTCCCTCAAGCTTCAGCTCACTCACAGAATATAATGAAGCCTATTAAAGAACATCAAGACATATATTATTACCTAATTATGTAGCAGCACAACACATTTCCTGTTCTCTCCCTGTAAATCAGCAGTTACATGCTGTGTTAGAACAGCATCACTGCAAAACCCAAGGGCCATTCGGATCATACTCTTTTATTGCAAATGCTGAGTTGACCTTCATGTATCTGATCTTTTAAGTGTTATTTCATGCTAGTGGTACCAAAGCATTTTGCTTAGATTAAGTACACAAATCTTTCTGAACATGCCTGCACCTCTACAGAGGCTCAAAATACAAGTTTAGAAATTCACTGTTCAATACGCCAGGTGCCTTATCCTTTTGGCACTTGTGACAGAAGATGAATGCTTTTGTTCATATACACCATACCTTCCATGGAAGGCCCCTAGCTGGGCAACAGAAAAGGCCGTCTCTATTGCCTCATGGTTGTTGCAGACAGCTTAGGTGTAACCTTTGGGAGGGATGGGAGACTTTCCTTCCCTGAGAGCAGCTGAACATGTTTAACTGCAGAGCAGTGGGGAGAAGGCAGCCTATCCTCTTCCCCCAGCCCTACACACTGTACCTGCATAGTGCGAAAAGAGTGCAAAAGGTCTGTCTGGTGAGTGCTGTAAGACAAGATGACACTAAAAATTGCTTGTCTAAGAGCAAGGCTGGACAGAGAAAAGAATTAATTTGCAAAGACAAGACCAGAGTTTACAATTTTTTATTCTGCAGCACTGAACATTTCTGAGTTCCTCTATATACAGCATTTATTCTATGTTTTTATAAGACCTAGCATCAGAGATTCAGAATCTGTTTGAGTGTTTTTGGTATGCTCATCTATGGAAAAGGTGCAGACAGTTTTACCACAAAACTCTGGAGAAACATGACCTCTGTAAGTTATTCCCTAATTTCATTCTGTGTTAGTGATTTGGAGCTCAGATTATAGAGTTGGCAGTTCATTCAAATATGCATTAACTAGTAAACAGAAGAATGGCAGTATATGAAAAAAAATCCATAGCTATTCATGGAGTGGCCTTTCTTATTTCTGTGTCTGGCAGCAAGGAAGATAAGGTGATGGGAGAGGCTGGGAATTGTCAATTACTATTAAAGCCCTTCTACTGGTGGGATCACTCCTCAATGCAGAGCTGAGTCTAATGGGCATCGGAGCTTTAGACAAGGAATACAAGCAGGACATTTTTCTCTCTTTCTTAAAGGACTCAGATGATTCCAGTCTTCCTTTCAAAGGGGCACCACCAGAAGTTTCCTTTGGTAAAGAAAAACATATGAATATCATGCAATGCTCAGTTTAACTGAAAAGCTAAATGTCTGAGGTCCCAAGAAAACTTGGTACGCATGAAATACAGAAAGCTGTTGTGTTTTCTGATGAGATATATACAAGAAGGAAGAGCAACCGCTATGCACAGTGAAGTGCCATATAAATTTTGCCCTACTGGCAGTTCCCTTGCAAATTGGACTTGGGCCCCAGAGGAGATGATCTATGTACATAATTCCTACTCTTTCCTTTCTTCCTTTTTGCCTCCTCTTAACCTCACTGAAGACAGTTGGTGTTTATTTCCATGTAGGGCTGGAGCCAGGAAAGGATGTAAATCAGAATAAATTTGAAGTTGCATGGTAAAGAAAATATGCAGTGTTTTTAGCTTTTAAGAAAAAAATTTATTTTGTCATCCTCTTCTACAAGATTCTGGAGTAGTGATAAGCCATGGAAGGAAGAGATGTTACTCCAAGATCTTTTCAAAATCAGTTCTTGTGAGGAAGAATAGTTGTGGAAGCCTTCATGTACACAGAGATGGAAGAATAGATACAAATTTTGCATTCATAATTGCTTATTTATAAAATATATGGGATGTTTTTTAGGTTGGGGTTTTTTTGGGTTGTACTCAAAATAAAGGCAGAAAAAATTGTGTCAAAGGTACCTAAATCCTGAAATACATACTGGGGAAGTGATGTGTATAGAATAAATTGAGAGTACATATACTACTACTTTTTGCATCGAGACTCCTACTACAAATGCAGTACAAATATGCTAACAATGTCTTAGCTTGAGGAATAAAAGTTGAACATACACAAGTTACAGGGGGAAATTTGTTTGGTCACTTTCTATTTTAAAACTTATGTTCCTTTTCCCCTAAACAAGAACAATCCTTATCTTTCTTTCTTTCCCCTTCAATCTTATCTTTCCCCTTCCCATAATTAATCCAGTCTTAACTTTGTAGAAATTGTACTGTAAATGAACAATAAACATGTCTTGTTTTCAGCGTTAATTTGCACTGGAAGAGAAAGAACAGCAAACACCACCAAGCCAGCACAGACATTCTGACTTCCAGATTACAGTACATTGCTTTGCTTCCTCCAAATCCTGTTTACATGAGCAAGGTCAGGGGATGGAACATTTAGAGAGCTTCTACAGTGATTTCCTGCTGCTGTCAGTAAAAGCTACCACAACATCATCAACTTTCCCTTGTTCCCAACAGCTTATCAGGGACCAGAGGTTACCAATGTATTGCCTTACAAACTTGGAAAAAACCAACCTCCCTCAAAACAAAAAGTAAAATCAGAGGATGAAACAGGAGGAAATAGTTCCAAAGGGAAAAAAAGACTTCCAATTTTCCTTTTCAATAGTTCAGAAAACAAAGGCAATATTAAGCTGCTTGACACAGAGAAGAAGGGGTGGGAAAGAGGCAGTAACGCTTTCAGAGCCTTCAATGAGATAGGAAAAAGAAACACCACCCCCAGCCCCCAAACCTTGACACCAGCAAACATTTTCAGAGTAAAAGGCTAAAGTACACCTCAATTTTAACAACTGCAACATATGAAAGCTCTTACCGTTGAAAGTCAGGGCATTACACAAATGCCAGGTAGTTAGGCATAGCTTGGTTTTATACTGGTACACAGACAGGAATTCTTAATGTTTTTGTAATTATAGTCCAAAAGAAAGCAGCTTCATACTGAAGATTACACTGAAGTGTTTCTACCGACATGACCACATTCCCTTCACTAACTTTACAAAGGAAGTTGCATCAGTGTGAGTCTTACATAAAAACAGGTTTTTCACCATGTTCAAAAAGAAGTGGCCTTACAGCTTTAGTGTTAGAACACAAGCTGAAAAGATAAGGTGGTTAAAGTTCAGAGAGTTTAATAATTTAAGTGTTTTCTAGCAAAATCTCTATGAGAACATTCAGACTTGCATATCTTGGCTTAATCCTTGCAGAAAGAAAATACAAGTACATTTAAAAAACCCACATAAGTAGGCATTTTAGTGTGGAAGTTGTTATGGATTGTTGGCTTTGATGAAGCAACAAATTAGAATTCCTTGAAAAGAAGAGGAGGAGTGGGTGGAAGAGATACCAGTATTTCCTCATATAGATAAAGCTCAAAATATAAATGCATTGCTAAGAAAAAATCCTAAGACATATATTAAATTCACAATAAAATATAAAAAGTGTTAATTTTTAAAATATTTGGTTTTCAAATCTTCTCCAGGCAGACTGTTGTCAAGAATAGATGACAGTGATACTTAGCTGCACGTTAGTTAACTGTAGTTGTGTGTCCTGCTCTGGGCTTCTCAATACAAGACAGACACTGACACCCTGGAGCAAGCCCAGCAGAGGGTGAGCAAGATAGTGAGGGGGTTGGAACACACGATATACAAGAAAAGGCTGAGAACTAGGTTTGCTCAGCCTTAGGAAGGAAGGATGTAGGGGAATCTTACTGCCATTCCATATATTCAATGGGTAGATAGAGAAAAAACAAAGCCAGACACTTACTAGAGGACCGCTGTGCTAGAATTAGAAGCCACAGACACAGGGAATTCTAGCTACATATTGTGGAAAAAAGTATTTTCACCGGTCAAACGCTAGAGCAAACTGCCCAGAGACATGGTGGCATCTCCATCCTTACACATATTAACAAATGGACTGGACAAGGCCTTTAGGAATCTGATCCAAGTTGGCCTTTAGGGGGTAGGTTTACATGAAATGACTCAACATCCTTCTCAGCCTATACTGCTCTAATATTTTTATTAACAAATATTTACAGAAGGGAAGAAAAGGAATACCTTTTGCTCTGCCAAAAGTTGTCTTAGGGGCAATAACAGCATATTTCCTATGACCAGTAAGACAGGACAGAGTTCCACTAGCTGAAGAGGAGATTCTCAATTGGGAGAACACTTTCTCCTGTTTCCTGGAGTAGCCTGCATCTATGGGAGTTTGCCCACTTACCATTAGGAATTCTGATAGCCATTCAATAAAACATTAAGAGGTTTTGTATAGGATTCCAGTCTTCCTGAAGATATTTCAGGGAGCTTACCACAGATCCTACAAAAGCTTCAATACTGTTGTTTGTCCCAGAGAAGTCAGTCTTTAAATACTTGAGACAATGGATCCAAGAAAAGCTGTACCTCCCTTCTTCAGCAGAAAAATTGAAGTAATTATGTCGATTAGCTACTTCCCACAGTCCAGGGATTTGCCAAGGTGTTTTGTAAATAACCCTTAGGGCCCCGCTGTGCTGCCTATATGATAAAGACATTGAACAAGAACCCTTAAAGGTATGTAAGTGCAGAGTGCATTTTTCTCTCTGTACATTTCAGAAGGGCAGAAGAACTGCTTAAGCTAGAGCAAAACATGTCAAAAAGAGTAAGTAGGTATAGACAGGTCATTTGTAAATTAACCTGGTGAGCTGATAAAAGATTTTTAGTAATTTGGACAAAGTTCTTCCAGTAGAAGTAGGATCAAAAAGCCATACGCAGCCTTAAGATGGGTCTTGACAAGTTTACAGGGCAGGAGGGTTAAAGTGTACACTGATGTTTTCTTTCTAACCAGTAGAAAATGAGCAACTCAGGGGGGCTGGAATCAGGGAGAGGGACAGGGGAGGAGGATGAATTATACTAGAGGTTGTAACCTCTAGGTAAAAATAAATAAAACCACACAAAACCCATAAAGACAGTATCATTTCAGTGAGGACAAACACTATCAAGAGGAAATATGGCAGTGAAGGTGGCATGGGAAGAAATCCAGCATCTGCACTTGCCCCTTTGATTTTTTTGAAGAAAACATGAAGCCTCTATAGAAAGGGCCTCTATACATTAGGGAAGTTCAGCCAGCTTCAGATAAAAAGGTCCGAGTTGCTGAGATCCAGTACCCTTTGGAAACAAGACACAAAAAGACTCGATGGCTGGCCTGATTAAAAAACAGGTGATAATTCCACAAGCAACAGAAGCTGGTAATGCAGCAAACAGACACTGGACTGGATGATGACATGAAAAGATGAGTTGACATTAGAAAATAGGGAGGACCACACAGGCTGGCAAAGTTGGGGTGTTACTTACTATGGGTGAGGAAGGATACTAGTGCCAGAGAAAACATGCAAGTGGTTTCTGGATCTGTGTCAACAGTGTGTGTTGGACAGAGCAGTTGTTAAGGTTTTTAAGATGGAAAAAAAAGATGCAGATGGTAAATGCCGACATGCAGAAAGGTGAGAATCAATGGCAAACAGGAGATCAAGATAGCAGGAAAAAAGTAGTGATTACTACCACAGTGAAATGGCATGAATCTACAATGAAAAGGCATGAATTTTGAAGCAACATTTTTGTAATGAAGAACACTGTAAAGCTAGCCAGCCAGCCAGCCAGCCAAAGGACTCTCTCTAGTAGGTCAACTTATTCCTACTATGAGTTCTGGGCATAAAGTTTTATAAACTGCTCTCATATCAGAAGAATGAATGAAGGAGATTAAATGACTGGCATATTTGTAGGTATGTAACAAAGAATTAGAGTGTAACCATACATTTGAATTCTGCGATCAGTATTAAGATCGGGAAGTAATGAACACAGAGTATTTTGAAGTAAGAAGTAGACAATAATTTATATCCACCACAATCCACTGTCGAGCCTACTAAAGAGATTTCTCTAAGTCTCCAAATTACTTCTGACAGAAATGATCTTAAAAGAACCATATTTCCATTGTGAAAAGAGAACACAACTGCTAAACCTTAAAATATATGAAATTACTATCTCTCAAATAAAAATTATTATGTAATTGTTTTGAAGAAAAGGTTTCTCTTAGACATCAACTGCTGTATCATGATCTTCAATAAATGATCTTAAAGAATTTCATGAAGTACCTTCACAACATACCTTTTCATAAAGCATTCATGACAAAATAGAACAGCAGAAACTTCCCCTGCTGTCTATTCATATATATTAACCCTTCAGCCACACGAACTCTTGTTATGGTAACTAAAATTACTCAAGATACAATTTATGCCTTCACAGGAACAGAGCTAAAAGAGAAATTCTCTTTTTAACCTAATTCTAGAACAGTACATCTTTTAGATTTCATATCAGGAGAGCATATTTCTCCTCCTACGAAACTAGCGTTAAAACACTGCCTTCCTTTCCTCCCACATGCCATACCAATGTCATATGAAAAGCTAACACTAGAAGGATCTAATCCTGTGATTCTGTCTTAAAATGTGGTGGCTTTTTTTTTTTTTTTCCTCCTAGAGAGCTACCAGATGCCTTAAAAGTAGAAAAATTAAAACATCACTTCTGGAATTTTATCAATGGGGCAACTATTCCTCACGTTTCCCATTATTTGTAGATAAAGACAGTTAGAAAAAGTGTTTGAGAATAAGCCACAAATTTTAACAGTAATATTTAGAATTAATTAGCAGGGGCTTATAATTAGAATTTCTGGTTAGTATATTGGTAAAATTACTAGCCTAATGTGAAAGCTTTGCTATTACACCATCTTCTGGTTAGCCTTTGGAACTGTGAAAGAAAGCTAAAGTTGAGAATTTAGAATATTGAGCTCTGAGCAGAAAACAATTGTTAAAAAATATATTTTGTTCATACAGACAGAAAGAGCTCATTTCTGGTAACGTGTTAGTTTAAGCTATACCCTACCTCTCTTTTTTCCCCCCACCCCCTGCAAAGGCAACTTACCGGAATAGTGAAACATGAAGAGGAATTAATCTCTATGACAGGTGGGTCAAATGTTTGTGTATTAGTCACATCAAAGGTTGGGTTGACCTGTTGAAAATTAATTATAAAAATATTTCAGCACCAGTAGAGAAAGGGAAATAAGGCTGAAATAAAAAGGACCAGTTGCTACATTAAGGCACCATTATTCATTAAGGTCTGGAAACAAGCTTTAAAATTCATAGAAATAAAGGTAGGGTGTTACCCTTCAACCATGTAAAATTCAATCCTATAATACAGAAATAAAACCCAGATACACATTAATTACAGAAGTATGACTTATACTTCATAAATATCTATCACCCA
Source organism: Falco punctatus (assembly GCF_963210335.1). Classification (NCBI taxonomy): domain Eukaryota; kingdom Metazoa; phylum Chordata; class Aves; order Falconiformes; family Falconidae; genus Falco; species Falco punctatus. The sequence continues at coordinate 43,048,591 of NC_137585.1, forward strand.
AAACTAACTCAGGTGATTCCTACCACAAGAGGTGCAAGTATTAAGAAGTTCAGTTGTATGACAAGTCAATAAAAATGACTTGTTTGAAATGGGTTTACTAAGGCAGCTAACTCAAAACCTGCCCAAGGCTGAAGCTATGCAACTAACAGTGTGGCCAATGATACTGCTGAAATACCAAACAGCAGGAAGTATTCAAACAACTTCCTAACCCCGTAACTGTCAGCTTGCCTGTGAAAATTTTTGCATGTGCACAACTACAGGGGCTCCTAAAAGTCAGGAGTTTTACTTTGCAGCTCACTTGTGGGTGCAGTTGTAGGTTGTCGTTCCTATCACTCCTTCCACCAGGAGAACTGTCCTTGCAGAAGCGGTGTAATGCCCTGGATAACTATGGACTTGTCAGCTGCTTTCTAGCAATGATGCTCAATTGGCTTGTTACAGTCCAAGGACTGCAGTAGCCCTCCACTTGTGGAGGTTTCTATATACAGCTATGCAGCACCCCATATTTTTATGTTACACTGCTCCCTTGCCTGTTGTAATTTACTTAGGATACATCCTCACTCACAGTCTCATACCACAGCTTATAAGTCCCACTACCATTAAGCCTGAGCTAGGATCACTGTGGTTGCAACCACTCTGGCTCAGCAATGCACAGGAAGATGTGTGCCAAGGCAGTCCCTAGGCCAGAGCTGCCTTATTGATGTAGGTACATCATTAGCACCAAAGCTGCAAGTGAGCACACAGCCACCCAGATCGATCAGTTCTCAACTCACACAAGTTCAAGTCATCCATCACAACCAGTCACTTTTGACATGCTTGCTTCTTACGTGCCAACTCTGATTGCCAAAATAACTTGAAAAAGACTGTTGTGGAAAACAGGCAGGAGCTAACACTGAAATCTGTGATAAGTTAACCAGCCAAACACAAAACATGCTGCTCCTAAAACCACAGGAAAAACTGCTTTATACTGGGAATGTCAGAGGCTGATTGATCAGATATGTCATCACAACATCTGCGATTTTGATATCTTAATATCACAGATGGACTACTAACTTATTGTTGATTATAGCAGTTAATCTATAACTTTTGCAGTATTTTGCTAGTGTCCTCGCCTGAAAGTGAAGCATTAACAAATAACAAGAGAATATAAAGTCTGAGAAAGCTGCTGCTTTTATTTATCTTATGGTTTCACCTAAGGATCAGAATATTGTCCCTACAAAAATCTGTGTGCATATTTTCTCCACCACTGTGTTACCTAGGTATATCACAGCCTAATTCCTTTGCCCTCTCAGCATGAGGTATGGAAGTACTTACTATTTTATGAACTGACAAAATTCACAAAAAGACTAGATGGCTTTCAAATCCCCAAGAAGTCTGGTGTAGTAAAGAAATTAACTTTCCTCTTCAAATGTTATCAGTAATCCAATAGCAGCCTTATCAGAGACGGCATTAATTCCAACCATCTTACTTGTAAGTGGAAAAAGTGAAATAAAGACAAACTCTGAATCTCACACTTCACTAGTGACAGGGTTATATTTTAGTTGCAAAGTTTATTAGATATAAGGCTTATTCTATTTTGCCTTTTCAAGAAGAGCCTACCATTTCACCTGAAGACTGTAAAAACTCTGGCTCAGCCAGAGCTGCTCACTCAGTAACAGCTTCAGTGCTATTTCCATGAGCTAAAATACTCTGATGATACTAGGGTCCATACATTGGCACATTGACTTTTAGGTCAGCGACCCATTTGTTAAGTAGCTAGAATGAGATCTTAAAACTGGTATTAGTAGCCAGGGAAGGCAGGCAATAGCATCCTGTATTGCCTGAAGCCTTTTCATTCCGTTCATTTGGATTTCCATAACTTACATGCAGCAATCTAGGATAAAACTAACAGAACTAAGATCTTCCTTGGTAAATGCAGGTAAAGGCAGAAGATGAACAAAGTTTACTAGCAAGCTAGAAGGTAAAAAGACATTTAAATACAAATGTTACCTGACTATTCAAGCTGAAAGCGATCCTTACACTTCACAGCACTTACAAATCAGAGATGACAAGCCTTCCTTAAAGCGAGATCTTAATTCTGGTTTTAAGCTAGTTCACCCTTCTGACTAGAAAGGTGACTAGCTCAGAAATCTTGGATTCAGTTGCAACAAGCCATTCTTCGCCCATGAGCTTTTTTCTGTAGACATTCTGTCTTTTAATTTAGACTACAGTTGCATCAATCGAGAATGAGTTACCCACAGACTATCAGGAAAACTCATCCTGCTACAGGGCTATCAGAGCTGATAACTTAAAATTCTCCACAATTTGTAGATACTAGGATCAAGTCTTGCTTTCTTCCAATTTTGTCAAATGGAATTGGAGGAAAGAAACAGAAAAAGGAGAACCAAAGCCAGGTAACATGGTCTAAGTAGTAACTTGCCATTTATCTGAAAGTTCTACCATTTTACCTGGACTTCTTTAGTTTCTTCTCTACAGACACATCATTAATGAAAGTCTCCCCTGCATACAGTATGGCTTACCACTTTATCAGAATTAAGGTGAGGAAGAGGGGAACAGCCAGTTTTACTTTTTTCCCCTTTATATATATGCCATCTATTTGGATTAATCAGACAACTGTCCTAAAGATCTTACATTTGTTTAGTGCTCAGCATAACCAGGGTCATTTGCTTCTGACCTTCAGTCAGTCCTGTAATAAATATAACTAACACATTATCTGAGTGTCAACCATCCTATGGGCGGCTAAGCCCAAAGTCTTTTTGTGACATGCATCATTTGGGCACTGAAAAGAAGAGAGGACAGAGCACCTGTAGGACTCTACAGAAGAGGGACAGCAGGTGCTTATCACCTATCAATACTCTAATGTAGAGAAGCTGCTGTAGTAGTATTACTAATAGCTCTTGAAACATCATCTTTGAGATAGCATCTCCTTGCTGTATACATCAGAGATATTGTAGCATGAGTTAAATGCTTTTCTTGATACAGGACTGTTAATTAAATACCTGGTATGATTAAGTTAAGAAAATGTGCTCTTTATGTGGAAGAGTCACATTCTGGAGCTGGAATGAAAGTCTCCTCTGCATATAGTTCTGCTTACTGCTTTATCAAAAATAAGGGGAGGATGAGAGGCATTGTAAACACTGACTAGGGGTGCAGGAACTGTCATAGGCTATACTAAAAGATATATCTGTACATAAAGATATATAAAATTGTTCAGCAACAAGTCAGAAATAGTGAAGTGTCTAAAGAAAAGAGCACAAAAACATGAAGGCTGTAGCTAAACCCTTCTTACAAATATTTGTGTTTAATACTGAACTAAAAATTAATGAAGTAATGGAATGAAGCTAAAAGTTCCACATGACTTGACATTTCCTGACACAGCAATGTAGTTAGCTGGCAAATAATCTCACCAAACACATTTTTAAGAAAATCTTATCTTTAAAAAAAAAAGAAAGAAAAACCAGAACACTAAAAAGCAAGGTAGACAGAACAGACATGTATCAAAGGTTTTCAAAAAACACTCTTCCAAAGTTTTCCTTTAGTTACCTGGTAAACTGATATAGAAGTATTTTCAATGTCTTCTTCCAATATGATGGAAGTTATCACATTATCACATTTTGATCCATAGCACAGTATATTTGAAGGAAGGTTTCTACACAGCCTCTTATGTAAGAAATTACAGATTTCTAGACTGAAGTTGAGTGAAACTGAAATATATTATTTAAAGAAAGAGAAAGCCAGGAATTAGGATCTCTGCTTAGGACAGAGAACTAAGGGAGGAACAAAAGAAGCAGGTCCAAACTAAGTCCATGATTCTTGGCTATATGCTTCAGTTAAATGATTATGCCCCTACAGATATCCCTCTGTTGATTTTAATAAAGTATATCCAATCTCAGAGAAAAAACCCACCCTTCATTTTTATAATGCATTCATAAGACACTGGTGTTATATCAAAACCTTAAAGGTTAATAAAATTAAAAGAGAAAGTTTTAAATGACTGACACAAAGTATTCCCTAGGAAAGTGATGGAGCTAGCTGTGAAATAGTGTCTCCAAATATACCAATAGAAATTTGGCTTTCAATTTGATTAAGCACTGCTCTTTGTGCTAGACAGGATCCCTTAAGCCAAACAAGCCCGATATTCTTATTTCTACTGCCACCTAGCGTACATTTGGATTTCCTTCATCTAAGAAGGTATTTACAATTGAAATTAAGACTGAAACTAAACCAACAGTAGTTTTTCATGCTCAAGATATAAACTCTACACATCTTAATATTTTCAAGCCTCAGCGTTATGTTTTTTAAGGAAATTCTGATTTCTACCTTCCATCCACTATAAAGAAGTCTCTATGAAAGATTAATTGTGTACAAACACAGGAAATTTAGAAATACAACTGTCACCAAGTAGAATGCATTTCATTTACTATATTGCACTAAAATTGCATTACTGATTAAACATACTACTTTCAAATATCTCCAAAACCTCCTTATATCAAAAAGAGAAAGTGACTGGGATTTATCTCAGCTAAATTTAGACATACTGCATTTGAGCTGGTCACCGAAGTTTACCTCTACAGTCAATGGAAAATGTAGGTGCCTTCAGAGGACAAGTCATTTACTTACATTTCCAAATTGTCTGAATGATTGTAATGATTATAAGCTTTAAACCTCTACTTACTTGAATATTCAAGAATCACATTGCTTAGTGCAATTGGAGGACAGCTGTAAAGACTTATAAGTCAAAAACATGAAACTCAACACTTAATATTCAGGCTACCGCTGGTCTGAAGAGGAGATACAAGTGAGGAATTTCTTGTGAAAGTTAATTATGCCTCAAAAAGCAGGCAGGGAAAGCGAAAAAGCTAGAGGAAGTATCTTAAAATATTACTGGCTCTGTGTATCGCTTTGAAGAGTCAATAAGGAATAGTTCTGAGAAAAGATGATAGTACACTCAAGCTTCATGTTTCAGTCACTGTCCTGGAGGCAAAATACCAGGTGATACTTGCAATCGTTATGTCCTTGGGCAAGCTATTTTGTTCAATCTGGAACAGAAGAGACCTTACCACATTCAGGCAAGCAGGCAGAGAAGCAACAACTATCCAAAAGAAACCTGGAGAGGCATGAAAAATTAGGAGTTAAAAAAGCATGGACAGAATTACTTCCCTCTTGAGTTCTACCTGTCTATCTGTTGAACTTCTGTTCTACCACTCTGAATTTTACCCTAAGGCAATCCATCTTCATCCGTGCTATAGAGGCAACTAAGCTTAACCCCCTCAGCATAACTCAGGATCATGTATTTAACACATCTCAAGAGTTTAGATGACATTGTAGCAGCTTGTAGCAAACCTTAAAAGGTCATCTATACTTTTAAATACCACATATCTGAACTCCTGCATGTTACCAAGTCTCTTAAAATATTGGTACTTCAATTTAGTTAAGATCAATCATCTTCACCTGTTCCTCATGAAAGAAAATAAACAAAGCAAATAGTTCTGTATTCTATCTGAGGCACAGATGAGATACTAGGAAAAACTGTGCCACTACAGTTGCTGAGCTGTAGTGGAATAAATCACCCAGAGAGGCAGGGGAATCTCCATCCCTCTTCGAGATCCCCTAACTAGACACAGCCATGGCTGACTTGATGTACCATTGGTAACAAGACCAGATGACCTCCAAAAGCTCCCTCTGACACGTCTGCAATTCAATTCCTCTTTTCCCTGATACGCTAGACACGTGGTAAGCCACAGAAAGATGAGGGTGGTGGTGTAGTGGAACTGCCTACTACTAGTTTTCTCTATTGTCTCTTGCTTAGAAAGAGATGAAGAAGTTAAAAAAGAAGAGTATGTGTTTTAACTGAAGAGGGACAGAAATATTTTTATTCTTTTTTATTTCTCCAGAGCACGTAGCACAGCGAGGCTAGAAATGCTGCTATTTTTCCAGTTACAGGAGGAAATATTTAAGAACATGCAACACTGAAAAAATGCAAGCATAGTTAGTACCACTAAAGCACGTTACTGCTGGTAGTAACCTGATACTAGTTTTGTGTGGATAAATTAAGTCTCTCTCCAGATGGTCAGGTCCATTCTTTCTTGCCACAACAGAAAATTTTTTGTTGAGACAGACAGGAGGGGCAGTAAAAAAAAAAGGAAAAGACATACGGAGCAACAAAACTTGATAACTTCACTTTAACGCTGTCTAAACTACTATATTATTACAATGATTTTAAAAATAAGCTGCAAAAGAGATCCTAATCATTATTACTATATTGTATAATTTATAAATATAAAAACATAGTACATTACAGTAGTATCAGATCTATAGAAACTACCAGACACTGTTCTGTCTCCAACGATATAATATTTCATGTTTATTTGAAAGCAAGATATTCTACAGATAATGTGATGTTAATAGAAAACTGAACACAGCAACACTTCTCTTAAAATCCTAAAATCAGGCCAGGAAATATACCACAAGAGTCTAAAACTTTGCTACAACAAATGACAAAAGCCACAGAACGCTTTCACTCTGCAGAACAGCTAACCCAGAAGCCTATGAGCTGCTACAAATGTTACAGCCATGAAGAAATGCAGACACTAAGTGAAATCTGTCAAAGCTAACTGAGGAATAAATTCTCGACATTCAACTATCAAATTTCCTTTATGTGCCCTTTCAGTATTGGTAATGAGGTGCTTCCTAGCCTTAGTTTAACTTTAGCCTGAACTCATTAATGCTTTTCCAGAGCTTCTCAATTACCTGGGACCAAGGACGAAAAAAAAAAAAAATAGATCTGGAATGTTGCTTTAAAGAATATTCATATCTTTGCCAGACACCTGATCAGCAGAGGTCTGGAAAAGCTGACCCGAAAAGAAAGCAACTGAAGCCGGCCGCTATAAGCTACTGTGGATTTTTTAGCATGTATTATAACTGGGTGCAATTGGAATGGGTCTTGAAGCAACCTGTTGATGCAGCAAGAGTGGCTAAATCTGGTGGCAAATGTTATCACTGAGTTTGTTCCAGCGCTGACCACCTATACTGAAGGATGCTACCAGTAAACTTAACTTCATTCATTGACCTTAAAATGAATATGACAATCTGGCACAGAAGTTTGCCTATGAAGCTTGTCCTACATGCGGTTGTCCTGCTCTTGTTCTGACCAAAATGCTAAGCATCAGAAAGCTTCACATCTAACTTGACAACAGAAGCAGACATGTGAGAATACTTAGAGATGGATTCTACCAGGGTTTTCCTCCTCCACCAAAATATTTTCAATCTTTAACCTCCTCATATTACATAGATTTATATTGCATACACGCACATACAAGAAGCCCAGTATTGTCAAATTCAAATGTTTTAAAAATCTGAGCAGGAAACAAATGCCATGGCAGCAGTATCTGCACCGTACATGAACAAAAACAGGTAAAGGTGAATTTCTATATTCTATTAGTATATGACAGCAGCCAAGACATTTCTAGATTTCTATCAGATACAGCTCTTGGACACCAGAGGCACATGGAGAATATCAGAGTGATAAAAGTATAGGTAACCACCATGTGGAAGCTAGCCAGATCTACCAAGGACAGTCACAAATCCCTGGGGTTTTAGCATAAACAAGGGTCTTGTCTAAGGCATAGTATTGTTTACCTATTTATCACAGCTCTCACACAACCTGAAAAACAGAGAATTTTCCAAATACTAACAAGGAATATTTGACATTTCACTTTGGTTCCCCAATTCCCAATATGTCCGGGGGTTGCTGGTAGAAGTTCTGACAGTAAAGTAGCTGAAGAATGAAATTATCAGGAAATCAGACCACACAGTGACATAAACCACACTGCTAGTCTAGAAAGGCTTTCTAAACTTTTAGACAGATACAGAGATCTTCTCACAATACCTAAAGGTCTTGGAAAGAGGGACAACTTGTGGCAAACAAGTATTTGCCTCTCAGTAATAATGCCACCTTGTCCTGCTTACCATGATATATTTTGAGTAGTATCCTAAAGCTCACTGAAAATTCAGATATCTTCTGCAACAGCTGCCATGCTACTTCAGAAACCAGACTATAACCTCTGTTTTGCTTACATCAGGCATACAGTACAGACTTACACAAGAAGCGCAAAAGGAACTCACCAGGATAAAACTGACAGCATCAGCTAGCCTAGAAAACTTAATGTGGATTCATAAGTTATGGTTGCTTCCAAAGCGCTAGACATTAAAACCAAGACAGATTTAACTATAAATGCTAGACAGACAGTGTTTACAGAAGCTTCTGGTTTCCTATATTAGAGTACCTGATGCACTCACCTCAACTGACTGAAGTTTTTCATCATGGAGATGAGGTGACCTTGGGTAAATATCAAGAAGATGAGGAGGCTCATCAATATGTGTTCTTCTAACGTGGTGTTCAAGAACTTCTTTATAATCAAATGAATCAAAGTTGGTTTTCCACAGTAATACCTGTAAGAAGCCATCATATCACCAACTACTTGAAGCCTATTCAGTGCTGAAAACAACTGTTCAGTGAAGTCTGTTATTACAAATAGATCATGACATCAGAATGAGCTTCCTGTCATCACTTAGCCTGATCTCCACTACAACACAGGCACTTCCCCAGAGTATCTTATACTTCAAGTCTAATAGATGTGGTTCAATCTATTTACAAAAAACCAAAATCAACCTCTTAAAAGATGTCTCAATAATCATAAAAGAAAGCAAACTTCATCCCACTGGACTGTACTGTTATTTTTCTGCCAAATCAAGGGGTCATATACTATCAAATTTCTGTCCCCTATGAAGGCTTGCAGGTCAAACGAGAAAGTTTGAGGGGATAAGAGAAATTACAGAGCTCCACAGAACTCTAAAGCACCTGTTCCAGTGTTTGAGCAACAGGAATCTGTTTTCTTTGTCCTTGTCCAACTACATTCATGGTAGAAACAATACACAACCATCACACAATGATCAAATGCAGAAGTAAGGTAGTAGAATGCAGAAGTAAGACAGCAGAAAGTAGTCTATCCAGCCTTATGGATAGACCAGAAAACCAAATTATAAGAGATAATGTTTCTCTCTCGTGTCACAGAGCAATTGTATATTTAAGTAATTTAATTAAGTTTGCGTAAATTTAGATGATGTGTTGCCTTTGTTATTTTAAGCACTAAGGGGAAAAAGAAAATAAAAAAAGAAGTTCAAAACACTTAGAAGACGGCAGTTTCCGAAAGTCCTATGTTGATTTTTAGCTGCTCCTTAAATTAGATGCAACAAAGATGGAGACCATGATCTGAGTTAATATTACCTGCTTGTCCAGCCAAAATTATTTCTGACAAGTGTTAGAAGTTTATATGCTATACAGAAGCAGCACAAATCAGATTTGATCACAGAAATTCCAAGCAGACTAAGTAATATTTTTAATATATTCCTAAACAGCTGCATTATTACAACTTCATTTCAGGTTCAACATCTTCTGTGACTCTGTTGAATGGAAGACCCTAAATATGCACTGGGACACACAGTGCACCAATAAAGACAGACCCCAAACCAACTCAGACATTAGTTAACAGTGAAAGGGGGATGCATGGATCTCAGTACAAACTGTATAAACCTGCCTCAGAACCTGGCACTTGTGGGACAATTAGACGTTAGATTAATTGATTCACAGCAGCCCACTGTGTTGTAAGAGGGAGTTCCTGCTTTCTCTCCCTCCTTTTTTCAGCTGTGTAGTTCCATTACCGCCATCATCCAATCCAGCAAAAAGTTATTCACATTTTTTATGTGGCTTTTCCCCATGTGTTCAGGCTAATTTTCTGTTGGTTTAGCAATTCAGATTGGCTCAGAGTGTAAACAAGGGTAGCAGGAGGCAGCAGAAGTAGGACTTGTCAACAGTGGTGAGCATTTGAGCTGCTTGAGCTCTAAATATGTTTTATTTTGCTTTAAAGTAGAAGGCCATGCCACTGCAGCTTCATCATTACAGACAACAAAGTTAATAAGAGTAAAACCAACATGGAAACATCCACACGTGCCTTGAGTATCTCAACTGCAATGCAAACTGTGTAAAAGCAACTATGCGCTACCCAAGAAAAACAGTTATTCCCTAAGGAAGTATTTCCTTTTACATCAAGGCAGTCACCAGACACAATGTCTGATTTAAAGTAACATTTTTGTTTTAAATGCTCAAACAACTCTCCCCTATATGAAGTCTAGTACTTTGCTGTTTCACCAATGTAAATTAGCGAAGTACAGTAGTAGTACAACTTAATTCTTACAATAATTAAGTAGTGACTTTAGAACAAGTGAAAACCTAATGGAGAGTGTAGGCATTAATACTAGTTGCGACACAACTACTTTGTTGACACCGAATTGACAATTAAAATATTTCTATTTAAAAGCATTCCTTTATTTTAATTCCTAACACAGAAGCGGCTAGTACTGTGGTCTTCATATCATGACATCCGATTGAAATTCTGTATAACACACAACTAGATAGAATGCACGTCAGCATACCGTAAGTAGTATGTAACAGTAATATGCTATATTTAACTCACATCCACTGTAACAAACATTAAGACATGTAGTTTAAAAAGACAATACCTGAGCATCTGCTCCACCTGAGGCAAATTTTTCACCACCTTTTGAAAAAGCTACAGAAAGTACAGGTCCCTGAAAGAAAAAAAATTAGCATACAGTAAAATTACACTACTACTGTAATAATGGTATTTTAATGCAAAGATAAAAACACTTTTCAATTTTAATAAAGATCTTAACTGTATTTAAATTTTTGCAAAACAACTTGATTGAAAAGCTTGTATTGCACATCTTTGTAAAATGCTGCATTACAATTACTACAATCAATACTAGGAAAATAATGGCATTTTCCTTAGAATTTATGCTTCAACTCTGCAATGAAAAATTATCAAATATCTATTACATTACTCAAGACAATGTGTTTGAGTGATTCATTATCAAAAGTAGGGTTTGTTTTGCATTAAGAGGAAAGGCAGTAAATGCCTGCTAATCTTCATGAAAGTTACCTTCTATAAGCTTCCCCCTCTTTTGAAAGCACTATTTTTCAATAGACAAAAAACCCTGATGTGCCAAATAATTGATTTTTACAATCAAGAGAGTGGAATTATTAATTAATTCATAGCTATCTATTACATTAAGCATGCCTACAATATTGACAGGTAACTGCATGGTCATAGGTAAAACTGATGCATTTCCTTATGCACTTGCAACAAGATGTATTAACAGAACACTTTGCTGTCCACTCAAGTTTATCTGCAAGTTGCAAGTGGTGTGGCACACAGTGGCATAAATGTTACTTTCCATTTGAAAAGACACTGAATAATCTATGAAGGTTTTCATTTAAATAGGATTATTGTGTATACCTTATGTCCATGAAGAGTGTAAATAAGTCTTCCTTCTAAGAGATCCAAAATCTTAAGAGTACCATCAGTAGAAGCAGTGATGAGATAGTTACCAGAAGGATGGAATGATACGCAATTAACACCTGCTCTGTGAACTAAATTTACAGAAGACAATATCAAAAGACTGTAGATATCTACTAACAGAAGACGTACACTTTATGTCTTCATTTTTTTCCTACTTCCCAAATAACAACCTACTTCGTTTAAGGCAAAAACAACCAAGGTACTGGAGCATAGCAGACTCTCCAAAGTATTTGCTTAGTTCTATTCTAAAAATTAAGAGAAGCATTGCAAAGAAATAAGCAGGATTCAAATTAGATTTTTAGGGCTGTTAGACTACAAAAAGATTACTTCCTAATTGCCAATATGACCTATTTGTCCGCATTCCCCAGTAAAGAATGAAATCATATAATCTAAATAGATCACATTTTGTTGCAAAGAGCTCTGTTCTAAAGAAAATACAACTACTTTTTTTTTTTTTACCTTTGTAATGCTGCAGTAGCTTGTTCATTCGAATATCCCACAGTTTCACTGTATGATTGGAACCTGCAGAAGCTATACACGTACCACTTGGATTGAAATCCACAAAATTTGCAAATCTAAATATAATTAATGAAAATAGATTGATTATGTGTTTCCATAGAAATATTTGGGTATACATGTGTATACATAGATATATATATATAAAGCCCACAATACTAATACTGAGTTGTCACAAACTTGTGTGGAATCCACAATTATGTATGCACTCAAATAAGGTATTTGAAACAACTGAAATAAGCATAAGAAAAGAAGATGTGCATGATAAATCAGACTGTATAATCCGGCTGTTGTTAAAAAGATACTATAATTGTCCTGCCTCAAACCTTCAGTTAGTGTTGGAGGAAAAGTTCCTAGAAAGAAGTGTTGCAAAGAGTTTGAAAGCAGCAAGTAAAATAATTTTCTCTAAGAACATAGTATCTAGCTGTAACAACCTTTTAGCTTGGAAAAAGGATAGAGAAGGCAGCTATGAAATTAGCAAAGCACATATACAAGATTAATATTCCATTGCATTTGTTAATTAAAACTCTGGTTTCAAGATGTTTAATAAAACTGCAGATAAGTAAAAGCAAGTCTTTTCTAAACCTAAACAAGGCAGGTCACTAAAGCTAACAGAACATTGTTTTCATCAACAAGTAGAGAATTCTTAAACTTCTCTTCTTGTTGAAGCATCCAATATCAGATAGCATTGTCAAAACAGAGGGAAAACATGAAAATGATCAAAAATCCAAGAACAATCTCACTTTCCTCTGGCTTATTTCTCGACTGGTGAAAAACAGTTGGATAACTGCAGCCAGTTAACCTCTTTAGAAAAAGATGATATGGCTTATTTTCATTTACATAGGTGGTAGAAGTTTGATCTATTTTCAGATACAACATATATAGATGTTAATACCACAAAACATGAATTTAATCTCATTAAAATTACAATTTTACATTTCTCCTTTTTTCTAGTAACACTTACCCTCCATAATCTAAGAAGCTATCAGTACAAGTTTTATTTCTCGTATCCCAGATCTTAACAGATTTATCCTCACTGCAAGATGCTATTAGTCTTCCATCAGGTGAAAATCTGGAACATGCAAGTGTATATATTACTAAATAACTGATACTACCTAGCTTAGCATTAAAGACAGAAGTACCAAAACAACAGAACTGAGAAAGCCTGTTTCAAATTAAAATGTTTAACATTCAAAGGACATTTGAATTTATCATATTTTTTAGGGAATAATAAAATTGAAAAGATTTTCCCCTCACTCCTCCCCCTTCCATTTCACAATCAACTACAATTAAAAACAGAGCCATAAGCAAGGTGGGAGGGGGAGGTAACAGCAGCCTAAGGCTGCCACTTCAGATGTCAAAGAGATTATTATAGAAAACTATAGGCAAAAAGACAAAGAGGGCACAGTAGAACTTTGTGTTCAATTTAACCTACATATATATTCTCCTGCGAATTCTCTCTAGACTTACCAACTGTCAGCAAAACTTTCATGATTATTCCTAGACTTGCAGACTATGTTTTTAAACAGGAAAATTGATTTGTCTATAGTATCACCAATCATTACTATTTCTCACATTGACCAACTTCACAAGGACATTAAAACACTGTTCAAGAACTATCACATACAATTTTCTAAAGCTTTTATTTTCCTTTTCAGTGATCAGATACTTTGGAACTTTATAGGGCTCTACATTTCACCAGTGTTAAATTTCTTTCTCAAGAGGTTTAAACCAGGCCTCTCTTAGCTGCAGATTTTCCATTAATGTGGAGGGGAAAAAAAAAAAAAAAAAAAGTCAGCAAAGAACAATCTTTTCTTGTCTTTGAAGAGCTGCCCTGCCTTTATAGAGTGCAGATCTTAACTTGCAGTACAAAGGCCGTTTCTTTTACCTTTCCCAATTACGTAAGCCTAATTAATTTTGACTCATGACCATTATTTTCTGTCACTGTTGTTCCAAAAAAGGTTGAGAAACCCCCTACCATGTATAATTAATGTAGAAACAAGTGAATGCTGTGAAATATGTTAATACAGCACAACAACATACAAGACTGGGGAGAGACAGGATACTGACTGAAAATAAATGTAAAGACCTTATTTGTCCTTCAAAGTAAAAAAATTAACTCCCAGCAACAGATTTAATATGTACACATATTGACACAGAGCAAGCTTTTCTATTAAAATTTAGTGATAGATCATCATTTATCCTTCACAGATTTTTCTTCTCTTAGTTCTGCCCTGGGAAATAAATAAAAAAAACCCAAGCAACTTTGTTAGGCATTCTGCTTCTTTACAAAGAAAACAAAAGGAACACTTACTTGGCACAGCGAACCCAATGAGTATGCTGGAATAGGGAAAACAAAAGGCGCGGACGGTGAACACTCCATATTTTTATTGATTTATCATTGGATGCTGAAACTAGAAAGTGGCCATCATGCGAGAAGTTCACGCTACGAACAGATGCTGTATGACCTTTCAGTATCGATGATTCTCCGTGACTGAGGGCAGAGAAGGAACCAAACCCAAAAACCAAGATACAAAACATATTTATATTAATCAAAGTTTAAAAGCCCATAAAATTCAAAGTTACCATATTTGGAATCTTATCCAAATGAAAAACCAAGGTATACAGGCTAAATCTCAGTGCTGCCAGCATTTTTTGTCTTATTTGAATTATTAGAATAATAAACTTTAAAGCAACTGTATTTAATATGACCAAATTTACAGAACAGTGCAATTAACTAGCAGCATTAGCTTCCATACAGTATTTGAAAGAGGATTTATTCTAATTTTTGATACAGTAATCTACAAAATCTTCAAAAGTTAAAGTAAAACCAGTCTTTCTAAGATCATTTGGAATAGCTCATGATCACCACTACTTAAGAACAATCTAAAAAGGCGAGTCAATTAATTATTTTAAAAAAAAAAGCTATTTTTTTGTTTCCTTCAGCACTGGTTTCATTAAAATGAAGTGCAGCCATGCAATCCTTATTAAAAGAAATATATCCTTTAAGCCACAGAAACACTACCAAGCTATAAAGTCCTACACACATGAAATTATGTGTGTATAGCTTGAAATAGCTGTATTTTTCTTTTGAAACTACAGAATATTCAGTAAAGAACAAAGTAACACAATAAAGAACCATGTTGTTTGTGCTCCCCAATCTCTGTTTCTATTAAAGCCCAGGGATATGGGAAGAAAAGAGAAAATTTCTTGGGTAAAGACTCCAATATTCACATTGCCAAACATCATCCAGTTGTACTCACATGCAAGGAATCCATAGTCTGACAGTACGATCTTGAGAAGCTGAAGCGAGTAGCTGCCCATCTGGAGAGAACTGTACACTGGTCACAGCTTCCACATGGCCTATAAATTTGTAAGCTCTGCATTGTGTCTTCAGCTTCCACACCATAAGAAACCTATCCAAAGAAGAGGTAGCTGGCAAGAAATAAAAGATATTATGAGTCTGCTGGCTGTTACTAGAAAAATCAGAGCCAATGACTATGGATTTGGATTCACCAGTGAACTTACTGGGTATTAGTGGGAGGGAGCAGTTATTGGGTTTTAATGGATACTCAGCCTGAGCACAACGTCTGGCAGCCAGCAATGCCAACACCAGGCTTTTGGAAGGACATCAGAAGACTGGGAGGAGTAAAGGATAATTCTTAACAGGTAGCTCTCCTACATATTAATCAAACTGGATTGCAAGAACTTTAAAGATACAGAACAAAAAATCCAAAGCCGAACATCATGCACATATCATTAAGTATGAATTCAGAATTGGCATTACCAAATACTACGAACAAGAGACAAACTCTTCAGTGATCTCACTTTGACCTCCAAGATGGAATTTGTTTCAAGCATCAAGTGCTTAGCTCTGAAAAGACAAGCCAACTTAAACCAAAGATATCATTTGTACCATTTCAGATATCTATGCTAAAGTGAATAACCAAATATGATAGTTCTACAATCCTGAGTACCAATTTTTTAATACTAACATTTGTGTAGTTCAAAACACAACGTAAAGTTCCCAGCCTGATAACAGAAAGAGCATGGCTGGGGTTTTTTTTTTGTTTGTTTGTTGTTTTTTTTTTTTGTTTTGGTTTTTTGGTTTGTTTTTGTTTGGTTGTTTTTTTTGTTTTTTTTTTTTTTTTTTTACAGTCACTTTACAGGTGGACTATCTACATTTGAGAAGGCAAACATAGCTTTTACAAGAGCTTGATCATTTTCAGGAAGCTATAACCAGCAAAAGCAATGAGCAGTTGAATTAAACTGACAAATGTGATATTCCTGTGCCCCTATTATCTTCATCTCTGTTAAGTGCTAGCATGCAGGACATAAATAAAAACAAGGGGATTCACACTCCCACCTCTCAGTTATAAAATTCCAAGCCCTAGCACAGAAAGGGAGGAAGAGTTAAAACAGGGGCCTCCTGCAAGTTGAAGAGGACATAAAAAGGATAGCTCTTTTCCCAACCTCTTTAAGGCATCAACATAGAACAAAGGAATGGTGTTTGTTCATTGACATATGTGTCAAGACAAGCCTCCAACAAAATGTTAGATATTTAACTCTCCTTAGGGATTTGGCCAGAGATATCATTTTTACTCCCAAAAGTGTAGCTTCTGGTAAAAGATGTGGGACCAGACTACCCCTAAGCCCGTATCAATAGACCTAAATTTGACACAGAAGTACAGGCTGCTTTCCCCCCACCAGCTTTTCAGAACTCTATTTTACAGCAGGCTTTTTCTAATGGTACTTGAATGATTTCTTTTTCCCCTTTGATTCAGAAAAACATGGCCTAGAGCAGCATAAAACAGCAAGGAAAAAGTGAAATGTAAGCTAAAATAGAATTTGAAGGCATCAGGCTGGAAATGTGGAACAGACAAGATTGATGGCTTCTAAAACAAATAATGCAGGAACTACCGAAGTACCTGTGGTACTTTATGAACTGCACAAAGGCTGTGTAATACCAGCCCTCTTGGCTTTCAGTTTTAAAACCTGAAGGAAATATTTTAAAAGATGACAGTACAATGAATTCAAAGCCTGGTTTCTTGTAGCTTGCTCTCTCACAGACGGGTTATCCCAAGGTTAATGAGACACAAGCAGTGACCTGAAGTTCTCTTTCCCCTGGGACACCCACAAGCACCCCCTCTGGACTCCCTGTTGCCTATGCTCACACACCATTTTCTCTCCAACCTTAGGTAGTTTTCTCCCTCGAAGTCACCTGCTCATTACCATGACACTCAAAGGCTATTATTATCTCCAACACTGGAGCTCCAGCCCAGCTGACACCATCCCAGGGGTGATAGAGAGAACTTCAGGACCTGCACAGCAAAGGGTGAGTAATGACAGACCTACTGCAGAACTGTTTTCCCAAGGCACACAGGCTGATGTGACTCTATATTTGAACAGCACAAGACAGGCCTAGACAAAGGAACTCTAAGCCAAACCTCCAAATCTATATTCAACTTTAGAGTCTATCCTGCCAAGGAAACCAGGTCCCTTTACCATTGGCAAGCCTCAGTCAAGCCAAGCTATTCCCTGCTCAAGCAGGCTCAAATAAATTTTAGTGCATATGGCTAACACATAAGCATTTTGCTGTAACACTAAATATTTTATCTCGGCTAACCACAGGCACTAAATAGAAGAGTCTATAGGGTAACAAGGTTGCCAGTAATAATTTCCATTATCAATACTAATCTTAAAAATAGTTTTATACATTAAAAACGTACTATTAATATTATCAAATAAACTTCTCTATTTCTCCTTTTATTCCATTTTAAGGGATTTTGCCTACTTTATAACATTGCTTCTCGAATTTACTCAAGTACAGTATCTTAAGGATTGCTTCTTAATCCTTTATGCATTTTTCTCCCCTCAAGGTCATGTTATCCACACATTTAAGTGTTCAAAAGGAGGGCAGCAAGAACCTTGCAGGACAGATTACACACGAGGTCCTACAGCAAAGCAGACCAGACCCAGCTGATGCATTCTGTCAGCACTTGCTAAGTATTGCCAGCATCCTACAGTCTGACTTTCAACTACCAAACCACCAGTAAATGGCCCACAACAGATCTCCAAAGTATTGGAACTGAAACAAAAGAAACACAGAAGGTTCAGAAGAAGTCTTAAGGATGGGCTGTACCACAAACAGGTCTGCTGCATATGCTCCTCAGAGAAAACACAACATAACCAGAACCATGTGTAGAGGTGAAGAACAAAATCTGTCCTTGCTGTAGTAATGAAATTGTTTGATCAACTGCAAAATATAACTAGAAAGAAGAAAGTTGAAAATTCACTCAGAGCTGATTCCAATATTTAACTTGGTCCAGTTTGTAAACTCAGTGCCTTTTTTTTTAAGCTTCACTGCTTTCTGTACACACCCAAGTACAACTGACCCATTACAAGGTAATTTGTTTTTCTAGTGATGAATCATATCAGAATTAAACACTCAAGAATAAAGACTTGGCCTTACACAAAGGCCAGATTTACAAACCACACTCTACAGTTCTCTAAACCAGTATTTGGGTTTTACATATGCCACAAAAATTTTGTTATGGTATCTGCAATGGGAAAACCTTCAATTTATATGCTGTGAATGTTGATGGTATTAATTTTCACATATACACACATATATATGAAGACACAAGTTGCCACAACATGGAAATACCATTACACTCCCGTTTCCCACAATACCACAGGCACCACTCTAAGAAAGCTGTGCCAAGATTAGAAGAGACATGCTCAGCCAGGCTTCGACAACTAGATGCACCTCGTGGTCATCCTTTTCCCCTCCCAAAATACCAAAGCATCCCTAGCATTCACCTCAGTGCAAGAATTACAGGTCAGATGGGGTACAAGGCTGTGCGCATGATGTGTGTGAATATTCAACCACCACCACCAAACCCACACACTTTACAGGAACCCTGCAAATCTCACTGAGATAAGGTGAACGTCACCATACAAACACATTTAACAGTGATTTGCAGGATCTCCTGCTTGAGCGAAAACAATTATTAATTGAACCTCTGTCAAGAGAGCCAATCTGGAATTCTAAGAACAATGGATAAATTACAAGGAACTTCTAACAACTCCTGTAAGTTCAAGCTCATGGCAGTTTTTATTGTATACTGTATGTACTTAAACAACAGGAAGAGAATTGGAAAGAGTCAGCACACTAGCCCACATTTAATTAACATTCTGGATTTTATTTTTTCAAAGAAACCCCGAAGCCCTCCCACATTTATTCAGTGTTAAGTTTACATTCAATTTCTTTTAAGTCACTTAAAATCAGTAGTTTAAAATATATATAGAAGTGTTCCCCAAATTTTCAAAGTCTAACAGGATAGAAAAATCATTCCAAATTTCAGATTTTCCAAAAATCTGTACACACTGAAAAACAACCAGATTGGAGTATTTCTGTAGAATTGCTGCAACTTACATCAAAACTAGTGGAACTTTAAATGGCAAGGTTTTTTTGTTTTCGTTTCTTTCTCCTTCTCTAGTCCCTCCTCTTTCCTTCGCCTCCCCCCATTTTTTATTGCCATTGGGAAGAAATGTAAATATATTTTTTTAATGCCAGGTTACTCACATTTGCTTCCGCCCCCCCCCCCCCCCCCTTTTAATTTTTAAATAATCACAAAAATAGAATGGGAGGTGGTGGGGAGGAGGAAGGGTTGAAATACATACATACAGAATAACTTTTCCAACTTTAAGAGGCAGATTCACTTCGACTTATTGCTGAAGTAGATAAGGAACACTGTGAATGTCAGTTTTAACATGAAGGTAGTTCTTTATATGAAAGGCAGTTTTTGCCAAGTGTTAAAAAAGTTAATTGTATAAAAGTTGCATAGTCTATATTCACACCATTAAATTACTTTCATCTGAGGAAACATGCATTGCACACACAACTTATGCTCCTGCTTATGTAGGAGAACACAGGCCTTTTTCCTGTCATTTCTATTGAACGCAACAGTCTACAGCAAGCTTTTCAAAAAAGCACATATTTTATGTAATTTATTGCTCCAGCACATAATGACTGGCTATCTTTTAAAATTTGATAAATGGTTCATAACTTGTAGGTCCACAAAACAATTCCTTGCTGCAGAGTGGAATGGAATTTTTCAGGAATGTCTCCCTTATATAGTAAAGAAGTTCCCTTTGTTAAAAAAAATAAAGATTAAAAAATAGCCTAGGGAACATTAAAAAAAAAAAAAGAAGAAAAAAAAGAATAAAAGAGAAAAAATTCAAATTGCAAGTAACCTCCTAAAAATAAGTTAGACTTAAAACAACCCACGCCACACAGTGGCAAGCACTTTTAGCATGATTCAACACTACAACCCCAGCTCCAAATTTTTTTTTCTGTTCCCCTTCTCTCTTAGCCTGCTTCCACCCAAACCTCTCAACGCTTTAAAATCACCAGGATTCAAGAATATACCTTAATTTACTCTTGCTTTATTTTTGGCAAATCTTCAGTTATTTCAGGGTCTCACTTGCTCCCTTTTAACCCTTCTACCTGCTGCAGCAAATGCACACCTACCACATTCCTCAAGTGTCCAGATTCTTATTCCTCACTCACTAGCTCCAGTTCCTACCTACCAGCCCCACGTCAAGAATTACTACACTGTGGTTAATGAAGAACATTTATCACTTCAGTGAAAGTAATCAAAAAAGCTGGAATGCCTGAAACATTAAGATAAGTGTTCAACCTAAATCATATAAAGCTAAAAAACACAGATACTAAACACAAGATTTTTTTCAAGTACGCTACACATATCACATCTATTGTCTATAATCACGCTCAAAGCAGATTAATGACACACATCAAGAATCAATACTCTTCAAAACTCAGCATAACAGGATACAGAAAACATTCTAAATTTGTCTGTGAACCACTTAACCAACAAATCTTGTTCTCCTCCAAACTGCCTTTTCAACTCACCTCACTTCAGGAACTGCAGCTTCACAACCTTACCCGAGGTCTCCTGTGGTACTGTTGTGACTACACAGAGGCAGAATACACTGCATTATTTAAACTACCTAGGGCTGATGCATGCCAACCATTGCCAAAATGCAGAATGCAAAACAAAACAGCCCAAGTTTGCCTCTGTGTCTCCTTCCTCTACCCTGCTGACAGACCCCCTCCAAAAATGGATACATGGTATAGTCACATAAGGTATGTGTCCCTAGGATGCCAGGCTCAACACGGAAAAGCAACGTAATATTAAATATATACCTAAGAAACAGCAGCAGATAATGCAGCTTTGCGCTTTCTTTCCTTCTTCATCATCTTTAAACAGAATTCTTACTTGTAGCCATCCCTATTTCTCCCCACTTGTGGCACCACCAGCATGTCCACTGCTACCATATTCTTCTCCAAATCCATGAAAGCTCCTAACTCAGCCTCATGAGGTAAGTTTTTCCAGAAAAGGCACAAAAGTGCAAAGCACTGCCAAAGCCTATCTACTAAAAAACCTTCGTTTTCTTCAATGTAAGAGAGCTAGCTGTCACCCTGAAACCTTTAAGAGCATGTAAATTCCAAAAAAACTGCAGAATATTACAAGGCTTAAGATTCAGCTTTCCCCATCAATGTTGACTCAATCACAAGTTACTGTAGCATTACTGAAAGGTGTTAGATACATATATTATAATATAGCCGCAACATAGGTCAGTTAATTCTACTGAACGAACCTTAACTTTCACTTCTGTAAGGAAAGACTCTTCACTTTCATGTAACATTAACCCTGGAAGATAATGTGTATAATTTTTCTTTTAAAGAAAAAAAAAAAAATCCCTCCTCAGTCCATTCAAAAGCCTTTGCTTTACCATAATCAAGACAGACCAAAGTCAGAAAACAATGGATCAAAATGTTACAAAAGTAAAAGGCATTAGATCTGTACTGAACATTTTAGAAACTAAACGCCATTATTTACTTTTGCTTTCCATACAGTTCACCACAGCAGATACAGTTTCTCCACCACTACAGACACATCAGAAGACATCCCAAGGTATACAATCCAACATTGCTATCTGCTCACACATTTAAAAACCTTGGAGATTACAGTCCATTCAATTTGTACTACCAGCAGTGATTATTTCTCAAATTTCCAAATCTGATTTTTATCTGCAGCATTACAAGTTCTCATTTGCACATCAGCACGCCCCTCAGTTGTACGATAAGCAGTAAGGCACTTTCCTGAATGAGGATGATAAATAGTCCCATCTTCTTTGAAATGCCATATAATAATTTCAGGGGTAGGAGATCCATCTTTTGGGCATCTCCTCATACCTATGAAGTCTTCATGCTCAGGGACTTCAGCACACAGCTCAGTCACTGAGTTAAATCTAATCTCTTTATTTGATGTGTATTCAAAAAATTGATTGCCTCCCTGACCATGACATCCAAAGAGAGAAAGGTGAGCCCCAGTAGGATGATGTTCTGGTAAGACATAGTCGAGGCATTCTGAAGCTATTCCTGCGCTGCGGATAGCACCATGCCAGCCAGGACGATCTTCTGGTACATGCAACTCAGCAAATACGTTTTTTAAATACCAGTTAAAACTCTTGCATTTCAAACGTTCTCTTAGTATCTTCCTTTCAGAAATATCTCCATAGTTTTCTTTCCTTGCTGAAGGATTTCTGTTGTAAAAGTGCTCCTTGTACTCATCCATCCACACCTCAGCAGCACGTGCTGTGTTCTGAAGGAAATTTGGTCTGGCATAGGGTGCACGCTTTGGAAACACATGGCCTACGTGGGAGCACGGATGAATTTCCAACATGCCTCCACACTGCCAAACCCTAAATGATAATTCTAAGTTCTCCCCTCCCCAAACATCCATTCCTGTATCGTAGGTGCCCAGGTACTCAAAATACTTCTTGCTGACAGCAAACAAGCCACCAGCCATAGTTGGGGATCTGATTGGGTCGGTTTCAGATTTGCGCCTGAGACGCTCATGTTTAGGCACCGAGTGCCACTGGAATGTCAGCCGCCAGTCAAACCCCCCAATCATGGGCTCTGCTGTTTGCATGTAGTATTCAAATGTTTTCCAGTCAATGGTGTCAATGACAGGACAAACAATAACAGTCTCATTCTCAGCAATCCTCTCGAGCAGTGGTTCCAGCCAGCCAGAAACACATTCACAGTGACAGTCTAGAAACGTGAGGACATCACCAGTAGCAAAGGTAGCGCCAATTAAGCGGGCACGGACCAATCCTTCTCGTTTGTTGGTTCTTATCAAACGAACTCTTTTCAGACTGCTTATGTATTTTTCAAGTTCAGCCTTCAAATATACTTTATCACTCAAGTCATCCACCAGTATAATTTCTTTTAGAAGTACTGAGGGTGATGTTTCAAGAACACTATGTATCGTCCGCAGCAATGTTGACCAGGCTTCATTGTAAAAAGCAATTACAACAGACGTCGTGGGCAGCCTTCTGTAGTCATAAGATTTAGTTTTACAGCCACTCAGTCGATTATCTTCAATGTGCCGATGGAGAGAGATTTTATCACTCAAATAAATATTAATTGCGTACTTCTCAATCAGCTCTTCTTCCTGTTTCTTTTCCTCAGGGCCCAGCTGCAGGCGAGAAGCCTTACCCCATTCTCCTGGGGCATAGGGATCAGGCGGGGATTTGTCATAAACTGGACGAGCCAAATCCACAGCTTCTTCTGCCCTGTCAGAAAAGCGCCTCTCCCATTTCCCTTTGCTGATGCTCTCCCCGGCGAGGGAGGCACCGAAGGAAGAAACCGACAGCTCGACCGCAAAGTAAGCGATCATCAAGAAGCCGAGAAACACACAGCTTTTGCGGACCCACGTCCATCTTCTCGCCAGACGGATCCTCATCGCAGCCGACTAAAAGCAGCTACTGGCAGAGAGGAGCTCCGCGAGCCGCTACCGGCCGCCCGCCGCGCCCCCGGGACGGAGCGGGCTGCGGGCGCTGCCAGCTGCGGGCTCGGGAAGCGGCGGAGCTGCAGCCAGACCCTCCGTGGCGGGCCCGGCGGCTTCCCGGGGGCCGCGGGGGCAGCGGGGCGGCGGCGGCGGCACGGAGCAGCCCCCCGCCCCTCCGGCCTCGGCGCTCCCCTCACTTACTTCCTCCTCCTCCTCCTCCCCGCTCGCCGCGGGACAAACCCCTCCTCCCGCCTTGTGGTTTGCTCAAAAAGTTGTCGCTTAAGGAAGGGGCAGAGACTCCTCGGCCCGCCCGGCCGGCGCGGGGGCCCGCCCCGCCTCCGCACCCGGACCTGCGCCCGGCGGCTCCGCCGGCTGCCGCGGGAGTGGGGCGGGGAGCAGCCGCCCCGCCCGGAAAGCAAACGGCGCCCGGCCCCCCGCACTCACCCAGCCCAGCGGCGTCCGCGTTGAAGGCGACGCCCGTGACGGCCGCTCTGTGGCCTCGGAAAGGCCGGATCAGGACGGGGTCCTCCTGGGGGAGAGGGTGCGCACCGTCAGGGTCCGCCCGGGGCCCCCCACCCGCCCGCCCCCTCGGGAGCCGCTGACGTCCCGCACGCGGCGGGGTAACGGGGGCCGGCGGGCCCCGCACACCCAGCGCTCCCACCGGCGGCTGCGGCAGCCGCACCGGCTGCAGCCGCGCAGCCCTTGGAGCCGGGCGACATCCGCCGGCCGCGGCACCCGCTCGCCGGCCGGCAGCCGCAGCTCGCCTTCCCGCCAGAGTGCCGCCCTGGCTGCCTGAGGTCGGGGCCAGGGCCGGGGCCGGCCCTTACCAGCGCGGAGGCCATGGGCGGAGCGGGGCGCCGCGGCAACGGCGGCTGCCGGAGCGGCGCGGCGGCCCGTCAAACCCCCCGCGCTCCAGGCGCGGCCGGCCGAGCCCCGAGCCCATCCGCGGCGCCAACGTTGCGTGTTTCAATCGGCCCATTCGCCGGCTGCCCCGCGGGGGCGGGGCCGCAGAGCGGCCCATTGATCGTGTAGGTGCTCGACTCCCTCTTAAAGGCGCAGCGCCGCCCACACCACCCGGCCAGCGGTCCGGCGGGCCGCGCCGTCCCCGCCCTGTGCGGGTGTTCCGTGGCGGGATCCGGGTCCGGGTTCGGCGGCCGCGGAGCGAAGCGCCCTGCCCCGTCCTGCTCGGTCGGGCCCGGCCCGGCCCGTTAAAGCTGCTGCCCGGTGTTTCCCAGTCCGCCCGCTGGCTGGGACGCGGCGGTTCGTGCTCGGAAAGGGCTGAGCTGCCGCGGGGGTCCGGCCCGGTGGGCCTGGTGCGGGCCGGGCGTCGCGGCCGGAGGCGGGAAACTCGACCTGGGGTTTATTCTTTAAAACAACCCCCAAACCACGGTCTCCCCCTGTCGGCCTGTGCGGGGCCCCCCGGTGCTGGGCTGGCGCCCCTGCCCGCTGGCAGCGCGGCGCTCTGCCCCTCAGGGCCGCCGGGGGCCGCGGGGGCGTGAGGCGCCTCCCGGCCGCGCAGCGCAGGGCAGGTGCCCGCAGCCGCCTCTAGCCGGGGCGCGTTCTTCCGGGTCGGTGGGCGCTGCCTCCTGAACGGCGGTTCCAGGCCAGCCGACAGCAAAGCTGAGAAAGCAAAATCTTCAAAGCTAGCGGAAGGTCGGGCCCATGCTACCTCGAATCTGTGACCCATGAACTGGCGCAGGATAACTGTTTAGCGCCTCAGACCGATTTTGCGTTAAGCTATCTTGGGCAGTTTGGCTTCTTTTTTCCCCAGTTGTTTCTTAGCCTGTTAATCTTTCTAGATTTCCAGGTCAATGGTTGTGTTTGTATGCTACAGAGTTGGCTTTAAACAGTCCCTTAATGCTCTAAAAAAGTATAGTTACTTTTTTTTTTATTTATTTTATTTTATTTTTTAAGAAAAAGTTTACAAAAGCCCTACACAGAAATGTTAATGTTAGTGCTGTGAATGTTCGTGCAGCTTCATGGTGAGCTAGGCAAGGGAACTTATCTCCCTGGGAAAACACTGCTGCAATAGCCATGCTGGTAACAAGAGGATTGGCATCAATTAGAAAAAGCGAGGGCTGCGACAGCAAAACTGTCATTCAATATGCAAGTCTTCATGAAGAAGTAACATATACTGCAATTACCCTTCTTTAAAAATCCAGTCTGCGTTTTACAGAGTTTCATCTGATACTGAACTTTTACATCTACAGAATCAGGTTAATAATTAGGCCAACTTGTAAGATTTGTCAGTTTTAGAATAGTTCCTAATCAATTGTGTTTAACCATGAAATGCACATTTAAAATAATAATTCAAAAATCCTGAAAAAACAGGATTATCACATGCATGTGAGGTTTCCATGAAAAGCTGCGAGCCACTCCTTAACACTGATGTTATACAGGCTGATAACTTGCCTTTACAGCTTCACATAAAAGTTTTTAAAAAGAAGTGGTGGGACAGGACATGCTGACTTTAACTTCGACCTAATGAAAGCTGCAGTTTTATGTCATTATTTGTTCTTGGCTTGATTTAGGTTTTTGGGTTTGGTTTGGTTTGGGTTTGTTTTCTAAACAGCTCACTCACCCGTCCCTTTGTGTTACCTTCCATGGTTTAGTTATCACAAAGTGAAATGTAACATTAAAAGAAGTTGGTAATGGTAAAGACTTAAATGTCCCACATTCTACCACTGTGCAGGAACAGTGAGTTAATTGGTTAAATTTACTTGGCCTCTGACACTATTGAAGGCTTCCAGCTGTTTCTCAACTGCTTTTCCAGATACCCTCTTTCTCCTAGGGTTTATCAGCTGTGAATGATGCCTCCCAGCAGGAGACAGCCAAACTATGTTTAGATCCTATCCCTCTGGGAAGCAGGTTTAGTACCAAACTTTGAGTGATCTGAAGTTATTCTGTGCTCTCTTTCCTTTTCTTTTGAATGAGAAACTACCCTCTGTGCTGCTGTAATTGTGTATTATGATATCTCAGTGTTTCTGGTACCTTGTGTTTTCAGGTTCAAATGTATTCTGGAGGGTCCTTAAATCCCAGTGGACCAAAGCACATGTTATTTTATTTACAGGCTGAGCTAAATGACAATACCCAGTTCTACCGAATCTTTTTCCTTTTGCCTTCTTCACAGCTGCTACACATCCAGCAGCTTACTATCCTTTAGTCATTTTGGGGTGCTAGCAATGTACTGGAATCTGTACCTGCCTGAAAAATTCCTGAATTATAAAGTTCCAGGTGAGAGGCATAAAGTGAAGGAAGGCCTGCAGTTACTGAGAGAAAGAGGGTGGCATCCCTCTTTCTAGAAATCGCTAGAGAAGTGTTTCTCAGATTGTAGGGCTTACAAAGTTAGTCTATTCCTTGCTGCTTCTCCTCACCTGAGGCCGTTTTGAAGACTCCCAAATGCTTACAGGAAGCAAAGTATTCCCTTGCCACAGACATATAATTAACTGTAATGACTGTAGTTATAAAGCTGGCAGGTAACAGTTTTTGTGCTGATTATTTTTTATTGTTAGCATGCATAGATTTTATTTTTAGAATTAGATTCTTGTAACTCCTAATAATTTAGTACAATTATGAGCTGGCATTGTTTTTTTAAGGTTGAGAATAACTGTTCTGCAATATAAAAGTGCAATCTACTGTATTAAGTTGTTGTGCACTGTGATGACAATGATAAATAGTGCATCAGAAAATATCTTCAGAATGTCATGTCTCACCAGGCTGTTGTTTCAGCAGCTGTTGATTTTTTATCAGGCACTGAGTTAAGGTAGTATATGTCCAAACAGAAATTGTGTATATGGAGGAACACTTTGAGACTGTAACTCAAGGTTCATGGCAGGCTGCATGGTCACTGTAGGAAAGGACCTAGTAAAAGTATCTGTAGAATTCAAGGACTCATAGACATACTTGGTACCCTTTGTGCATGTGTGTTGCAATGTACGTATAAATTACACTGATCACATATGGTTTCATAATAATTGAGGTAATAAAATGCATGTGCAGAAGGGGCAAACGTAATATACTAGCCCACCTAAAATTCTGTCATATCTAAAATGAGAACTTTCAACTTAATGTTAATCCTACTTTAAAATAAAACTGAGAACCCTGACTTTAATTACACGGGATCATATCGGGAGCAGCTGTGTTAGAGGCAAAGCTGTTCAGACCCCCATAGAGGCCTTTGGCCCTTGGGCTGCTGGCAGAAGGGGGACATAAGCAGGCAGTGGTGTGCTGTGGGAGCTAAAGGGGGGTGTGAGGTACGCCTTGCCAACGTGGTGTCTGTTATTCGTCCACCTACATGCAGGAGAAGAATGTAGTCTCAGGGCACAAAGACTTAATTATAGACTGTCTTACAGTTGTAGAACCATTATGCCTTATGTTCCCAGCCTCTTTCCAACCTCTGATCCTACCTTTTTTTCTCCTACATCAAAACGGTTATGAAAATAAATATTAAGACTGTAAAGTAACTTGCGGAGTACTGTTGGGGTTTTTTTGGCTCTGCTGAAATTTTCTTATCAAAATCCCATTAAATTCTGTTTGTGAACAGCAATAAGAAAATGGAAAAGAAAAGGATATCAAGTAGGTACATACAGATTTGAAAAGCAAGGATGGTTTGGAATATATATGATGTTACGTTTAGTCTAAGAAACATCCTGGGATCCTGAGAGAATTGGCAGGTGTAGTTGCTAAGCCATTCTCCATCGTATTTGAAAAGTCACAGCAGTCAGGCGATGTCCCCAGTGACTGGAGAAAAGGGAATATCACACCCAGAACTTGGGAACTACTGAGCAGTCAGCCTCACCTCTGTGCCTGGTAAGATCATGGAACAGATCCTCCTGGAAGTTGAGTTGAAGCTTATGGAAGATGAGGAGGTGATTAGAAAAAGCCAGCATGGCTTTACTGAGGGCAAATCATGCCTGACTAGTCTAGTGGCCTTCTCTGATGGAGTGACAGCATCAGTAGACAAGGGAAGTATAACTGATGTCATCTACCTGGACTTCTGTAAAGTCTTTAATACAGTCCCCCACAACATTCTTGCCTCTAAATTGGAGTGATATGGATTTGAAGGACAGACTATTAGATGGATGAGGAATTGGATGGATGGCCACATCCAGAGTTATAGTCAATGGTTCAGTGTCTAGATAGAAACCAGTAATGAGAGGTATCCTGCAAGGGTCTGTTTTGGAACCAATACTATTTAACATCTTCATTAATGGCATAGAAAGTGGGATTGAATGCACCTTCAGCAAGTTTGTGGGTGACACCAAACTGAGTGGTGCAGTTGATACAATGGAGGGAAGCAATGCCATCCAGGGGACCTTGACAGGCTTGAGAAATGGGCCTGTGCAAACCTCAAGGTTCAGCAAGGCCAAATGCAAGGTCTTGCACCTGGCTTTGGGCAATCCCCAGTACCAATATAGTGTGGGGGATGAATGACTTGGAAGCAGCCCTGTGGAGAACTTGGGACTACTGGTGAATGAAAAGCTGGACATAGGACAAGAGAAAACAGCTTCAAGTTGAACCAGGGGAGATTTAAGATGGATGTTAGGAAACATTTCTTCGCTGAAAGGGGTGTCAACCATTGGAACAGGCTGCCCAGGGAAGTGATTGAGTCACCATCCCTGGAGGTATTTAAAAGATGTGTAGATGCGGTGCTTAGGGACATGGCTTAGCAGTAGAATTGTCAGTGCCAGTTTAACAGCTGGATTCAATGGTCTTAAGGGTCTTTCCCAACCTAAATTATTCTACAATTTGATGATACTAGGAGACAGCAACGTGCACTTGCAGCCCAGAAAGCCAACCATACCATACCTGGGCTGCATAAAAAGTAACATGGCCAGCAGGCAAGGGAGGTGAATCTCCTCCTCTACTTTGCTCTCATGAGACCCCACATGGAGTACTGCGTCCAGCTCTGGGGTCTCCAGTAGAAGAAAGTCATGGACCTGCTGGAGTGGGTCCAGAGGAGGGCCACAAAAATGTTCAGAGGGCTGTTGTAGCTGACAGATATTTGAGATTTTTCCTTGTTCAGTGTATAGATTGCATTTGTACTGAAGGATAAATAAGAGAATTTAAAGTGCCCAAAGGGAAACATGTAAAGGAAAACTGCATAATTTAAAACCAGCACTTTAAACCAAACAACCACCTCGATTAGAAGCTGAGTGACAATTACTCTCCCAAAAAACTTGTCTTAAAGTCATCAGAATTTGTATAAAAGTGGGTGTGTTATCCAAAGGATTTTTTTTTCTGTTTGTTCCTTTTAATTAGACCTCTCTTAGTCTTACTTTCAATGTCACACTATAACTCACACTCTATAATGCATGTGCATTATTTGAATCTGAGAGTGTTTGCAGCCACTGATTGTTCTGATAAAGGGACTGGTTTGACTATGACATTTTCTGGGATAATCCTATTATGGTGTTTTGTAGCAGTGGCATCACTAATGGCTGGATACCTACATGCAGTTCCAAATTTAAAGAACATCTTTCTCTCTCTCTCTCTTTTTTTCTCTTTTTTTTTTTTTTTTTTTCTCCTTGCTAATGTTGTTATGGATGATCAATAGCGATAATGTTTGTTGTGTTACCAGCAACAAGGGTATGTTGGTAAATATACTTTCATTTCAATGTATTTGCATCTAGCTTTTCTAAAAATATTTAAAGCAGTGGTTTTCTAAATAGATATGGAGTACGATGGCTCTTTGCCGTTGTGTAAAATACCTGAGAAAATGTCATGCTGCAAAATTCAATGTGTTGAAATAAAGTTACTTGAGCAAATTGTTTGGTAATGTGTGTTTAAAATCAAGAACTATTTGTGTGTCTTACCCAAGTCATGAGGGTTAGAACAGGTTTGGAAGAATTTAGTACAATGTAGCAAAGGTTATAACAAATATATTAATACTTCAGCAGATGCCGTATAGAACGTCATGAGGGTTAGAACAGGTTTGGAAGAATTTAGTACAATGTAGCAAAGGTTATAACAAATATATTAATACTTCAGCAGATGCCGTATAGAATGGTGTTTATAAAATATCTTCCATTTAGCACTGCTTCACAACAGCATCACCTAGTATAATGTGGATATTAACTGCAAGAGTTCATGACAGTTGATGAACAGTGAACTGTTGTATGAAGATGCCTAGCTTGCTGAAGTATCTGCTTCTGTATGTATCGCAAGGTATGTATCACTTCACCTGAAGAATCTGGTAAGAAGAATGAACTAAAAAATGGGATAAACAGGACCAAGAGAAACAAAAATAAGAAATTCAGCTAGAAAAATGACCTCTTGATACCGGAGCTTACTTAATTTTAGAAAAAAGTGTAGCTTTTATTGAAGTCCAAACTCCATGAAACCAAATTATGGCTTGGCTGACAAATTTATGAATAAAAGGTGGCAGTAAATTTATTTGCTGAGTGTTAATGAGGAACTTGGTATTTGCACACATAGCAGAATTCATATTAGTAGGTATTTTATAAATTCATATGGTTTATTTTAAACCAGATTACATTAAAACTATGGGTAAGGTTTTCAACCATTAAACTGAAGATATAGAGAATATAAGGCATGATAAAAATGTAATACATCGTTCTTGACTCTGTTTTCAAAAGGAAAACTACTACACGCTTAACAGGCAGTCCAGTATCAGCAAGGTGTGTCAAGGTTTGTGCATTGACAGTATGTCCAAGTATGGTAGTTTAAGACTATCTTATTTCAGGTGCTTCTAATTGTGTTAATTTTGAATTTTCTTGCATTTCTGTACCATATTCATACTTAGTTGTAGTACCAAAACAGACGTAAATAAATGTGGTGGTTAGCTGCCGCCAAAAGGGGCATCATCAGTCCTTCTTTTCGTGGTGGCATTAGTGGTTGTCTAACCTAGGAGTGAAGTGGTTTAGAAAGCTAAATCAACATGAATAGTAGTGTAGTGTAGTGTAGTGATTGCTTATTTATAGTTGGTTTAGTGTTCTGCCAGTTTAGTGCATTCAACTGGTTCTTCTCAGGGTCAGATCAATGGTAACTGGCACACATTAAGCTGTTGGAGCTTGCTCTTGCTGCTGAGTATGGAACTGCTTCTTTTGACAATATTTAGCCAACACATTGTCTTAAAAGAAGTTGTCAAGCTATATACATACCCTTAGACAATTTTCCCAGTGTCATCAGCATACAGGTGCTACCTCATGCTTAACCAGTAACAACAATCCTCATGATTCCTGTGCTAATTTGCTTTTTCTGCTGCTGATAGGAGGAGGAAATGGAAATTACCTCACTGTCTGTCTTTCATAAGCTTGCTTGTCTGCACTTATCCAAGGAGGACTAGGTGAAAAAACACCTAAAGGTATCAAAAACAATGAACAGTGAAGGAACAACAGAAAAGCTAAAGCAAGCACTTGAAACAGATGACCAGAACTGCCAGGTACAAAGTATGCAAAATGGTAACAAATGTTATTTCAGAAACAAGTGAGGAAAAACAATATGCCACTATTACTGGAAAACAAGGAACGTAATGGTGCCTGACCCCCTGCAGCTACAAGTGGAGGAAAGGAGTATGTAGCTGTTAAAAAAATCACAGGAGGAGGTCAGTGTGCCAAATTGATCTTGCGGGTCCTCCACATGACTGCCAGTTTAACAAGTCTGTTTACAGTGGCAAAGAAGGGGGAACATGATATCCAGAGAGATGGAAAAGGAGGCAGAAGAGCATGTGCAGTGGAGCAGGGATGGTCTTCCACTCCACATCCTGGTGCACATAACCACGTTTTATCTGTGGCGTTAGTTTCTTCTGCTAAATGCTTGGTAGGGCCAGGGTCTGAGCCATCAGAGACTTCAGGGGCTTAGCACAGAGCGTGCTCTATGAATTCGCTTAGCAGTGTCACGGTGCTAGTCTTCCAGGTCCACGCACCCATGTATCTTCTAAAAGGGATCCTTGACTCTGTCTCTCATGACCGTTTCAGAGATGACTTGGGCACTGAATTAGAAATGTCATTGCTCTCTCCTCTGCTGCCCCTTTGTGGCATGTATCTAAGGTCTGAACCACCAGTTTATTTTACCAGGCCTGAACTAGATTTTTGTTAGTACAATTAAAAAACCTAAGAGAACGTGATTCCACGTTTCCCTTAGGTCGGTGGCCAGAGGCACAGGAATAAGGCAAGGTGATTCTGACCAGCAGTGGCAGCTGCTTCATTTTCGGGATCGTTGCAGAGAAGACTGGGTTACACACGAGAGAGAAAACCTTACAAACCTTACAGATCATATTTTTGCCACTTTACAGGCAACCCTAAATTCTGATTATTCTGTGTTCATCATTGCTACACCAGGGCAGGGACTTCTTTGTCTGGAGAAGGAAAGCAGACATCTGTAATTATTTCCACCCCCACCCCCACCCCCCCCCCACCCCCCCCTTGCAGCACTGGCTGCTCGGGCAGGAAAAGCTTTCCAACATGACAGCTGGCAAACCCACCATATGACAAACTACCACAGATGCTTCCTGCTGCTACCATATAGATTTTCTCTTGAACGTTACTTGTTTGACAGATGCACACAGAAAGATAAAGGGGGTACTAGCAGTTTCAGACTCTCAGAAGGTTTTTTTTTTAAATCATTTTTTAATTAATTAATTAATAATGAATAAATACACTGTTCCATCTGCATGCCTGCATCAAGTATAAAAGCTGCCACCATAAATGAGACACCTAGACACTGGCCTGATTCAAAGAGTAAGCAGTAATTATATCGTCTGAAATGCTGCTCATGAAATGATAAAAATCTAACCAATGAGCTCTGTTCCACTGACAAGGCACATACATACAGTGGGTCATTTTGGGAATAGAAAGTCCAAACTGCAAATATCTTGCCCACTCCACACCTCCTTTTTTTAAACTCCCTTTCCTCTGCTGCAGGAAGGCTGTATGCATGCCTAGCTGGACATGTGTCCACTTGCTGTAAGAATTCTTGCAGGGGCTCTAATATTATGAAACTTTATGCTCATCTCACATAATGACTGGTTTTGTTTCAAAGAGAGACGACTTCTGAATGGCTGAACAATGCATGTACTGTACAGTGGAAAGAAGCAGAAGGTGATATCTGTTTAATATCATGAAATGGAGCAAGGAAGAATGCCCCCAATTTTTTTGTTAAAACAAGTTTGCGAGAGCAGTGCTCAAGCTCCTTGTAACATTCTCCCATGTCAAAAAAGACTTGGTTTTATCATTTTGCACACTTCTAATCACAAGGCTGCTGCGTATGGGCACATTATACCCAGAATCTCCACCACAATCCAGTTGGAATTCCACAGGACATCTTACAGTTAGCATAAGGGTATCACAGAGACTGGTCCCAGCTGTGGGGACGGTCAATAGGGCCTCATAGTAAAGATCTGCAGCACAGCAGTAACACTGCAATCTGTGAGCCCTATAGAAAAGAAAACAGAAGTCAAAGCACCTTCCCTTTTAAAGCAAGAAGGGACATCTGGGTGGCACAGCTTTTGCAGATGCAGCAGCAGGCGTCACACAGGAAGCACGCCCTGATGGCTTCTGCCTGGTCAGAACTAACCCGGCCCTGCTTCAGCACACTGTGAGGCTGCCACCTAAGAAGTATTTTCACACCACAAATGATCACAAGGCAGCCTGTTAGAGATGATAGCACCTAACTTACTCTGTGATCTGCTTGCATCTTTTTGCACCAATTCTTACTTTTAAATTGTTTGCTGGCTTCTTTCACTGTAGTTTAAGAGAATTCATCCTTAACTAGAATTTGTTTTGAAGAACGCAGCCTGCTGTTAGATAAACCCCTTGTTCTTGCACCTAAAGAACAGACAGGGTGTGCTTTGAATTTCCCAGTTATCAGCAAAGAATGCTATGTGCTTGCTACAGCTGTCTTCAAGATCACTTCCACTGCAAGGAAGTTTTCCTGCCGTAGTATTGAATACAATCATGAAACATGTCTTCACCAAAAGCATATGAACACTTGCAGATAGGCATGTTTTACTGTGACACACCACTTAATTGTTAGGCACATTTAATTTAGGTATTTTAAATAGAAAGCACTAATTAAGTTTTACATCGGTTTACTGTTGGTGTTCTAGTCTCGTTACACTCCCTCCAACCTATCATCACTTATGTGCAATCATATAATGATCCATAACGGTTATTAAATTTTGGTATTCAGATTCACAGCACAGATCATAGGAGGTTCTCCCCCAAAACAAAACACGAGGTAAAGATGACCGAAATGCTCAAGCAAAAGTATGAGCTGTAGCACTCCTGACATACGTGCCTCAGGCTGGAGGAGGCTGCTTTAAGATACGGGCTTTTCAACTTACATATTCATTTTGCTTGCTGTTGTCACTCCTATCCTGCTTTGCTTCTGAAGCTTTCAGCAACTTCCTGCTGGTTGTGCTTTTCTTTCCACTCTCCCCTTTCAACTCCACTTAACTTCCTTCATGCACAGTGTTTTAGCTATTGCTTCCTCCATCTCCAGTTCCTGGGGTACTAGGAGCTGCAGAGGGGAATGCAGTTCTGCTTGAGTTTTGCTGACCAGAGGACAGCCCATGCAGCCGTAGCATCCAATAAGCACGAGCCTGCAGCAGCAGTTTATCCAGAAGCAGCTCCAGTGTGGTTCACCACGATGTCACAGAAGCTGTTGAAATGGTACAACTGAGGGGACACTGCAGGAAAACAGGAGCAGAGCAGAGGTAACCTAAGCCAGCATCATGGACTACAATCCTGCTGTGTGGAAGGCTCAGTTGCAAACCAATTGCAACCCCCTGCAATCAGGCAGAGCAGTTTGCTCAAAACAGGTACAGCTTTGCTGAGCAATGGACAAGGCTGACTGTAAGATATTTAACAGGATGCAACTTGTCCATACTTTCCACTGGGATAGCAAAAGACATCTCCACCACCAGATCCTCCTTGACAAGCTTCAAAGCTTGTTCAAAATCTTGGACATGGTAGACTATCAGCAGCAACAAGCATTAACAGAAAAATAAGACTTCCCCCTCAAGTTCCATTCTTGGAAATGGCTAAGCCCTTTTATTTCATAACATTACTCTCCCCCTACCCCCAAAAGCAAACCCCTTGAGCTGTATAATTTTATTAGTGGTTAAATGTATTTCTCCATGAAGTTTCCTCAAAAGGCTGATTTCCAAATTACAGTACAGCCATTGAGCCTTGCAAGACTGAAACAAGGCAAGAAAGCCACAGAAGCACTTGTCTTACATTTGGCAATACCCCAAATGCAGTCAGTTTGGAAATAACCATGTATGGCTTAACTGTTGAACGTGGACTGATCCTAAATGCAATGTTTCAAACTGGGTTTATGCTAGCATGCAGGTGTATGTTTCAACATTTCAGTCTCTTTGACAGTGATTGTCAGAGATCGAGTGTGACTTTGGAAAACACACACAGAGGGGTCTATTGATTGTGCTGATTGCCTTTGCGGACAATAATGATGACAGTTGGTGTAAAGTAGCATTCTCAAGTGGCATTTTAATCAGCTCACACTCCTCACCCAGTGATCAAAAAGCCTGTAGCACTTCTTCATTCAAAAATATAAAATGCTGATTGTGTTGATCCGTATCAAGCTGACACATGATCAATTTAGTTGATATTCAGACTTGGATTGTTTGTGAATCTTTTGAAAAAGAATGAAGTCAGTAAGATTTAAAGCTGTAATAGTTATATTCAAGTACCGACATACCTGCAGAATGGCTGAGGACCCCTGCTATCCCAAACTCTTTAAAAATGGCAGTTCAGAATACTTTTAACCTCCTGCTGTACAGTTCAGTTCATCTTTTATTGGAACATTAATACCTTTGAAATTAAATACGCTGCAATATACTGACCCTACAGAAGAAAATTCAAATGATTTCTGCACCTTTAAGGCAGAGAGCCAAATGTAGCATATTAACATTTAGTGGCGTAGGCACTCTGCCACATCTTCTAAACATACTTATTTTAAATTTGGTTTAGTTTCGAAAGCAATGTGTTATTTATAACAAGAAAAGTCTATGACAACTGTTTTGCAGACACACAGCTATTTTTTCCAATAGTTAGAATGTCAAATTTCTATTTGAATCATCGCACATTACTTTAACATTTGGTCAGCCAGCCAGCTAGTTTTACTATACAGCTTACATGTGGAATTTTGACAGAAGCTTTTCCTATTACATCCTTTCTAAGACCAGAATGGCACTTTTGTAATGTCAGGCTTCCTACATTAGCATTTAAAATTTTATATGCAATTATGTGAAAACCAGTAAAAAGACTTCAAATCTGATATAACACTAAGTTCTCCAAGTGTAACGAAGTATTTCTGTAACTCAAGGCAAAAGAGGAAGCATTTGTATGTAACGGTAGAATTGATACTGCATTTAATTTAATTTCACTGATAATTTTCTCAGTTAGATAAAAGCCTGTAACACCACCACTCTATGAACTAAGGTTAAGGATAAAAGTTAGCTTCTCAATTCCATTTAAATTATAGGCTTCTATGTCTGAAAATATATATTTCAGTGCTCTTTATTCTTGATGAGTTAGAACAATGACATAGATTTCAATAACTTAATATGCCTGCAAGTGAACTTTCTGTTTCAGAAACTGATCTTAAACACATAAAACCAGAAAGAAACCCACAATCAACCACAACAGCTTTGAGAAAAAGGAGCAGGTTCTTGCAAGAGAGCCTTTACAGAGCAGGGCAGTGAAACCACACAAATCTGCAAGTAAGTCAGCTTTTCGTTTTCCTTAGAAATAGCTACAATTTTTATTCTTTATACACCTGAAATATTTGAAAGAGCCAAATAACAAAGTGAGAAATCCTCTTCTTCCTCAAGGAGTAGCTGCTTTCCACAGGTGTGCAGCTTAACCTTCTGGAGATCACTTTAAAACCTTTGGGCTTTGCTATGAATTAGAGGCTGTTACTTTGAAGCAGCTAAGCACATCTGGCTTGTATTATGAAACACAAATATTAGAAGGCATAAGCAAAGTTTAACAGTCACCCATTGAAGACAGTTTAAAAATAGGATCACAGAATAATTCAGGTTGGAAGGGGCTTTGAGAAGCCATCTAATGGAAACTCCTGCTCAAGGCAGTAGAACTTCATGAAATTTCATTCAGATTATTTCATGAAGTATCATTCCTTCAGTGCTTGCAAAGACAAAAAGGCTGTGAATTTTCCTCACTAAAGAGTTATTTTCTGCTGAACAGTTTCCCATCTCCACACAAAAAAACCCCCAAACAACGACCAAACAAAACAAAACACCAAAAACCACTGAATAACCTGTAATTTTGAACATTTGAATACTGATTGAACCCAGGATCTCTCTTCACAGCTCAGAATATCTTCCCAGACAGCTGTCTTACAGAACTGCTTTGCACTGTGATGGGATAAGCTCAGGAAGGAGGGGAAGGGGTGGGGATTAGAAGCCACACAGAATCCATGCAGTTCAGCACCAAACAGTAACAGCTAAGCTCTGTATTACTTCTGCAACTTTCTCTCCTAAAACGAGGTGAGAAAAGCTTAAGTCCAGTTTAAGCTTCACCAACCTCTACTAAGATATGCTGCGAGTAAAAAAAAACAACAAACAAGCTAAGGTATCTCAAGCTTCCTACAAGGAGCTTTTAATTCATGACCAGTAACTTAATTCCTGACCATCTCTGAAATTTAAAAACATCACCGTTGAAGACTTTAAGGTAGATGTTAGCTTAAGTTCAGCTCACTAGAGAACTGTAAGAGCTGTAAAAACACTTAAGTAACATTATTTGTACCAGCTTCATGTTACTGACATTAGCCATAGGAAAAACTTATAATTCTTTTTATTCCTTTTTCAGCTTTTAAGATGATGATAATAAAGAAAGAGCTGCTAGGAAAAAAGAAGAGAAAAATGCATGCTTCCGTTTACTAACAGATGCTTCTACAGAGAAATGGGAACTGCAAATTGTCTTCAACACACATGCAATCCCTTTTCTTCTGCATCTAATGGCCCCATCTGTCCAAAAAAGATCAAAGCCACTGGAGACATTTTAGACAACCCGAGTGCCTCTCTTCTAAGTCGTCCTCTGGTAACAGGCCAGCAAGCATAGGTTATCATCTTGCATGCATAACTTAAAGCCTGAAAGTAGTAGCAATTTAGATAAAAACCAAGCAAGGTAAAGTTTTTATGCTTAACCACATCATTTTGGGAGTACTTCTTAAATGGTAGCATCTTTCAGTGCTGTCATCTAGAGCAGCTCATGGAAGAGGTCTTTTGACAAGACGTGTGGAAAGAACTAGCTTTGAAAAGTACACATTTTCAAGACAGAGGGACAGATTTTTTTTTCCCATTAGAAAAACAATAATATGAGTTTCACTTCAAAATTTCAAAGCCCAAAAGAGCTTAGCACCAGAATCGCTTTGCTGGTTACTTAGATCATCAGTATTCCAGAACGCCAATCGTGTCTTTACAGAACATAGCTAAAGCTGGTGCCATTTTAAGACAATGATTTTTTACTTTCCCAGTCACTCATCATTCAGAAAGGTTCACTACAGCAGAAGTGATCCAAGCTCTGCTACCACAGTAAGCGTTACAGAAGGCAAATATCAGCAAGCCCATTGGTCAGGTCAGTTTAAGATAGACGAGTGCAAGTTCCTTTCTCACTTTGGCTCAGGTTTGATCACTCCAGTGATTGATTTCTTCGTTGAGTACCATCTATGTGTATGAATAATATCCATGAGGCTAATGGGGAAACACTATAGAGTTACACCTCCTCCTCAAGAATTTCAAGATGACAGAATAGCTGAGGTTGGCAGGGACCTCTGCAGATCATCTAGTCCAACACCCTGCTCAAAGCAGGGTCAGTTACAGCAGGCTTCTCGGGGGTGTCTAGTTGGGGTTTGAGTGTCTCCAAGAATGGAGACTCCGTAACCTCTCTGGGCAACCTGGTCCAGCATTTGACCACCAACACACACACACAAAAGTTTTCTTATGTTCTAGTAAAATTTCACATTTAACTTGTGCCTGTTGCCTCTTGCCTGTCAGTGGGCACCACTGAAAAGACTCCTTTGATTCCACCCACCATACCTGCATAATTGTGGCAAATTAGACCCTTATACAGCTGAAGAACTTAACACTTGTTTTTGGGGTTGGGTGGTAGGAAGAAGAGGGGCTGTTAAGCAGGTCTTTGCTACCTGCAGCCAAGGGATCCGTACAGCACAGCACAGCCTGTGCCTGCTCATGTCAATTGTGTCACGGATCAATCGCTCCTCCATCTACAAGGGTCTGCAAGTCAGGATCGCTACACTTTATCTTTTACCTACAGGTAAGTAGGTAGTTTATTTTATAGCTACCTTACAGTAGCTTTGCATGTATTTTCCCTGTTAAAGTCCTCATAGGTCTTTTATGCATGTCTTCAAAGCCCTGCCCTTCAGACTCACTACTAGAAGAGGATCTTCAAGATATACCTGACAGAAGTCTACTGTGAGGCATAATGCTTTTGAAGTTTCCTGCCCACGGCTTAAATTTAAAAGTGTTACCCTAATTCTCAACACCTGTATATCTGCAAGCATAACCAAAGTCCTGCTGTGCACAGAGCTAGAACCTTGTCTATATACCAAGCTGCTTTCACAAGGCACAAATGAACATCAAGGGATCAGCTAGGTGAGATTTTATGAACAACCTGGGAGAAACGTTTTGTCTTAAATATTCATTTCTCCACTGCTCATTCTTATATCCATTCGCTGTTCATTCTTAGTCTAAAACCCAATTTGTCAAGCCTTCACGCTGATTAAAAGTGGAAGGAGCACATTAAGGACTATTCCCTGGCAACACCAACAGCTACACTGCACAGCAGTTTTCCAGTATGTTTACTGACACTGGGTGAGATCTTGCAGATGAAGGCAGAAGAAAAGATCACAAGGCAGGGTAGAAGGATGATGAAGGAGACAAATCCACAATTGCGCCTCTCACTCCATCTGTCCTTCGCTGATTCCCTACAGTAGTCCTTGACAGACTGGAAGGGAGAAGAGGAGAAAGGGAGAAGATGCCAAGTTTTAGATCACGTCCATACTACTGCTAGATTTATTAGAACAGATCCTAGTTGATTTGGTAAAATGAAAAAAGCAAGGAATGACTCATATTTTTGGCAATTAAAATACAACAGAAAGTACCTTTTCCAGAGTATTTTTTTTTTATTTAAAAATACTAGTTTAAGAGTGCTTTTTGGAATATGGTCCTTAATTAATTTGACTGTTACACTGATCAGAATATTAATGACTAATACATGGCAAACGAATAAAGAAAGATACACCTTTCCATCTTTAAAAGCAGTGTTGTCAGAAAGCAAATCCTAGCACTTCCTACAAAAATATTAATTCCAAGAGCTCCCTATTCCATGTAATTGGTGCCTGACCCATGTATCCTTTGACAGGTGCTATGACAAGGATTTGAATATTCTGAATTGATAGTTTTGCAGATTCTCTCCTAAAACACATAGCAGTAGCTGCCAGCCCAGTACTCAAAATAACCTATGTATTTCCCCACAAACATCAGCCTAACAGAGGCTTACCTTCAGGAGTTCTGGAGACTAGCTTAGGTCATAACTGAGTATGTTTTGTACCTGCAGCTATCAGAGCAACCAATTTGTGGAAGAGGGAAAACGCCAACTTAAATCCTGTATTTGTAAAACTGAAATTGTCAAAGGTAACAGGTGCATCTTCTAGGCTTTATTTGCAGTATGGGTTTGTTTTCTGTCTATTGTAGTATCTTAAATCAGAATTTTTGGGAAGTTAATCACACAAAGTTTAGAAGCATTTGAACTATACGCTCTGATTCTCTACAGGAGACTGAAAGCTTTTAAACAGGAAAATACAGTATTCACTTTGTGCCTTAGTAGTTATCATACAGCAATGCTAAGATTGTGCCTTTGCTAAGGAGGAAACCATAGAATGTTTTCTGTACGATTGTACTTACAGTCTTCCAGCACACTTCAGCTTCATGCCCTGTAAAGACAGGCAGCCTAGGAAAGCAGATGAAGACGTTCAGAATACTGTTAGATACTGCTAGCTTTGCAACGACTCAAAGGGATACAGAATGCATATTTGCATTTCAGTGAGCAACCACTGCTTCTTTGCTTCATTGACACTTCACCAGTATTTAAGATGCCGTGTGATGTTCCAGTATTTCATAGCGAATACTTTCATCAACCGAAAAACTTAATTCCCAGAAATTCCCTTGCTAGTCATTTTTTCCAAACTTGATTTCCCACTGCCTTCCAGCAAGGGCAAGCCAAGGAACCTTTTCAGCCTAGCAATTTCATAGATTTTTTTTTGAAAACTAGGTGGTGTCAGGTGCATGTAACAGTAGTAAAGAGTGACAGAGAAATTCACTAGATCTTGAAGATCACATATAGCTGAAGCAAGCTACTGCCCATCTTCTGCAAAGCTAGGCACCCTTATCTATCTTTTAATGGAATACATGCAGAACGCTAATGAGATCTGAAGTGGTCATAAAGTTGTATGTGAACACAGAACTAAGTCCTCTCCTGCTCCATACAGGGCTGGAGAAACCCACCTGCTTCCTTGCAGCTGTTCACATTTTGGACATCTCTTCTCTTTTTACATATAATCTCCTATTAATGCTGTGTAGTTACTATGACAGCGTAGGAGCCACGTCCAACGTGTTTCCCCTGCTGAGGGCTACTCCTTGCTTTGTCAGATTGGCAGTGTAAGCACCAACTCTAGCCTCATGCTTTGCAACTAGAATGGTGCTGCCATTGTTTAGCGGGCTCCCTTTTTCACAGTCTTCTTTCAGGTGTTTAAGCCCATTCCCATGGGTTTCTAAGCAAATCCTTGTCCTAGACCTTACTTTGAGCAAAACAGGACAAGTAGTACCTGCAGGAGGCGCTTTTGGTTTAGACACCATCTAAGCCATATCTCCTTGCTGGATGCTGCAGTTTCTTGAAGGTGGTGGTATACAGTCCAGGGAAGAAGATAAGCAGAAACAGCTTAATATTCTTGATTCTGGCCCAGAATTTCTCATGACATGGCCCTGAACAAGCAAGCCAGTTCAGTCTGGAGATATGTTGGAGCTGTACCTCCATGCTGGCCAGGCTCATCCAACAAAGTTAAGGTATTTCAGTGAGGACTTGAAATCTGTGAGATCAGAAGATATGCACTACCTGGGGAGAGGGTGGAGGTGGAAAGAAGCAGGAGCTCTTTAGAACCAAGTATTTGCACCAGAAAAGCAGTATGGACATTAAGACATTCTACTTTGATTTATGCAATGTTTAATATAATCTGGATTCTTCTAGGGCTCTGCTGAGGCTGGCACTACTACAAGTAAAAACCGAACTTATCAGGCCTTTGGAATAACTTCCCAATACAGTCAGCCATATAGGAGTTTATCATTCCATGAATATTACATTTGCTTGCTACTTTGAAACACGTTGGAAAACTTCCTGTTATTCTAAGGAAGTCCCTGAGAATGTTAGTTCACATTTTTTGACTGCTTACACTTTCTACAGACCCCTGCTGCATTTACCCATGGATTTGGCATTAAGGTATTTGTTTCCATTATTCTCTCCAGACTACTCCGTGATGCAGCATTTTCCTCTTCCTGTTAAGACCAATACAGAAAAAAAAAAAATTTATGAGTCCTTTTATATAACAAGTTCCAACCCTCCCTCTCAAAGCCAAGATTAGATGTCCCAGCATTTGTTTTATATACACATATAGCAGACATCCTAGCCACAATACTGAATTTGAAGCAACTTCAAACAGTAATCAGTCTAGAACTGCATTTGTGTTAGAAGTTACTATTGCTTGATCACAATACCATGTACACTATGACCTCTGAAAGGGAATAAGCTTAAAGTCATAGCAAAAGCTATTTTATAGAATTGGCATGCATTTCAAGTTTAAATCAGTACTGTACTGACATTCAAGAATTTCAGTCCCCATACAGACTGAGATGAACAGCACTTTTATTTATTTCAGTTACAAGAAGAAAGACAAGTAAACCTTACAACCAGAAAGGCAATGAAGGCCTCATGAGCTTAGTGATAACCATTTCATAATCTAGGCAACATGTTATGACGTCTTGAGATCACAAAGAAAGCATGCCCCCCTCTTGAACAACTTTTCCTTTTTTCTGTAAGGAAATTTCCTGTCAGAACAGCACACTGATGTTAACAGAACTGAGAGGGACCACCAATGTACAAAGCCTACATTCACCCTCCCACCCCGCCTCAAAAGGCTTAAATGTAGACTTTATTTCAAAAAAGACAACACACAGTCATGATCACAACTAGCAAAGAGGGAGAAATTAGTGTTTTCAAATGAAGTCAAATTATGATGCATTAATGAAGTTAAATGAAGATACTTTCTCACATGGCAGTGTACTTAATGAGTAAAGAAACTCTCCTCATTTTAAATCAATGCTTATCTGTCTATCGCAGTAGGGAGAAAGCAGCTTACATAAAAACTGATCCCCCTACCAAGCGATCTAGGCAAGAACTATGACGTAAGGGAAGTGCTAGAAACATGTGGGAGAAATTACTGTACAAAGTGTCAAGTGCAAACCCCCCTTGCCTAGAATTCAGTGCATTTACTTAAGTACAATAGAAAAGACTGAATTCAGGAGTGGTTGACAGTGGGATACAGTGCTACAGGTTGAACAATAACCATTAAAGGACAAACCCAAGCATGTGTGTATCCCACCACAAGGGAAAGATACGCTTGAGGTTCCTATCCTACTAATTTCTGCAGTTTGCTCTAGTATTATCTCCTTCCTCATTACCAACTTAATTCTGCACTCCTTTGAAGGGACCCCTTTAAACCACTCCAAAATACGGGATTATTTGGCAAAAAAACATTCACTTGCTGTTTTAAAGAACACAAGAGCTAGAAAAAGAAAGGAAAAAAATAAGTTTACAACTCATCTCTTCGGTTGCTCTTCTAAG
This sequence comes from Falco punctatus, assembly GCF_963210335.1. Classification (NCBI taxonomy): domain Eukaryota; kingdom Metazoa; phylum Chordata; class Aves; order Falconiformes; family Falconidae; genus Falco; species Falco punctatus. Next base: position 43,093,345 of record NC_137585.1, read on the forward strand.
CAGTATTGGACCTAGAAAACATGAAGTACCAGATCAAGTACTGTTCCATCATCCTTCACTGTTTAAACACTACAGCTGAGGCAGACCATAACTTCTTCAGTCAATTGCTAGTAGGTCAGTTTTGGTGCATAACATATTAATCAACTGAAAAATTTATTTTCACCCACGCTATATATATCAGTTCTCAGTTTTTCCTCACTTAAGTGGACAGGGATACATCTATTACGCAGTACTCACAGTAAGTCTTGGAATTTCAGGCAGACCTATTCATTCCCAAGGAGTATCCTTTTTGGCTCACTGAAGACTTTTGAGTACCTTAGCTTACATTCATTATGGATGCAGCCACCATGATTCCATTTACCCAAAGCACTATTTTTAGTGGGGCTGTTACCATCTTGAAATTGCAGTTTAAAGTTAACCAGTAATACAAAAGAGTACTTTTCAGTGTTTCCAGTGAAGGAGCTGAGAAAAAAAAATCTGTAAGAAACCATCGCTGCAATTTTATTTTAACAAAAGGGCAGATTTATTCATGTTTACAAACAAGTTCCAAAAACAAAAAGGAGAACATGTATGCTACCCACTAACAACCTTTCAAAATGCCAACAGCCCTCATGCTGCATGAAGGATTCTATAGATTAGAAAAAAAATCACAGTTCCACTCACAGTTCACCAAGACAGCACTAAACTAACATGTTTAGACAAAAACAAAGGACTAAGATTCTGATGTATTTTGATTTAATCCATTTTGCCCGGATAACAGAAATATTTCAAGCAAGTTCCATCACATATTGATGTCCTGCATTAAACAATCCTACTAAGTTCTGAACAAAAGTTATTCAGTAAGTTTCTCAAAATTTTTAAAAATTAAACAGTTGTTTCAAAACCATTAAGTAGTAAATGTATTTAAGAAACTAATTAGGACAGAGGCCATAACTTCATTAGAACACCACTGCTCATGTTTTTACAAAGCATTAGTGTTATCTATTTGGCTATTAGTATTAGCAATTTATCTACAATATTTAACAAGGTAAATTGCAGGCAAAATTTAGTACAGTTTCAATAGAAACACCCTTTTCCTGAAAATACAGCAGTATTTGAAGGACTAGTTTTTTTGTTGTTGGTTTTTTTTTGGTTTTTTTTTTTTTTCTCTGCATCATTTATAAGGAAGCTTCCCATCTATGAACAGGAACAAAAAAAGTATCTACAAACCTTGTAAACAGATCGGTATCATTTATAAACATAAATAATCCAAATTATTAACAGCCAACAGCAGAAATTAAAGTATCAATTCAACGATCCAGGGCTTCCTTGCCCTTCCCAGCCTTCCCCTCAGAAAAGGATCATGATAATCTAAAGCTCTGCTAACACACTGTTCAGGACCATTCTTAAGTACAATAGATGATCCACAGGTCACTTATGCTGAGTTACTGTTTTTCTGTCAGAGTCCATTATTACTCCCACCCCCAGAAAAGCACCCTCCAGTCTGGCAGAAAGCTTTTTTTTTAAAAAAATAAATCTACATTCGTACAAGTGTGTCTTCTGTTGAAGTCCAAGACAAGAATATCATCTTGTCCATCATAATGTGTGAGGAGACCCAGTTTCAATTTCTTTACAATGCAGCTAGTGTGTTAACATTCAGCTTACAATCAGAGTGATGTTTCCAAACTATGTAGCGGGCTCCCTGGGGATGAAGAGGTAGCAGACTTATTCATGTCTGTTGTAAGGTGAATTCCACTGTCAACCGCATTGTTATTTTTATTGGGAGAGGGTGGGGGAGTAGAGTTGCGTTTTGTTGGAGCATCATCTTCAGCATCAGTATCATCAATAAGGGGAATATGAGGCTCGGAGTCTTCTATTCTAAACTCAGGATGCGTCATAAAATTGTGAATCGAACTTCGTGTCTCAGGTTTCTCTAGCCCCTCATACAAGGAGCTACGAAATGCATTCACCACTCGGATCTGTAAACAAAGAAAAAAGGTTGTTAAAATACTGCAGATTTGCTGGTAATGGCATGGTTCTTATGAGTTTGAATCCACAAACAGCTAGACATGAGTGAATCGAATTTGTATATGATGCAGTGGAACTTGCAATAAACTGTAAAAAAAAAAATGAAAAGCATTTCAGTAGAGCACTGCCAGTCTACACAGTAGGAATAAAAAAAAAAAATTGTAAAAGTACTGCAAAAAGCTGAAGGGCCTAAAAATTCAGACATGGCACTAGAATTGTTCCGTTATTTAACATGGGCTAAGCATTTTTTTCAGAAGTGAGGCCAACAATTACTTATTTATTCACAATTAAATAAACCTCATTGAGTATTTTATTGAATACTTGGGGCAGGGGGTGGGGTGGAAGGAGGGGAGAGGCTGAAAATAAGTTAGAGGATAAAACGGTTACTAATTCTCATGCTAGGAATTAGGATGTCAACTGACTATGAAAAAGCCAAGCAAGTGTAAGCCAATGTCACAATGACCGGACACTTACAAAGAATCATGCAGAAAAGGATACCACAGTAACAGCTGTAAATATTCGAGTATATACCCATTTACCACACTAGAGCAACTTCCTTACCGAATAGCGCTTTGGAACCTTAAGATCAGAACTAGGAAATTGAATACTGTATTGTACAATTAAGTACTCACGACAGGTGGTAAATTTGAAGAGACTATTCAAGTAGCACAAAGTATCAGAGAAGCCTTTCCTCGAGTCTTCACTTTACATTGAATTCATGGACAACATTCCAAGGCTGACTATTATTTCAAGTCCTTTCATTGTTCAACATTTTTCAAATCAGAAAGCTAGGTTTACAGAATTCATAAATATTTCAGAGGGAAGTTAGATAAAATACAGCTCAGTTTTGCAAATTTTGCATGTTCTAGTTGGCTTGAATTTAAGCTTTCCTAATTATAATTTGAATGATGAAACCACCTGCCCGCACACACCCTACCCGCCACATTTTCCCACCCAGCTGCAGGAATTCAGGATACATTTTTGAACTGATAAAACAAAGTTAGGCAGAAGTCTGTGACCTCTTTTTCCAACATTTCAACAAGATAGTTTCCCCCTACTTTTAGCTCCCTATTCAATTCTCAGCATCTCTACTCTGAGCTTCAATCCTAAAGCTCCTCTGTTGCATAGCAAGCAGCAGAGCAACTCTGTAGTAAGAAGAACTTACTGTTACAAACAGTAAGTCCAATTTAAAGACTTTTTTTTAGCACATCCAAGATGACTTGTTTCAAGCTGAGAAATACGTCATGACTAGTGCTTCCAGAGTTCCTTGACACTAAACAAAGTGACTTCCAGGTGATGAAATGAAGCCAGACGGTCAAGCAGATCAAAAGCAGACTTCAAACCAGCTAAGATATACCAAACAACCTCACTGTAAACACAGAGAAGGCCTCCCCAAAATCAATGCATTATCATATTTGTTACCACAGAAAAACTGCAGATGATACAGTCTTTGGTTCTGACTGTGTTCTTTGACCTCTAGACACAGCACTGTTCCCCCACCCCTACCCCCTTCAGAGCACCTGCACAAAGACTTTTACTCAAAAGCTATTATGTCCCCATTTTTATACTACAGGTACATGGCTGAGCCCCATTAAGCATGAAAACCAGGTCGGAGGTGGGGAGCCACGCACAGGAGAGGACATAACTACCTATAAAAGGAGGACAGGGAACAGCATGAGTGTGTTTGAAAGGTAAAATATTACAACAGCTAGCACTTTACTGTTCATTACATGAAAAAACTGAGCAGACTGTTAAGGGGCTGGAATGCTACATAAGCTTTAAACAAGTCCAGCAAGCTGCATAAACTGTCTTGGCACTTACCAAGAAAACCAGCGGTGACAGTGCCAGACTAAAAGTTTGCATTGCCTTCATTTGGCATGTTGCATCCCACTGGGCCACTGATTTATGTGGCAAAATGAAATATGACTGCCTCATGGGGCTGGTTTTTTATTGCTTACAGATGGTAACTTAGAACATAAGCAGTAATGGAAAACAAATTTTGGCTTAACAGGAAAGCTGTAATTATCATCGGAATATAAGCATACCCACAATAAAGACTCGATTCCCATGCAGAACGGGTACTAAAACAAGTGGTCTAGACAGTCCTGTGAACCCAGGACCCTCAAAGAGCCCAGGCATGAAGGCAGAAACCAGACTGTCAGCATCTTAAATTTTATTTAAGTATAAATTTAGTGTTTTGAACACTTCATTTTCAACTACTCTAGACAGACGAGAGGTGTGACTATAAATAAAGTGAGGAGCAAACAAGACAATTTGTTATGTGTAATTTATACTGTCATCAGGCCTTCCTCATATTAGTACCAGAATAGCAAGGAATGCAGTAAGCACTCCACATCCTCCCAGCCAGATGGCTGCTGAAGACTTATTCATAGAAACAGCTGAACTATTTTTCCAAAGAGCTCCAAAAGAGAAACACAATGAAATAACACATCTGCTTCCCATTAACAGGTATTAGTTATCAGAAGTTGTTCTCCTGGAGGGCACAGCAGAAGGCCGTACTAAGGGAGGATCAAAAACTAGTTCTCTGCTATTGTAGCTCCATATCCGCACTGGCCATTTGATGCAACGAGGTGCTGCAGTGCCCATTAGATTCTGCTCAAATGGCAGCATGGCATGAAGTTGCTTCTCTAGAGAATTCTGAATGTCTAATTAATGTTCTTGACTGTAGTTAGGGATACAGGTTACTAATTAGCATTTTAACTAGGAGATGCCATCCTGTGCACCCTGAATTGTTAAATCTACTTTTCATTTCATGTTCTTGAGGCACACAAATTTGTAAGCTGAGCTGCTCAATACCACTGCAAGGCAGGTAAGTACCTGTCTCACCAATAGAGAACAAGTACAGAGGCAAATACTTGCACAAGCTCACACAGGAATTCTGGCCAAGCCAAGAGAAAAAACAAAACCAGAAGAGAACATTTCATTTAAGACAGCTCCCGAAATTAAGGGTCTTCATCCATCTGGCAATCTGAAAGTTTAAAAAAGCCGGGGGTGGGAGGGGAACAGGAACAACAAGCCCTCTCGGAGTTATTTTAAAAAACAATTATTTAACCAGTCTTTAGGAAGTTAGAGATGGAAGTTAAACATGTAATATATAATTAAGATTAAAAACTCTTTTAACAATAGATATTACTATAAGTATTCAACTGCAACTGTTATGGATCTTCAGACTCCAGAATTTAAGCCTACATACGCAATAATTAAATCTCTAGCCTCTACAAAGAGGAAGGCTGAAACTGAAATGCCACTTAGAGCACAATATAAAGAGGGCAGAATTAAGGTGAGACAAACTTTTTACTTTCACTGATGGTTTATGCACTGCTGCCAGAAGAACCTAGAGGAGAAAAAAAGCCTTCAGATTTAAATGTAAGTTTCACCATTCAGTACTTAACGCCTTTTTCCTTTTTATATTAGCTAATTAAGTGTTTCTTCTGACACATTTTAGAAGCCTTGTTTCGCCACCTGATTCCTGATGTTGAGAAAGTTGTGTTATTCAGTTAAAAAGGTCCAAAACCAGCAGAGATTCAGAAGTTCCTTACAGGCTACAAAGAAAATGCATTTAGTGTTCCATGTTCTAACTACATTCATATTTTTTAACATACCATCTGTTTTCCCCATCATCTTGTTTACCTTAAATATGATTTGTGCTGCAGCGCAAGACATCTATTTTTGACCTGGGCCCATGATTATGCAGTTAATTCACTTATTCAATGCAAGTCACTCTAAGAGGCATATACTCGAAAATTTACAACAGTTTTCCCATTTATCTTAAACATCCCTCTGTACATGAATGGATGAAGGCACGGATGTGCAGGCTCACAGCTTTCACATTAAAGTCTTTTGTTGAAACTGTTCCACCTGTTCTCAGCCCTCTAAGAAAAAAAAGTCTTGAGGACTCCACTTTGTGGAAGAGCTCTATAAAAGCCTGAACGATTATTTTAAGTACTAAGGAGAAAATGAGAAACGTTAGGTACGTGAATTAGGAAATGTTAATTTCATGCACTTTAGGAACACACACTCACACCCCACAGTAGTAGAAGCAGTAGTAGAGGAAAACACTACATGTGTAGGGGTAGAAATATTTGTTACATCATGATGCTGGCTGGCGATGGAGGGTTGCCGCCTTAGAGCCCCCTGAATGGTACTTCCACTCTGGAAAGCATTCACTACATCCATCTGCAAGGAATCAAGAGATTGTGACAGCTTGCTCAGCAAGAGAGAGAGAGAGAAAGAACAAGAGAAAGGACCATCCCATCTATAACATACAAAAAGTAAAGAAAAAAGGCACTTTTTTTTTTCCATAGAGCAGATACACAGGCCAAGAGTTACACTTAGAGCTGAAGAAAACAGAGGACCCTGAGGGATTACACATCCATCCATACCCACTTTTGACAGTCTGTCACACCAGTTAGAACTGCCACCTTAGTCAAAGGACTGCAGATGGAGAGGCAATATTTCCCTCACAACACTCACTGCATCCTACCTTTTTCAAGACCATACCTGAGTTTGTATCCTGTTTAGGCCCCTAAACCACAAGATCTGACCACGACGTAGTTCTCTCTCGGCATGATCAATCTCCTCTACATCTTCTGCTAGTTCTTCTTCAGGAATCTCTTCCTTTTGTGTTCCATGACCAGCTTCCTTAAGGAATTTCAGACGGCTGGTTGGAATTGTTGAAATCAACTAACGGTGAATGAAAAATATGAATCAGGATTATCCTTTTTTTTAAAAAAAAAAACATATATAAGTAATACCAGACCTTAAGGCTTAACACAATATCCTACATACAATTAGCAAAGTTGAAAAACAAATTATGTAAATGGGATGAGTGGATCAGTGTAGGGCGATCACTCCAGCTGAATAGCTGCAAAGCTGTGAATAACCTTACCACCTCAACTGAGGTGTGAAATTAAACTTGGACTACAAACCTAGAAAACAAAAAGTCCTTGCCAGGGACAAAGAATTCCACTTTAACATTGATTGACTATGCCAGGAAGGAGCAGTACTGAAGCTACAAGAACAATTAATTCTGTAGATTAGATGTGTGCTGGCATATAGAGTTTTCAGAGCTCCAGGAGTTTGACAAGCATGATGAACATGTTACCTCATGTGAGAACTACATCATTTAATTAAAGCAGCCACAGTTAATTCAGAAATACAAAACAGACATGCATTCTCTTGTGACCTGGAAGGTATCAATCCATTTGCAAGGTGAGTGATGTTTCCAAAACCCTTATCCCAAATCATTACTTTGCTACTTGGTGTACACTCATTTATCTATCTTAAACTAAACAAAAGCTATATACGGCTGTTCCAGCTCTCCTTTTCATCCCCACCTTCAGGGCTATTCTGATGAACTATGTAGTTAAGGGGAGTCATCTTTTGATACGTCCCATCTAGCAGATCCAGATCAGTTCCAAGACTGCTTTCCTTGATCACCACAAACCTAGAAGACCACTTCAGCAGCTGCAGAGGAAAAAGACTGCTCCAAAAGCAAGATAAACAGCCCTTCATGCTGAAATTGCTACTGTGAATGCTCCCATATCACACTTCAGTTTCTACTATTCTCAGAAAGTCAAAAGCTCTTTGACTTTAATGAGATGCTAGAGCAGCATGAACCGCAGCAGGGAAGCTTTGCCCTTCAAGACACTTTGGGTCAAAGGTATTTCAAGCCATCTTGATTCTCTTCTAGGCTACTTTTAAACCTTAGAGTGACACTTATTTGATTTTTTTTTAAATAATTAATTTTCCAGAGAACCTTACAAAAAAGGCTTATACTCGCTTTTAGAATACGCATCTACGTATTTACAACTAAAATTCACCCTACCAATTTTATACTGAAACCTGAAGTGCCCTTTACAAAATGGAAGGAAAGAAACCGTAATGGAAAACTCTTCATGTGGTATGAAAAGTTTAGACAACGATGTTATTTAATAATGGAAAACTCTGTAGCTCTAAAGTTTCATGTAAATAAGCTTGCTGCTTACAAGCACTGCTGTGCATGCAATACCAATGAAACTTTAAGGGGAAGTGGAGGAGGGGAAGAATAAAAATGCAAATGCAATAGTTTAATAGGTGAGAGAACTTTCCAATTATTTCATAATTATGCAAATGAAGATTAAAGAGAAAGCTGTTATGAGGTTTGCTGCATTTCTTGCTACTCCAGAAAGTTTTTAAATCCAGAAAATACTAGCAAGTTTAACAATTCTGATTTTAAGAAAACCATTCAACATTGTTAAATCTATTTCAAGATTAACATGTTCATTGCATCTGTATTCTTACAGGACTTGCAGTACTTATCCGGCAAAAGATGTAATTTCATTTAAGAGGTAACTACAGCTATTTCTAGTTAAAAGTTACTAAACACAAACCAACCATAGCACCTAGTGATGAAATGTAACTAATTGACAAAGTCAGAGTAAGGAATATCCAACTAAGGACTTCCTAGCTATTGAACTAGTCAACTTTAATCGGTATTTACTGTTAATCTCCAGATATTCATATAGTCCACTTGAAAGATCTAAATGCTAAAGACAGTGTACTTGTATTTTCCGTGTATTCTAATGCAAGTAAATATTTGGCATTTTGAAAAAGCTATTTTACCTGGCCCCACAGTAGTGTTCCCATGCCCAGGAAAATGGACCACAGCCACTGTTCAATCGAGAGTTCTGAGCAACTGAAAGGCTTCCCACCAAACTGCACAATGATTATCTGTGAAGAGCAACATCATTAAACAACATGTATGAGTGACCAGTTACTAGAAAATTCCATAATGCTTTAAGATCACTACAGACAACTCTGCAGTAGAAAATAGGATAGCCCATCTTTTTAAACATATACTTCCACCATCTCAGTAGTTTCAGCAAGTTTCCAAACTAAGCCATCATCTACTGATTTTAAGTATTTCAAGAACTACCCATTTATTCTTCAAATACCACTCACAAAAACCTGTTAACTACTTAGTTTTACTTGCAGTTCTTTCCCTTCATTTCACAATTACAGCATGTATTTGATGCTACAATTTTATGGTGATTATTTATCATATGAACACCCATCTCAGCACTGAGTTGATTGATAAACTTGCATTAATAGAATTTGTAGAACCACAATACAGAAAACATTTCAGAAATAATTCAACAGAATATTACTATATATCCCATCAGTGTTAAGTGTCAAACTAAGTCATCGCAGTGTGACATCTGTGTATTAAGTCCTGGGGGCAAGGGGTAGAGATCTCAAAAGCCAAATTAAATGAGCTCCTGCTGACTTACCTATTGCAACAAGCTGTATGGGCCCTAACAAGCAAGGCATCCCTCTGCATAGGAATTACATGCATTAAAGTCTGCCCTGAGGAATCAACAATTCAAGTAGCAGGGCAGGTGTGAAAAGGAGACAGTATTGACCCTTAAGTAGGACACCTGACAGCTGAAAAGCCCAAGAGTATAGTCTTTTTACTAACAGAGTAAAACACTGAGATGACAACTCAGGCATTACTTATTTGGGAAGGCATTCAGTCTGCCAAGTTTATAAAGGGAACACAGTTGCAATCAGAATGAATTTCTACGCATTTGGCTTTGTTGCACAACAACAGTCAGTCTACTGCATATGCAACCCTAAAAATGGAAGCGCTTATGAAGAACTGTCATCTAAAAAATCCTAAACTTGGGTGAATAAGTGAACTAACTTATGTGAAGCAGAGGTGCATACATTTGCACTGCTTGAAGCACTATGAATTTGGTCAGCTTCATGGAATCCCTAGTCTAAGGAAAAGCTCAAGACGTACGTTATATCTTAAGTCCAAAATTACTCAAATTAAAATGAAAGATGGTTCTGAAAAAAAGTAGTATACTGATTTGCTGATTATTTCTTCTGATAAATCAAAAATTAAGGCCATTTAGAAGGTGAAACTATTTCTTGTAAACTATTTTCTTTAGATTCAATTTTGACTTGGTGTTTCTCAATGCCGGTGTGTCAACTCAATTTCAGATTCATTTGTTAGCCTATAAAGAGTTAACTAACTAGTTTTACAAATCTACCTAGATGCACCAACAGAAGGTCCCTAGACCTTTGGTGTTTTCCACCTAAAACAGCAGCATCTATGCAGATAACTAAAATATATACCAATAAAGATAACAATTTTTATCTTCCTGATGCAGAAATTCAACACTTAAGTTTCTAAAGCTTATTCCTGTCCTAATCTCGTTAAGATGATATGAGAAGTTGTAACTTTTCTATAATTGTTTAAATGGGCTCCCATTCAGACACTGTGGAGAAAATTTATTAAATTGATTACTGCTTATGGAGAAGCCTTTGTCTTTAATTAGGGATCACTTAACTTGTGGACAGGGAGCTCAGGGAGCTTTAATAAGCAGGTGGTGTTTGTCTTGAGCTCCCGAACAAGCCAGATGTGAGCAGGACCATCCAGACAATAAATACCGTGTGCAGCTGTGTCATGACAGTAACTCCACCATGCTCAGGCATCTGGCCAACGTCCCTGACGTGTGTGAACCTTACGAACCATGAGATAGTGCACGACTGCACTTAGCATAAACTTAAAAGTTTGTATACACTAGGTGTGTAAACTATTTTTGTTTTTCATTGAGTATAAAGGTGGGCAAGCTCTGGGACTGGGCCAGAAGCCTCACCTACAGGTTGATGCACCATATAGAAATTTTCCCAGTTACCAAGAAACTCATGGTGCCAGCTGCAATGGGGTTTCCCAGCCAAAGTATGGGCCTGGATGATGTTAAGGTGATAATTGGTGATGTATCTTTTTCTTAGTCTCTGTAATGCTTTGCAGTAATGATTTGATGCTTTGCTCCTATTGCTCTTTTATCATATTGTGCATGGTAACTGGTACTGTTTCCTTTTATCATACTGCATGCCATTTTCCCCCTTATAGTGTAATATAATAAACTGCATTTACTCTTATATTTGATTTGGAATTAATTTTTTCTTGGTATCCAGTCAATCAGCAAAATAGATACACAGGCAGATAGTATGAGGAAGAGTTCTGATGGGGGTGGCAGCATGGGACATACAACTTCATATTTTGTCAAGAGACTAGAACATGAAGATCAATCTAAAGGACTAGAAAATTCAAAACGTAAATACAAATACCTCTACATTCCAATTTTACCAATTTCAAAGAGGTTGTACCTGAAAGTCCTATCAAGCAGCATTTTCAAGTGATTTATAGTGTGTTTGACACTGAAGGTTTTCATGTTGCAGAAATGAAATGCCTGGCACTACTTGATTAGCATTTCCAAGGTAAGCAACTCCAAGGTAATCAGTGTACTAAGTGCATTCCCCCCCTCTCCAAGAATTTACTTACCTGTACAACAAACGTCCCCAGAACAATGGAACAGAAGATAGCATTGTTAAAGATTCCTTCAAAAACGTTTCTTTCACCATGAATTTTTCGGGCATTGATTTCATTAAAAAGCTGCATCATCACAAATGTATTAAATACAATCGTATAATGCTCTGAAGGAGGAGCGTGCAGAGGTGCATTTCTTCCACTATCGATATCAAAAATTCTCTCACCTGTGTATGAAAGGCATTTATCAGCAGCTTAACTGGTGTCTTTACATGCACAGTACAACAAAACCCCCTCGTTTTAATCACATGTCTGTACAATTTTTAGAATAACTTTGTAAAGCCTCAGTATTCTTACCAGCAAACAGGAGTGTGAAGACCACTACAAGTTGGTAGAATGCATGACCCAAAATGTTCTTCATCATTGTACGAGAAATCAAAGGTTTGTTTCTACCATAAGGCTTTCGTAACAGAAGAGCTTCAGTGGGTGGTTCTGTTGCCAGGGCAAGAGAAGCTAACGTGTCCATTATGAGATTTACCCACAGCATCTGCACAGCTTTAAGTGGAGAATCCTATGAAGACAGATACATAAACCCTCCAGTATAAGTAAACAACTTGCAGCTATTAGAAGTATTTATTATACAACATGGGCATGCTCTGAAAAGCATTATGTTCTTTGGACTAGTATTTAACTGAAAGTTTGATTTCAAGAGTTAATCAATCAGTCATGACCTTTTCAACCTTTATTAGCTGAAACAATCCACCACCAGTACGTACTTGTGTTATGCATGCTCCTGTAAAAGCTACAATAACTGCTACTACATTGACAGTAAGCTGGAACTGAAGAAATTTGGAGATGCTGTCGTATACGTTTCGTCCCCACATAACTGCTTTAACAATACTTGTGAAGTTGTCGTCTGTAAGGATAATATCAGAAGCTTCTTTAGCTACATCTGTTCCAGCAATACCCTGGTAGAAAAAGAAAAACACTATGAAATATAATAGCATGCACTGACTTATGTAATAGGAACTACTACCGTGATATCCTTTGTCAGCATTCACTTTGATGCACTGGGTCTGAAGGACTATTTTAATGTTAGCATCTAAAGTTCTATTGAATCAAGTTCTGCTTGCAAGTTCTACTCAAGCATAGAAGAATGTAAACAAAAAAGGTACTGTTGTCTTTAAAATAAAAACCTTAATAAAAATCCTCAAGTCAATAATAAAGACACCAAGTAAGTTCTGAAGAAATGTTACTGAACCCTGTTCAAGTCAAAGGCCACCAGATGGTGCAGTACTACAGTTTGGTCCATCTCCTAATGAGTTTGCTATATGGATTCCAGCAGCAGAGCAATGCATATATTCCCAACACAATAGAAAGACACACATTACCAAAAGCCTTTTGCAGGAGAGCACTGGCATTAAACAGTAGAACATGCAATGTCACTGCATATGACGTTGCAATGCAATACGACATTAAGTTTTAAGCACCTGTAGTCTCCTACAGTATCCAAACAGTTGAGTAATAGGATATTTATTTTGCTGTTGGCATTTCAAAAACACTAACTCAATAGCAAATTTAATGATCGTTATTTGTGATACATTATTTTCCCAAGGAAATGAGTCACCACCTGCACAGCTATCTGTACATCTTACAAAGGTACCGTTAAATAGCACATACTAGATGGTGTATTTTAAATGCTATTTAGATAAGCAGTTAGAGAAATTAGTTTCTTACACAGATGAACACAGCAACTGCAGAAAACATTTAAATTCTGGAAGATGAAAATAAATCTGCCCCTGACAGTGCCAACTACAGTAACTATACAATAGTAGAAAAAAGATACTTGTTAAAACAAGACCATTAGTCTAGAGAACATTTCATATGTAGCTGTCAAATTTGTAAAGTACACTTTGAAAAATCTCCTTGAAAATGACAGAAAACTCTTCCTGTTTTTCCCTTAGCATCTTAGTGCATCTGCATGTGGTGTAGGAGGAGTATGGTGGGGTTTGTTCCCCTTTCAACTGCTTATTAAAAGTTTTTAAAGACTTAAAGGACCTACTAGCACCAAACTGTACCTTTCCAGCTTAAGACTATGGAAGAATCTTGAGGCAAGAGGAAGCTTGAGGAATCTGTCTTGCAGCATTTTGAAAGAGACAGAAGAAACCTGAAGTCTACGTACTTAAGGCATGATTATCTAGTACTAGCACTTAAAAGCCAAGACTTGGTTTGGCTACCATTTGAAAGGGTAGTTGAGAATTTAAACTGAGAAAACCAAGTAATTTAACAAACCATTTTAGACACATGAAGATCCTAGATTGTTACTAAATGATGTTACTTCAGTTGTACTAGAGATGTACCTTAGTATAGCCTCCAAAGCCATTGGTAAACATCAGCTGGCACTCTCTCATTATAGTCTCTCTGTTCCTATGCATAATTTCATGGAAAACAGATTAATGAGCTCATTCCATATTGCATATAAGCTTTATTCAAAGTCACCACAATATGCTATTTGCCACCTAAAGTAATTTTCCCTTGTGTTGAACAGATCTCATTTCAGAAATCTTCAGTATCAGCAATTCTGTTCCTACATTTTTCAACAAACCTTTGTGTAAAAAATTTTTTATTCTCAAGTGACTGGGGATCTGTGTTTTTTAAGGACATTTTCCATAAAATAAAAACATGGTTAAGTCGGAAAACTGAGGAAGGAGGAAAAAGTATTAAGTGTGAGAGATGTTGACTCCATTAACTTAGTTGTATATTAGGCTCATGAAACAAGCAAGGTTGTATAATCTTAAGTGATTTGATAAGTTATTTTATCAAAACAGGTTCTCCAAAATACTGAAGATTTTAATAAAATAAAATCATACCATAGCAAAACCAACATCTGCCTTCTTCAGAGCTGGACCATCATTGGTACCATCACCAGTTACTGCTACAACTTGCCTCTGCTCAAAGACAGTGCTGTCAATTATACCTAAAATAAAATGACATCTCGGTGTTACAGTTCAAAATTGATAACACAGCAGATCAAATCTGAAAAGAGAAACCCAGGTTTTGTCTCTCAGAGTCATCATTAAAAAAAATCACAACAGATAGTTCTAGCTGGTGGCTCCATTTCTCAAGCGATACAAAAAAAAAAAAAATCAGCTGGCAAATGAAGACACGCTTACAGACATTTCACACTGCTAGGTCCTAGATATTTTTCTAGAAGCAGAAAATAAAATCTAGCTTTACTTAAAAGCACAGATAGTTTTTATTTACCTTTTACTAGAGTGTGTTTGTCAGTGGGAGAAGACCTTGCAAGAACACGAAGCTTTGGCCAAATTTTATCTATTCGCTCTTGCTCTATCTGCAAAAACAGCATTGGTTACATTTTACAGTTAGGCGACGTGGAATATCTGTTTATGTACTGTACTTAGTCAGTATGCTTACCTCTCCTTTTTCATTGCGTATTCTCCTGTTAAAGTCTTTGCCCTCTAAACACAGGAAGTCTTCACCAGGATTCAGAATACCACATTTTAAAGCAATAGCACGAGCTGTGTTAATGTTATCACCAGTGACCATACGTACAGTTATGCCTGCACGTTGACACTTCTTTATTGCATCAGGTACCTGTAAGGAAAAAAAAAACCCAAACACAAGACACCCACAGGCTCAGAGACTGTATGTAATTTGAATAAATCCAGAAATGTGAATGAAAAGATTGGTTTTGGCTCAATCCAGCATAACTGCTACTTTAAAATCAAGACTGTTGTAATGGCACATTGTAAAAATTTATGTAGTTTACCACAATTCTTTTCCTGAAACACACACACACACCAGTTCTGGCAAAGAGGCTTTGTTGTTATGTCATGCCATGTATCATTCCCCCCTCCGTTTTTCACATACTGCAGTATTTAAAAATACTGTAAAAATCCTCATGACATATTAGGCTGTAATAATCAAAGGTACTGAGTACTGGCTTTGCATAGAACCACTTAGGTTGGAAAAGACCTTTGAGATCTTGAAGTCCAACCATTAACCCAGGACTGGCAAGTCCACCACTAAACTAAGTCCCTAAGCACCGCATCCACACATTTTTCAAATACCTCCAGGGATGGAGATTCCATCACCACCCTGGGTAACCTGTTCAATGCTTCACCACTTTCCGTGAAATTTTGTTTCCCAATAATCTAATCTAAACATCCCCTGGTGTAACTTGAGGCAACTTCCTCTTGTTACCTGGGACAGAAAACCTACCTCTGCCTGCCTACAATCTCCTTTCAGGCAACTGTAGAGAGCAATAAGGTCCCCTCGAGCCTCCTCCTCTCAAGACTGAACAACCCCAGTTCCCAAAGCCACTCCTCATGAGACTTGCACTCTAGACCCCTCACCAGCTTCGCTGCCCTTCTCTGAACACGCTCCAGCACCTCTACATCCCTCTTGAACAGAGGGGCCCAAAACTGAACACAGTATTTGAGGTGCGGCCTCACCAGTGCCCAGTACAGGGGGGACAATCACTTCCCTGGTCCTGCTGGCCACACTGCTTCTGATACAAGCCGGGATGCTGTTGGCCTTCTTGGCCACCTGGGCACACTGCTGGCTCACGTTCACCCAGCTGTCAGCCAGCACCCCCAGGTCCTTGTCCACCAGGCAGCTTTCCAGCCAGTCTGCCCCAAGCCTGTAGCATTGCGTGGGGTTGTCGTGGCCCAAGCACAGGACATAGCACTTCTTGTTGAACCTCATACAACTGGCCTTGGCCCATGAGCCCAGCCTGTGCAGATCCTTCTTGCCCTCAAGCAGTTCCACACTCTTGCCCAATTTGGTGTCGTCCACAAACGTACTGAGGTGGGACCCAACCCCCTCATCCAGATCATTGATAAAGATATTAAATAGAACTGGCCCCAATACTAAGCCCTGGGGAACACCACTCGTGAGAGGTCGCCAGCCAGATATAACTATTTAGTGCGACTCTTTGGGCTCAGCCATCCCGCCAGCTTTTAACCCAGCGCAGAGTACACCCCTCCAAGCCATGAGCAGCCAGTTTCTCCAGGGGAATTCAGTGGGAGATTGTGTCAAAGGCTTTACTAAGGTCCAGGTAGACAACATGCACAGCCTTTCCCTCATCCACTAGGTGGGTCATCTTGCTGTAGAAAAGAGATCAGCTTCATAAGTAGGACCTGCTTTTCATAAACCTATGCTGGCTGGGCATGATCCCCCAGTTGTCCTGCACATGCCGAGTGATGGCACTCAGGATGATCTGCTCCATAACCTTCCCTGGCACTGAGGTCAGGCTGACAGGTCTGTAGTTTCCTGGATCTTCCTTCCTGCCCTTCTTGTAGGCAGGTGTCACGCTGGCTAACCTCCAGTCTTCTGCGACCTCCCCAATACTGTTGATAAATGATGGAGAGTGGCTTGGCAAGATCCTCTGCCAGGGTCCCTCAGTACCCTTGGGTAGATCCCATCCAGCCTCATAGACTTGCACACATCTAAGTGGAGCGGCAGGTCACTATTTCCTTCTGGACTGCAAGGGTTTAATTCAGCTCCTCCTCATCCCTGTCTTCCTGCTCAGGGAGCGGAGTACCCTGAGGGTAACTGGTCTTGCTAATTAAAGAGTGAGGCAAAGAAAGTATTAAGGACCTTAGCCTTTTCCTCATTCTTTGTAGCAATCCCATGCCACAGCCAATAAAGGATGAAGATTATCCTTGACCCTCCTTTTGTTTCCAAAGTATTTGTAAAAACATTTTTTGTTATCTTTTATGGCAGTGGCCAGTCTAAGTTCCATTGCACTTTTGCCTGTCTAATCTTTGCCCTTCATAACCTCACAACATCTTTATAATCCTCCAGAGTTGCCTGGCCCTTCTTCCAAAGGTGGTACACTCTCCTTTTTTACCTGCTGAGTTCCAGCCAAAGCTCTCTGTTCAGCCAGGCCGGTCTTCTCACCCAGCAGCTTGTCTTTTGGCACATGGGGACGGCCTGCTCCTGTGCCTTTAAGACTGCCTTCTTAAAGAATATCCAGCCTTGTTGGACCCCTTAGCCCTTCAGAAGTATCTCCCAAGGGACTCTGTCAACCAGGCTCTGACACAGGCTAAAGCTGGTCCTCCAGAAGCCCAAGGTAGCAGTTCAACTGACCCCTGCTTCTTACTTCTCCAAGAATTGAAAACTTTATCATCTCATGATCGCTATGTCTAAGATGTCCTCCAACCACCACGTTTTTGTTTATATTATAGTTTCATTTATGTTTTTGTTTATATTATAGTTTCATTTATGTTTATGTGAAACAAACTACAGCTCATACTCCCCTGCTTCACCCATGACACAGTGTGAAGTTACAATAGTGCAGATTAGACTGGAGTTCCACTTACGTGTAGCATAAAAGCTTTCACTATTGAAAAATACTGCCCTCCATAGACCTCAACCACAAGCTGGACCCCTTACCTCAGTTCTCAGGTGACAAACCCTCCTGTACATCATTCCCCATGAGAAGCTGGCAACAAGCACAATGGCTAATATTATTCTAAACAATATTCCTAATATTCTAAGTTGTAAAAATCATGACAAGTTGCTCCATCTACTGAGACCCTGTACAGTAAGTGCCTTAAGTCAATAGTTTGTACATACCTCCCCCAACAGCAAAAGTGACATTAAGGAGTTTTAATCTGCATTTTTAACTCCATTAAATATTCCCTCCCTAGAAAACAGGGTTTCATTTATCAGCTATGCTTAAGGCCTAAAACAGAAATTCAGTTTCTTCTTGTTCATCATGCAGATTATAACAAGAATCAAGATCTGTTGTAACAGAATCACCACAGTTTATCAGTGACCCTACCTCAGGTCTCACAGGATCTTCAATCCCAACAACAGCAATGCACGTCAGACCAGTAACAATATCATTTTCATTGTCCCATTCTGGCTCAGGTTCCCCTGCTGGGAAGTCTCTGAATGCCAGGCAGATTGTTCTGAGCCCTTCAGAAGCCATCGGCTCAATTACAGTTTTCACAATATCATCACGGTCCCTAGGTCTAAATACTTTGGGTTCTCCATTAGCACTCAGTATTTTGAAGCACCTGAAAAGGAAGGTTTAAAGAGTTAACTATAATAGAAGTTAAACTCATTCAACAGCTTATTAGTCAACTCCAGTAAGTTTCCACAAACTTTGTTTTTACTAGACTCACATATACACACAAAAGCCGGTAGCAGCACCTCTAAGGTAATCCTCTCCATATGCACTTAATCTCTTCCCAATTGCAAAACATACTAGCTGTAGAAAGTTAACCAAGTCAGTCATCCTAGGCTGAAAATAATGCCCAATGAATTTAGGATACAAACATTAGTTACCTCCCAGAAGTATCAATTTCCTCCAGCGTTTGTAAACATACTGGTGTCTGCACTGGTTGAGTCAGCCAAACCCATTTCAAGTTCAACAAAATAATCCCACCTTGTTAGCAGTTATACAAGTCTCAGAAGTACAGTACGCTTCCAGAACATGCATCTGGTGCTTAAACAGCTGTAAGCACTAAACTTACAGCACTGAAGGCAAACTCTGGCACTGCTATCCTTAAAAGTAGTAAGGTTTGCACCCTTCAATCTAAGTGCAAAGAATTCAAAGAGCATCTGTCAGAATTCTTGTAAATGTGAAGAATTAAATTAAAAATGAATAGTTAAATCTGATTTAAATGTTTGTATAGAGACTGGATTCAACACTAAGTACTCTAGCATTACAACACAAGCTCTTTTAGTTGCCAAAGATGCCACTGCTTTCATAGGCAGCATACATACTTTACCAGTAGTGATGCCATAACACTAGCAAATACTTTGAACACTAAGTTTAGTCTTGTTCACCTGCATCCTTAGCAAAGTTTTGTCATAAAGCAATGCCACAAGCATTTGTTTTACAAATTAGTACTGATGTGACACTGAAAAACACACAAGAGTTTATGACTTTAAAAAAAATGTTAAATTCAGACCTGGCAGATCTGCTAAAGTGACTACTGTTAGATTTAAGTATTTAGTCCAAGGGTTTAGGGAATTCCCGGGTGCAATACACAGATAAAAGTTTCTACCTCAGCCAGGAAATGAAAACGAAGCAGTCCCTTAAAGCTTCATAGTATTCATAACTGAAATTTGAAGTCTATCTGAATTTTCTGATTCTGGTTATCTGTTCAAGTGTCAGCTGTGGCTAAGGATATCTTGTGTTACTTGCAATCAAAGGGCTTTTAAAAAATTCAAAGCATTCCAAGATGACTAAATGGAAGCCAATAAGCTTTGTATAAAGATTTAATTGAAACTCACTTCAAATATTCAGCTTGACCATAAAGGAAAGATGAATACAACTGCTGTGCTTGAAAAAAAAGTTTACTAGATTTCTTCTACACTTATTAGTGACTAATTTGTGTCTTATAAATATTCACGTATGACTGTTTTTAGGCACTGAAAGCTTAAACATGTTATAATAAAGAATGAGCCGCACAATAGACAAACCAGGTTACAAGCTCCGAGATTAATTTCTGGCACTGCATAGGTAGTGGATAAAGTGATGATGATAAGACTTTTTCCCTAGTTGGTGCATATTCTGAAATAGTTCTGGAGTTGCAATTGTTCCAATAGTATCCAAATCAGGCTAGGTTTTCTTGTTGTTTGCCAAATTATTTATTTTCTTATCTCAGTTATGAAGCCAAGTGGACTGACTGCATGAGTCTGGGCTGCATGAGTTCTAGCAACTTCTACAGTTCAATTGCTCAATAAGATAATAAGGTACAAAATATTTCTAAAGGTAGAAGCCATGCAAGTATAGGCATACTTATTCACTGATGAGACTTGGCTTTAAAATCTAGTGATGAAAAAAATCACATCTAAATCTAAGATCCGTATCAAAAGGAACAAGAGCCCTTTAAAGACTGACCTTTTGTTGTCAGCATTAAGTAGAGGAGAAGATGTGCATTTAGTACATTAGTACTTTTCTAGCTCATGATCTGGGGGGCTAGTAGCAAGCAAAAGGGTAAACTGAACTGATTAACAGAATTTATACGCTACTCAGACTAGAAATAGTCTGACATTAGAACCAAAACCAGACTGGCTACAAGTGCTGTTCCTAGAAAACATGATGCTTGACTTCTTTCCTCACCTAGTCAGGAGCTACCGCAGCCTTCTTCATACCTAAAGGTTTGTCCCAGTGGTGACTTATTCTCTCACTAATAGTCTAATCCTATTCTAATAAATCCTCTATAGATGGGCAGATGGTTAAGGAAGCAATTTGCTTTGTTCATATTAAAACCCCTTAAGTTTCTCCATTGGCCAAGTTCAACCTCCTGTTAAAACGATCAACTTGCACACCAACTTACAGAGTCTTTTGAAGTTAAAAGTAATCACTTTTCAAAGGTACAAATCTTTGCTGGAATTTTAGACATTTTTTTGGGGGGTGGGGAGTAGGGGGGAGGAGGGCATGGCTGGGGTGTGAGAATCAGTGACCGAAATGCTAAGTTTTACCCATGTTAGTGTAGAAAGTCAAACAATTGAAGGAGACAAGCTAGGAAGCTGGCTGCAATCACATGGGACTGCTGCACTTGTTTGTGAACAACAGAAATATTTAACTGGCTATGCCACAGTGCTGTTTAGCACTTCAGTCTCCTCATCTATCACAACATTTAGCCAAATTTAAGTGCTGAATTACAATAGTAGTTTTTCTTACTTTTTAAGAACTATCTCAGAGGCACCTTTACTGAATATCCGGAAACTGCCATCGGAGTTTTTTAACACAGTACTCATAGACTTTCTAACAGAGTTGAAGGTGTACACTTTGTATAAATCCTCTTCTGGTATCTCATTTCTTACGTCCTGATAATCACGTTTTAAATCCAAGAGTAATCCCAGCAAGGCACATTCAGTTTTATTTCCAACATGACGTGGTAGGCCACCTTCTTTTTCAGGAGGCTGCAAGAAGAACAAGAACCTTCACTGATCAGGTTAAATTATGAACTACTGAAACAGCATTTAGAAAACAAGGAAGCGAAGACCAAGCTTAGCTCTGGGATGGGGGAAGTTTCACTTTTGCAATGATTACTCTATAAATTCCTGAGTCATGAGCCAAAGTCATAGTGCTGGCTTTTGTGAGTAACTTCTTCTGTACCTGTTTCAGGATCTTTCCATCCCTTTGTCAGACCCCAAAATCACCTGTTAAGTTTGTATCCAACCCCAACATGACCTTTCTAAAAGGCATTTTCCGTTACTTGAAATATCTATCTGATCAATTGAGCACAGTCCCTGAAGAATTATTTCACATAAAAAAGTACAGACAGGTTTACTTAAAACTGATTTAAGCAAGCTAAATAACACTATTTCTCCTAAATTATCTGCTCCTGTAATAACTCTTCCTCAATGACTTACACTATGATCACATCACCTGTTAGCCTTCTACTAACAAACTAAGTCTTTAAGCTTCTTAAGCCTCACCACAAGTTCTGTTTTCCAGGCCACGGCCTATTTATCTGGAAGGAGTTCAGAAAAAAGTTTCCAACCCTTCAATACCAGAACAAATTCTTATCTCAGCGATGTGGAATATGCACATACTAGTGCTTTAAGTCAAGGAGTATTTCTCTCAAGGTATTTCTGATCTTATAGCAATGAGCTATAACATTGCAGCGTGGTTTGTAGTAAAAAGGCAGAAGCTGCACTTACTCAGCCTGACATGCCTCAAGCAGCTAGAGCTGAACTGTATTAATCACAAGTCAGTAATCCATTTTCATCATTCAGAGCTGCAAGATCTTGGGTTTAGCTGTACTGAATGCTCACACTTTCAGAATGTCCACTTTAATCTGCAGTTTAACATGTCCAGTTCTGGACTCCGCAGTACAGGAAACATGGATATCCATGAGCAAGTCCAGCCATGGGCCACACAGATGATATAGGGACTGGAGCAGCACCTAACATATGCGGAGAGGCTGAGAGCTGGGACTGTTCAGCCTGGAGAAGAGAAGCCTCTGGGGGAGAAACTTATCCATATATATTAAATACCTGAATGGGGCAGGTAGGTGGGGCAACGGTAAAGACTGCCAAGCCAGACTTCTTAGTGGTGCCCGGTGAGAGGACAACAGTCAATGGGTACAAACTGAAACCCTTGAAATTCTACTTCAACACAAGGAAACATCTTTTAATCTAAGGGTGGTCAAATAATTGACCAGGTTGCCCAGAGGTTGCAGAGTCTCCATCCTTTGAGATTCTTAAAATCTGACTGGACATAGCCCTGAGCAATGTCCTCTTGCTGACCCTGCTTTGAGCAGGGGGGGATAGACCAGAGGATCTCAAGAGGTCCCTTTCAGCCCTCTGATTCTGTAGAACAGACTCACTCTGACTGCAATGGATGTGATTTGACTAAAATTGTAGGAGTGAGGGACCTGGTCAGTTTGCATGCAGCTACTTTTAAAAGAAGCATCTTTAGAAAACAGACTGTGAAACTCCTCACATGCTGTACCTCATTAGGAGCATTTCAGTCTTGTTTCAGAGAAATCGGTGTTGGTGATTTCCATGCGCTACCTCAAGTACTGCTATTGAGGAACTTCTTGCAGAGATACCATCTTTATTGGCTGAAAAGTAGCTTTTGGACTGAGGTTTTACTGCTATTCCTGTACAATGCATTCATAATGGAGGTTTCTACTGAATCTGGAAGTGGTAGTTTATTTTCTAAAGCTAAATCCTAATGATTATTTTAACTGCTTTAAAGAATATAAGTTATGCAACACATCGGAATAACTGCAGCAAGGAAACTATGTTTGGAGTTGCAGCAAACAGCATACAAGTGCTAAATAGTTCACTATTTAAAATATCTTAAGTCCAATACTCTTTATTTCAAATTATTTTGGAAGTCTCAAACAAGTTATCATCAAAGGTGTCACAATTCTAAATCCTACAAACTCATAAACAGTATCTGGAATAAAAATCCATCAAAATCCTCATCTGTACTTGCATTTTCTCATTACATGCTAATGTTATGCTACTCTTACATGTTTACTTTGTAGTAGCACTCAAATCAAGCCAAGATGCTCTTCAAGGAAGGTAAACTGCTCAACTTATAAAAACAAATCTAGACAAAACTGAACTTAAAGGAAGTTATCTTCCTGAGAGTGCATCTTTGATTTTTCAGTTCAAAACCTAAATTAAGTTGTAACTGAAATAAACTATTTTTGAAGTTTAGTCTCAAATGAACCGTTGAGCAATTTACAGCAGGTACAAAATACCTTACACTACATTTTGCCATGTGTTAACACTTAACTGCCTACCATGTGGCCACCAGACGATTTGCATCTTTTGAGGAAGTTTTTTAGTTACCTTGATTTGAATGAAGAAGTCCACTTACCAGTATTTTGGAAGTATAAGCACAATTAACAGAAATTCCTGTCACAAGGTAAGCCATAGTTTTCTCTGGAATAGCTTCTGGTTCTGGAATTTTCTTATAATGTTTTTCATTGATGTAGGCTTGGACCACTGTCATTCTGTTCATGGTCAATGTTCCCGTTTTATCTGAGCAAATAGCTGTCGCATTGCCCATCGTTTCACACGCATCCAGGTGTCTCACCAAGTTATTATCTTTCATCATTTTCTAGGAAACAAAAGCAGTCAACAGCTATCCATAACCATTACTTTACATTTCAGAAATTCTCATTTAGGGTGTCCAGTCTTACTTACACAGCAGTTTCAGAAGTTACTCAGCCTTTAAGTTATCTAACATCTTAGAGCAGGGGTCCTCAAACTACAGCCCACGGGCCGGATACGGCCCCCCAGGGTCCTCAATCTGGCCCCCGGTATTTACAGAACCCCCCCGCCCCCCCACCCCACCCCCCCCGGGGGTTGGGGGGGGGGGGAACCAAGCAGCCGCAGATGACTGCCTGCCACTGCATCTGCGCGCCGGCCCCCTGGTTAAAAAGTTTGAGGACCCCTGTCTTAGAGGAAGAATTTGTAGATGTCACATTCTGTAAGGATTCCTTTAAGTCTATTATGTCACAGTAAACTTCATTTTGAACAACGTTCATAAGTACAGCCTTAAGTCTCCTGTATCTGCATGTCACACTGACTACTGCTAATATTCAGACCATTAGGAGCAAATAATTTATGATATTTAGAAATAGAGGACAGGTACAGACCGAGCTTTACCAGATACAAAATTTAAACAGTCTTCCTGCTTACAAGCTCAAATAAGCTGTGTTACAGACTTGCTCTTGCATTTCATATGATGTTTGGGTAAGACTTCAAGTCAAATACAAACTAGGAGCAGACTGATGTTTCAGCTAAGACAGCAAGGACTACACAAGTCTCATAGGTTAAGTATCACTTTAAATTCTTTACTTCACAAGTTTGTACATTTCAACCTTAAAAAGCTAGAGTAACTTCAAATGATACAATACCAAGGCCACTACTGGTTAGTGCTTTAAATTATTAAGTTTTAGAACACAGCCTAAACAGCCGTTGTCTTTACAATTAGATTTTCAGATCAATAACTAGTCCCAGCATGCTGAAGTAGTAAAAAAATAAAGAGAACAAATACAGCATATTTTTAACTCATGCTCCAATAAATAGAAAGCTGTATCTTTACAATATTCAACACTCAAGGAAAATCAGTCTGGGAACTTTTGTAGTAGTTGCTTAACACATCTGTTAGGGTAGAAGTTCAGGTTTACAGAAGAGAGTGTTATCTACAAACTCAGCCATTTATTATAAGCAAATGCTACAATGTTATGAGCTAAATCCATTCATCCTTAGTTGGTGATAACAGGCTGTCACTGCTCACTGTTCACGTTAGCGTGTATTCAGAGATTAAGAAAAATACTGCTGTGGATTTCTTACGCAGTTCAGGACAAAAAAAGGTTCCTCCCCAGTCTGCTGCACATATGTGATGCAGTGTATCTCAACTGAGATTTTACAGCTGATGAATACACCCACCTTTAAAAATCTGTTCCCCATCCCTTCACTTACCTTAACAGAGTAAGCAAGAGATATAGTAACTGCAAGTGGAAGACCTTCTGGTACTGCCACCACCAAGACTGTAACTCCAATAATGAAGAACTTCACAAAATACTGAATATAAATTGGTGTACATTCAGCAAGCCACGGTCTCTTCTGAACCCAGAAGGTATCAATTACAAAATATAATACAAGGATAATGACTGTGATTGCAGACATCAACAAACCTTGTTAAAAAGAGAATAAACAGGTTTCAGAAATCTCAAGTGTTTGGCAGTACAGATTCTGGATAAGTAGTGCAAATACTTTTGCCTTTATAGAAGTTAGTTTATAACTAAGATTTTAAGCAGGCAAGTCAGGATACATTGAGGTAGTTCTCAAAGGTGTTCCAGCTTCCAATGCAAGTCTTTCCTCATGCATTTCACATAGAAACTTCTAAAAATCTTTTTCTTTCTTTCTCTTTAACTGAAAAGTGTAGATCTACTTACGAACGGGAGAGACCAATATGTAAAGTGGATTGACTAAGCAGCATAAAAACTGAAATAATTCAGCAGGTCCTTCAGCAATTGTACTGCTGACTTAGTAGAGAAAGCTGCTGACAGCCTGTAACCTGCTTCCTGCTGCAGGTGGGATTAAATATGGCAGCTCAGCATATATGATCAATGAACTGGGATTAACTGGGAAGACAAACTAGAACTGCTGTTAGCAAGCTGAACAGCACACTTCAGATACAACATGAAAACAATGAAGGAAAATGAACTTGGCTGAAATAAAAAAATAAAGCCACTTAAGTGCCAGCTTGCTATAGAAAGATGCTTCAGTGTGAGCACCATTGCAAATCAGCAGGCCAGAAAAATGCATGTGTGAAGTACATGAGCATTAATTAAGGGTGCATGGAGAATTACAATAGATCAAAATATGCATAAAGGAGAACAAAAACTTTAAATTTTTTCACATCTTTCACAAGCGTTTTCTCATAACACTATTTTACACTAAACATACTATGGAAGCTTTATTCAACATTTGTTAGTACAGGTTTCTCTGAAAAATTAACATTGCTATACATAACTATGGAGCGCTAAAGCTAAAAGCTTAATTGGTTGTCCTCACAGCATAACCGTCTTATGACACAGATGCTGAAGTCAGCCCTTTTTGAGCTGTGGGCTGGTCTAGAAGACTGCTAGAAGCTCCTTCTAGCCTAAATCTTTCAGCAATTCTACATGGATCAAAATAAAACCTGAAATAATTGAAATAAATCTCTCTCTACATACTACATAATATAGCCCAAAATTTACACTGCACTTCATTGTTGTTTTAGTCTAAAGAAGCAAGAGTTTATGAAAGATTTTAACATGACAGCTGAACATTAGCTCACAGAAGAGTGACAGAAGCTAAAGAATAGCAGAAAGTCAATAAAAATGTTACATAGCAGCAAGGCAAGTGGAAATTCCTACTCCTCTGGAAGTAGCAGAGATAACCTGGTCAACCCTACCACATTTTCCAAGCTTCGCTCAATTTATAGTTCTCTAGACAAATCACTAAATGCCGTATCTTATATAAGAACATCTTTCATATTGTTCAGTGTTACGAAGTTAGAGTTTGCTCACCCAGAAGCTGACACACTAAAGCCTGAATCTATTTCAATCAAGGAAAAATAAAAGCCATCCACATGATACAGTGTGAGAAGCTATCAGCACACTCAGGCAC
Source organism: Falco punctatus (assembly GCF_963210335.1). Taxonomy (NCBI): domain Eukaryota; kingdom Metazoa; phylum Chordata; class Aves; order Falconiformes; family Falconidae; genus Falco; species Falco punctatus. Next base: position 43,120,331 of record NC_137585.1, read on the forward strand.
GATGGCATACATTGAAATTTTGCACTTAAAGAATCAAACTTCTCGAGGCTAGCTACTTAAGTTATCTACTCACAAACCATGCATGTTCTAACTTTATACAAACATGTCACATCAGCATAACAAGGTTATTGATATACCATACCTGCTTTGCCAATCTGAACTGCAAGCTTTGTAAGTTTGCCTTGAAGAACTGACTTTTCTTTCTTTGGCAAATTTGCTCTCTTCTTGTCTTTCTCATCTCCATCGCCACCATCCTCACTCTTCAGTGGTTGCATTTCCATGGCTGCACCATCCTGAGCTTTAGCTAGGAGTTCAAATCAAATAAAGTTTAAATATTGGGGAGTCCCCAGAATCAACGATACTTAAAAAGCCTAATAACACTGGGCTCCAGTAAACACCAGGACTGCATTAGTACCTTGTATCCAGAGATGCCATACTACATGAGAATGTTGAAACAGGTGTATTGGGATGCAGGTGCCCAGGTGCTGGCAGCAGGGGAGCTGCAGCCCATGGATAGATAAGGCAGGCTGTCCCCTTGCAGCCCAGAGGACCCCAGTGGAGTAGATATCCACCTGCAGCCTGTGGAGGACCCCATTGTCACAGCAGGCAGCTGTGCTCTCAAAGAAGCTGCAGCATGCGAAGGGCCCATGCCAGAGCATGATCCTGGCAGAAGCTGTGGCCCGGGGAGACCCATGCTTCTGCAGTCTGTTCCTGAAGGACCGTACCCTGTGGGAATAGCCCACGTTGGAGAAATTCATGAAGGACTGTATACTGTGGGAGGGACACTGTGGTGGAGCAAGGGAAGAGTATGAGGACAAAGGAGCAGAAACAAACATTATGAACTGACCAAAGAGCCCTATTCTCTATCTCCCTGAGCTCCTCAGAGGGAGGAAGCAGAGGAGTCAGGAGTGAAGCTGAGCCTGGAAGGAAGGGGGACTGGGAGGAAGGTGGTTTTAGTTGTTTTTCTTTCACCTTCCTACTCTAATCGGCAATAAATTAATCTTCCCCAAATTGAGTCTGGTTTGCCCATGGGGATAATTAGCAATACCTCCCCATCCTTTTCTCAAATCACAAGCTTTTAATTCTATTTTCAGCCCCACACCCCTGAGGAAGGGGAGTGAGAGAGCAGCTAGCTGGGCATCTGGAAGCCAGCCAGCCAAGGTTAACTCACCTCTACAGGATAGCTGAAAAAAATCATTGGTGAAGTTTAATTTTGTAGTATCTAGCTATGTTGAGACTACAGAGTTCATTTAAGCATTTGTTTTGGGCAGAGTCACTTATGCCATCTTTAGCATAAGCACTTTGGATCCAAGTATTCAATATGTACTTTCAAAGGAAAGTACATACCCATTACATACACTCTCAGAAAATAGGTACTTGTGTGAGAAAGGATCAGAGAACATGCGTTTACCTTTGTTACGGTTTTCAACAGCTCCATCTTGCTTTTTACCTGGAGAGAGGAACAAGTTGTGTTTTAAACTGGCTGTGCAGAGTTAATTTCAGTGCAGTGCTTATGTTCATATAAAAATGCACACATTACCATATGCTTAAGCGAGTAACTGAATTTTTAGAAAGTATAGAACAAACTGGAGACAAGGGTTCATGTAACTGAGGCTTCAAAAGTATAGGTCAACTCACAGAAGCAGCTCATATTAGGGTTTTTGTACTTTATTTTTCCCATACAAAACTGCTACAGTGTTATCCTGCCATAGTTAAGTTTGCACAAATTACTGATACAGACATTTAATACTTGTGAGGAAAGCCTTTAAAAGGCTTGCCTAAACATTTTTCTAGGAAAGAAATTTGTGACGTGAAGTGATTCTGGTGGCCTCAGTCTTGCTCTCTGTTCTTCCAACACTTTGCAGCTATTATCTGACTACTACTGTAAATGAACTGTCGGATCTCACTTCCAGAATGCATGCTTTCATACAACACTGCAGAAACTATTGTAGTATAAAATATTTATAAATCCGCACCAAAGCTTAATGGAGGTACAGTGCTGGATTACTGGATCTATGCTAACCCTATTTATGCAAGCATGAACATAATCTGTTGGCAACATACCAATATTACGCCACTAGGAGGATAGTTGAAGTTCATAATAAAATATCACTCCTATCTGTTCAGAAATGGAGTTCAACAAGAGATCATAAAAAACAGTGAAATAACAAAATAAATTAATGAGTGAAACATTAAAGATAACTAGAAGGCCAAACACATCATGTGTAGCTTTTGGGGGTGGGGGGGTGGGGGGCAGGGGCATGCCACACTATCTTTTTTTGTTTGTTTTTTCAGGTAGAAAGGTTTAGATACTACTTTGGCAAGTGAAAAACTTTTCTCCTAAGTAATGAAAGCAAGGGTTATAGTTACTATTTGCAATAGCCTGAAATAAAAGCAAAATTGAGGAACTTAAGAACGAAACCCAAAGTCTCTCGGTATCACTATTTATTTATTCAGTACCAGTATTAAGTTTTTGGACTTAGGTTACGTAGACTGAAATGTATGAGAGTACTCAGGCAGAAGAAAAATCAAATTATCAGGCAGCCTCTCTGACATTTATACTTCCACTACATTGTTACTGTAGACATACTCTATATGTATCTTCTGTACATAGGATTTTCCTCCAAGCACCCTCAGAACAGCTGGGGTGGGGGAGGAAGAGGGAAGAAAGCATGTTCACCTTCTCCAGAAGATGTCACTTCAGACCTCTTCAGAACTCATAATTGTCTCCTAATTCAGTATTTTTTCTTTCCTAGTTCTTCTCTCATTACAAGAGGAAAGTTCGACACTTGAGTTACTTCTAACTCCTTGTATATACATTTGCTTTCACTCTGAACCAAGCCATATACAGCTGACTAAAAATAGCCACTTTAATCTCCTTAACATCCACAGAGAAGCTAAATTAGTTTAACCTGAGTTTTACCAAGGAGAATCTTATCAGGCACCTAACTTAAGAGAAAGAGGAAGTCGCCTATCTTGGGAGACAAAAGACCCCACAAGTGTTCAGGCCCTAGGACATAAACAAAACGCTACTTGTCAAAACAATTTCTGCTTATAGAATAATAAACACTGGCTCAGTATTAATAAAAGCTATAGTCTTCTCCACATCTGCAGCAGCTGGTACTGTTACTTCTCTCCTTCTCTTTCCTCTGTAAGGGAAAGAGCAAAGGATGGAAACTGTTCCACACCAATCCCTGGAAGTGCTGTAGGTCAACTTTTACTCTTCAGTACCACACTTGAGCTTGAAACTGATTTTGAACTTTAAAGTCGTTTTGTAACAATTCTTGTAACTTACTTCTAAAGACATTTACTACTTTAAGTTTCAAGAACAGTGAGAACTGCAAAGTATTTGTGGATCTGGGCAAGACAAAAAGCACAGTTTGATCCTAATTCCTGCAAAGAGCACACATTCCAACAATCATCTCTTTAGTTTGAAGGCCACTGAGATTCCCAAGCACATTTCTGTATGAACTTTCCATTACTGTTTCATATTCCTCTGATGAAAAAGTATAGTCTTCTGCCAAGAATCTTCGGGCTTAGTCCCATCCAGTGGGCCTCACAACCATTTCTAGAAAAATTACTGCTGTGGTGAATGAAGCTCAGTCCTGAACATGCCTTGTGAAGAGCTAGGATCAAAACATTACTGGTTAACATTTCCAAGCCCTGATTCTCAGGGTAAAGGCTGTGGCTTAGATAAGTGACCTTATAGTTCCAGCTGCTGAGCAAGTCTTTCAGAATAAGGAAGACCGCCCATTTCACACATCACAGAAGAGCTCCAAAATGCTCTAGGTTACAAGCCCCTCATCCCTCCACAAACAGTTTACAGGAAAGTGCTAGAAGGGATTTGCCTTATGTCTGTCTCTGAACACTCAAAGGTTCAGCTCTGCAAGAAAAGGAATAGCAGGAGCAGCTGTCTGCTCACCTTTATAAAAATCAGTCTTATATATGCTTAAGATACCCACAAACTCAGCAATATCAATGACACAAGCTTTTTCCCTCCAAGTGTCACAGAACTCCTTGCCACAGGATGTTTTCTACCTGTCAAAAGCAGAACTAGATACTTACTAAGTTGAGTTATTGGTAATAACCTGTTTGCCATAAAAGAAATATTTGCTGTTAGACATGAACATACTTTGTAATTACACAAGGGGGCAGTTCAACAATTTATACATAGTATGGCTGGTTAGAAGTTGTAAACTTCCAAACCTCTAATTGATCAATGAGATCTGAAGTTTAATTAAAAATCTATGCAAGGAGAATTAGTTGTGGTGTAGTCTTGCATGATTGGACCTGTCCCAGTTTCAGCTGGGACGGAGTTAATTCTCTTCCTGGGAGGTAGTATGGTGCTGCGTTTTGGCTTTGATGCGAGACTTCTTAGTTTCTCAAGCCTTGTTAGTGCAAAGGCTTACAGGGCACAAGGAATGGGAAGGGGACACAGCCAGGTCAGCTGACCCAAACTAGCCAGAGATATTCCACACCATGGGACACTATGGTTGGTATATACACCTGGGGGTTGGCCAGGGCAGGCAGACTGTTGCTTGGGGACTGGCTGGGCATCGGTCAGCGGGTGACGAGCAGCTGCATTGTGCACCACGTGTTTCTTCCTCTACCTCTGGATTTTATTGTTTCCCTCCCCATTTTCATTATAATTGTTATTGTCATCATTATTACTATTGTTCTTTCATTTTTATTCTGTTTCAATTACATTGTTCTCATCTCAACCCTTGAGTTTTACATTCCTTTCCAACCCTCCTCCCCATTCCTCTGAGTGAGGGGGGAGTGAGCAAGTGGCTGCGTGGTACTTAATTACCAGCCAGGGTTAAACCACAACAGGACCAGATTTCGGTTTTGCCCTTGTGAAACTTACTGAAAGCATGAGTTGGGTTTTCAAAAAAATAATAGAAAAAAAAGATTTCTGGCTCCAGACAACAAGAACATGGTTTTATTAGTAACATTCAGGAGTCCACACCTCCCTCCCCAGGGACTTAAGACTATTATGCCTACTTTTTTTGTCCTTCTTCTCTTTTTCCTTCTCCTTCTCTTCTTCATCTCCTCCAGCCCCAAGTAAGGTAAAGATGATTCCAGTCTGAGAGTTCACACCTACAGCAGTAACAACCATTCTTCCAGAGCCTTCCATCACATGTGTACCTGAAAGATTGAATCAGGTTTTCCACTGAGACTTGACCAGTTATATGGCAGAGCACAAAGGAAATGAATTTTCAAACTTCACACTGATGAAACCTTAGGATATGTGTATATACCACCGTGTTCCCCTAGAGTTTTAATTGCCAAAACTATCTGGAAAATAAGACCATAAGCAGCTACACAAAATGTTTATCAGTTTTAAGAGTCTGCCTGCTCTGACAAAGTTTTGTACTAGCTGCACTGGTTTTGGATACTTTAAGAAGCTGCCCCAGGTAAAGGTCCAGTTTGACAGATTTTAACCTCAAAATTTAAAAAAACCAGTTTACCCCCATAAACAAACCACTTTCTTCAAGAATTGTCCGATGTTACACACCTGACAGCAGCATAGGATCTCTGTCCAGAGATTTCTTAACATGATCAGATTCTCCAGTCAGTGAACTTTCATCAATTTTGAGGTCGTTTCCTTGAATGAGTACACCATCAGCTGGTAAAAGATCACCTACAAGAGATCACTGGGTATGTGGACTGTAGTTCCTTTTTTAAAATAAAAGAAATTTCAACTTTAAAAATGTTTACCATATTTCACTTGTGCAATATCTCCAACAATTATGTCAGCTACTGGTATTTGGATGACTTGGCCACCTCTGATGACTGTGAATTTCTGTTCTTGTTCAATACGGCTCTGCAAGCCCCGAAACTGTTTCTCTTTACTCCAGTCATTGAAAGCTGTTACTAATACCACACAAACTACAGATAGGAGGATTGCTGCTCCTTCAATCCAACCTGCTTCAGATTCGTCCTCTTCTTCACCAACATTTACTGATCCACATACTGTAAAAACAGGTTTTAGATTTAAGAAAGATCAGGCAAATAGTTATTTCAACAAAAAAGTTTTGCCAAACAGAAGAAACTAGTAGTTGCTACATTTTCTGTGCTAGCCTTCTTTACAATTTTATCTTTTTTTTTCAGTAAGGATAGCACACACAGCAGCTAAAGAACCTGGAAGCTAGAACAGCTCAATGAAGTTAAACCACCTAGAATTTACATCCCTGCTTATCAGAACATAAGAAAAGGTGATATAAAAAGTTACCTGTCCTAATTATCTTGTTAAATGAATAATAATAAGAATGCCAAACTAGACAAATTATTTCACCACCTTCTACTTTCTCAATGTTTCCCACTTTACTTTTATCTTAACAAGCCAGATATCCTTGCAAAAGTCAGTTCAATGAAGACCAGATCCCTTCATTTTCTGTTTAGAAGTATAAACATAGCTTCATTTCTTAAATTAGAAAGTTACCAGTGTCATATTGCAAATCAAGAGAAATTTAAGACTTGCTGACTCCCCAAAGAAAGCACATGACTGCAAATTATAAATTGCTTAAATATTTGAGGCAAAGCTAAAAAAACCACTTGCGCAGAAACATGACTGGATCTAAGACAAGTCCTTGCTCCTGCTGCTTGCACTTTACATTTGGCATTATTTTGGTCAGAATGATACCGGATCGTGACCAGGGAAATCTCATGTTGCCCTTTTAAGGCAAACTAGAGTTTTGGGAATTTTCTGTCAATTAGCTGCTTTTCCACCAACTTACTGTTTCCCATCAGATTCACAGTAAAGGCATGTCGAACCAGGAAAGTCAGTAGGATAATATAGGTAGATACCTACTTTTTAAAAAAACTTTACTTACGTGATTCATTTCCTCCTGGAGGTTGGTAAAAAGAAAGGCCCAAGGATACTACGGCTGCAATTTCTAATATGATTAGTGTAACATCCTGTAGTGCTTCCCATACTAACTGAAGAAATGTTTTTGGCTTTTTAGGAGGTATAAAGTTCTTCCCAAAAACTGCTTCTCTCCTTTCTATATCTGCTGGATTTCCACTTAAACCTATTTAATAATAAGACAAAGTTAGTGACACTTATATTCATTTCACCCTCACATTATAAGCGATTGAGGTTTCCCATTCACAGAGTCAAGCCTCACTCCGTATTTCAGTAACAATACTGAAAAGCTGTATCTCAGATATAACTACTTAAGTATTATCCTTTAAAATTAAGAGTTGCAACAGAAAACCAGCTATATTTTATAATTCACACTTTGCCAATATAAAGTAAGCTGATAGTCTGCCTGCTTGCACTTATATGACACAGCAGCAGAGGAACAGTAACAGACCTACCTTCATACAAAGTCAACAAGTTTGCAAGACAAGACCATTAGTAGAGTTACTACTATTGGAACTGAGTAGCACCATGCAGCTTCAGCAAGATCACAGCCTGTGAAGCCAGCTCTGGTTTCCCCTGTAGGGATTCTGTATTCAGTGATAATGCCCTAGGATCCTACAATTAATGTAACACCTATAATGAAATATTTAATATGATTACTGTATTAAATATTATATTTGTATATTATTGGATTATTATATAAAATACTACAAAAGGCTAGTGAAGCTCTCCAGGCATCATGTGGAAAGAAGCAGCCACTTAATAATGTTGCTTCTGCCTGGACAGCCACTGTTTGCTTTTCTAAAGCTTCACTTCCTATCTCATCTCACAGGGAGTCCATATTTAGCACTGTGCAGGGTCTGTCACCCTCAGTTTTGTACCTATCTTCTTTTTTATAGGTCATATTTCTTTTGAGTCCTCTTCTGTGTCTCAGCTGTGGTACTATCCTTAAGGGACACTAGAGCAGGCCAGAGCTAAAAGGCACTTCATGCTTCAAGAGCTAGCCAAGCCTTTAAAAATAAAGGAATACCAAGTATATTCAGTGCAAGGTCATGCACTCAAGGTCTTCCATAACTACACCTCCTGTTAACTCCTTCAATAGTTTCCAGCTACCTAACCCACCATTCAGAATTTAAGCCACAAGCTCATTTTTCAAAGCAAAATGGCAAAGATCCAGTGATGTTCAGACCAAAGGTCTGGACATGTCAACTATGTTGCCCCCAAGGTTATGATTAGCACCTGCTTAAAGACAACAATTTGTTTCATAGCATTTTTTTTAGTAGTTCACCCAACTGTTTAGTGATAAAGGTATTGCAAACATGCTAGGTAATCAATAAGAACAGGCAACTACCGCAACTGGATTTCGTAACTGGGGTATTTAACATACCTAATAGACATTTCCTAGCACCATCATGCTATTGCAAGACACTCTGCAAAGACTAATGAACTGCAGACCTCAGTTTTAACACTTCTATGTAATCACTTAACTGAAAAGCAAAATGCATGTGCAGATCTTTACAAAAGTGAAATGAATTAAATATACTCTTAGTGTACATGATTAATTAGATTTATTCCAGCACTTTTAGATTCACCTTCAATGCATGGCTTTAGAGGTTTTACACAAAGGAGCAATTTTACGGGTTAGCCCTAACACTACGCTTCTCAAAGTTCAAGCTTTCAGGTGCTTAATTTAACTCTCAACTCAGAGCACTGCAAGGCCGTTTTCAAAATCAAGCTACATGAGAGAAATTAGAGAAACTCAGGACAGCTTGGCCATTCTAAAAGGCTCAGCCATACTGCTGTTTTGCAACAGATACCATTTCTGTCTTCCTTTTAGCATAGCAGAGTTTGGAAGATTATTTACATAGTGGCAGCAGCACCACTCTCCTCCTCCCTTCACAGAGCACCAGGATGCAGAATATCAGAAGTATACAGCAATGGTCTTTGAAGAATGAAAAGCATTTTCCGAAAAGGCTACATAAAGTTAAGCTACTATCAGAACCACTTAGTGAAGATTAGTAAATACACCTAGCAAAGACACAAAGCTTTATATTTTTAGTATTTGCCATAATACACCAAGCACCATTACCAAACTTGCTACACTTACCACATGGCTGGCAATGTCATAGTTCACAATCTACCATCCTGAGGTTGAAACTACTGCCATTATATTTTTTGTTATATTTCTTAACTAGGGTAAATTATGTTATCTGGGGTTAAGCTTGAAAAGTATTATGCAAGGGGCTAGTTAAAACTTCATATACTGATTGTATTAGAATCTAGAAGTTACTAGACAATCAAAATTATGTAGACCCGTGGAAATATTGATAGTGGTCCGTCTCTCCAGAATATAAGAAGAACTTTTGCTACTATGGATATGTCAAACATTCATTTATTCACATTTATATACATTGGTACACATGTAAAGGACATAATAAACATTAAATACTAAGCCGTAAAGTCTGCTCACTGTCTTTTTTTTGCAATACTGGTAAAGGACAGCTCCCTTTTCTCATTTCAAATCAGGTAGGTCTGGCCCACATTTCACCTGAAAACAGACATTGCCTTACACTGTCAACAACTGCAAAGCAAGAAACTGTACAAATTGAACTCATCCACTGTACAGCATTTTGGAACTACCTGTGCTTTTGCTGTGAAGCCACTAGAAATTACGCAAGTCAGCATTTCACATTATAAAGAAAACTTCTGAATAGGAAGAAGTGTCACAGAGCCTTGCAGGTGTACACATGATATCTTAGAGGGCTAGAACTAGTATAACACATAGCAGTTTTCTTCTTAGATCTTGCCTAGGTTTTCTCCATTAGAAATGTCTGCATTTCTATACTTACAACTTTAATTTGACAAAAGAAAAGAGACCTAGTTCTACTTTTATAAGAGCTCCCCAGTACTACCTCCAAGAAATTTATAGCATCTTACCTGACAGACAGGATGGTTCTCTAAAGCTTCATGCAGTGATTCAGAGCCAAAATGACACCTTTGTAGAGGACACTGCTCTAACTCATCTTACTTAACCTTTTCTGAGCTAATTATCATGATTGACTGTTGAGGCCTTGCCATGTTGATGAGCTGCTCTCACACTTAGGAAAAAAAAAAGACATGGTGCCCTTTTATCAAGTTAGTGATTGTATTTAACTGATTGCAGTACATCTAAATGTCAAATGCTCTTGAATGGGGAAAGGCCTTGATCACACAGTACAGCAGGATCAATCTGCAGGAAAGGGCATCTAACCCTTTCTCATTTAAGTATGTGACACTCACCATTGCCATGTGTTAACCTGCTTGTTACATTAAGGGGCATGAAGAAAACTCTGCAGTATCCCAGGTATTTGGTGCTTAGTGCATCATGTCCATCTACAATTGTATGCCTACCTAGCTTGCAGTAATAATGGGCCTTAAACCTTGCAGACTACTGTAAAACAGTATTCAACTCTCAGTTCAGTTCCTGATTTTAGAAAACTGCAGCCCTTTTCACTGAGAAAGGAAACTGCCTTTCAGTACTGTGCAACAGGTCAACAGGGTAACGAGGCTGCTGTTCCTAAGAGCTGCGTACAAGCAATATAACACCAGTGCTTCACACACATGCACTAAACTTTACAACTCTGTTGATGCCAAGGAACAGAAGTTTGCACTCCTCGTGTTTTACAGATTCCTTCTTCAGCCGAAACTGGTCTACTCCCTTTCACTGGCAGGTCAGGCACAAGAGCTGGCTACTTTCAGTTTGGTAAGAACAACCCAGTTCATGTACTGAAATAATTTCAGGAGTCTGGAAATCAGGAGTCTGGCTTCAAAAGCAGATCAAGCCAAAACATGCTAAATGCAGATGTACCCAAAGATACCTTATAGCATTAGTAGGCTGTTCTTGATCCAAGGAGACAAAACCTTCCATAGCATTTCTGAAGAACAGAAAGCAACAGCTCTCCAGGATTAAGACAGCAGGTACTTCACTGACACCAACATACCACATTGGTTAAAAGCCATGTAATTGCTTAAATGCCGAGACACCACGATTTGCCAAAGTCTTGATTTTGGTCCTTCTCAAGCACCACCAACAGCAGGACTTCACATAAGTTTGAGTTAATATTAGATAAAAATACATAAAAACATTTGTACAGGACACTACAGTTTAGACGTCTTAAGCAATATGACTTCCATCTTTCTTGTAGAAATTGAAGTGTATAGCTTTCATTTCCACTGGAAGAGTAGTAAAAAAGGGCGAGATCTTAAGAAAAACTTCTGGAAAGCTCTCAGGAAGGAGACTTGATACATTTACTTTCTTCACATCTGTACAGTCTATCTTGGGAGTAATAACTCTAGTGAGCAAAAGCATCAGGTACCACATTTCACAGAACGTCATCAAGTCCAACATGGCAAAATGTCCTTTAAAGATGCTTATTTCTAGAGAATAAGATTGTATGATCACTTTGCAAACCTTCTACTAATAGTGACAGTACCTCTTAGGACCTAAAGCTGTATTAATAGTTACTTTGTTTAGAACAAATGAAATCTAAAGTAATATTACAGATTTAGAAACTAGATCCTGCCACTAAGAATTCAATGTAGTACAAATAGAAAACAGATTTTACCAGTTTTAAAAATAGTTGTATAGGGGAATACAAGAACTAAGTAGCAACACAGAAGTATTAATAAGCCCTGCATTAGACTATTAAAACCTTGTGTTCTACAACAGCATGATTTGAATTGTGAACTATAGGTCATATGAGCTATTCACTAAACTTAACGCTTTCAAAGTTACACATCAGCTAAGTTGCATTGCTATTTCATATGTGGATGCCTACATCAATGAAATTCATTCCAAAGTGCAACTTCACCACCAGTCCAACATCTCACATGCAGTCAGACCAACTGAAAAAAACCCACTTGCTTATTTATTGCCATTGAGTACCTCTGCCTTATAAGAGTAAGAAGCAATACTAAGGTAACCAAAATACTTTTATACACTTTGTTACATTAAGAAAAAAAGTTGTTGGCTTGACCAAGGTTTTTCCTAAATGAAGTTTCCTCAATAATAGTGTTAAAATTCACTTACCTTCATTTGGTGAAGTTTTCAATTTTGCACAGATGCCATGTACATCTCCATAGCATTCCTGTATTTTATGCAGTGCATCTGTAGCTCGAAGTTCCATAAGAGAACGGAGCTCTGCAAGAGTAACTCCAAAATCTCCATGATTAGCTTCTTTTACAGCATTTTTTACGCCACTATATGCAACTGAGTTGTTTGCCATATCACCCATGATGTGTGCAGTCTTTAGTGTAGACAGTTTCCAGTAAGGAAAAAGATTTCAACTTAAAATATTTCCAGAACGAAAATAAATCCTTTGGGTATGGAGACAGTCAGGAGAGCAGACACATCACCCAAGTAAAAGACCCCGTCTGAAGAGATATCTTTGAGCTTGTCCCATGGCGTGTTCTGTTCACCAAGCCAAATGGCATGTACAGTCTAGGGAAAGAATAAATACACATTCGGTTACATAACAGCTATATTGCAGTACATTGTAAGACAACCCTACCCTTGGTATTGAGGTTATAGAACCAATTTCTGCTTAAGGACAATTTCTTTACATTTCCTAAAATATTTCAGCTGGAAAGAATGACGAGGCGCAAAATGGATGTTTTGCATACCAAAATAACCAGGCATTATTATACTTTCTTAAATCATTAACTACTTAGAACAGCTATTGCCTTTAAGTCTTGCATTTTGCTTGGTATATCCATACGGTTCATCATCAAGAGGAAACCTTTTAAAATACCAGGAAATAAATCTATTTCCAGGGAACTGGAGTTTGGATCATCCACCACTGACATCACATGGGGCAAGAACGTGCTCAAGCTAAAAATCCCAACTTTTCACCTCAAAGTTTGGGATCAGCAAGCTTTTGTGTGTTCCCATGAACTCATTTGTGGAAATCTCAAGAAAAACAGGTTCAACACAAAGTTAGCCCATGCATGAAGCACTTCTTTAGTGTAAGTAGGTGTGTATCTTCAGGCAGACCTTAATGCAGTTTCATGTGCAAACAGTTTTAGCCCCCTTCCAGCCCATGTCATCACAAATCAAGCCTCCCACAGTACCTGCATTTAATTTTGAACAGAGGAGAAAACTGCACAATACCACCTTCCTACAGAACGGATAGGCAGACTAAGAGTAGCTCTTCCATCTGACTATCAGAGCACTGTAGCTTAATAACATTTACTAACCAGATTCTTAACCTGCACAGGTGTTCTATATTTAATTCCCACACAGCTGACATTCTGCATGCACACATGTATCCCCACAACAGTATAGTGAACACACACAGACACTTCATGCCTACATAAAGACCTGATGTCTGATCATGTAAGTCAGCTTTATTGACATAAAGGAGGCACAGCAAGCACAACTAACAATATACTCCTCATGAAACATAATGTCTGCCAGGCTCAGACAAACGGTAACTTGGACAATTCCAGGTCAAGACGACCCTCAGGTGTCGTATGCCTAAGCAGAAGCAAAAAGTTACCACTGACTGCATTGCTTTACAAAGGCAAAGAGTCAAATAGCAAAGAAAAGATTTCTGTCTATTGCCCTCCAGGTCAGAGGACTGTTCAGCTGAACCACCCCATCTATGTTAAGATCCAGGTATAAGCACCTAATTGCCAGAAATTTAAGGTAAGGAGAGGAAAGTCTCAGTTCTCTGCTCTGGAAACAATCAGCTTCAGCTCTAATCAATCAAACATTTCAAGCGCTGTGCCACAGTACTGCATTTACACTGAAGGCAACCACTGATGCTGAAAAACTCTAAAGTGCTGTCACCCAGCCACAAGCAACAGTCCCATTTCCAGCAGAACTACAACCGCTCTTCTCTTCCTATCACTAGGAGATTCTGAGAAAAGCACTGTCTGTGGCTGTTTCCTGGAGAGCAGCAAAAAGCACAAAGCAAACAATATTCATATGCATAAAACTTCAACATCCTATAACTAACATCAACAAGGTACCTAATTTAAAAATTCATTTTGTATCTCAATTGTTTTCTGTTACTTGCAAAAAAAATAAATTACAACAGTTGAAAAGTCCACGATGATGGTGTTAACCTGCATACTATGATGCAGTTTTGATTAACGCACATTCTTCAGCTGACTGTAACATGTTCTGCTAGAGTATCCTGTACGTGAAGAAATTCATGCAAATCATATATGAAAGAGCGCTCTTTAAAGCCACACCACACCACTTCTTTATCTCATCTATGCCCAAAAGCTGGAGGCTGTTGGCCAACTACTAGTCTAGGAAGATTTATCAATTGGCATCCGATCGTAAGCTATGACAGTATAACACGAAACAGATCAGGCAAATGAGTTTGTATAGCTATGCAGAAGGTTCTGCAGCTGCTAATTAGGCAAAAATAGACCAAGCAGAATACCCCACAACTAACGATGTCAAACTTGATTCAACTTTAATTAAGAAAAGCTCTGTTCAATCTAGCAGGAGCCCTGCACTTGAGGCCCAAATACACCCAAATCCAAGTGCAGACATCAAGTTAGGAAAAGCTGCAGCTCTAGTCACTGCTCACTTAGCATCGAAAAGCTTTAGGAACGAATTCTGGGCCAGGGCAAGACTTCAAGAGCAGTAACACTGCTTAATCATAGCTCACACTGTGCTTTGCACTCTGGTTCTATCACCTCTGTGCACCTAGATGCATTTTTGTTAAGCCATAATAGTCCATTGATTAGCCACTACTAACAGTTTATACCGAAAGAAAGGGGTTATCCAATGTTCTGAAGTACCTCAGTGGTGTCCTAACTTACCAAAAGACTCTTAGCATTCACAGACAAGTTCAATAAGCTTACATTAACACTACAAAAGCCGTGTGGTTCTGCTGATCAGCTCTAGTAGAGTTACAGACTATATGGCACATCGATGTTAAGAAATAGCTGTGGCAAATAGAGAGGAACAGTGTGAATACTCCTCCAATTTTAAATACCGAGCAAGAGCAGTTTCCCTCAAAATCATAAACACTTTGTTAAACATTTGCAATCTTACACCAAATCAGACCAGAAAATCTGCTCTGGTAACCCATTTTTACCAGGCATTTCAATGGACAGTACAAAAGCCTCTTTACACACCGGTACAGAACCAACTTACCTTAACATAGTTTCTCTGTTGATTCCTACAGAAAAATCTCACTAGAAATGCCTTTAAGAAACATCCTAATGCAGTTTTTATGTCAAAACTTGCAACATTCAATTGCTTCCTGTTACAGCATGTTCCAACAGTCCACTTTTGTAACAAAGTGGTAATGCATAATGCAACTATAAACAGTGAAATCCAAATATCAAAAGAAAGCATATCTTTAAGCCACATAGATCCTCTAATAATATTTATCTCCCACTAGTGGAATATTTTGATTTGACCAGCGTTCCACTTCTTAATTCTTGCAGCAGCCATTTCAGATGTTGTTGGAGTAGCAGAAGCTCTGAAGCACTATAGTTCAAAGCAACTCCAATATGCTAACCTCAAATTTTAAATTCAAGAAACAGTTAGACTGTCTATTATTCATTTATGCACCACTGCTGAAGTTCCATCTTATTTAAAGTTTAATTCCGTTGAAGTTATGTTGGTATCCACCTTAAAGATGCTGCACAGAACATGATGAAGAGAAGTCTGTCTTTCATTAGGCACATCAACTTTTGGATAATCCTTTGGTTTACACATACCACTGAGACTATGAGCAACTTTGAAGCTACTGTCTGTCACACTCAAGTGACTAGAAATGCTGTACTGTAGAAGTACCTTACAGTAGCAGCACATACTTTCACAGGCAGGATTCAGATACCTGTGCAAATCTCTCTGAAAAGACCTTGCTGCTCTATGTCTAACAGCTTCACTGACACGTCACATCATTGCAGCTGCCTATGAGGAGTACTGCACCCCAAATTTCTTACCTAAATCAAATTAGTATTTTTTATCACTGAGTGTGTTTTGTTACCAAAGACAATAATTCAAAACCATAACCCAAGAAACAAAGGTTAGATAATTTTACCAGTGTTAGAAGTTCAACAATCTCATAATCCTCTCTAGCTGGACTGCAAAAAAGACAAGCTCTAAACTGAAGTCCATGTTTACCAAAGAGATGTTTACCAAAGCATGATGAGACTACAGATTACAACTCTATTTAGCACCACCAGAACACACTATGTTGACTAAACTAGAAACAGCTGTAACATGTTTCTTGAAGTGTTCTTGTAACAACACTTTAAATATAAACCCATGTTAATACCCCATACCACCCCAAAAATGCTACTGTTGAGGCATCCCTGAACATTAAATACGCCTCAGAAAGGACTCCAGGAAGTCCTTCACAGGTGGAAGTTTTTAGTCACTTAGTAACTAATAATTCCCTCTATTTGGACAAAAGCTAATCTGTGCTCCACATTCATCAAAATTAAGGCTACCTTGAAGTGATAGTTCACAGTGGCCACACACTGACAACCAAATACGAACAGCTGGATTTAAGAGCAGCATAATTACTATTACCCAGATGCACAGGACCTAGCATACCTTAGACCCCTATCCAAACCTTTCCTGTTATTGAATCTGCATTTAATAATTGCTTCACCAACCTACAAGAAATACATTTTAATATTGATTAAGGAAATTAAATCTTAAAACATTTAAGCAAACTCAAATCTCAAGAGTCAAAGGTCCAGCAATTATATATCCTGTAGCACTCAATTTAATTTATACATCTGCTTGAACACTGTGCATTCAGATATTAAACATGAGCTGGTACTAGCATTTGACTTACAAAAACACACTAAAGCTAGTTGCTGTAATATAGGAAAAGGCCTGCAAAGTGATTATCTCAGGAAAGCCTTTGTTTAATCTAATTAGTTCAATGAAGACTGGACAGATGTGTACACCAAGAGGCTACAGTAATAAAAACTGTCCCCATGTATTTCAGTAGTCATGCCATTTTAATCAGTTTCATAAAACAGCTTTTGAGATACTAAAAAACATAATATGCCTTTGCATACTTGAGACTGAAAACCGCAGCACTGGGTATGTTCCACAGTTTTCAAGCCATCACATGACATTTTTCTGGGGTGGAGGGGGTGGAATTTGCCTGTAATAATGTTATAATGGAAAGTAACTGTAACTGAGAAAGTGACCTGGAAATCAAACTGCAAAAGTCTGAGGTCTTCTGCTGTGGAGGGTCAGTTTTCTTTAAGAGACAGACCCTCATACCAACTTGAAAGCCTACAGAAACTCACCAGCTGTTTCACAAGAGAACAAATGAACACTAATAAACCGATACGTTCATACAGAACAGAATGCATTTACAGGTCACAATCACACATGTTAAGGTGTGCCAAACTGAGCAACTAGGAGTTAAATCGTTTCAGTCGCATGCTGTTGCTTTAGTGCAAGCATCTCAGAGAGCCTGGCTTATGAAGAGACAATTACAAGTAGACTGAAGAGCTAAGAGGGAGAGGGCACAATCATGGAAGACTCTACAACTAAGTTCTTAATACATCACCTTCAACCTTAAATATGCCCAGTGATAAGTCTCCCTCATTACAACTCCTGTGTTATAAACAGTAAATTCAAAGGTCATGAGTTTTGCTGAGTTTTCAAACAGAAATCTGACTTCTTCCTGAAGCTTATTATTCTCTTGGGAGGTGTACTCGCCTAACTGAAATAAAAACTGGCTGCTGCTCCTAGACTGCAGCAGATGTAAACAGTGGCATTTATCTCACTTGAAGGATTGCTGCTGCCTACCGTGATTGACACTTCTTAGTAGCAGTTTCATCCAGTGGTAGTTTCTTTGCTTTAAGACCCCAAATTATTTCTTACTGAAATGACAGCTAACAAATTAGGACTTCAGTAGTGTGAAGTCAATTTGGCAGTACAAGTTAGCAACGTTCAGGCAAAGGATTCCCACATCAATTCCCTCCTATTTTGGCAGAGCAAGGGAAAATTGTAAGTTGAGGGGGAATTATTACAGCATGAAAAGCATGACCTTCTCTTATAAAGCAGCTCACTCCACAGCCTCTGCAAGGAGCCTGGCAAGCAAGCACACATTGTCCTGTACCATCAAGGCACGACGCAGGCCTGTGCTGCCCTGCCTTCTCCAAGCCATGGCCCTTCACTCACAAGGCAAATCCACTCTGACTGAAGCGATAGCTACATTAAGAAACAAGATCGGAAAGTGCTGCATAGATGTCTAAGCAAAAAAAATATTTTTATCAAAAGCTTAAACTGATCATTAGCTTACTGAATTTAAAGTACTTTAACTTGAATATGTGAGAACTAAATAGGTAAAAAAGACTGACCCAACAAGTCGAGCTTCAGAAAAATCTAAGAACACTTCCAAGAAACATCAAACTGAGACATACTGCAGAGCCCCAGGGAATAAAACCAACGTGATCACCATTACAGAAAGCATCAAGTGTCCCATGTATTTAAAATACTAGGCTTTCAGTGTCTCCCATTTCATGTTACAATACTGAGTTGACCACAAGAAGCCAAACACTTCAAGTCACAAACCCATGCAGAAGAGTTGAGTTTAACTACTTAAAATACTCTTGTGGAAGCTGGAGTTAATAATTCCAGATATCCACTATCAGAGCAATATCTTGAAGGGTCTCCCACTGTCCACAGCTCTGACAAACACACAAGACAGCTTTTCCCTTCTCCACCTGCAGGCCCTGAAGCTTCCTTCTCAGTGCTTCCTTTTACTAGGCTCACACATTTTTTGCTCTGGAATGCCATCGTAAGCAAAAGCAAAAAGGCTAAATTTGACAGAACTGCTTGTAAGAACAGGTAATTCCAAGATAAGACTATAATCCTGGAGAAAAAAATTGTAACCTCTAGATATGACTATCCAATTTGGCATTGTTTCTAGTGCATTCGAGTACCTAAGGTGAATTTATGCTGTGAGTCTGCTTCCTCAGATAACTTGAAATGAACAGAGTTGCCAAAATTTGGACTAAGGTAGCTAATGGCTGAAAGCAAACCTGGGATACCACAAAGCTCCACCTACTAGTGTTTAAAATGCAATAAAAAAAGTGTGCCCAATGCCTATCAATATTTTCCTTTACTTCACATCCATTGAGTCGTAAATAAGATGACTGAAGATTTAAAGTCTCTTAATTCTGCACAGTTCTGAATAAAATGTTTATTTGGTGTAATAATGCTGTAAAGTAAGTACTATTAACAGGTCTGTTGCATTAATAACAACATATAACCCTAAAAGTAGATATTACTGTGCAGTGAAATCATCCACTGACAAACACTCATTAAGTTTGGGGACAAGTTACCAATTTTCTCACCAATATTCATCAAAAACATATTGGCAAAAATAATACTACAAGAAGCTGAACTTTTAAAAAAAACAAAGATGGTAGCATGGTATCCTACTTATTAAAATCACGCATCATAAGACTACAACAGAGTTTACCTGCATTCCCAAATCACAAAATGCATTCCAGTCACAAAATCTAACAGTCATGTGTTAAGTGAGGCATATGACATTATTCTATGCAGCCAAGTTTCAAGTACAGGGAAAGTGAGATTACATCAAATTTTGTCCAGAGCTGGAATTGGATTCCTGGATTTCAGTCACTTGTTGCATTTTAAGCTTAGTGCATGTCTGTAAGCAATGCATCCGCCTGGTCAGCTCTGACAGTAATTATGACTGAGCAAAACAGCAGCTGACTTCCTCATAACAGTTATTCCTACAGGTATATTACTTGTCTTGAGAAAAAAGGTAAACCCTCTAATTTTTTGCTGCTTCCCCTTAACTGTGTTTCTGATACATTTTGAGCTAAACACATATCTCAGATGTTATCTCTTTTTATTTCCATCTTTCAATTCCCACAACACCATACATGCATACCATTGAAATGGCTTTAGTCAGCTTGAACAATGATTTTCTTCCCTTCCCATGTTATTAGACAGTAAGTAGCATTAGTGGAAATTTTTTTTGTTCTGAAGCTCCAAGTCAACTTCAGGAGTTCTTAATACCAGAAACCTTGTTTCAGGACATCACACCCATTTAAATTAAAACATGTTCAAGTTAAATTGCATATAACACTTCAGCCAGAATCAGACATTTACCATCTCATCCTGATTTGAACACTCCCCCTTTTTTCTTCTAGAAAGTATTCCTTCATATTAATATCCATTTAGGCTGAGCGGTATGCTTTTGACTGTAACCATGCTTCCTGATATCAAAGAGGTGCCAGAGGCTCTTTAGAGCTATAAGCCTTCAGGCAGAGGGCAAAAGTCCATCCCTACCCGATTTTATTTGTATTCAGGAAACTGGGACAAATTTAAGATTAGTCTTAAAACTGCTAGATGTATTTGCGTCTAGTGAGAGTACACTTAGTTACTTCCATGAAGTCACTCTGCATATGACTGACTCCTTTCCATTGGGGCAGTACAATTAACTTAGCAGGGTAAGTTTTAAGGGTTTTCTTGCTACCTCGGCCTAGCTTACTGCTATATAGAAACAGTACGATGAAATATTCTATATGCTTATTGAACTGTAAACACATAATATATAAATAAATATAATGGTGATTAATCCCTCCTGCCAGAAATATACCAAGTAAACAGACTAAAGAGTCATTCTGAAAAAAATCCTTTCAAAAACTGCAATTACATTTGCCATCTTCTATTCGTAAGGCGCCAAATTTTTTTACTTCAGATATCTTATTCTACACTTCAGTAACTTTTTCAGAACTACTGCAAAGTTTGCTGCTCCTGCTGGTGGCGACAAGAGGAGGTTGGGGGGTGGGGTGGGAGGTGTTGTTTGTTTTTTAACCTCAACATTTGAATTTGAGAAACCACTGTATGGCTTTATAAGAAACACTGATGTGGAATCTCTTGCAAACTTCTTCATTATGATTACATTGATCATCCCTTTAGCTCTTTTTGGTAAGTTTTGAGAGCTTAGCTCACTAATTCATTCCAGTGGGCCTCCTCTTTCTGGTACAGTATAAGAAGCATCTGCAGTAAATTGCGCTTCATGGTATTATCTGATACATTTTACCATTTCATGAGGCTACATATTGCTTTATCCTCAGCCACATCTCCAGTTTCAAAACTAGTCATTCCTCGTGATTATACCTTTTTTTTTTTTCTTTGATCTTTCTGAAGTTGACACCCACTTAAAGGCTAAATTCCCGTGTTGCCTGCACTGTCATGCTCTTGTAGCTACTCCTATTAAAGAACTTTCTCATTTATGCAGGCTTGGTTGCTGGTCTGGAGTTTTTTGCATACATTTAAGTATTACTGCAATACAGCTACTGGTACTTGTCCATAAAATGACAAATTAAATGCTGTGTGATCAGTATGAGTTACATGACAATCCCTGGTCCACCATTCAATTTAAGGTAATAAATTATTCTCTTGGCAGTTTCTGTTTCTTTAACATAGTCAGGGCGTGTGTAAGAGCTGTTAGTAGACAGGATGTACAAAGCTGAGATTCCCATCTCTTCATAAGACTAGCAACGCAAGCAGCAAGTCTGTCACATCCTTATGTGACCAAAGGCATGGCTGTGCTACAGTGTCAAGGCGTAAGACTTCCACCCACAGAGGTCCTGAAGTCGCTCTCATTATTTGACACCAACAACACTGCAGCTAACACCTGCCACCCTTATTCTTTTGCACTGGGAAAAGCCACCTACATTAATTAGCAACTGCATTAACGAAGTAATAGGCTATGCAAAAGACTGCTGTTGCAACAGTCACACAGGCAACTCCGGGCTCAGAACAGTAACTTCGTGTGTGCCTTTTCACTCTTTTTCACAGCACCTCAGCCACTGAGAGACAGCATTTCATTTTGGGTCCTGCTCTAAGTCCGTCTCTCATGGGACGCACAGCTCTCCAACCAGTTTTCAGCACCCCCTTCCTTTACTAATCCTTCTTCCACTGCTGTTGCCTCCTTCCTGCACTTCCATGACCTTTAAAAATGGACAAATTTCTTGACAGCAATGCAATCTGTCTCCTCCAGATCCAAGCAGATAGAAACCACCATGCACGGTACCAAGCCTCCACCCTCCCACTAGCTAGCTGTGATCATAGCCATGCATTTCGCTTCTCTGCGGTCCAAGAGGAAGCTACTTGCAGCAGCCAGGCACAGAAAGCAGTCACTGAGAAAGGATTTTTCCATCCTGCCAGACACAAAATAAAGCTAGAAGATTTATATATCAGGGTTTCTAGTGGCTGAACAAGTTATCAAAGCAGATTCACCTGAAAAGTTTTCCCACAAAATGCCAGAACAGTTGATTTATTTCTAGAAGTCATAAACACAGTGTGGATATGCCAACTTAAGGGATACACATTCAGCTAATGCTGGGAGCATCTTCAACATGGAACTACACCGCTGCCACCTTTAAGATAACATTAATCTCCACTCAAGGAAAGCTTCATTTTCCCTGTTATTTCAGGTAAAATGACAGGCCACCAAAATCACGATACATCACTTTATTGCCAAGGCCAGACACAGTCTGAACCAAACAGCAAATTCACCAGACCGTCAAATCACAGCTCAAGCAGATTTAGTAAGCTTAATTAATTCTCAGTTTTGGTAGGCTATTTAATAATTGCTGTACAAACCGGCTATGCACAATTAACAATTGCAGCTTCATTTCTAAACTCGTCAGGTGTGAAGATCTGTACTGTGCATAACTTTCGTTTCTGAGAGCACGAAGGTATCAGTTGCATGATTAATTCATCAGAATAAAGTGACTGGGGAAAAGAATGCAAATGGAGCCACATATTTAAAAGTCCTATTCCATCCAATAAAGGAAATCCCCCCCCCAGTTTCCCCTAAATCAAAGATCTTAACTCTTCACTAGTATCAGTGGATGCTAAAGCATTTTGTAGACAGTTGTGCTTCCAGTCTTAACAGTAAGCATTCAAATCTGGAGGTGAACTAGCGGTGTCTGGCTTTGGCACAATGCTTATTCCTCTAGGTAGGGAAATATGCCTTGAAAACTTCGTAGCAACCAGCTAGACCTGTTCAGTACGGACAATCTGATATTTGTTTCCCTCACTCCCCTGCCCAATCAAAGAACAAAGCTATCAGAAATAACGTGGTAAACCACCAGGCACTTGGATGCCTAAAACATAACTACCATTGGCATACACAGTGAGGTACTGGTCTCCTGCTAAGGCAGCTCTGAACCCTCAGCAGTAATTTCTAGTGGCTACTTCAATAAGGGCAATATTCCTTCTTCCAGAAGACAGCATCTGAATTGGGAGCCCACTGCCATTCGTTCAGCTGTGGCTGACCCTCAGGGCCAAGAGCCTGCCCAACCAGAATGACAGCTGAGTCAGAATTATTATTTAAGTCAGACCCATTTTCTTCCGTCCACATAAAGCTATTTCTCACAAGTGTTTGTTTATTTTACAGTGGCACATAGCAACGTTCTGCAACTTCTGCAATCAGGTTGTTTTTAGCAATAGCACACAGTATCTCTGAAGAAAGGGAATAGGGAAGGGCAGTGTCAGCTCCTCAAGTGACAAACTTCAAACAACCTGCCAAACTGTTGGATTTGTGCATGTTAGACTAATTCCAACCAGCCACTGCTGAAGGCACAATTTCTTCTTAAGAAAAAAAGATCTGTATGTCCAGCTGAAGGTTTCAAATGAACTTCCTCAAAGGGCCATTGCAATTACACATCTGACAAGCACACCTCAGCTCGGTGTGAGTTTCTTTCCCCATTCAGCCAAGTAGGGGCTCAGATCATCCCCGATATCAGAAGCTAATCACATTTTTAATTTAAGCCCTACAGCCCACAAGTTTCCCTTACCACAGCAAACAGGTAGAGCAGAGTAGAGAAGTGGAAAACTTCATCTAGCCTGAGATTTGCAGGACTGAGGGAAATGACTGTTTCCCCACTGGGGGGAAGTGACTGAAAAAAGCATCAGAGTATCATGAAACAAGAGTGACACAGCACCATGAAACAAAAGATAACATGACTTAACCAAAACTCCCACAGTTCTGGCCTCAGTCTTTCTAGAGATAATTTTGGAAGATGCATGGAAGTTTTCCTTCTCTGCCTCCCAGTGCTCCACAGTTCTAAGCAGCCTCTTGTATCCCTGCTTTCCTCCCAGAATAGTCACCTGCTTTCTCAGCACCTTCAAAAGACTCTTTAGCTTGAAGGACACAGAGCAGCCTGCCTCCATTTCTAATGGAGAAGAAAAAGTAGAC
Source organism: Falco punctatus (assembly GCF_963210335.1). Lineage (NCBI taxonomy): Eukaryota > Metazoa > Chordata > Aves > Falconiformes > Falconidae > Falco > Falco punctatus. Next base: position 43,144,436 of record NC_137585.1, read on the forward strand.
TGCTAGAAAGCAGCTGAGCTAGGAGTGTTCTCCCAAAAGCCTGCTTATTATTTCAGTCTCATTAAGAATTACTTATTTCAATTAGTTTGTCAAGTACAGGAAAGAGCCATCTGAACACCTTTATAATTAAGTATGACTTCAGTAGCGTTTCCAAAAAACCTACCTGAGGTAGGTAAGACCTTGAATGAAACTGTGCAAGCATGAGGTCTGCTAGTAACAAGTAGCAGACCTGTTTTTCCACACTTTCAGACTTCAAAAGTTCTCTCTACGCAGGGTACCAAACACTGGCTAGGAAGAAGTAGGACTCCTCAGTAAAAAGTCTCACGTGTTAAAAAACTATACACCTAATTTCAAAGTTACATTATGATTTTGGCTCATTTAAGTTACGTGTATATTCAAGTTTGTACACACTGTCAGGCAGGTTGACATCCAAGTTCTACCATTGCCTTTAATCCATGTTTGAATTCTTAGTTTGAGTCTACTTCCATTATTTTTACAACATTGCTTTCTCCTTCTCTGGAGGGAAGGGATGCTTTAAAGTAAGACAAATTTATACTAACACCACGATGAATATCCTTCATATGTTTACGATTCACAGGTATAGCAGCATAGCTTATAAACACAGTTCACTTTCAAAACATGCATTTACACTAAACATTTTTGCATATTTTTGTATTCTGCACTTGTAGACTCCATATGAGAAACTAGTCACTTTCTCTAGACTATTAGTAACAAGCTAATTCTTGGTGTGCTACACTCCTGCTACAGGAGTTAGCTTTTTACACATGTATCCAGGTGTAACTGAAGTATTTCCCTCTAACCGAAACAGCAGGAAACTGGGGTGGTAGTTAGGGGTTTGGGGTTTTGTTTGTTTGGGTTTTGTTTCGGTGCTGAGTATCTTATTTTGTTGGTATTTGAACACAGTTTAGGATGGTTATCTAATTAAAGGGATTGAGCAAAGCGATCAAGTATGATACAGTCAAAATCTACAACAAAAGTAAGTGTGAAGGAACAAACAATTTCAGACAATTACACAGCTGTCTGTCAAAACCACAATCTAGCTTAAGGCATAGTGCTTTAGGCACATAATTAAGACTAAACAGCTTTCGAGACTGCTTTCTTCCTTAAAACTCAAAAAGTAGGTACTTACTAAATAAAAATTACCTTGTTGAGCAATTATTACTAAAATAAGCCATTAGCTGTCAAAAAATTTTTCACCGAGCAAATATTTTCAAGTATTTAAACAATTGCCTCACAGCAAAATTGCTCAAAGAAAGCCTAAGCCAAGCTATTTTAAGCTACTTTATTATTTTAAGCTACTTTAAGATTAGCAATCTCTGACTCCTTAACTTGGAGGTTTCTAAAATACAGTAGGCTTTCCTAGAAAATAGAAGCATTTCCCTGTGCACTGAAAATCCTCAGCTGTTCTTGCTTGAGAAGATTAGGGTTCAAGGCAGGCATTGCTAAGCTAAATTTTATCGCCTATATTATGCAGGTCAGCAAGTTTTGGTTTACTTGTCAAGTAACATGAAAATTATTTAAATACAACACTGGACATTAAAACAAAAGATTACTGAGCATGGCAGTAAAACTCTAAATTCTGAACATAAAAGTGGGCAATTATCCAAGTCATAGGGCTAAGCTTCAAGACCTTAATCCACAACAGCATGCCCAAAGGGAAAAACTGGAAGAACAGGATATTTGGTAGGGGGAATACACTCATTGTGAGAGAAAGACCTGTTCTAACTCTTGTGGGCAACTGCCTGTTTCTACACAGCCAAGCAGTCCCTTCACAGTCCAGCAATGCCTAAAGACACCTGCAGACAGCCACAGGTACACCCGAAGAGAAATCTAACAGGAAGAACCACAGGGTGTTTGGCTTCACTGAATTCTTAAAATTGGGTTTGCACAATAGTTTTACCATTCTGAAATATTTGACATTCATGAATTATGTAAGCGAACATCTAGACAAAAGACTGCACTTTCCAGGAAATGCAAAATGTACCTTGCATGTGTGAAAAGCCAGAAAACCTCCTCAGACTTAACAACCAGAAGCCAGGCGCTCTCTCTCATCACAAGGTTCAGGGGTTCTTGTTCAGAGATACCCTGAACTAAAGCAAATTCTAAAAAGGCAGTTTGGCTTGTTATTCCACTTGCCCAGCTTCAGACCAGTTACTGACCGGTATAGCAGGGTAGGTTATTCGCTCAGTCCTCTGAAACTGTTAAACCATCCCTAAACTACAGAAAACCAAAATAACTAGAATAGTAGTATTATAGACTAATGATACGAGAAAACAAGAGAATAAAATGAACTGCACTGGCATTTAAAGACATCTGTTGACTTCCAAGAGCAATTGTTTTGGTTATAGACATAACGCCTATCTATACCAAGGCCTGAACTTCTTCCACTCTGGTTGAGAATTTTTATATCCATTATCTCTTCACCTAGGAAGAAAGCAGTAGTCTCAAAATAAGCAAATAAGTGTCCAGAGCACTGTAATTTATGGAAGGCTACAAGTTCTCTCCCCCACCCCCCCACCCCCAGAGGCTTCCAAATATCAGACCTCTATGTACATATAGCACACGCAACCTATAAAAATAGGGCTCAGATGTTTGACTAGATGTACTACAAGTATTTGGTATCTTAATTTGTACAGCCCCATCCAATCGTTGATACACAAAAACAGACCAGACTACAATTACAAAGGTATATACAACACCAGTGTTTACCATTATATCAGGAGATAGCATCTGAGACACCTGATTAGCTTTCAGTAACTATTTGTTGACCTATTTTTCAGGAAAATCCCTCTTCCATACATTAAACTGTTCTTAACTCAGAATTCCACACAGGCACATTTGAAAAGAGGTGATACGTGATTATTTAAGCTCATGAAAGCTGTTTTTGCAAAGCCAGCAGAGGGAGTACAGACATCATTTTACTTATCAGCTGCGGAAAAGATACCTTGTAAGAAAGCACTAAAAGAGCTCTGCCGGCAAACCTAATGCGGTTAAAGTATGCCAAGAACTTCCTCAGGTTTTCACAGACATGGATGTCAATGGCCAGTAGAGTCGGTGTTTTGTTTCTGATCCCAACCAGCAGCAACATCTTACAGTCACATCTGACAAAAATGACAGGATCAACTCTAACAGCACTAAGAAATACCACAAGCCTGATGTTTCATGCCAAAAAAAACCCAAAACATTATATAGCTACAATTAGAGCTAGTCAACCACTTTTTATTCCTATGATTCTGCTGCTCCTCAGTTTCAGAAAAGCTAAACCCTTTTGGTTGTTCATTTTTTAAAAAGCAGCTTCACCTGGAAGAAAAGTTGAGGAAAATCTAAGTTCGAGATGACCAGCTAACAAAGAAGCCAGGAAGATAACAAAGAGCTAACCTTTCTGCTGGTGTTCAGTGGCATGCACCTGCTAGCAAATCTGGTTTTATGCACCCTCTGAGGTGAGAGCTCTGCTGCTTTATTTAGCATTTCCATTGATCAGCCTGCTTTGGAGTTGGCAATTACAACTGACCAGTGTTGACACCGTGGCGGCTGTGGAAACAGTTTGAAAGAACAGGCTTCAAGCAGACAGACTGATAGCTTTTTGCCATCTCGTAGAGGTGAATGCTAAGCCCTAGGCCAACACATCTTCCTGGCAAAAACTCTACACTCTTTGCTCGTTTAGACTGCAAAATTCACAAGATTTTTTTTCCTTTTTTTTAAAAATAAAGTCAGTATTTCTCAACTTCTTGGCAAGAGCCTAAGCTAATACAAAATTCTTGCCAATCTTAAGCATTTATCAAATTATTTTACTGGGTGGCTATTTCTAAGTTCCACTGTTTAAAAGTTTGTATATGAAGAGCTCACGTGCAATTAGCTCATTAGTCTCAAAAGTTTCTTCCAAAAGAGCTCCTCCTCCCAAAAAAAAAGGTAAGCTTCCATCATCTTAAAACTTCACATGAATTTTAAAAAGTTTTGGCAGCTTGAATCATTATATTTTCATGACTACCTACCCAAGAAAAATGTGCCTGTAGCTGTGGAACTTAGCCTTCACTTGTTTCAAGTTTTGAAAATAGAAGAACCACCTGTAAGCGAGTTAAGATGGCTGCTTCTGCTCCCCACTTCCTACAGGAAAGCGGTATTCACTTTTCAGCTTCACTTCCATGTAGCAGATTCACCAAATGAGTAAGTCAAAGTGGGCCAAACTGGTTCCCGTCTTACAGAGTTTACAGTTGCATATTGTATAGCTGACTAAAATTTCACTCCTAGCATGGAATGAGACCACCTCACAGTTGGCTGTTGAAATTCAGTGCTCCAGCAGCATTCCCTACTCGTGTGCTGTGCCTGGCTGGTTCCCAGGACTCTGGCTAGGCTGCTAGTATGCTTTACGTGGGGTAACCACTGCAGGAAACCCCTGCCTCTTCCATCACAGACATGGTGACGGCCAAGTATCAGGATGCATACCAATCACTCTGATCATCCTGCCCTTCCCCAAGATATTGCTGTCTCTTGTGACAACAGTGAAGTTTCTGCAGATAACATGAGAAGCTGATCCTGCTGTTTTTCAGGCAGACTGGTTATTTAACCAGATTCACCACACAGATAATCCAGTATCAGTGCCTACTCAAAACAGGGCACAGAACTACAATGAATCTGCTTGAGTCAAGCAAATGTAAAACCATACTCACAGGAAAGATGCATTTTTCAAAACACATGACTGAATTTATGACTAAAGTCATAAACAGGTGTATAAGCAAGGTGAACACCAAAAATTCACATAGCGATTTATTGGTTGGGTACAATACCACAACTCCAATTCATCTTGCAACTGGAGCCTTGTTAAGATCCTAAATAATTATGTTTACAATACCCTTTACATTTGAGAGACTGACATTAGGCTTCTAATTAGCAAGTTAAAACATGTGATCCATTTACATGGAACAGGTAAGGTGGGGGAAAACATTAAAAAGCCCCTTAAAACATGAGTATATTTGGAGTGCTTCTCTTGGATAAGCTTTTACAGCAAATTCTACAAAATTTTACACTTTAAAAATTATTACAGCTGCTTTTAAGGATCTATGGAGGTTTGTTATTATCTCAGCTTTTAAACGGAAAAGGTGAAGACCTTACAGTTTAGCACACAGGTGAACAACTACTGATTCCAGTATTAATCACTCCCTGAGATTTAGTACTTCAATAATTAGACAGCATGCAGCAGATACAAGAGCTTTTTCTAGAAGACAGTGCTGAAGTTGTGCTCTTCCCCATCCTTGTCTCACCACCTGGAGGTGCCATCTGAAGTTCTGAAGTCTGTTTTGCATTCCACAGGTTAGAAGTTTACATTCCTCCCATCACATGTGAGATTCACCTGACCAAATGATAACACCTAAATCTAAGGTAGGCACTTCAGGGTTTTGGGTTTTTTTATAAATAGGCAATGGATAAATTAAAACTTCTCTGAAGATTAAATTCAGCCACCTAGGATGTGATCTAAAATAGTCACATGAATCTCATCTTAGACACGCTTGTGTCTCTCCAACAAAAGAGGCGCAGAGTAACCAGTTTCAGTTTAAGATGCCTATGTGAGTGGCCAGGATTGCTCTGCTGAAGTTAAGTGTAGTCAGTCAGCTGGGCTGATGAACTCACATATCCAGCAGCTGCACTACCATGTCAGAGCAGGTACACACCAGAGGAAGGATGTGGTTTCACAGTTCGTTTATGAATATCCCAGCCCGTGCTACTGCCAGAGGGTATAGTCCTGTACCTTGGCCCATGCCAGCACCGATGCACACCTGACCTCAAGGTCAGAGGAGAGGCCTTGATGAGAACTGATGACAAGGGAGACAGCAGCAATACTGGCAAATCCTCCTGAAGGTCACACAGATGACAGGGAGTGCCCCTTTCCAGTGCAGCACATGTCTCACAAGCTCAAGTCCGTCATGGAATTTCTTCTTCTCACCCCCATGCTCATCCCAGGAAAAAGAAGAGCCCAGCTGCATCTTCTCTGTGAGGCCCCACTGAAAACTATCACCACAGTCCCTCCAGGTCAAGAAAATCCACCTTGCTCAACCTGTCACCACACACTACATGGCAGACCCCAAGTGGCTTACTGACCCTCTGCCAGCCTCTTTGAAGAGATGTAAAACAGGACACCACTTCTGATGCAGCCTCACGAGCACAACAGAGGGCAA